>NC_136068.1:899107527-899707527 GCF_964261635.1 Lissotriton helveticus | reverse complement strand
AGAACTTTGGA
Source organism: Lissotriton helveticus (assembly GCF_964261635.1). NCBI lineage: Eukaryota > Metazoa > Chordata > Amphibia > Caudata > Salamandridae > Lissotriton > Lissotriton helveticus. Next base: position 899,707,516 of record NC_136068.1, on the reverse strand, counting down.
TAAATAAGGTAGTTGAGAGATGGGGCGATAGTTAGCTGGGTTATATATTCCAAGTTCTGCTTTTTTAGGTCGAGCCTATGGCAGTGCGCATGCGCTGCTATACGAAATCGACCTCTTGGAATCGCTTCAGCTTCAGGAGAAGCTCGTGCATGTGGTGCTTACACACCATTAGTCTTTGCGTCTGGCTTTAGTACGCAATTGGCCAAAGGCGTGTGGATGTCCCAGCTTTTAGGCAAATGTTCACTCCCAGAGCGATTTGCTCTTGGGAGCCAGCATTTCATCTGTTTTGTGTCACCTTCCACTTTTGTGGCCGCAGCTTTCATTTTGGTGCCATTTATTACTTCCTGCTTTGGCTTTCTCTGGGCTGAGCTCTCGCGCTTCACCGAGCCACATTTACTCTTTCCTCGCACTGTTTTTAAGCTTGATTTTTAAGTGGACCAATAAGCAGAAATTATCTTCGCTATCCCTCTCCGTTCACCACACCCTTGCTCATCTTTTTAAGCAGAAATTAAACCTCTGCTGCTGTTTAGCGTTCGTGCGTTCTGAGGAGCTTCATCCTCTCCGCATGTTAGATTTTTAAAAAAAAAATCAAATCTTGGCTAGTTTAAGGCGTTGCATATTTCCCTTGACACACGTTTTGTTTGTTTACTAACAAATACTTTTATTGCTTTTAAAGTATTTGTCAGTAAACAAGCAAAACGTGTGTTTCCCCCTTAGAACGGACATGTAAAACCACACATCCCTTTTTTGTAAACAAGAACTACAAAAGAGATGTGTGGTTTTACATGTCCATTCTAATTCGACTTTAAAGCCCTGTCTTGAAATCCCTGATGTTTTTTTTTTCTAAGCACAACAGTGTTGGTGTACATTACAGCAGCTGGGGACGGGTCTTTATCAACAACTCAAAGGTCACCAGCAGCACAGCGACCACCCCGAGCTGCAGCAGACTCGCGAGGAACGAAAACATTCCGTGGAATTCAATGGGGGGGTAGTTACTCCTGTCATCCCTGCATTACAAATGGATAGTCCAGCAGCCCACATATTTTTGAATCTTTCATACAGTGCGCACTTGATTTGGAGGTCTTGGAGCACTTTACCATAGTACCAGTTTCATACATTTTTAGGAACGCAAGAATGTATCAAGCGTCTAAAACGCATCGGGCCTCATTTCTGAAAAGTGACGCATCGCTGTGTGAAAACAGCGATGCGTCACTTTTCACTGCGCCCTCCTTGCGCACACCAATGATGCGTCATATTTACAGTATGACGCATCATGGCGCAAGGAGTTACAGATACGTCAGTATTTCTAACGTATCTGTATGGAGCAAAAGTGACGCATTGCTAGAGTGTGTCACAAAAGTGAGGCAACTCCAGCAATGTGTCCTTTCACATTTGGCAAGCCCCGTGTGAAAGGGCCTGCATCAATTTCTTACGCCTGCCTCACAGCAGGCGTAAGAAATTGATGCATTTGTGTCCTAGAAGTGGCGCAGTGTAATCTTATAGATTTCACTGCGTCACTTCTATGACCCTTTCTTGCGTCAGAACGGCCCCCCTGCATACATTATACCTGGCATAGGTATAATGTAGCACAGGCGTTTACAAAGTGACGCATCTACCTAGATGCGTCACTTTGTAAATATGGTGCAACAAGGCACATTTTTTACGCTGCTGGTGCGTCACAAAAAGTGACGCACCGGCAGCGTAAAAGTGACGCACGGCCTCATAAATGAGGCCCATCGTTTGTACAAGTTTGTACTTTACTAAAATCAAATTCCTATGTGCGGCTGGCAGTGACAATAATTCTTGCTGAAGGATAAGAGATGCATATTTTCATTGGTGGAAGCTGCACAGCTGTTCCTTGATTGCACCGGTAGCATGCGGATGCTCAAGGGTTAACCTGGTTTTCCATGTTGTTGTAATGCATTCTTCTGATATAAAGTGGGTCTTGGAAGCTCGGCTGCTGGAGATGAGGGGAGGGTGTGAAATAGTATACGGTAATACCATGTACAGGAAACAGACTATAAACCCAGATATAGGCCAACATGCGCTGCAATTTTTATCGTTTGTTATTGCTACTGACTTTTAATTAAATGTTATTTTTTGTAGTTGAGTACATCATCTAATCAAGTATAAAAATAAGCATTTTATTTCCGCTTGAAACACGGTAAATTGGTGAGCTTGCTCAACTTCAACTGTACATGTTGCACCCGAATGGGTGTTCGTAAACTAGAAATGCCTTCTGCTTTACTGTCCTTATTGGAGAGAGACACCAGAGATCGAGACATAGACTTTGATCTGTTAAGAATCAGTACTTGACAATCTCCAGTCATACGCAATAGGGCCTTGATTTCCAGCACTCCTGCTGTGGCACTAGGTTTCCCTAGGTCCGACATGGGAAGTGCCTGACAAGGGCTGCGTCAGCATTGGATGTGGTAGTGGCTTGACCGAGGGCGCAGGGTGCAGAATTCAATACATAAATATAATTTGTACAGAAAATGTAGCCAAGAATTATCTTGCATGACTAGATAACCATACATGACAGTGGCTATAAGCCCACGTATGCAAGGAAAGGGTCTGGGCGTTCTAAAAAAACAAAATAAGTTGTTCCAAGCCTTTCATCATTTGTCTGTCTTGGGTGAATATGCCTTCTATTGGTAAAACATAATTAATATATAGTATACGGGATGGAATTGCCATTGAGGCCTCTAGGGCGTCTTCAACGATAAATACAACACTGAATGCATTGCCTAGAATACTGCAATTTATGTTAATAATGAAGTGGGTATTGAGGTTATTTCCCCTGAAAGTGAATTTGCTTTCGGTGTGGAACTATTTTTCCCAGCTGATATAACAGATTTGATAAAAATGCAGTTCATGTAAGAACCCAGGCTGTTCCTAATCAGGGAAGGATATAAAAACAAGCATTGGCATAGCCAATAGGTTTCACCCTTGGGACCTTATAAGTATTTAGTTATGCAGTACAATATCCTTGATGCAACAACATCAACTGTTGCATGGCTAAACACTTATAAGGTCCCAAAGGCGAGACCTATTGGCTATGCCAATGCTTGTTTAATAGTGGAAATACTACGGTTTTCTTCCAAATGTCTAGGAATGACGCTTGTTCCAGAGATTGGTTGAATATTTCAGTGACACGGGGGATAGAATTGGTGCTAGTTTGGAGAAAATAAAATGCGGTCAAGGGTCGAGTGGGGATCCTGCCTTGACCTCAATCATGGCTTTAGTCATTTCCTCCTCTGAAAAGGGAGTCAGAGTGTCTAGGCGAGTTTGTACAGAGGGGTGAGGAGCCAGATTTTTCTAGTCATCATTATCATCTTCAGGAGGGTTATCGAAGGATGCATACATTTTTGTCACTTTATCAGTCAAGAAATTATTTATTAATTCACCGTTCTCTACCATAGGAGCCACGGTTTGTGATAGACTGGTGGGTTTACCTAGTTCACGAACCACTTTATAGAGTTCCTTGGACGAGCTGCTGTTATCTTTTATCCTTCTCGTATAGTACTTTGTTTTGGCATTTTTTAGAGCGTGGTGGTAGATTTTCAGTTCTGCTGGGTAGTTCTGCCTATCTACGTTGTCCTTCGACAGTCTCCATTTATGCTCCAGAATGCGACATTTTCATTTGTTTATTTTTAGTTCAGGAGTGTACCACTTTTCAGGTCTCGAGTTGGTAGTTTTTTTTCAGTTTGGGGGCGCATTTGTCAAGCGACTTCTCTATTTCTTGTTGTAGTAGAGTGGCTGAGGTGCTTGCGCAGTGAGAATTGAATGTGTCCTGGTCTAGGTGAATGAAGTGCATAGGAAAGATTTCCTGAGTAATTCGGTTCCAAAACCTTATCCCTAATTGTTGTGTAGCTTCAGCCTTAGATGACTTAATAGGAACAGCTAGGGAAAGGAGATTAAGGATCTGTACATGTTAGTGGTTTAATTTCGTGAATATTAATGACTGTTATATTTGAGAACATTAGGTCCAGTGTGTGTCCAGCCACATGTGTTGGATCTGATATCCTCTGAGTTAATTGCATTATGGCCATATATTATTCCAGGTGTTTAACACCTGGATTAGCAGTGTTTTCATAGTGGATATTAAAATCACCTATGACCAGGAATTGATTCTGTTTAAGGCAGAGAGGAAATAGTTGTGCAAGTAAATTAGAGCATAGTCCGGGGTATTGGACCGCAGGATTGTAAATGACTTCTCCTCCCAGTAATATACGGGCACCGATCATAACTGAAAAGGCTAGGATCTCATGGGAGCCTACTTGAGTAGCAATACCCCGCCTCTCTTTCCTATCCTGTCTTGTTTTAATATTTTGTAACCAAGTGGAAGGGCTGAAACAATATCAGGTGAGTCATTGTCGTCAAGCCAAGTTTCGGTGGCGAAGGCCAGATCTGGGCTTAAATCGTCCAGTGTGTCACAAATCTACATGCTATGTTCGGGAAATGAGCTGGTGTTAAAATAGATGCATTTTTGTGTCAGGCTGCTATGGTGATGAGTTACGTTTGTTGCTAAGGGTGGAGTGAGGGCATCTTGGCATCCCCATTCACAGTTTAGGCAGGAAAGCCCCATGGCCCGGTCGGGGGCGGATGGGCGAAAACGGGCTTGCCTTAGGCGCGCCTTCGGCACGCCAACGGTGCGTCCGCTGTGCGTCGAGGCAGGCATCCGTATTTATGCAGCCGGTTGAGCACCTAGACTGCTAACCGCCGCTGTGCCTTGTGACTAAAGAACAGCACTTCCGGTCTGCGTCAGAATCCCCTCCACGCAAACAGAACTGTGGCGGACCAGGGAAGATGCCAAGCTGACTGAGTGCGGAGTACAATGTGCAAAGATTGCTACAGGTACATTTTAAATTTTTACGTTTTTAAATTAGGCAAGTTTAAAAACGGATTTCACAAATGGATTTCACAAATAGATTTACAATGTTTAGCCAGAGTATGTTAGTAACAACGCATAGAAAATTGCTGGGATCCCTTGGCCATGCGATCCGTTCACTGGACACACAAGAGGAATAGTATCCTCTAGCGCGTCCCTTGCGCATTGAGGCAGGCATCCGTATTTATGGACCTGGTTGAGCAGCTAGACTGCTAACTGCCGCTGTGCCTTGTACCTAAAGAACAGCACTTCCGGTCTGCGTCAGAATTCCCTCCACGCAAACGGCACAATCCTGATGTACCAGGGAAGACGCCGAGCTGACCAAGTGCGAAGTACAATGTGCAAAGATTGCTTCAGGTGAATTTAAATTTTTTAAGATTTAAAATTAAACAACAACAATGGTTCTATTGGGAACACAATTACTTTGAAACACGTACTGAATACATACAAGGAAAAACAATATATCCAATGAAGGATATATCAGAAGAACTGACACTGACCACAGAGGGAGAAAAAAATAAATTTTTAGTATTCAACCTTTTTCCGTATTGAATTCAAAATGACTTTAGCCAAGCTGTCCAAAAACAAACAAAACATTAACTAAAAATGCATACAGTGAGTGAGTCGTGACTGGTGACTGAGTGTTCCAAATATTTAATCAAACATACAATAAATCATAGATATAAACAAAACAATACATGAGGAAATATCATCTGTAAAACACAATAGTCTCAGGAAGATGAATTAATTCTTTGGTTCTGTGGGACTCTGTACAAATGAATATATAGATAGAACGTCGACGTTTCGACCCTATGTGGGATGCGCTGATTTATGTGCATCGAAGGCGGGTCTTCATCAGTACTGGAATATATTAGGACAGCCTATGAATGTAATAAGATATGGTCAGGCTCTCGTGTATGTCAGAGTTAAAAGCGAGGGGGGAGAGCTATGTAGGCATTTTTGCGCTCACCTCGATATTCGTAGGTGTGCTACTCATCTGTTCTTCAACTTGTGGAGGAGATTTGTCAGCCGACAAACTCACATGGTGTGATTGAACACAATATATAAGGAAAACCTCAGGTCTCTGATTCATTGAAAAGGTAGGTCAACCTAGATGGTATGTACAGGTGCCACCACAAATTCATCCGGGAAACAAATGAGCGACCCACCACCCATACCAGCCGGGGGCACTGTCCTGCTGGGGCAATAATCACAATGTCAGGAGACCAAGAGCTGCAGTGGTCATGCCCCCGTGTGCTCCCTCCCCGGGTTTTACAGCAGCGGGGGACTCACATAGGTTCTGTTTGCCTTGGTCCACCACCTGCCGATGGCCTTAATCCTTGCCTCCAACATCCCGTGCTGGGCTGCCGTGGTTGCCGCCTGATCCTAAATGAATGAGAGCCAAAGGAAGCCGGTGGGAGCCCCGCTCTGCACAGGGCCTGGCGCATGACTGCTGAGAACTGGAATTTTCTCCAGAGGTTCCCATTGCTATGCTTGAACAAGGGGATCTCCCCCACTGGGCGTGATGCCATGTAAGCTAGTAGGCAGCATACTGTGCAATATTTGAGATCATTGATGCACTCCAGCCGTACTACTGCCTCTTTGCGGACCTGGTCAGTTTTTACCTTCTCAGCCGCAGTTCCACCACTGCCGTTCCGGGGCTGACATCAGCTACCTGCAGGCAATGCCCCGTGGGGCCTGTCATAGCTGGTGTCACTAGCTCGCTAAGCCTAAATGCCCCACAGAATGTGGTCGCAAAGGCCTCTTTGAACAGTTTGTGTGTCCTTTGCTATCTCCCTCAGAGCGTCAATGAGCAAGGCCAATCTATTAAAGTCTATGGGTCTCCGGTTGTCCGTTTTTACCCCTTCCTAGTGCTTCAAACCCTTCATTACTGCTTTGATGTAGTAGGAGGCAGTGAGATACTGTCCTGTGATTAACTTAGAGAAGTGTGTTACTGCTGACAGGTGGGTCTGGGCCCAGGACTTTGACCTTTTGTTTGTGAATGCCCACTGAATGAACTGCTCAACAGCCCTCCTTGTCTCGCCTGCATTGCCCAGTGTCTGTATATTTTCCTATCCGCATCACGGTCTCTGCATATTTCTTGTAGCACTAGACCACCTCGGGGTGAGGTCCTGGTTCACTAGTATCAACAAGTCTGTCCCGCCAGAGACCATAAATCCTCTGGAAAAGGGGTCATGTCCCTCTATTGCTCCCGGTGCAAGCTCCTCGAATATGCTCATCGGTGAGCGAAAGAGTGCATCCGCCACTGCGTTCTCCACTCCCGGTACATGGTAAGCTTTCAGCTCTATGTTCCCTTCCAACTGTAATTGAACCAAGCAACACATTAGCCTCAGTGTGTCCGGGCACCTGGCTGTGCCCCTATGATTGCCTGCACTACTCCTTTGTTATCGGACCAGAGCGCCAGCTTCATGTCCCTCAAATTTCACTTCCAGACCACCATGAAATGTGATGTTGTTGATGACGCCCTGTCTACACCAGTTGTCCGGCCATTGCCCTGCCCACCACTTGTCCCCCAGGATTGCCCCAAAGCCTGTGCTACCTGCCACATCTGTGAACAGGGCAATCTGCCTGGCTGTCACCCAACCCTAGCTCCATATCAACAAGCCCTTAAGATCTGCTAGGAATGTGTCCCACATTATGAGGTCGTGCTTCTCCCAGTCCCCAACCTGACGTGATGCTGCTTGTGCATGAGACAGGTAGTTAACTTTGTTAGGCGTCTGGCGGGGATGATTCTGGCCGCAAAAATGAGCTTTCCAATAAGATGTTGTAGCTCGTGGCGGGTTGCCTTCTCCCTACCTCACAAGTTTCTTATGTCGTCCCTGAATTCTTTTACTTTCATGTGTAGGAGCCTGGATGTTCCTGCAATTAAGTCGAGCTCAATCTCTAAAAATGTGAGACGGGTGGTAGGACCTACTGTTTTGTCTGCTGCCAATGGCACTCCCAGCTCCCCACTAGCTGTTGGAATGCTGCCAGGGTCTAACCACACTCCACTGACCTGGCGGGTCCTGCGTACCGGATGTCGTCGAGGTAGTGCAGTTTGCCCCCTGCGGGGTACCAATCTTGCAAAGCCCATTCTAAAAAGGTGCTGAATTGCTCAAAATATGCGCAGGACACCGAACATCCCATTGCCATTGCTTTGTCAAAGTAAGTGGACCCCTTCCACTGGAAACCGAACAGGTGAAAGCTAAACTGAACTGGGAGGAGGCAGAATGCGGACTCAATGTCGACCTGCGCCATGAGGGTACCATGGCCTGCTGCCCATTCGAGGTCAATAGCATCATCCACTGCTGCGTAGCCCACTGAACATACCTCAGGGCTGATGCCATCGTTCATCGACTCCCCTTCGGGAATGTAAGGTGCGGAATGAGTCTGAACTGCCCTGCTTCCTTCTTGGGAATCACCCCCAATGGAGAGATCACAAATCCTTTTGGTACGGGAGAGGCGGGGGCCTTCAATCATTTATCGGGCTATTTATTTTTCTATCTTCTGATGCACTATCTCTGGGTGCTGCAACGCTGACTTCAAATTGTTTACGTAAGTCTCTTATGGGGTAACCCAGTATCCCTCAGAACCTGGGCAGTATATTTTTAGTATGAACAATGGTTCTGTCGGGTATGTACATAGCTATTTTAAATCATGTATCAATCTTTGATTTCTTTAATATCAATGCATCATCAAATTCCACATCAGATGTAGTTATTCACCTAGACTAATACATATAGTACCAAAACCAAACCAAAAGAAGAGGGTCAGTAAGGTTTTTTAATCACCCAGTCAACCTAATCGTTACTTTCTTCTTATTTTGACCCAATCATAAATGCATAGAAAAACAATCTTTACATATTATTTTACAATAAACGGCGCAGCAAGAACAAGTGAGTAAATTGTGACAATTCGTGCATAAGTGAAAAAGTGCAGTATATACAAGTGATTAAGCAATGGGGATAAGGGTAGGAATCAGTTCAATAGGCCAGATATTTTATAAATTCAAAAGTCATATAGTCCAGTGTGCTTGATTATTTAGCTATTTTATCCTGGATTCAATTAGCTGGTCCTCTATTTTTTAAGTCGTCGACGTTTTGACCCTAATTATGCCTGATTTGCAGGTCTGTACGGGTCTTCCTCAGGACAGGAACATGGGTAAGGGGGTGAGCGCCTGTCAATAAAACGGAAAGCGTTTGGTTTTGTAATCTGTGATAATTTAAAGGAACATTTAAAAATCGCATAGGCGATTAGGGGTTAAGGAACTCACCCAATAGTCTAGTGGTAGACTACTTTTCAAACTGTCTTGTTTCGAATTTTCATCAGGTTGGATTACATCAGATTATTCTGTAGGATATAACATGAATTTCAGGACAGGTTTCAATTATTACAGTCCTACGCATGGCTAGTGGTTTATGCGTTTCACACTTACCCAGATAAATTATTTCCGGATAATAAAGCTCATATTATTCAGTGTGATTCGCCATCTCTTTGTGCCTTAGCTTGTTTGTATTTTGATCGATCATCAACCGTCTGAAAGTCAAGTCAAGTATCCATTACTTGGAGCTATATTTAATAGATATAAGCAATAAATGTCAAATATCACCTAACCAACTTACCGAATCAACTTCGGTGTCTGTTGGTATCTCTCCACTCAATTCTTTAGTCGCATCGTGTTTGGTAATCTAGAGTTAGACGGAAGAATGGTGTCATTACCAAAGCTGTGTGTCGATTCCACCGGCATATAATCCAGTCTTAGAAAGCAGCTAAAAGCGATTGGACTCACCGATAGAGATAACATGCAGCCAGCTCGCGGTCACCGTACTGTCAAGTGGCGTTTCCGCATACAATCGTCAACCCGGAAGTCTAACAGATCATTTAACTCAACGCCTCTATCGCGAGGACGTTACGTCATTGCTTAGCTACCAGACGCCAAATGATTCTAAGGGCGAAGAAGCAACGTCGTTGCTTAGTTACCAAACGCCCTATTGGTCTATAGATGTCGGCCTGCTGACGTCATGGCGTCAAGGTATCAACATATTTGGCGTGTCCATTGCGTGTCCATTGTTAAAATTGTGTGTTAAATTCCAAATCAAACCTGATTTAATTGAATCAAATGTTACAACCAGCAATCAGTATCTAACTTCATCTGCAAATTGATGTAGTTTAGACTATGCAATCGGGCTTTTTGGTCGGTTTTAACCACGATGCCTACATGAAGGAGCACAATACAAAGTCGATTTGAATTTCGACATGCAACATATTAAAACATATTAAAAACATAGGCTTGGGTATAAACATTGTTTTCCATCACACTTTCAACATATTACAATTTATGTACACAGTCTGGGGCGTTTTAATCGAGCCATTACCATGAGAAGAGTATTCTCTTCTTATGTATACATTCTCAGTTTATGCAGTCACAATTATTATATGCAGCATATTGAAAATTGGCCTAAGTTTTGGACACCATTATAGATTGTTTTCCATCACACTTTCAACATATTACAGTATATGTACACAGTCTGGGGCGTTTGATTAATAAAATTGTATGGATACGCCATTAATATGAAAAAGAGTAGAATATTCACTTCTCATGTGTACTTTCTCAGTGTGTACAGTCAGATCAGGATATCTAATGCAAAGGTCGATGACATTACAGTTGGCCCATCTGTCTGCTATCTCCTCCCTCTCGTTGAGCACTCGCTGCACGGTGTCTAGGCAATGTATCCATCTACATTCCTTGTAGTTTAATGATTTGGACAGTGAACCACCCCTGCTACCTATGGTTACTTTCTCCAATACTCTCCATTTAATCTCTTCTGGTTTGTGACCAAGTGTGTTGTAATGCTCGACTAATGGAGAACCCACTACGTTACACCTGATTCTGCTCATGTGCTGCAGAATTCGTGCTTTCACTTTCTGCGAAGTCTGTCCCACATATAGCATTGCACATGGGCACGTGATGGCATAAATTACATGGGTACTGTTGCAATTTGTAAATTGCATCTGTCGATATGTTTTGGTGTTATAGATGAAACTAGAACCTTCCTGACAGAAATCACACACCTTACAGTTTCCACATTTGTGATGACCCATCATTGGAGGAAGGTTAAACATGCTTCTAATGTCAGGTTGCTTCGGGGGTTCAAGAAAGGCCCTGACTACTGAGTCTTTTATATTCCTTCCTCGTTTGAAAGCAAATAATGGTTGATCCTCCGTCTTTACTTCTGTTGACACCAAGTTCCAGTATTTCTGTATGATTTTCTTCAGGTCTGTGCTCCTCGTGTTATATGTGATCACACAAACAATAGCGTTCGTTCCCTCTGCTTTCTCCTTGGTCTCGAGGAGAGTCTCTCGTGGTTGATACCATGCCCGTTTCTTAGCGCGTTTGAGTAATCCAGATGGATACCCACACTCCCTCAGTCTCCTCGTTAGGTTGTCAGCTTCATGGAAGAAGTCCTTTCTCCGGTAACAGTTCCTTCTTAATCTGAGGTACTGCCCATATGGTAGGTTATCCCTTAGATTTCTTGGATGGTGAGATCCATACATTAGGAGGGTATTTCTCTCCATGGGTTTCCGGTACAAATCGGTGTAAAGTAGTCCATTCTCTGCCCTAAATGTAAGGTCTAAAAAATCAATTTTCTCATTGTTATGGGCCATCGTAAATTGAATATCGACATTTCTGTTATTCAACCAAGTATGAAATTCAGTTAGTTCAACTTCATTTCCAGACCAAATCATTAGGACATCATCGATGTAGACTCGAGACCAAGGAGAAAGCAGAGGGAACGAACGCTATTGTTTGTGTGACCACATATAACACGAGGAGCACAGACCTGAAGAAAATCATACAGAAATACTGGAACTTGGTGGCAACAGAAGTAAAGACGGAGGATCAACCATTATTTGCTTTCAAACGAGGAAGGAATATAAAAGACTCAGTAGTCAGGGCCTTTCTTGAACCCCCGAAGCAACCTGACATTAGAAGCATGTTTAACCTTCCTCCAATGATGGGTCATCACAAATGTGGAAACTGTAAGGTGTGTGATTTCTGTCAGGAAGGTTCTAGTTTCATCTATAACACCAAAACATATCGACAGATGCAATTTACAAATTGCAACAGTACCCATGTAATTTATGCCATCACGTGCCCGTGTGCAATGCTATATGTGGGACAGACTTCGCAGAAAGTGAAAGCACGAATTCTGCAGCACATGAGCAGAATCAGGTGTAACGTAGTGGGTTCTCCATCAGTCGAGCATTACAACACACTTGGTCACAAACCAGAAGAGATTAAATGGAGAGTATTGGAGAAAGTAACCATAGGTAGCAGGGGTGGTTCACTGTCCAAATCATTAAACTACAAGGAATGTAGATGGATACATTGCCTAGACACCGTGCAGCGAGGGCTCAACGAGAGGGAGGAGATAGCCAGACAGATGGGCCAACTGTCATGTCATCGACCTTTGCATTAGATATCCTGATCTGACTGTACACACTGAGAAAGTACACATGAGAAGTGAATATTCTACTCTTTTTCATATTGATGGCGTATCCATACAATTTTATTAATCAAACGCCCCAGACTGTGTACATATACTGTAATATGTTGAAAGTGTGATGGAAAACAATCTATAATGGTGTCCAAAACTTAGGCCAATTTTTAATATGCTGCATATAATAATTTTGACTGCATAAACTGAGAATGTATACATAAGAAGAGAATACTCTTCTCATGGTAATGGCGTATTTATACAACCTTATCGATTAAAACGCCCCAGACTGTGTACATAAATTGTAATATGTTGAAAGTGTGATGGAAAACAATGTTTATACCCAAGCCTATGTTTTTAATATGTTTTAATATGTTGCATGTCGAAATTCAAATCGACTTTGTATTGTGCTCCTTCATGTAGGCATCGTGGTTAAAACCGACCAAAAAGTCCGATTGCATAGTCTAAACTACATCAATTTGCAGATGGAGTTAGATACTGATTGCTGGTTGTAACATTGGATTCAATTAAATCAGGTTTGATTTGGAATTTAACACACAATTTTAACAATGGACACGCAATGGACACGCCAAATATGTTGATACCTTGACGCCATGACGTCAGCAGGCCGACATCTATAGACCATAGAGCGTTTGGTAACTAAGCAACGACGTTGCTTCTTCGCCCTTAGAATCATTTGGCGTCTGGTAGCTAAGCAACGACGTAACGTCCTCGCGATAGAGGCGTTGAGTTAAATGATCTGTTAGACTTCCGGGTTGACGATTGTATGCGGAAACGCCACTTGACAGTACGGTGACCGCGAGCTGGCTGCATGTTATCTCTATAGGTGAGTCCAATCGCTTTTAGCTGCTTTCTAAGACTGGATTATATGCCGGTGGAATCGACACACAGCTTTGGTAATGACACCATTCTTCCGTCTAACTCTAGATTACCAAACACGATGCGACTAAAGAATTGAGTGGAGAGATACCAACAGACACCGAAGTTGATTCGGTAAGTTGGTTAGGTGATATTTGACATTTATTGCTTATATCTATTAAATATAGCTCCAAGTAATGGATACTTGACTTGACTTTCAGACGGTTGATGATCGATCAAAATACAAACAAGCTAAGGCACAAAGAGATGGCGAATCACACTGAATAATATGAGCTTTATTATCCAGAAATAATTTATCTGGGTAAGTGTGAAACGCATAAACCACTAGCCATGCGTAGGACTGTAATAATTGAAACCTGTCCTGAAATTCATGTTATATCCTACAGAATAATCTGATGTAATCCAACCTGATGAAAATTCGAAACAAGACAGTTTGAAAAGTAGTCTACCACTAGACTATTGGGTGAGTTCCTTAACCCCTAATCGCCTATGCGATTTTTAAATGTTCCTTTAAATTATCACAGATTACAAAACCAAACGCTTTCCGTTTTATTGACAGGCGCTCACCCCCTTACCCATGTTCCTGTCCTGAGGAAGACCCGTACGGACCTGCAAATCAGGCATAATTAGGGTCAAAACATCGACGACTTAAAAAATAGAGGAGCAGCTAATTGAATCCAGGATAAAATAGCTAAATAATCAAGCACACTGGACTATATGACTTTTGAATTTATAAAATATCTGGCCTATTGAATTGATTCCTACCCTTATCCCCATTGCTTAATCACTTGTATATACTGCACTTTTTCACTTATGCACGAATTGTCACAATTTACTCACTTGTTCTTGCTGCGCCGTTTATTGTAAAATAATATGTAAAGATTGTTTTTCTATGCATTTATGATTGGGTCAAAATAAGAAGAAAGTAACGATTAGGTTGACTGGGTGATTAAAAAACCTTATTGACCCTCTTCTTTTGGTTTGGTTTTGGTACTATATGTATTAGTCTAGGTGAATAACTACATCTGATGTGGAATTTGATGATGCATTGATATTAAAGAAATCAAAGATTGATACATGATTTAAAATGTCTTCAAATTGTTGGCATTGCCTGAGGGTAAGGGGCCCTCACATGGTTTAACGAAACCTTCCTCAAAACCTTTTACTAGCCTACTTGCACACTCTTTGTCATGTTATTTGTTCGCTAGCTGCCTGATCTGGGGCCTGTTAAATGGGGTCACTGCTAGCTGGTAACTGCTCGATTCGTCCAGTCCCCCCACACCCCTTGTGCCTGTGCTAGTGCTATTTCTTGTCCCCTTTCAGCTCTTTCAATCACCAATCGATCAGGGAATTGTAAGCACACTACTCAACCGTGAGGGTCTCAAGACGCTTTCTTGCGTATGCACCCTGATGCTCAGTGTGTCCCCACAGGTGGAGCATATGTGTTGAAACTTACAAGAGGCCCCCCATGTGCACTTATTGGCCTCGTATTTCCAGCAGATGGCCGCCGGCCCATGGGTGGGTGGGGATTTCCAATTGTTGCATGTTTTGGCCCTGTAACATGTCCTGCCCTTGCCTTTGTTAACGGAGCCCTGAAAGGGCTGCTTGCCCTTCCGTTCACATGTTTTTACCTCTTTTTCCACCATAATTGTGTGTATAAAACCAAACACGTCCTACTCATTCCATTCCATCTCAGGGTTGGTCTGTATTTTTAATCTAAAGCCATTATCATATTCTAACCGACCGTTGACTTCAGGTGGTTGCTTGGATCTTCTCCCGTTCGCCTCCTTCATGTGTGCCTACAGCCAGCTGGTCTGGGGCACCTCAGACGCTTCCCTGATCTACCATAAAAAGTTTCCCCTTAAATTTGAGCTGTTGAGACCTGCAAAGCGGCGGGCTGCTTCTGCCTTATGTATCCACCAAAAACTGTTCCCAGTTGTGCCCGTGTCAACAGGGCATGTGTATGCTCCAGAAACCCTTGCCCTGGGTGCTGAAGCTTCAGCCTGGCCCCCGGGGATGCCGACTTAGATCTCGAGTGTCAAAGCTGACAAATGTTCTCTCCCTGTTTTTTTGTGTGTGTTTTTGGGTCTCTCCGGATGGGGAAAGTGAAGTTCGAACCGTGGCCTGCTCAGATGGAAGGCCATTACAATGCCCTTGTGCTAGCCAGTCTGGCCCACCCACAGCACGGGCCGCTGCAGCCTCCCTCAAGAGTATTGGGACGTTCCCTGATGATATACTGGTGCTGAATAAGCACTGCTGCTTGACAGAATTATGTCCCAGACTTGAATTCTCTGCACTCTTGAGCCCAACAGGTTGGTGTACGAAAGGAATGAGAAAGCCTGCAAAGATAATTCATTGCTCTCCAATTGATCCAGAAACACCTCTCACCTCTGCAGGTGAACCTAGCTGGAGCCGCCCCGCCTGACCGCATCATTGTAGGCGGGGCAGGGACTTGCTCCTGACCAAGTTGTTGGAGAGGAACGCGCATGCAGTTCCCCGAGCTACAGCGACCAGTAAGGAAATGCAGTTGTACCTTGTGGAGGGGATTCCTGCTCCACGGCCTCCGGCCCTTCGCTGCGTCGTCCGACCTCTTCTTCCTGGATGCCGCAATGCTCTGTTCCGATGCCGGACGCCGCACGCTGCTCGAGACTCCAAAGCTCTGCTGGCACAGCAGCTCTGCAGGCCTGGGGAACTACTTTCTGAAGCTTGATCCACGTGGAACCTGAGGAGAGTTGTCCTGATGCTGCAATGAACCCAGTAAGATAGCAACAATCGCAACACTCGACAATCCTCTTGAAAATCCTCTGGTGCCGCTCCCCAGCTCTACAATGTAATAGTGAGCTGTAGAATGGGGAGGGGCACCTTATAGCCCCCTTCCCCCATTATTCCCGCAGAGACGGGCAGGTGCCCGATTGGGGGGTTCAAAACATCACCTGCCCCCCCCATTAGCCAAGGTGACCAAGCGCCTCTCTGGTGCAAGGTTTCCATGCAGGAAGCACCCCTTCCACTTCGGGGCACTTCCAGGTGGTTGGAACTAGATCCCTATGGGGCTCTGGCATCAGTTATCGCGCCAACCCTCGAGGCCCCCTTTGGGGGCGGCCTCTGCAAAATTGGGGGTGGAGGGACAATATAAAATTAGTGAAAAGGGAGCTTGACGCATTTTATGCTGGATGGTCCCGTCAAGATTTCCTTGCGGACAGCTTCAATTGGGAACAGAAGGCTAAAAACTAGCCTGTATATGCACCTGCAGCTCTGCAAGAGTGAGCAGCACATTTCTTGTAACCAAGATATTAAAGAGAGAGAGGGGCATTTAGCCATCCATCTGAGAAATAGGGATAAAG
This sequence comes from Lissotriton helveticus, assembly GCF_964261635.1. Lineage (NCBI taxonomy): Eukaryota > Metazoa > Chordata > Amphibia > Caudata > Salamandridae > Lissotriton > Lissotriton helveticus. Next base: position 899,690,885 of record NC_136068.1, on the reverse strand, counting down.
AGTGTTGCAAGGGGGAGGAGGTTGTACAACATAAAAAAAAAGTGGGAAGCCACAGGGAAATTAGGTGAAGGGCAGAGGACAAAAGTAAAATCACATGCAGCCACCAAACACGCTTGTTCACAAATAACAAATAGGTTGAAAAAAGCAGATGAAAAAGAGTGCTTGAGCCAAGCTCCCACTGATAAGAAAATCCCACGAAGAACAACAGGATGTGCGACCTTTGACCCTGCTCTCAGGCAGGTGGCTCCCCACGCTGCTGTGTTGCTCTTGTCTGTATTTGCCTTTGCACTGTGGCTGTATTGTTTTTGGATTGTGCTTGTCTGTTGTGATTTGCTTTAATTTGCTTTCTTCCCCTCCTGCTATTGTTTTTATTTTCTTTGTCCTGTCTCTGCCTTCTGTTCCCCCCGCCGTTTTCACTCATTCTTTTCCGCTGCTGCGTCCCTGCAGCCCGCCCCCCAAACGCCCATTCGCCACCCGCTCCCGCGTCCCAGCTGCTCCTCCCTCCCACCTCCCCCTTATATGGAGGCCGCGAAGCGGTGAAAGGAGCGACCTTTGACCCTGCTCTCGGGAAGGTCGCCCACCCAAGCTGTTGTGTTGCTCTTGTCAGTATTTGCCTATTGCACTGCTGCTGTATTGTTTTTGGATTCTGCTTGTTTGCTGTGATTTGCCTTAATTTGCTTTCTTCCCCTCCTGCTATTGTTTTTATTTTCTGTGTCCTGTCTCTGCCTTCTGTTGCCCCTGCCGTCCTCACGCATTCTTTCCCACCGCTGCATCCATGCAGCCCCACCCCCCTACTCGCCCATTCGCCACCCCGCTCCCGCCTCCGAGCTACTCCTCCCTCCCACCTCCCCTTATTTGGAGGCCGCGCAGGGGCAGCGCCGCTGGCACGCTTAAGGCAAGCCCGTCTGTGCCTGGACCGCGCCAAGCGGCAGGAGCCCTGGCCCCCGCTAACACCACGACGCCTGCCTCCGCTACGACTCCAGCACCCTCCACGCACTCAAAGCTGGACGATCATACACCTGCTTCCTGGCCGCCCAAAGTGCACCCAAGGACCCTTCTCCTGCCGGAACAGCAGCTTCACCTGCATCCGGCCCGCCAACCCTCCGACCATGAAAGAACCCAACTACCTCAGATGCATTCATCTCAACACCCACTCCGCCTGCAAACACGCCCTTGAACTCTGGAACCTACTAGACTCAACCACCCCAGATGTCGCCTTCCTGACAGAGACCTGACTAAACCCCTCCTTGGCACCCAACACCGCCATAGCCATCTCGGAAGGCTACAAGATCGACGACACCCTCAACACAGACGAACTCCTGCACTTCCAGATCCACACCGACCCCAACACCACCCTCAGAGGAACCCTCGTCTACAGACCCCCCGGACCCTGACCACAGTTCAGCGACTCGATCGCCGACTTCGTCAGCATACACGCCATTGAGGCCACAGACTACATCCTACTCGGGGACCTGAACTTCCACCTCGAGAACAACAACAACACCAACTCCACCATCCTGATCAATAACCTAGCCAACCTCAGACTCAGACAACTCGTCACAACACCCACCCACTCCTCCGGCCACATGCTCGACCCCATCTTCTACGCAAGCCCCCACGTCTCCTTCAACCACACCACCGAACTCCACTGGACCGACCATCACTGCATCCACTTCACCTTCCGGAAATCTACCACGAACCACCGCACCCAACAGTTGCCTCGCCACTGCTGGAGCAAAGTCACCGAAGACTAGCTAACCACCACCCTCGCCCTAAGCCCACCCGCCGACCCCATTGACCCCAACACCGCCGCCGACACAGCCACCGACACCGCCACTGACACCGCCGCCCGCAACCTCAGACAGTGGATCGATGACTGCCCCAACACCCTCGTCCCGTTCAAGAAACCCTCCAACAGCCACACCAGCAAGAAAGCCAGCTGGTTCACTGAAGACCTCCAGGCCTCCAAGCAAACCTGCCAGAAGCTAGAGAAGAACTGTCTCCGGGAACGTACACTGGACAGCTACTCAGCCCACAAGAACACTACCCACAGACACCATCACCTCATCAGAGCCGCCAAAAGAGCCTCCCAAAGACCGCCTAGACAACAATGCACACAACAGCAAAGAGCTCTTCAAAATCGCAAAGGAACTCTCCAACCCCAGCTCCAACACCAACAACATCCCACCTTCGCAGGACCTTTGCGACTCACTGGCCACCTTCTTCCATCGCAAGATCACAGACATCCACGACAGCTTCAACGCCACAACCGCCACGACAACAACCAAGACCTCCGCCCCCACGACCACCATCCGCACCAACTACCTGCTCTCTTGGACCAACATTAACGACGACGACACCATCAAGATCATGAACACTATGCACTCCGGATCTCCGTCAGACCCATGCCCTCACCACATCTTCAACAAAGACAGCACCACCATCGCACTCCATCTCCGGAAAGCCATCAACATTTCTTTTGAGACAGCTACCTTCCCGGAGAGCTGGAAGCATGCTGAGATCCACGCCTTACTCAAGAAACCCAAGGCGGACCCCAAGGACCTCAAGAACTTCTGGCCCATCTCCCTGCTCCCGTTCCCGGCGAAGGTCATCAAGAAGACCGTCAACAGACAACTGACCCACTACCTCGAGGAGAACAGCATCTTGGACCAGTCCCAGTCCCGGTTCCGCAGCAACCACAGCACCAAAACTGCCCTCATCGCCTCCACCAATGACATCAGGACCCTGCTAGACAACGGAAAAACCTCGGCCCTCATCCTCCTGGACCTATCAGCCGCCTTTGACGCGGTCTGCCATCGCACACTACACACACACCTCCATGATGCCGGGATCCAAGAGGTTGCCCTGGATTGGACCACCTCCTTCCTCTCCGGCTGAACACAGAGTGTCTGCCTCCCCCCTCCCACTCCGAAGCCACCGAGATCATCTGCGCGTACCACAGGGCTCATTGCTCAGCCCAAAGCTGTTTAACATCTACATGGCACCGCTCGCCCACGTCGCCTGACTGCATGACCTCAACATCATGTCTTACGCCGATGACACCCAGCTGATCCTCTCCCTCACCAAGGACCTCCACACCGCCAAAACAAACCTCCACGAAGGAATGAAGGCCGTCGCCGAATGGATGAGGAACAGCCGACTGAAGATGAACTCAGACAAGACAGAGGTCCTTATCCTCTGACCCACCCCGTCGGCCTGGGACGACTCCTGGTGGCCAACCGCACTGGGAAAAGCTCCAACACCCACCGACCACGCACGCAACCTAGGGGTCATCCTCGACTCCACCCTCTCCATGACTAAGCAGGTCAATGCCATCTCTTTCTCCTGCTTCAACACCTTCCGCATGCTCCGCAAGATCTGCAAGTGGATCCCCAATGAAACAAGAACGGTCATCCAGGCCCTCGTCAGCAGTAGGTTGGACTACGGAAACGCCCTCTACGCAGGAGCCTTGGCCAAACTCCTTAAATGGCTTCAACGCATCCAGAATGCCTCTGCACGCCTGATCCCCAACATCCCTTGCGCAGCCTCATCAAACCCCACATGAGAGACCTGCACTGGCTCCCTGTAAACAAGAGGATCACCTTCAAGCTCCTCACCCATGCACACAAGGCAATCCACAACACCAGACCAGTGTACCTCAACAGACAACTCAGCTTCTACACCCCCACCCACCAGCTCCGCTCTGCCGACCACGCCCTCGCCACAGTCCCCTGCATCCGAAGAGTGACCTCCGGCGGCAGATCGTTCTCCCACCTCACCGCCAAGACCTGGAACACCCTCCCCATCCACCTACGGCAGACCCAAGACCTGCTGACCTTCAGAAGACTCCTCAAGACCTGGCTTTTCGAGCAGTAGCAGCACCTCATACCCCCAGCGCCTTGACACCCCCACTCGTAAGTAGTGCACTTTACAAATGCTATGATTGATTGATTGATTGAGGATGTAGCAGGCAACAACCAACAGAAACTAAGGAAAAGTAAGTGACGAACACACAAAAAGTAAGGGCGAGATGTAAGCCCCTTTTAAGATTTAAATTATATATATATTTGACAAACACAGCCCAAGCATTGTGCCAGAGAAACCTAATCATAAGCACAGCGCATGCAAAACCTAAAAAGAGCCTGAAACAGTGAGATAAAAAGGTATGAAGCGCAGGTTGGTCGAAGAGGAATGAAGTGTATTCAAGACAAGGCAACTCGACATTCTTCAGTGCCAGAAATTGGCTTTTATATAGAGCTGTGGGTATCTGCACTTATTCTCATTCATGTGTTAAGACAGGGCATGACTGACTATGTTGGAAAAGCTTCAGTTATGTCAGGCTTAACATTGCCTTTGCATGGGAAGTGTGGCCTACTGGTTAATAGATGGTGAGTTACATATGTGTGCCACGCATAATTTTGACCATGGACATCATTTAGGTGTTGTAAGGGGTTGCAGCTGTGATCCTTGGCCCCTTGGCACAGCATTGGCGAACCCTGGCCTCAGAGATGACAAAATCAAGGCAAGGAAGACAGGCCAGCACACCCATGTAGGTGCTCCACTCTCCTTGTTTTCTATAAATCTTTATTAGATTAATCGAGAATGATATTGCATAATTCACTATTAGTGTAATAGAATCAGAGCACAATTAGCTGGAATGGGACTTTCCCTGGAAGATGAGGTAAGTAAAAAATGCTTTTAAATGTATGATGTGTGCATGCCTACAGGCGAGAGTGTGAGAGGGCGTATATATGTGCAAGTGTGTGAATATGTAAGCTTGTGTGTATGAGTGAAAGTAAGTCAGAGTCAATGACAGGTAGTGAAAGATAATGTGAGACACTGAGCGAGTAAGAGTGAATCAGAGTAAATGATACTGAGGGAGAGTAAGAGTGACTATCAAGTGAGTGAGTGAGAATGAAGAAATGTGGGGAAGTGAGTGAATGAATGTAAATGATTGTGAGTGAGAATTTGATATTACACGTGCAAGTCTGCCACTTGCCTTGACATAGTGAAGGCAATTCTTGTCTTATGGAGGCACCCATAGCATAATATTCATGCGGGCCATCCTTAGCTTGACAGGCACTTGTGACAACATATTGGCAGACTGGAGTTAACTCTCACAATATAGGTAAAATACTGGTACTGACATACTAGGGTTAATTCGTACTAGAGGTAGTGCTTGGAGTAATGGTAAAATTCTGGTATTGCATAATAGAGGACATTTTGACATATTAAGCAACTGTGAAAAAACGCTTAAGCTATCATGTTTGAGGGAATACTTGTCATGGGGCACCTCTGGCAAAATGCTGGCAAAAGCACAATGGAGGTGATTATTGTCATGAGTGGGGTCAACTGTGATCAAATGCTGGCCAGACACACTGAAGTATGTCCAGACATAAGGGTCACCCATGGCATAATAAATGGCATTAGTGCCAATGCATACTTTGGTATATTGTATGTAATTTGTGGCATAAGAGGACACCCATGACAAAATGCTGGCCCTCGTACAATGTTATTTTGGCATATTGGGGCACCCATAGAACATTTTGAAAAAATGTGGTCAACTCCTGGGGAATGTCAGGTTTCATTGGCTTGGCACACCATGAAAGGACGTGAATATTTAACAAATCTATGTGAAACGTGTACTTTAAATTGCACTAGTTGGCCACCATTTTTTAAACATTTTTTCCCGGGTATGACAGCACAACTCTCTTAGAAGCGGTCTGGTTTACTTGTCTCAATAATTTACTACAATTCAGGGCTAGTATTACACCTCAGAACATTGAAAAGTCATGAGGGCACCCTAATATAGGTGGCATAAAAAATAAACATGTTTAATGTTGTTTTGTTATAATAATCGTGCAGTTGTTATGGAACGTCTGGGTTATCACTTATTGTGATGTCATCGGGGTTAAAGCCACTTTACATGGCCTCCTGGAAAAATTCATGGTGAAAGGTCATATGATGTTACTACCAATGATGTCATTAAGGTCAAAGGATATGTGTTTTCACTTCTGAAATCACTGGCATCTTGGTGAATTGGCATCCATGAATTTGATTCTAGGAAAGAGTTCAGCAGAAGGAATCCCTGGATCAAAATATTTACCCAGAATAAAACTGAAGCAGTATGTACAGCCACCTACTGCCAGCAAATCACCTGCACAAGAGAAAGGGAATCAATAGCGAAGTCCCCTTGGAATGAACCTCGATGCAATAATAAAATCATGTAATATCTATTCATAATTACAGTTGTCGCAGGAAGTGAAAAAACGTTCAAGGTGAGACAATAGGGATAGCCAGTTAACAGATAGTATCTATCCACATATTAGTGTTTGTCCAGCTCATGCTAATTAGTAAGGTATGAATGTTTGTGTTGTCTTTGGTGATGATTGGTTCCTTGACATAGTGTGAACGAGAATGTATCCTAAACACATACTTTTTTTTTTATATCGGTCATTTGCCTTTTTTCTAGTTTATAAAAGTTAGTCAAAATGAGTTGTCAACATGTGGGAGTTCACTTCAATAATAAATGTCACACTTTGGGGGTATTTACTAACATTTTGCACTTTCCTGTGCTTAGGACAATGCAACACCAAGCACTGAGTCGATGTACTTACCATTTAAAAGGCCTTTTTGTACAACATAAAATTGCAACCGGTAGCACACAACATAGTAATTTCTGAACCACTAGTTATTTGCACTCCAGTAACCTTAATTTGTAATGATTGGATTCAGGTGTGGAGATACAATCTAGAATCTGTAGTTTTAGTCCCATATCATGCTACATTTCATCTGGCCTTCTTGAAATTAGGCACAAAATGTGTAAAATGTAAAACTATCTTGTAATTTTTTTGTGCACCGAGTGATCTGTGAATCCAGGGTCAAATTCAAGACCCCATACACAACATGAAGAGCTAAGATGATAAATTGATAAGCCTCCAGTCCAAACAAATGTTTAAATCAAAACACTTTGATTGACCTAAAATTGTAATTCTTTTGCACCTGGTTGTATTATGTTGAATTGGTGCTGGTATTGGTTGCAATGGTTGCAAATACTGCAGCGAATCAGGAATTACCTCAAGGACTCTATTAGACCTGATATCCTAGGAGTGGTTTCCCCCCAACATTTTGCCTTCCAGCCTCATGTTTTTGCTGACTTTGTTTTCGCTGGATTAAGGGCAATTGTGCTCTCTCCTTTGAACATGGTGAAATTGGCTTACACACATATGGCATTTTTAATTTACATGTAACTCCCTAGTAAAGTGCTACTACATATACCCAGGGCCTGTAAATTAAATGCTACTAGTGGGCCTGCGGCACTGATTGCCTACCATTTAAGTAGCCCTTTAAACAGGTCTCAGGCCTTCCATTGCAGCATGTGTGTGCAGTTTTGAACTGCCAATTCGACCTGGCACGACAACCCTCTTGTCAGACCCAAACCACTGTTTTTATTACATATTCATTACTCATAAGTCAGGCCCTAAACATCCCAGAAGGCAGGGAACAGTGCACTAAAATATTTGACTTGTCCTTTTAAAGTTTGCATGTCCTGGTAGTGAAAAACTCCAAAATTAGTTTTTCTTTACTGTGAGGCCTGCCTCTCCCATAGAATAAAACGGGATTAACTTATTACCCTTCTAATTAATAACTTTTAATTGTTCAATTGGAAAGTTGAGTTGGTTTCTAAAGATTTGTAATTTAAAGCTCCATTTAATGATAAAGTTGGATTTTTATTCACAATTCTGAAAATGCCACTTTTAGAAAGTTGTCATTTCTTGTCCTAACTATTTGGTGCCTGAAGCCGATGTTTACTGTGTCACATGACTATGTTTCACTGGCAGTTGGCCTTTGTGCATTGCTCCCAGACAGAGAATTAAAGGCCAGATGGGTTGGCAGGATAGACTATCTCTGACTTGATACGGTGGAGAAGCTGTCACTTGCCACATTCTCACATCACAAAGGCTCTGCCTATTCTGACCCCAGACAATCAGAGACCAGGGCAGGGAGGCAGGAAATTCCAAGAACCTCTGGGGTGGAATCCTCCAGAATTTTCTCCTACTTCGAAGTGGGCAAACTATTCAGATTACTTCTGGACCAGTGAACCCTGCAAGAAGAAGCACTACCCAGCTGTGATAAGGCTGCTCTGCTGCCCAAGACTGCTTTGCTGACCAAGGAGCTTTCTGCCCATGACCTGCTTTGCTGCATCAAGACTCTTCTGCTGCTGCTCCTGACCTGCTGACTCCAGCCTGCCTGTGTGTCCCAGGACTCTAAGACGAATCTCCAAGGGTCAGTTGGATGACCTCCTGTCCTGAAGCCATAGGGACACCACAGGCTTTGCAGCACGATGCGTCCCCACGCAAGGCCATTGGAACCACCACTGTGTCCGAAATGACCCCCCTCTCCCCAGAGCCTGGTGAGCCTCACGGGTGAGTGGTGCACTTTACAAATCCCTGATTGATTGACTGTGTGATGTATCCCTTTCACAGAGCCTCGCATCGCAGCCACCGCTCCTCAGAACTGCTGCTGCACAGCACATCATTTACACAGGACATCACAGTTGCAGCCCGTCAGAACTGCCTCTGTGTAATGCATCTCCGACACAAGGACTCGCATCGGAATCACCACAGCTCAATGCATCCCTGTCGCAAGGCTTCACTTAGCTGCTGCAGCTCTTTGGAGCAGCCGCTGCACAAAGCATCCTCAACATGGGACCATGCAATGCACTGCTTTTAGAATTTATGATACTCTTGTTCAGTGGGCCTAACTGGGCTCCTGTATCTGGACCATGCTCTATCGCGGTTAGGTGTGGGCAGTGTTCGTAGAGTTGCACTACGCACAGGGCCGTTTCTGCCATTAGGCAGGACTAGGCGGCCACCTAGGGCGGCAAAATGGTGAGGGTGGCATTTTGTTTGTGGGTGGCACTAGTCTGGAAGGAAACAGGAAATCAATCATGCAGTGGAGTCCGAGTGCACTGTGCAAGCGCTCCTGCTGTTTGCAATTGCTGCCTTGTGACATCATGATGTTGCGCAGACAGTTTAGAGCCGAGCGTCACACCCTAGCATAGTGGCGGGGGCGAGGGGTGGCGCGCACCGTAGCGTGTGTGTGTAAAGCGGGGTGCGGGCCCGGACACACTAGTGTTGTAATACTTTATTCGATAAAATATATCATAAAAGTACAGACATAAAACCACATTAAACATTTACAAGTATTACTACAGGTTCATTAGAAGAAAAAAATCATCATTAAAATTAGTTTAAAAAAGTGGAGAAAGTCTACAGAGATTATATTAAAGGGATGCACTCTTAAGTCATTAAAAGCAGTCTAGATCGTGTAAACCAAGCACTGGCCAGATACTTAGCTATCCCGCAAACTATAAACATTGAGGTAGTGTTGGTTAAAATAATACGCAAAGCTGATATGTGGTCTCTAACGCCCATCTCCCTACACACAGGTTTCAGCCATTTTGCCCTAGCATGTTTATAGGCATTGCAAGCAAACAGAAAGTGGCCAAGGGATTCTACCGGACACAAACAACCTGGACATTTTAGATCATGAACCCTCCTGCCCTTCCACCCTTCTATGAATTTTTTTAAAGGGAGGGTGCCGTATCTCAGTTTTAGGAACAGGGTTCTATCTCTGGGGGTCTGTATGAAATCCAGAAATGGTTCCAACTTCCTGCCGGGTTTATGAACGAGGAAGTTGTTTGTCAGAGGTCCCCAGCTTGAAGTAATGAGATCTTTGCCCTCAGCCCATTCCCAATATAATTTCTTAACAATTTGTTTAGAGGGAGGGGCTTGCAAGGCCCAAGACTCGGCCAGGCCTATAGATTCTACCAGCTTTTTTAAATTGTTGAGCCACCTTATTTTGCCGGAAGCATTCAGAGTGATTAGTTCGTCCAGTACTAGGGCATAATTTGTCAATTCTGGGGTCCGTCTAAGTCGCACCCAGAATAGCACAGGGAGTATTTGAACTATTTCTGCAATTGGTTTTTTGCCCATATCATAAAATAGTGGTTTCAGGGGGGTCGAGGGGGGAAGTGAAACTAAGTTTCTCAAAAACGTGTTCTCCGCAATAGCCAGTGCCTTACTATTCTCCGCGTAGTGTAAGTGTGGGTCCCCAGGGCCGTCAATCTTGTAGCGCTGGATAGCGCTACCAATGACGGCCGTGGGGAAAATTTTTAGCCAATCCATGAGCAGTTCTTCAGCCAGGGAGGACAGCCCAGTGACGGTGACGCGCACGGCGCACCAGTGCCACCATCTCTCTCGGCGCACGCGGGGGACGGTCGGACTGTGTGTGTCGGCTGGCGCGCTGCTCCCCATGTGATGGCCGTGAATTCAATTTACCATAATTAGTATAGTATACTGCAGCTGCCACCCTGCTGCTGCCAGTGCCACACACAGTCTTGTTGTCCGGTCCCAACTCCGTCTCCCGCCGGCCCTCCAAACAGCACAGTGGTCGTGGGCAGGCCTGGTCGTGGGGACATACGTAACGTCGTGACTGAGCAGTGCACGCACCGGTGAGTCAGTCAGAAGGCCGCTGGCTGCGAAAATAAATTTAAATACATATTTCGGATCGGATGCATTGCATGCAAATTCAATTGCAAATGAATCATTATGTAATAATGACGTTGTTCATCATCACTCAGGCCTGCTTGCTAATGTTGTAAATGAGGCGGCGGCAGACGTGTGAATTATTATCTGTTTCTGTTATCTCCGAGCCTGTCCGAGCCCGTCCACTCCTCACGGTCACGGCCGGAGTGGGCCTGGCTGGCGCAAAACACTGAGTGAGCATGAGTATGGGTTAGGTAGCACTGACGCCAGGTGTCTGGGTGAGGTTTGGTTTGGATGGTGGCGCGGGCGGGGCGGGTCTGTTTGTTGCAGCAGGCCAGGCAGGCTAAAAAGATCTGAGATTGATTTGAAATCATAAGATGGCGGTGGTGGCGGCCCCATGTCCAGGCCTCCGGCCTGTGACTGAGGTGAGGTGATGATGGCTTATAGAATCTATCTCCATGCATGTGAGCGCGGCTGGAGCCTGGAGGAGTAGTAGGACACGGGAGAGGGGGTCAAGGAAGCACGAAGAGAGTGTGCAGAAGAAAGAGCAGAGAACCCCTTCCCTTATTTATGCGTTTTTATAGTTTTTACATAGCGCAGACTTTACCCGAAGGTGTCAGAGCGCTTCACAATAGGAACAGAACTGATACATGAGAACATTACAAGTGAACAAATTACAAAAGCAAATGTTACATTAAATTAGGCAAAAGTGACAATCGTGAGCCAACAAAATACAAGAGGTAGCAAACGGTGCATTACAGGAGGAAAAAGTGACATGTGTGCAGATTACAAAAGCGTACAAAGTAAACATAGAGGTATAATACTGCAATAAATGGAGGACAATCAAACACAAGAACAAACGTTACGTAGGCACTGGTGGCACTTGTGCAGGCATCGAAAGCAAACAAAATGTAAGAGGTAGAAAACAGTGTGTTACAAGAGAAAAGTGACGTGTGCATGTTACAAACGAGTACCAAACACAGGTAGAAGGATAATAATGCAATAAATGGCAGACTATCTAATGCATTTATTCTTCTAGCCTGGATGACGGGGGAGAGAGTGATGGTTGAAAAAGGGAGTGGGGGGGGGCATTTTTCAATACTCGCCTAGGGCGGCACAGCACCTAGAAACGGCCCTGACTACGCAGAATTCCTTGGAGTTGAATAAAAATTCTGTGGACATCCGCGGAGTTTCGCTAGGCCCTCTTGTTTCAGGCTTAGTCATTTCATGTGGCTGGGAGCAGTGGAGGAGCCCAGAAAAGACAGGAAAATACTAAGTTGAAGGCTGGTCCAGCTTGGGTTTCTTAAATATACAAGCCGGACCCTTTTTGGCATCCTGTAGCATTTGCAGCAGCACCGCCCAGTGTGGAAGCACAGGCACCCTGCCCCAAAGCCTTTCATGTCATCAAACCAAAGTCTGCCTCATTATGTCACTCAACAAAGCGCCATTTCCATATTCTCTGAAGAGGCTCCACTCCTGGCAATGGAAGGGAAGGAGAAAAAAAAAGTTACAAACCTTGGATCCCGCCTCGGCTCTTTCAACCAGAATATGCCAGTAAGTGCTTGAGAAAATAAAAAGCAAAGAGAAGACAAGCCAATCAGTCTGTACAAGCATGACACTTTGGCCAGTCACAGCCAACCAGTGATGGGTACAAGCCGGCCAACTGCACAGTGCATTTTTGTCTCACTTACCATAGAGTGAAAAAGTATGGCACAGAGAGGTTATTAGACTGACCAGTGCCTCCAGCAAGCCCAGTCCACTCCGAACAAGACAGCACCCGCCAGCTGTACCCTCCCAGCCTGACTGAGACAGAGGCTTGTGCGACACCTCAGCCAGTCAACAGTTCGGAATTCTATTCGGCGTACGAGGATTGGCTAAGATGCTGCTAAACCTCTCACCATAGTTTACGTTTTACATTGACAGTTCCGCCCCACCTTCCATACCACGCCCAATATATATTGAGCCAGGGAATCAGTTGTTGTTCGACATAGAAGTGCTGAAAGCGTGGACAAATGACATCCGTCAAAAGATCAACAACGGACAGCCAACTTTAAGCTTCACAGACTGTCTGTGTAAGTAGCGGGTATAGTTCAACTTGTTGAGTTGCTGGATCCTGGAAAGATTTCTTTGCTGAGTAGGGCAGCAAACACCATTATGATGATTTTCACTTTAAGTGCAGGACCAGACATTTGACAGATTTATTGCAACTCCGTCAGAACTATCAATGCGATGTGGAACAGTATTACAGTCAAATCCCGACTACTCCCATGTAATTAGAAGTGTTATAATTTATAGGCATGATCGCCTATTTCGTGAGGTAATACCATAAATGTTACTGTTACGGTGTAAGCCATCTGCTGGGTTAATCACCATAGTGAGGTGACCCTGCCATGCCCCTAGTAAAGCGCCTTGAACAATTTCCACTGCAGATTGTGTGCACAACAGGATGAACAGAATGGGTATTTTGAAGGAAAGATATATGTTTACCTCACAGTGCCAATATTTTCTACAGCAAAAGTTCTTTATGAGAACTCTGCACAAAAAGGAGTTGGGTGGCCTCCGATAGGGTTTCTTTCCTTTTCCTAAATGTGGCCTAAGACACCATGGTCCACTGTTTGCACTTCTATAACTGAGGCAAATAAGTAGGGGTTGGTGACGGGGCAAACTCTGCCACGCAGCGGAGTCAGAGTTATTTTGCAAACTCTGTGCTGCCAGTGGAGCGCAGAGTTGGCAAAACTCCACAAACTCCGCTGGCGGAGCAGAGTTCACTGCCCACCCCTAATCGCAGTTGGCTTGAACTTGTGACTTTGCCCCTGTACGGCATGACCACCTAACTGCAGTTGGCGCTTTGTGTTTCTAGGCATTATTTTTACTGAAATCTTCATAATTGTTTATCTCTTGTTCTACTAATTGGATTTTTGTTGTTTTGATGTCAAATAATTTATTAAATATTTCTAAATTGGTGTGGTTTCACTGTATTACTGTTTGTATTGCTGCATAAATATTTTCTAAGTTAAGCCTGCTACCAGATGGTTAAGCACAGGTGGGGATTGCTTGTGACTTCACCCTACTAGAAATTGTAGCTGCTTCTTGAGTATGGTTCCCGAAACCCAGTTTTCTACAGTCTCTGGTTTGCACAATTTAACTGTGGACCCTGCTTAAAGATTCTTTGAATACCTCACCAATTTTTGGCACAAATGATCAAAGACATACTTACACTCTCACTTGCAAAAAACAGACAGGTGGCTTTGAATGATACAAATGTGGCAAGCACGTCCAATACATGTTACACGTATGAGATAAGGAGATTACATGTAATAAATGCATGCCACAGGTTAACAACCTGATATGTCCTCTCCCTGGAGGAATCTAATGCTATAATTTCAGAAAGGTCCCTTCCTCTCCCACTCAGGACCACAGTGCCCCACTATCACAGCATGCCCCTACCACTTACATATATTGTGTAAAACAGCCACCACCCCTCACCGGTAGGAAGAGCCTTCTCCTCATAATGGTCCACAGTGACCATCATTCCATTATCAGGTGCTTCAAATCACATTGCTAATGACTATATCTCTGTAGGTTCCTTAGTATTCACACTGATACCTCACTGTTCCAGTGACCTCCGCTCCCATCAGGTCTACAGGACCCACCTTCACTTTAATTTGTTTTCCAAGTTCAGAGAATTCCCCTCACATCCATCAACTCCCGCTCTCTTCAGGATTCCAGTGATCAACCTCAACCAATATAACCACAGCTTAGTTTTACCTCTTCAGGACTCATGTACGACACTTCAAGTCCCTAAAATTCACTTCCGCCAGAGCGGGACCCAAATGCACCATCCCAAATCAAGGCTTGAGTGTTTACATCCTATTTTAAGCTCCCAGTGTTCACACTTTAGCCTTTTGTTTCAAAGGCCCTGATGGAGCAAGGATTTGCACGAAAAGCGACTTGCTTGAACTCATGAACCTCGAATAACTCTAATTATGTAATCAGCATGTTTGTCTTATTAATTTGCCCCTTTTTTCCTCAATATTGGGAATCCGAGTGAAGCTTGCTTATGTGTTTACAAATCCTAATATGCTTGCATTTAAAATGGCTGCTGCCATGCGGGAATTTCTACTGCGCATGCGTCTGTCATATCGACGTGACTTGACATACTCGCAGCTTTGGAGGGAATCTGTTGCTTCTGCGCACTAGAGGTAATATGGCTGCTCTGTGTTGTCACATGCAAGAGGCCTGCACTGCTGCTTTGCTAAGCTGTTCGTTCTGCCTAATCCTAATGCTATAGTTTATTATAAAATATTGGGTATAGAGTAGAAATTCATGGTATACAGTGTATTCATTTATTTCTGTGTTCTAAAACTGTTTCCTTTCCATTTCATGTTGCACTTCGAAAACTGGCCTGTCTCATAACGCTGTACTCCATATTTGTTGAAACTGCGACTGCGCGAGAATCGCAAGTCTCCAGAACAGTGGCCTTTGGACTATGGCCAAGGAGCTGACTGACTGAGAAGATGCTCCTGGGAAAATGCCCCCATGAACTCTGGAAAAATACAATGTATTTGTAAATAGAACATCTATTGTTAGGAGGAATGAAGACGTCATGTGAACCTGAATTTGATGGGCGGGAACGTAAATTTGAATACGAGACGGTAAAAGTCTCAAATTTGGTATGGTATGATGACCTCTCCTCCTCTTTTGTCCAATCGAAATTGGGGATCCTTACACTTGCAACATGGGGGGGTGGTACCCTGACCTGGAAAATAGTATAACTAGCGTAGGTTTAGCTAGAGAAATTGTCCGACTTGTCCGAATAGCTGACCTGTCACTGACCCAACGCACTTAATAGGGGACTAAGAGCAGAGGGCTGCGGAGCACTCTGTCAAAAGATTTTACTGACCCAATCGAGGTTCGGGAAGCTGAAGTGCTGGCGAAGCACTTTGCTGGTATATGCTGTAACCCAATCAGGGTTTTGGCTGATTCCTTGCAGAGAGGGAGTAGCGTAGGCGTTGCAACTGAACTGCGGGTGCTGGTCTTAACCTTTGGAGGTCCGGTCCTGATCCAAATCTGGTTTTCCCTGTCCTGATTCTAATCTGCACCGGCTGGCCTACTGGCGACTGCAACTTTGGGGTTCTTTTCTGTCCTTAACTGACCCGTGGCCAGGGTTGGTCATCACACCATTCTAGGTAAATATATATCTGTGTGGGTAGTTTGTCATTATACTTTGCGTCTTATTCTTTGCCCTCCCTAAAATTTAAAAGCTTTGATTGCATGTGTTTCTTTTTCTTACCCTTCCCTTTGCGAAGATCGAATTTTTCATTTGATTTAATAGTGTGTTCCATTTTCTTACCTTCCCTATAGTTATATGCTCCAATTGATTTCGTGATTGCATATTATGTTCCCACTTTTTACCCACCCTTTGATAATTGCTTAAAGTTGTGTTATATAGCATGTTCCTTCTTTTTTCCCACCTTAGACAAATTGTGCAAGTCTGTTTTAATAGCATGTTCCCTGTTTTACCTTCCCTTTATTTCAACTTGCTAAATGGTTGGCATAATATCTCTTTTGCATAGCTATACATTGTTTCTAATCTTGGTTATTGATAGCCTCATCGCATTTAATCTATGGATCATGACTTATGATGAAATTTAGATAAAGAATTTAAACCTTCCCTGAGTCTGTGGTTATTATATGAGTGCAATTGTTATTTTGTTATCGACTGCTTTCTTTACAACTAACTCCCTGATCCATTGTGGTAATAGGTACCAGTGACAAGGATTGGTAAATCAATGGTATAGGAATTAGTGGAATAAAATAGACTGGCAGTAGAGTGTGGGTTACCTGATCCAATGACTGTGAAAAAATTGAATTATGGGCCCAGGTGAGTATTGGTAAATTGTAGTCGGGTGACCTGCGCGCTCTATCAGCCCCACTAGGAAATTAAATTATATACTGAGAGAACATGCCACACCAGGTCACCATAGCCCACTTCATCCCACTAGCCTCAATCCTTACACAATTTACTCACTCACGTATTCACCAAATACCTCTAAATTGGGTAACCACCAGATTCCTGAATCAGAATACAAAAGTCTCCAAATAAGGCATGAATTGCTGGGGGTCTTGGCCAGCCTCTTGGTTGTGATCCCGCAAACACCTGTGGCTGAATTACTTTCCTTCCTGAGCCTCCATGAGCCTCAAATGTTGATGGGGTGTAATTAAATGCCAGACAGAACAAGAGCAGGTTGGTAGTTAAACGTATAAGTTTATTAGTATTAGTTCACTTATGACAAACTTGTTTACTTCTTCCCATATATTGTTGAGTCTTTCTCTAGCTCTCAGGGCCTCATTTACTATTTTTTGATGCACTGAAACACATCAAGCCTTTCTGCAGCACTGTTGTGAGTCAAAATTAAAGGGCAGGAGTGCACCATATCCATAAGATCCGGGGCATTCCTGTCCTCCCCTGCACCACCACACAAACAGCAGCCATGCACCAACACAGACATCCTTGCACCATGCTTCAAGGATGCCTGCATAGCAGGGGTTCTTTTTTATGTGCAGGATGGGACACCTTCCTGTACATAAACAACCATCAAAGGCAATATTCTCCTTTTAACACATAGAAAGAGCAAAAACAAGGAAAAATAAAAGTATTTCTCCTCATTGCACCAATCCTACGCCTCCCCTGAGGCATAGGATTCTGACGCATTGAAAAATTCATGACACTTTGTACATCTGGGAATGTGTCAGGTTCTATAGATGTGTGGGAACACCCACCCAATGCCCCTTTCATGCAGATTAATGCGTGAAAGGGGCCCATATTTACAAGGCCATTAAACTGCACACAGGGTGACTTTATGTGGCCTTGTAAATATGGCACATATGCACCACCTGTGTGTCTAAAAAAGTAATGCACCGGTGGCACAATGGACTTGTAAACTGAGGCCCTTAGTCTTTAGTTCACTTTATTACTCCATAAAAGAAATGTGTGTAATCCGTTAAGAAGTCTCAGGAATAATCTGTTATTATTCAAATGTATCCAAATGTTTGAGAGTATATGGGTCTTTCTCTTCTTCCCCTTTTGCACAGCTTCATGGAATTTTAAGTCTTACTATTCCATTAGTCCGAAGGCACAACCAAAGCCAGGTGCTCATCTTTCCTGCAAGTAAGTAGGAAGCGTCAGTGAATTGATCCAATTCTCAGCACATCCTTTTCGCACCTTTGCTCAAACACCCTTCTCCAGTAGCCCTGTTGTCTACAAGTAAGAAGAAAGAGGCTTCAGTAAATGGACCCAGGTCGCAGCACATCCTGCCTAGTCACTCACTCTCCACAGAAGACACCATACTAGCTATATTATACATGCTGCCAAGCAGACTAGGTGATCTGTCAGTAGTTAGCATATTTCACTTTGCAAGGAGCGAGGATGGCACCAGGAGCTGCTAGTTTATAACAATTAAAATTGATAAGCTTAGTAAAGGCAACAGGACCCTACATGATGAACATGGCCATTTCAGCTTATGATTGAAAGCAGCATTATGGACTCTCTAGTAAATGGGGGTCATGAACCCCTTTCTATTGTTTTTTGCAGTGGCTGCTGCCAACCAATACAATTGGTCAGGTGAACATCTGAAGGCACTGACAGGCACTGAAAAAACCCTGCAGTGCCCTTAGGTTTAATGCCAAAGCTCTAAACCGTGGTCTGTTTTCTGCAACGTATATCACAGGCCACAATTGAGAGCTCTACGGTTGAGGCTTGTGAGAAGTTGGCCTGATATATGATGTTTCCAATTCTGGAGCCACCTTGTATCAGTCCAAGCTATCCCTTATGGTGTCTGGTTGTAAGTCAACCTTGTAGACAAGCTATCTTAATGGTAGCATAGACTAAGCAGCCTTGAAGGCTTAACTAAAGAGGTCGTGTTAAGCGAGCTGTTTTACCAATCACAGTCCTGTAATATCAAATGAAAGGACACCACACAAGTATATATTATAAAAATATATGTATTTATTACTTAAAATAATCCCCAGTATTCTTTATG
The DNA here is from genome assembly GCF_964261635.1 of Lissotriton helveticus. Taxonomy (NCBI): domain Eukaryota; kingdom Metazoa; phylum Chordata; class Amphibia; order Caudata; family Salamandridae; genus Lissotriton; species Lissotriton helveticus. The sequence continues at coordinate 899,672,293 of NC_136068.1, read as the reverse complement.
AACAAAGGAGCACAAGCGTTAAATCAAAAGCACAGTATAACATACAAAGTTGCACAATTATGGATGAGGGCGAGGGGCCACTCAGACCATATACTAAGAAAGTGGTATAAGAGATACCAATCAAACAGTGGTTAGGCCTAGGGCCTAGGGAATCGCTGGGAGCAGTCGGGACAAGCAATGCTGAAGTCGGGAAAAGCCCGCGGGATTCGGGTGCAGTGCTTAAAGCACACGCATGCACCAATGCAAGTCAATGGTGCGTAAAAGTTACACAAATAGAGTTTTAGGATACTTCCGCTGAACCTAGAAGGACAAAACTTTAAACACAGACCCTAGAGGTGTGTACCAGTGTGGGAACACCGGCGTTGCAATGTTACCTCACCCACAGGAAGCAGGTGCATAGGGTCGAAGTGGCGTCGGGTTTCGTCGTGAAGGTTCTGGGTGCTTGAAGCTGAAGATGCTGCAGGCGATGGGAAGGAGAAGTGTCCGGTGTGATCCAAGGGTGGATCAGAGTCGTAAAGTACCTGAAAGCAGAGGGGACAGAGTCTGGGTCACTCAGCAGTGACCAGGGTGGAACCAGGATGGAACCAGGCAATGTCGGGCGCAATCAGGTGGTTGTTGAGGAGCTTCTCTCCACTGTCACGTGGGCTCTGGGGCCTCTGCAATGTCCAGGAGCGGGTCACGATCTGTCCCACAAAGGCTCTCGCGGTCGGCGCTGTCGGCTTCAATATTGGAGCAAACAACACTTGGCAAAAGCAATCCACCGGAACTGGAAGATTGCTTCTCACTCGGACCAGGAGGGTCAGAGTGGGTACTCCTTTTCAGGGGAGTGGGTGCAAATCTGGAGCAACCAGAATCACAAGTCGTATGTCGGTTTTCGTCGGCACAGGGGCCACAAGCCAGCTGGCAAGTGACCGGGCCAACGCGTTGAGCCAAAAGAAGCAGAAGGGCCCCACGCAGCACTCGTCAAGTGTAGAGGGGTGAACTTCGGTGCAAGAGTGGCTCAGGGTTGGGGCTTCTCAAACCTTGGTGTACAGCTTCGAGGGTCACTCGTGGGCTGCACGGTCAGCGTCTCGTGGTCTTTTCAAGATGGCATGCCCCACGCTTTCGGTCGCCTCCACAGGTCTCAGCTCTGCAGGGACTGTGGATGGGGCTGTTAGAAGGCAGGCAAGCTTGATCTCGTTGATCTCTGTCGCTCGAGTTCCGGCAGGAACTGCAACAAAGCAGATGTTGAGGTGCTGGATGGTGCCTGTTTGCACAGGGTGGTCACTCCTTGACCACAAGGGAGATTATTCAGTCTTCTATGTTGAGTAGGATGTGGAAGGTTCCAGAGTTTCATTTCTTATGTTTCATCAGGATAATCTGAAGTGCATTGGCACTGCTCCCATTCTTATACCAATCTAGGGGGGTGGATTACCTGCTAGGTCCCCTCCTATGGGTGGGACCCAGGAAGGGGGTGGGTACACCCCTTTCCTTTGATCCAGGCCGCGCTGGGACAGGGGCTGGTGTGCCCCAGAACCGGTTTGGCCGGATTATGCAAGGGGCAGCCTTGTGCTCCCCATGCAGTGTCTGATTTCTTTCAAACCTCCCTGCTACAATCCACTATCTCCTGTCTGGGGTGGTGTGACACCTCCCTGTGACAGGAAACCCTTTGTACAGGCCATCTTGGCTGAGTTTCGGTCAGCTTCAGGGGGTCAGACTTGTGTCTGTGGCAGAAGCATCCATTTTGTGGATCTGAGGCTCTTTTAAAAATCAACCGCATTTCAGTAAAGTAACATGTCTTCTCCCTCTAGAGGGGTGGAATGCTATCCCCGTCACCAGAACTGGCGAGGGGATAGTATTCCAAATCGTATGACACCTTACATGACATGTTTTGATAAAGCCAAACCAAAGTTGCTATATAACCGCGAGGATTATAATGCACTTAATAGTATATGGTATGGCATTATCCTGGAACAGCTTAGGGAGTTGTTCCCGACAGCTGCAAACAGGCTCAGCTCATGCTAGAGCTCCATCTCACATTAAACCACGCACTCTGCCTCCAGGATTGATAAGGCCTTCCATAGGGGTGGCTCACAGGTTTATATGTGTCCAGATATAGGTTTAGATATAGGTATACTATATCTAAGCAAGAGGTGATTACACCATCTTGTCCCAGCTGAGTGATCAGCCAGTTGTGTCAATTTAAGAACCAGCCAGGGGTGGCAAAAGATATGCTGCAGCCCCTGGTAGGCCTTGGTGGCACCTATGCCCTGAGCACCTATAGTGCATGGTACAGGGGCTGACAAGGAGTCCATTTCCAATTGTGGTATGTACCTAGGGTACATGGAATCCATTTTACAGAGAGAGCAGATAGCCTGGGGCCCTGATTAGCAGGGAACCAGGCCAACTAAGTCAAAAACCAGCTAAACACAAGGCAAAAAATCTGGGGTAACCATAGTCAGGTAGCCACCTTCCTACAAGGCTGAAGTCACTTCCAGTATTCCACAGTGTCTGTCAGTAAATTAAATTAAATTTAGAAAATTATCAAAAGATTTACTTACCTTCTGCCTCTGCCCTCAGTGCTTCTTTCCGTCTCATTATCAGTGGCTCCACCAGCACAGGCTCCGAGCCTCAGCCAACTACCCTTTTCCAATCAAGATGCTGTTCTAATGCTGTAGACGTAGAGGCAGCCTGATGGAAGCACCAGGGTTGGCTGCAGTGGACTGGCTCCACACTCACTGAGGCACTGGGGGCCTGTGCTTGCTCTTCGCCCGGCTGTCTAAGACAGCCGGCTGGAGTGCTTTATAGTGCGCATTCAGGCTGGGCAAAGTGACATCCACACTCTCACCTGGTTGATTGAGCACCACTTCTCAACTGCCAGTCAACTGCAGTGGCCCGCCCCCAAACTCGGTTCAGGTTGGGGAAAGAGAAAAAATTAAATAGTACTGAATTCAATTTATTACCATTTTATTTTTCATCTTTGTGGCGCTTGCATTAGAGGGGCGATGCTCCTCCGCTCTTAAAAGAGGGGACACATCTGTTTTTGAGCGTTTGCAAACAACATGAATATGACATTTTGAAAAGCTAATATGGAAATGCGCTCATCTACTGGTTGAACAGCACATTTCAATCAATCAATCAATCATAGCATTTGTATAGCGCACTACTCACCCGGGAGGGTCTCAAGGAGCTTGGGGGAAGGGGTCAGCTACTGCTCGAACAGCCAGGTCTTGAGTTGTCTCCTGAAGGCGAGATGGTCCTGGGTCAGCCGAAGGTGGATGGGGAGGGAGTTCCATGTCTTGGCCGCAAGGTAGGAGAAGGATCTTCCTCCGGCGGTGGCTCTTCAGATGCGTGGTACGGCGGCGAGGGCTAGGCTAGTGGATCGTAGCTGGCGGGTGGGCGTGTAGAAGGTCAGGCGGTCATTGAGGTACTTGGGGCCCAGGTCGTGGAGAGACTTGTGTGCGTGGGTGAGGAGCCTGAACGTAATCCTCTTGTTGACGGGGAGCCAGTGCAGGTCCCTCAGGTGGCCGGAGATGTGGCTGCGTCGGGGGATGTCCAGGATGAGTCGGGCGGAGGCGTTCTGGATGCGTTGGAGTCTTTTCTGTAGCTTGGCTGTGGTGCCGGCGTAGAGGGTGTTTCCGTAGTCCAGTCGGCTGGTGACGAGTGCCTGGGTGACCGTCTTCCTGGTTTCGGTAGGGATCCATCGGAAGATCTTGCGGAGCATGCGTAGGGTGTGAAAGCATGATGAGGAGACGGCGTTGACTTGTCTGGTCATCGAGAGGGAGGAGTCCAGGATGAAGCCCAGGTTGCGTGCGTGGTCTGTTGGCTTGGGAGTGGTGCCCAGGGCGGGGGGCCACCAGGAGTCATCCCAGGCGGAGGATGATGATCCCAGGATGAGGACTTCCGTCTTGTCTGAGTTCAGTTTCAGGCGGCTGTTCTTCATCCACTCGGCGACGTCTTTCATCCCTTCGTGTAGGCTGGTTCTGGCGGTGTCGGGGTCTCTGGTGAGGGAGAGGATCAGCTGGGTGTCGTCGGCGTAGGAGATGATGTTGAGGTTGTGTTGGCGTGCGATGGCTGCAAGAGGTCTCATGTAGACGTTGAAGAGGGTGGGGCTGAGTGATGATCCTTGCGGTACGCCGCAGATGACTTCGGTGGCCTCGGATCGAAACGGGGGGAGGCGGACTCTCTGTGTTCTTCCGGCGAGGAACGAGATGATCCACTCCAGTGCCTTCTCTTGGATGCCGATGTTGCTGAGGCGTTGAACTAGGGTGCGGTGGCAGACAGTGTCGAACGCTGCAGAGAGGTCCAGGAGGATGAGTGCCCATTGTCGAGCAGGGCTCGGATGTCGTCGGTGGCTGCGATGAGGGCGGTCTTGGTGCTGTGGTTGGCTCTGAAACCGGACTGTGAGGGGTCGAGGGATCCGTTCATCTCGAGGAAGGCGGCAAGCTGTCTGTTAACGATCTTCTTGATTACTTTAGCAGGAAAAGGGAGGAGCTAGATGGGGTGGAAGTTCTTGAGGTCGGTGGGGTCCGCTGTTGGTTTCTTCAGTAGGGCGCTGAGCTCGGCGTGCTTCCAGCTCTCCGGGAAGGTGGCGGTGTTGAAGGAGGTGTTGATGATGTTCCGGAGTTGGGGTGCGATGGTGGAGTCGGCCTTGTTGAAGACGTGGTGGGGGCAAGGGTCGGTTGGTGATCCGGAGTGGATGGTGTTCATCGTGCGGGCTGTGTCTTCGGTGGTCACCGTGGTCCAGGTGCGGAGGGTGGCGGTGGGGGGCGTTGGTTCGACGGTTGGGTGCGTGGATGGCGCCCCGAAGCTGTTGTGGATGTCGGCGATCTTGCAGTGGAAGAACGAGGCGAGGGAGTCGCAGAGATCTTGTGAAGGAGTGATGTTGTTGTTGCCGGTGCTGAGGTTGGAGAACTCCTTGACAATGCTGAAGAGTTCCTTGCTGTCGTGGGCGTTGTTGTCCAGTCGTTCCTTCAGTGATTTCTTTTTGGTGGTGCGGATAAGCTGGTGGTGCTTGCGGGTGGCTTGTTTGAGGGCGGTCATGTTGTCTGTGGTCTGGTCCCGGAGCCAGGCTTTCTCGAGGGTGCGGCAGTTCTTCTTGGAGTCCTTGAGTTCTTCGGTGAACCAGGAGGCCTTCTTGCTTCTGTGTCTGCTGGGAGGGTTCTTCAGTGGTGCGAGGTCGTCGGCGCAGGCGGTCAGCCACTGCGTGAAGTTGCGGGCTGCTTCGTTGGTGTCCGTTGTGCTGGCGGGTGGGTTCTGGCTGAGGGAGGTGGTGAGCTGGTCGGCGGTGATCTTGCTCCAGCTTCTGTGAGGGACCTGTTGCGGGTGGTGGTGCGTCGTGGTTCTTCTGAAGCTGAAGTGGACGCAGCTGTGGTCAGTCCAGTGGAGTCCGGTGGAGTGGCTGAAGGTGATGTGCTTGCTGGATGAGAAGACGGGATCAAGCGTGTGGCCGGTGTAGTGGGTGGGGGTGTTGACCAGTTGCTTGAGTCCGAGGTTGGCGAGGTTGTCCTGCAGGGCGGCGTTGTTGGGGTCCTTGTTGTTCTCCAGGTGGAAGTTGAGGTCCCCTAGGAGGATGTAGTCGGCGGAGGGGAGGGCGTGCGGGCTGATGAAGTCTGTGATGTCTTCGCTGAATTGTGTGCGTGGTCCCGGGGGTCTGTATACGAGGGTGCCTCTGAGGGTCGTCTTTGGGTCGGTGTGTATCTGGAAGTGGAGGTGCTCGGCGGCGGCGAAGGTGTCGTTGGAGTCGGTCGTGATGCGGATGGTGTTCTTGTGGACGATGGCGATGCCTCCGCCGGTCTGGTTGACGCGGTCCCTCCTGATGATCTTGTACCCGTCCGGGATGGCGATGGCGATGTCGGGGGCTGAGGAGGCGTTCATCCAGGTTTCCGTGAGGAAGGCGATGTCTGGTGATGTTGTGTCGAGGAGGTTCCAGAGTTCCACGGCGTGTCTGTCAAATTACTATGCTGCAAAAACAGGTGAAAACGTCTTAATATGAGGTTACTGCAGAGGCAAGCACTTACCCCACACAGTGGCATATTATCAAGGACGGGCGATACATTATCGCCGCTTTTATCGGCAGGAAACTGCCGATAAAACGGCGATAATGGGCTTGATAATATGCTCTATAGAATTCCTATCGAAGCCCATGTTAGATGTCTTCACATCTAACATGGGCTTCGATAGGAATTCATAGAGCATATTATCAAGGCCACTATCGCCGTTCAAAAGCGGCGATAATGTATCGCCCTTCCTTGATAATATGCCCCACAACAGATATTAAAGAAAACGAAGATAATGCAACTCTGTAAATCAGGCAAACATAAACGTTTACACTCTTCTTTTTGCTTCATGCTGTAAGGAAAAAAGGAAAAAAAGTGGTGTACTTCATCATGGCCACAAACTTCCAAATCTATTGACGAGCTTGAGTTTGTTGCCGTTCCCTAAAAAAGCTGAAATGATTTTCCTTATAACAACAAACGGGAAAAATCCACTTCCTGTTCCCAAGCGTTCCACTCCCTGTTTGCAAATAGTTTATATAAATACACAAATTCTCATTTCGCATTCTTTCTTCCTAATTCTTTTATTTAATTAGATTAAATAGCATTTTTATATTTCAGGTAAAATATTGCACCAATAATGCATGCACCATCATATCTCCGGAGCTTTACAAATAGGTTCTTACATTCTACATCAAACAATAAAAATAGCCAGTTTAATATAATATCTATGCCTCTTTTCTTGATTTCTGGAAAGCCCTGTCTTGCTCAATAGTTTAGGATACCAAAATACCGCCTAGGTTAGAAATTTGAGCCGATGCAGCATTTCGCTAATATCCATCACTCGAAAATCCTTATTGAAACATTAAAGGCTTTTTCGAGTTCCATCAAAAAATGTTACACTCACATGATGTAAGGAATGGATGAATGAGTGAATGGATGAATGAATGAATGATTGATGAAAGAATGACATTTTTTTATTCAAACAATCCATGTCCATATAAATGTTACACCACATTATGTGCTATTAAAGGAATTGTATAAAAATCTCATAAAAGTGACTTAAAACATCTATTTGTTTAAAACCTCATTATTTACGTTACTCTTAAGAATTACATAACCTTTAAACACAGCTACCGCAGTTGCGACCTCAGTGGGTTCCAAAAGAAAAAATATATTTGAAAGCACTATTCACACTCTATATTCAACCACCACAGTTAAGATATGTAATGGAACAATATCGAACTTAAAAATATTACACTCTTTAGACTGAATTACAAAAGTTTCTAAACCTCCTGCTGGCCTGCCCTTATCCCTAGATGTGGTTACTGCAAATAACCCTAAACCCTTTCGTTGTAGTTCGGCTGCTACAACAAGCCTCTTGGGCCCATATTCAATGAAGTACCCTGGGGTTGCAACAGGAGTGTGAACCCACTTCTTGCACCCTAGGGCCCTTTGGTATTACAGTGACAGTAGTTGCATTTCCTGGCACCTTCTGTGATATAGTTAGCACTGGCACATATAGTTTCAGCAGTATCTTCAGGGGATACTCGCTCATTTGCATGGGGGAGTAACCCCCAAGCAATGAGCAAAAAATTGCCTCTGTTGCCCCATCATATTATGGATGCGGGCGCAGAGGCAAAGAGCCCATCAAGGAGGCTCACTGTCTGTGTGCCACAAAGAGGTGGTGCACAGCCAGTGCGGACCATTAGGGTAGCCCCCTGGAGGGGGTTAAGTGGGTCTCACAGACACCCAGACACCCTCTGGGAGGTGGGGAAGTCAGACACTCCACCCACCTACAGAGAGATTTCTGTCCCCCTTTCAAATACAGGCCGGGTGCTGCCTGCACAGTGAAAGACAGAGCGGCTGCTTCAAACAGCTTCTCCTCCTTTCATTAATGCACTTTTCCCTGTGCTGCCATAAGTTCACAGCTGTTCTAGGGGGCAGAATATTGATCGCAACTGGGCACACTGTCCCGTTTAGCACAAGAAGATCCATGGTGTAGACTGGGGCAGTGCACCGTTTCTATAATGCATGGGTACTCACAAACTTTCTCTCTGAGCCAAATTTACACTGTGGTTTGTGTCCGAGGGCCGCATCAGTGGGGGCGGGGTCAGTGTGGGAGGGGGCGGGGCTAGAGCAACTAAAAAAAACTGACCATGAGGTTGATCACTGGTCCCTGCAGCGGACACCTTCATCCACTGAGCCACCAGACCCAGCATACACGCATCTCTCTCTCTCGCTCTCTTTCTCTCTCTGTCTCCCTCCCTCCCTCTCCCTCCCTCTCTCACTCTCCCTTACTCTGTCCCCCTCCCTCTGTCCCCCTCCCTCTGTCTCCCTCCCTCTGTCTCCCTTTCCCTCTCTCACTCCCTCACTCTGTCTCCCTTTCCCTCTCTCACTCTGTCACTCCCTTTCCCTCCCTTCCTTTCCCTCCCTCCCTTTCCATCTCTCACTCCCTCACTCTGTCACTCCCTTTCCCTCCCTTCCTTTCTCTCCGTCCCTTTCCCTCTCTCACTCCCTCACTCTGTCTCCCTTTCCCTCTCACTCCCTCGCTCTGTCTCTCTTTCCCTACCTCACTCCGTCTCCCTTTCCCTCCCTCACTCCCTCACTCTGTCACTCACTTTCTCTCCCTACCTTTCCCTCCCTCCCTTTCCCTCCCTCCCTTTCCCTGCATCCATTTCACTCTCTCACTCCCTCACTCTGTCTCCCTTTCCCTCCCTCACTCTGTCTCCCTTTCCCTCCCTCTCTCCATCTCCCTTTCCCTCCCTCACTCCCTCACTCTGTCTCCCTTTCCCTCCCTCCCTCTGTCTCCCTTTCCCTCCCTTACTCCCTCACTCTGTCACTCCCTTTCCCTCCCTCACTCTGTCTCCCTTTCCCTCCCTCAGTCTCCCTTTTCCTTCCTCACCCGGTCTCCCTTTCCCTCCCTCACTACCTCACTGTCACTCCCTTTCCCTCCCTCCCCTCCCTTTCCTTTCCACCCTCCCTTTCCCTCATACCCTTTCCCTCTCTCACTCCCTCACCCGATCTCCCTTTCCCTCCCTCACTCCCTCACTGTCATTCCCTTTCCCTCCCTTTCCCTCCCTCACTCTGTCTCCCTTTCCCTCCCTCGCTATGTCTCCCTTTCCCTTCCTCGCTCTGTCTCCCTTTCCCTCCCTTACTCCCTTACTCCCTCACTCCCTCACTCTGTCACTCCCTTTCCCTCCCTCACTCTGTCTCCCTTTCCCTCCCTCAGTCCCTCACTCTGTCTCCCTTTCCCTCCCTCAGTCTCCCTTTCCCTTCCTCACCCGGTCTCCCTTTCCCTCCCTCACTACCTCGCTGTCACTCCCTTTCCCTCCCTCCCCTCCCTTTCCCTTCCTCCCTCCCTTTCCCTCCCTCACTACCTCGCTGTCACTCCCTTTCCCTCCCTCCCCTCCCTTTCCCTTCCTCCCTCCCTTTCCCTCCTACCCTTTCCCTCTCTCACTCCCTCACCCGATCTCCCTTTCCCTCCCTCACTCCCTCACTGTCACTCCCTTTCCCTCCCTTTCCCTCCCTCACTCTGTCTCCCTTTCCCTCCCTTACCCTCCCTTTCCCTTCCACCCAGGGCACAAGTCCTAAAAAAAGAACTGGGGGGACGCTGACGTCACAACAGGAAGTGATGTCACGAAAGGTGGCTTGCACCATCAGATTCATTGCCTCCTCTCGCTCACCCCTTAGATGCGATTTCATCAGCGAAGCCAGCGCGTGAGCAGCGTTCTGAATGAGCTCCAATCTCACCCCAGAGAGGCCAAATAGTGAATGTGCTGCTCCATTTGCACCAGTTATCGAGCTCCAGGTAAAATAAGTGGGGGGACGCCTTCCACCCGCGTGGTACCTCGACTTGAGCCCTGCTTCCACCCTCCCTTTCCCTCCTTCCCTCTCTTACTCCCACACCCGTTCTCCCTTTCCCTTCCTCACTTAGTCTCCTTTTCTTTTCCTCTCCCTCCCTCTCCCTCTGTCATCTCACCCTGCCTCTGTGTCAGCCCCGGCTGAGACAGCTTCGGAACACATAGCCGCACTGAGCACATTAACAGGTCTTTAAAAGACCATTAGCATGTTAATGAGGCTGTGTTGTTCACCTCTTAGCACCCCTGCAGCTCCACTCCAACTATGGCAGGAATCCCCCGGCCGGCCCCCACAGAGCAGCAGAGTCTCTGAGTCGCGCTGCTGCAACTTAGTTTGCAGACACTCTTTAAAAAAAAAAAATTAAAACACTGGTATGATGTGTGCAATGTCCGCGGGGCTCCAGGGAAGGCTTGCCGGGCCGCCACCGGCCCGCGGGCCGTACTATGAGTACCCCTGCTATAATGCATCCCCTGGAGCTTTATCATCCCACTCCTCACAATTCCAGGCTGCAGACTACATAATATTGACCATCTTTTGACACCCTGAATTTTCCATAAACAAATTGCTTGGTGAAATTCCTTTACTAGACAATCAGGAACACCAAGGGGCATAATATCAAGGACGGGCGATACATTATCGCCGCTTTTATCGGCAGGAAACTGCCGATAAAGCAGCGATAATGGGCTTGATAATATGCTCTATGAATCCCTATTGAAGCCCATGTTAGATGTCTTCACATCTAACATGGGCTTCGATAGGAATTCATAGAGCATATTATCAAGCCCATTATCGCTGCTTTATCGGCAGTTTCCTGCCGATAAAAGCGGCGATAATGTATCGCCCGTCCTTGATAATATGCCCCCAAGTTCTTTACTACCTTATCATTCTTCAAAAGAGTTCAATAGCCCCTTACCTATCTACAGAATACCCATAGCATCCAGAATAATGAATGGGATGCCATCATTAGAAATCACAGCCCTGATCCAATGAGATATCTGGATATTTTGGACCATGCAAATCGGGAAATAATGTTATCATTTCTATTGCACTACTTTAGTTACCTCAGCAATTTGTACCTAGGATAATTCATATCTGTTCTTAGGGACATCCTTCAAAGGACTACAGCTTAGGAATTGATTAAAAATAAAAAGCACAAACCCTTGATCTCACAACCCAAGCTTACCTCATTTTATTGAAATACAGATACCTTACTGATACATATGTAACTATCTGCAACCTATGTAAATGTAACCTACCTTCCACTCCTATCACCCATTGACTTTATGCTTGTCTTAGACACTGTACAGTACTCCGCTGCCTTTTGGCTAGCTCTGCCCATTAGAAATGCCAGGTACTTACATACATAAATACATACGTGCATACAAACAAAATATCTATATTAACATTTTTTTAAATTGTTCTGTATTTACTAGATAGATTAAAGAATAAAAACCTATATTGTTAATATTTAGCAAAGCCATTTAGTATTGCTTTACAAATGCTGTTTGCACACCAGTGTTGCCTTTGGGAATAGCAAAAACAAGGGCTCCCCGAGGTTAACTTCAAATGAGAGTTTTTCGTTTGGAGAGTCTCCCACAGCTCACTCCAAATGAGTATATTGTCTCAAATAGCACATAAAATAAAGAGGCCTGGGACGGTATTAAACAAAGTACAACGGCCCCATGTAAATTAGGGAATCTCTTTGTCTCTGCGCTCACGCTGTATTATGGGCATGGGTGTAAAAGCATAGAAGCTGTCAGGAGGTGCACTCACATTGCACCACAAAAAGGTAGTACAACTGTCGGTGCGCCCCCTGAGAGCGGCAAGGAGGGTCACTCACTGCACACACCTGCAGGGGCATCTCTGACACGTCCAGGGTGCTGCCTGCACTGTGAAACACGGAGCAGCTGATTAAAGTAGCTGCTCTTTACTTCTTTGAATGTGCTGTCCCCCACGGCAGCTCGAGACCGTGACTGCACAGAGGATAGCGCATTCATTGTAACTGAGTGCACTGTTCATGTTTGCAAACGGTGTACCTGCTTAAAGGTGCGCCGTGGTCCAAACATGAACAGTGCAACCAGGGCCAGAGTGCTCGGCCGGCCCCCCTCGGGGGGGGGGGGGGGGGGGGTGAGTCCGGGGGTGTGGCTGAGCTCGTTGCCAGGGCTGGTTTTCGGTCGATTTTGTTACAGGGCCGAAACGGCCCTGTAACAAAAACGGCAAAGCAGCCCCCCACCCATGCGGCGCACCAGGGGATTGCCCGGTGCCCGCAACGGCCAGTCCAGGCCTGAGTGCAACCGATAAATAATATGGCCCATATCACTATTTTAACAACATGGTCATATATTCATTTGACATATGTTATTATTCACTGAAAATTCTGTGCAGGCGGCAAAGTGCAAAGTCAGAAAGGAATACAGAGTGCATGTGCAGGAACTAAGTATCCCCAACTTGTAAATACAAATATTTGAAAAAATAATCTATTTGGGAAAAGCCATAGATGTTTCAACTCTAATACAAACAAACACTGGCATAACGAAACTTGAGGGGGTCCCCCTGCAAGGTACGTGGAGGGCCCCCCTCCGGACTCAATCAGGGGCTCTCCAGCCAGAGTACTGTGCTGAGGGGACCTCCTGGAGGTTGCCACCCCCACAGCGGGGGCTGCGGGGGGGCTGTGTTACGCCACTACAAACAATCTACTGCTCTCTATAGGATAAATGCTGCCTGTCTATAGCTGAAAGAGGCATTTCACATGGTAAGCATACAGCAGATGCACTCACCAGCAAACCGTCCTTGTCCATCTCACCAGTTCAATTAATTGAGATTTTTTTTGTGATTTGTTTGATGATAATCCCTTATGTGCTTCCCACTGGAGTATACTTTGAGTGTGGGACTTTATGACTTCTGGACATGAGTTCTTTTGGACCTCTAGAACCTTCTCATAGGAAGACAGCTTTCCTCCTGAATAGATGGCATTCCCAGCAGGCCACGTGGACAAGGGGGATCGGCTTACAGATGACCGTCGCGCTCTGTACTTTGAGCCTATTGACCATCACCAAAAGCAGTAGAACTTGCTGCAGCGATTGGTGGTGTTCAGCATCTTTTACATTGTGCCCACTGGGAATATGCAAAGGCTGTGTCCTGTGAGTTTTAAAGAAGGGCCACACGGTGCGGGACATGGCCTAGTGTCATGTACAGCAAGCCAAGCCTACTAGCTCCAATCAAAGGCTTTGCCCTGTTTGCATTGGGGTGCATGGGGAGTTAATGTGGTGCATGACAGAAACGTACACCTTACACCAAGAGCTTTCCCAACACCAACATTGCCACTCTACAGGGTTTAGTAAAGAAGGCGAGCCTTGTGCTCCCCACCCTCTAAATGAAGGACTTGGCCTTTATCCAAGCCCTGTGTTCAACTACTCTAAAACCAAAGCAGTTGAGAATAATTCCTGGGCATCCCTGGTTATGTGTCTTAGCCTTCAGTCAGTGCCTGAACAGCACCTTTGTCATAGAGCTTTCCCAGAATAGCTCTCATCTGTGCCCAGTAAGCTCAGACGCAAAGCTCAACATTTGACCCAGCCATAAATTCACTGAGTATTGATCTTGGCCTGCACCTAGATGCTCTATTAATATGATCTGACTTTTTCCCAGAGTTATGTGCTCAGCTCCATTGCAATCGGAGCACACAAGGCTGTCTCAGCCTTGCAGTGAGAGATCTTACCACATGCCCACTGGACATGGTGTTCTGTCATTCCCAATGAGCTCTTTGCATAGGGTCTGCATGAATGCCCATGTAGAAAATCTACCTTTTCTGCATGGTGGCCTCTAGACGTTTTGCCTTTTTCTGAATCATATTTTGCTGGCATAGGACTCTGTGCACTTTACCATTGCTAAGCAGCCATAGAATGTGTGTGTAGTTCCCTCTTAAACATGTGCTGTGCATTGGAACTCCATATTGTGCCTATTTAACATCCTATTAAGTCAATTGTGAATGGTCTATAATGTTTGCCTATGGTCTTGAAAGTCAAACGTCATATGTGGTGTCCAGTGTATATTTACACCACCACATTGAGGTACTGGGTTTTTAGGAACCGGTACCGAACCGGTAACCCAGCGGTGCCAGGGGATCAACACACCAAAGACCTCGGGTTCTCCTGAGTCAGACCCACAGAAACTTCAGAGTCTTCTAGGTGAAGTCAAAGATTAGTTTATTGGCTGCAACCAAGGTGACAGGGTCCTAGAAGTACAATGCCAGTATATTCAGGAGACTGCACACTTTCACAAAGTTAGGCTTCTCTTCTTATACATAACATTTGCCCTTTGGCGAAACATTCCTTGGGTGAGCGGTATTTCATTTATGGTTACTGATTACAAAAGAAAGCAGAGTCATGATGACATGTACATATTTCACGTTGTGATGCCCATAACAAATCATCCGGCAAGGCCCAACATTTCATCAGATATCGCTGGACCCCTAATAAAAATGGTCACCTCCCCACCATAAAATAAATGAGGAAAAGGAAAGAAGAAAGATGTGAGCGAGATATGGCAGGTGTGCGTGCTGAAATGGCTTTATGGCCGGTTGGGCCTAGATACTATCTTGCTTGGTCACTGGGAGGGAACTGACCTAACGAGCTCGGCCTGGGGCAATGGTTCTAACTTGTACTGGGGTCAGGAAGAAGTCGATTAAGGAGTACGTGTCCTTGTGGAATCAAATTCGACTGGATTAAGGCCTATGAAAAGGGCAACATGCAATTAAGGGTTCAGAAGGTAAATGACGATTTCGAGGTGAAATTGTCACTCGAATATACTGAAAATACATGTGCTTGATGTACTCGTCATTTCCGGTCTTTTGATACCAAATTCGTCCTATTTCGACGAAGTTTTTATTCTCGAGTCCGGTACTGTTACGGATCCATATTTTTCAGAACCACAGACCCTCCTTTTGCCCTTACATAGGCAATTAATCTATCCTTATGTTAATCTGAGTCCAGATCTATATTCCTAAAGTCATTGAGGTGTTGCTGCAACATCATTCTAGTGCTGAGTTCGTGTCTTGACACAGGCTTCCTTACACATGATGTAGCACAGAGGCCACATATTGCAGGAGCACACTGTATGCATAGACAGAACAGGAAAAGAATGGCTAAGACCATCCCAATGACCATCAGAATTTTCCATCCCCAGGCAGATATCAGTCCCCAGAGCCATCCCATTAATGACCAATCTCCGTTATCCACATGAATAGATTCGGAAATCTTATGTAGTTTGGAGATGGCCCCGTACACTGTTGGAGCATTATCTGGAATGAAAATGCAACAACTGGACTGGATCAATTTGCATACTCCACCCCGGTCCGCAAGTATTACGTCTAAAGCGACCCGGTTCTGAAGGGTCATCAGTCGATCCGACTGGAGCTCAGCAGTCAGGTTACTAAGGGCACCGGCAGTCTCGATCACAGTGGATTCAACTACCCTTGTCAATTGCCTTATGTTTCTGCTGTTAACCATGGCTCCCCAGAACGGCAGAATACCCATTGCAAAGTCACCAAATTCTTGACCCGCAGTGTCTTCTTTACTCAAAACACCTCGGACTATCCTTGTCCGATGGTAATCCGCCGCTGCTGTGTAGGTGGGAGGTAACAGGAATGAGACAAAACATGAGCCCGAGAAGTCAGGGGGCAACCATGTATAGGCTCTATCGTGACAGATGAAATAAGTACCCTTTGCGGCTAAAAAGGCGGGGGAAGTCTGAGATCCAAAAACATACGTTTCTGTGCAGACACTCTTCCCTAGCTGAGCTCTGGGATTCCTACCAATACCTTGCAGACACAGGTGACCTTGATGGGGCACGATCCAGATAGGGGACGATCTCTTAGCTTGCTGTTTCTCACTTAGTGTAGTGCCATATCCGGTCACATTCCAACCTACATATGCAAGTATCTCATCGTCTGGGGTATCTTCGTAAGAAGTCACTTCCTTGATCATGTCAACTATACCCTTCACTAGGGCGCTAGTCTTGAGGTTGTCTTTTACAGAACGTAGGGGTTGGATTTCTCGTGCATATATGAACATTGTCCTATATGCCCATACTGACCCATTGTGACTAAATGGCAGGACCAAATAGGGGATACCTCTATCCGTGGTGTGGGGCATGAGACCACACACCCAACAGTTGGTTGTGTTCATTACAAGTTGGTGTTGGTGTAATAGCTGAACGAAGGAGTTATTAAGGAACTCTAATCTCCTATTTGATTCGTGGTCAGGCAAAGAGTGGAAAGAATGAGAGGAAACAGTAGGGGGAGGTATGGGTGATGTAGTAGGCGTGAATGTCATATGAGAAGAGAATAAAACATAGCTTATCAAAAACACCATTACGCTAAATATCATAAAAATACACATCATTATAAAAATTTTCTTTCTCATTGTTTTCAAAAGTCTCTGCTTAAAGCTCATTTGTCTGGCAGTTCTCTCCACATCAGGAAACTCCATCCTCTCTAAGGTGCTGCCCGCGGCGGTAGGTTGTTTCTGCTAAGGGATGCTTCCGTCAGTCTAGGGTGGCTCCCTTCGACCAACTGGAACCAGCAACCTATTGTTGTCAGCTGCACCCAAAAGTCTTTAGTCAACCGCGACCCTAGCAGCGGAACCCGGATGGCGGTTCAAAAAAAAACAAAAATAAGCAAGTTACCTAGATGGGAGAATCTGCATTTTCAAAATAGCATTTTGGAAGGAAAAAATTCATTATTTTATTAGTCCACATGTTTTTCTCTCGGATCAAAAATAAATCACTTTTCCTTTAGTCTGTTTTTCTCGGTCGGAAATTATAGCGTCTTTTCCCGGGTGCTGTCTGGTCCGGAAATAGTAGCTCAGGTTCCACAGAGTTCAATTGTTCTGATGGCGGCGTAGTTTCTTGAAAAATGTTCTTACTGTCTTCTTTTACGCGTTCATCAATTGTGCGCTTTGAGTCAGTGCCTCCTGTCCGGACCCATTGGTCATGTGGCAGAGGGAAAGGTATTTTCTTACAATGGATCCCGTGGACCCAATTGGCCTTCCCCTCCACCTTAATAGTTGACCTTGTAGACAGGAGGACGAGGTGAGGTCCGGTCCATCTGGGCTGGTCGTTTCTTGTTCTCTGGAAATTCTTGACCAGAACCCAGGTGCCAGGGTCAATGGAGTGACCCGGTGTCTCGGAAACCGGAGGCAAGGTGTTGTGGACCTGTTGATATAAAACACGCAATTTAGCCGTCAATTCATACAAATAGTCAAGCAAAATTGGGTGTTGCAGCTCGCTAAACTTCGTGGGCCTAGGCACTCCCCATATGTTGGCTGGCCGACCAAAGACTATTTCATAGGGGCTGAGCTTCATTCGCGAATGCACAGTCATTCTGGTGGATAGGAGTGCTAAGGGTAGAGCGTCGGGCCATTTAAGACCCGTGCTCGCTTGGATTTTGGCCAATTTAAGTTTAAGCGTGCCATTGTAACATTCCACTAATCCAGCTGATTGGGGGTGATTTGCAGCGTGGAACTTCTGACTAATGCCTAGCCCTTCACACACTCGTTTCATCACACAACCCACAAATTCACTTCCGTTGTCCGACCAGACCATTCTAGGCATTCCGAACCTGGGGAAGAACTCTTTCACAAGGGCTTTCGCTGTGGACAAGGCAGTATTGTCCCTTAGGGGATAGGCTTCTACCCATCTTGAGAAGGCGCAAACAACCACGAGCACATATTTTAAGTTGTTGCACCTCTCCATGTGTATGAAATCTAGCTGCAAAACCTCGAACGGATACGTAGGAGGTGCGAAATGACCAGCTGGAGTTGGGGTTCCCCTACCAGGATTGTTTTTCAGACATACCATGCAATTCTTGACAACATTCTCTGCACACTTGGGAATCCCTGAATTCTTCCACACTGGGGCCAACAAGTCGCAAATCCCTTTCGCGCTGATATGGGCCATCCCATGAGCCATTGTAACCACTGCAGGCACATACGCATCGGGTAACAACCATCTTTGTTGCTCTGTCGATTCAATCCAACAACCATTTACATCCATTCTCCCTGTACTTTCTTTCCACATGCTTAACTCTTTCTCCGTGGCCTCAGCTTGGATGGACTTCACACTCTCTATTGTGTCTTCACATATTCCAACATCGCCAGCCCATCTTTCTGGGCTCGCAACATACATTCGGCTCATCACATTCTTTGCCGTTTCTTTAGCAGTTTCATCAGCAAATGCATTTCCACGACCAACATCATCGATCACTTTCTTGTGTGCACTACATTTCACAACTGCTACTTTCAGGGGCAACGTCAGTGATTCAAGAAGCTCATTCACCAACTGACCGTGCTGAATCTTAGCTCCATGCGAAGTCAGGAACCCACGTTCTCTCCACAATCGTCCAAAACTGTGAGCCACTCCAAAAGCATACTGACTGTCGGTATAGACAGTCACTTTCATTCCTTTTGATAACACACATGCTCTCGTAAGTGCCACGAGTTCGGCGGCTTGAGCCGAACCATGTGGTATTCGCGCAGTTTCAACGATTGTGTGCAAAGTTGTGACAGCATACGCTGTAGTCACGTTACCGTTTGGGAGTTTAAAGCATGAACCATCCACCCATAATGTACCATCATATTCGGCGAGAGGAGTGTCGGATAGATCAACTCTCCCTTTGGTCTCCTCCTCCGTCCTGAGGAAACAATCGTGCTTTTCTGAAGCATCTGATTCCTCAGCAATTGGTAACAATGTGGCTATGTTCAGGGTACTGCATCTTTTGATGTGCACATGGCTTGCTAGTAGCGTCAATTCGTAACTGGACAGTCGAGCACTAGTTAAGTGCTGTGTCTTGGTCCTATTTAACAATGTGTCTACTGCATGCGGGACCATCACGATTAATGTATTATTCATTACTAGGCCTGCAGACTGTCGAATAGAAACAGCTGCTGCTGCTGTGGCCCTTAGACAACTTGGCAAAGCTCGTGCTACCGGATCCAAAGTTGACGAAAAATAGGCGCATGGCCGTTGTCTATCTCCGTGTAACTGAGTCAGCACAGACAATGCACAGCCCTCCTTCTCGTGGACATATAATGTGAAGGGCTTACTGTAGTTGGGGTTACCTAACACAGGGGCCGAACATAATGCTGTGCGTAATTCGAGAAAACTTTTCTGACACTCGTCGGACCAAGGAATGGGATTGGGTGTATTTGTACACGTTAGTGCCAATAAGGGTTTGGCTAATAACGAAAAATTTGGAATCCACTGTCTACAGTACGATGTAATGCCCAAGAAAGCGCGTACTTCTCTCTGTGTTCTTGGCACATTCAATTTAGCTATTGCCTGAATTCTTTCTGGGGTCAGTTTCCTTCCCTCCTTCGATAAGAGATGACCTAAGTAGGTCACTTCTTGTCGGCAATATTGGAGCTTGGAAAGTGACACCTTGTGATGTAGATCACATAGATGACGCAGTAGTGCCAATGTGGCCAGTTTACATATTTTCTCAGTATCCGCGGCTATGAGCAAATCGTCCACATACTGTACGAGAGTGGAACCTTTGGGCAAAACCATTGCGTCAAGCTGACTTTTCAGAGCTTGACTGTATATTGAGGGGCTCTCACAGTAGCCTTGAGGAGCGCGTTTAAAGCGGAAACTGCGACCACCTAAACTAAAGGAAAAAATATCCCTGCTCTCCTCAGCAATCGGGATACTGAAGAAAGCATTCTTCAGGTCAATCACCGAAAACCATGATGCGGAGGCTGGAATCATAGTCAATAATGTTGTAATGTCGGGGACAACTGGGAATTGTGGCACCACTATCTTATTTACTTCCCTAAGATCAATCACGAATCTATACACAGGTGGCTGAGAAGGGTCAGTTCGTTTTAAAACAGGCAGAACAGGACTATTGCAAACATTGCCTCGTGTTTCTTCAATTGCGTCTTTCTCAATCAACTCGTAAACAATCGCTAGCAAAGCTTTTTCGCCCTCATTGGATATTCTGTATTGGGGAATTCGTGGCATTTTGACATTCGACTTCAATGTTACAACGTATGGTGGAATTTCTAAAAGACCCACATCATTCGGACCAGTAGCCCA
Source organism: Lissotriton helveticus (assembly GCF_964261635.1). Classification (NCBI taxonomy): domain Eukaryota; kingdom Metazoa; phylum Chordata; class Amphibia; order Caudata; family Salamandridae; genus Lissotriton; species Lissotriton helveticus. The sequence goes on along the minus strand of NC_136068.1, from coordinate 899,652,368 downwards.
AAGAATATCTGGAAGAAGTGTCAATTCTGTTGGAAGCGTATTTCTCGACAAATACATGGGAGAAACCACTTTCTTACCTAAAGTCAGTTGTACTCCTGAGGGAGAACAGTACAAAGTCGCATACAATCTTTTTAGCAAATCTAATCCTAGCAAATTTTCACCACAACCTGTTGTCAAAATAAGGGGTGCTTCGAATTCACAAGGACCAACAGAAAGAGATAAAGGGTCAGAAATCGGATTTCTAACCGGGGCGCCAGAAAAACCTACGGAAACGTTCATTTCGCCAGACAAAGGTGCGCGAGGGAGTTTGGAGTGCATAATAGAACTCTTTGTGGCACCAGTATCCAACAGAAAAGGTTCTGACACACCCGATGTAATCACCTCAACGTAAGGTCCACTCTGATCTACTGGAACTGAAACAACTCCCTCTCTTCGTCTAAGGCTGTCCTAGCAATCGTTATTCTCCCACTGCTCATTTTCTGGGTAATACTCATCGACGTAGTATTGAGCTGTCCTGTCAGATACGTTATTTTGCTGGTCAAACCTGTTCATAGAGTTTTGTGGTGGAAGGGGACGTGCGTCCTGAGGGGTGTTTCCACGCCCTCTACCTCTAGGCGCTTGCTGACTACCACGACCTCTTACGCCAGAAAACTCGTTTGTACGTTGCGGCAGGGCAGGACAGTCATACTTGTAATGACCTTCTTGTTTGCAGTATAAACACTGATTGGGACCTACGCGGTTTTGATCGTACTCGAATCTCGGCAAGTTTCTCTGAGGCTGCTGAAAAGTGTTCCGGTAGTTATTCTGACCATTGTTATTTTTATTACCACCACCTCGTGGCGGATAGGCTTGCTGTAGCAAAACCTTCGTTTTGAGTTCTCTTGTTTTCTTCTCTACTTTATCTTTCTCATCCTTGTCTCTATTCTCGTAGTACTGTGCGGTAGCTAATATCTGGGCTGAAGATGAGACTGCCCAAGAGCTTTCTGAATCTTTCAATTTTCTACACAAGTCTGGAAGCAGATTGTGCACAAATTTATCGACAAACAATCTCTGACCACCTTCTGTGGTCATGTCTTGACCGCTGTGGTCAATGAATGTTTCTTCAAATCTGGTGAAGAAATCTGACACAGTTTCTTCTTTCTTTTGCTTGCATGCAGATAACTTATCCCAATTTACACGTATCGCAGGCATTATTGTCTTCATGTAATCTACTATCCTACCAGGTAATTCCGCTATCAGGGGCTCAGGCTTGGCACCACCAACTTGTCGTGCATCTGCAACAGTAATATTAGCCCACGTGTCACCTAATTCCTGGTCATGATCTTCATGACGAATTTTTCCCCATAAAGGCTGTGGAACGACGTTCCCGAATAACATATCGATATCGGCTAAATTCATAATGCATGATCCAGCAGTTTGCGACAATTCTTTATAGTACCCTGCAGGATTTTTACGCGGATCTGGTAGTGTTTGTTTGAGTGCTAAAACTTCAGCTCGCTTCCATGGAACATGTACCCATACTCGGTGAAAGTGGGGCAGGACAGGTGGGACAGCTGTCGCGTCACCCTCTCTCCATTGTGGGGGTACTTCTCTCATAGGGTATTGTCGTGCCTTTTTCCTACTAGATGCACTAGATTCTGGTGGTGACCCAGAACTACTCCCCTTACTTCGATGTGATAATAGCATTTCAACTGCTTCTTCCACATCGGGACCTACAATCATACCCAGACTAAAATGAAACCTTATACGACACATCTCTTGTGGGAGGCAATCCTGATCATTGTCTTCTAAATCTTCGCAAAGAAAAACACACATCTGTTCGAACACATATCTCTGTGTCGCTGTTTCCCATTGATGGAAAACTTCCATGACAGACTGTAAATCATATTTTGCAGTGTCCATGACCCATTTCCGAGCTAAATTATTCAGGGAATCTCTCTCTTGATAATCGGGCAGTTGACTTCGCAACTGTCTTTTTCCTATGTTAGGGGTCGTAGCAGGCGACCCGAAAAGTGGTAAAAGAAGATTAGTAACAGTACTGGCCATTTTCTGCCGAAAGGAAGGTGAAACGGAAGAACAAACAGATGAAAGAACGGGGTGAGGTAAAGCGAATGCAGAGATGACAGAAGAGGTATGAGGAATAATAGATGTGGTACTAGGCAAAATCATAGAAGGGGCATTTGTAGAAAGTACAGTAGGCAAGATCGTAGAAAACACAGGAGCAACAGAATTGGTCGGTGGGCCTAGAGGAGGCTGCACCGAAGAAGTAGGAGCCAGTTGAAGAACAGCTGGTGGGTGCTGTGGAAAAGCCAGAGGCGCAGCTTGTGCAACTAAAGGTTGCGGGGGTGCGGTAGCATTCTGCGCATAGGGCGGTGGCGAGGTTAACAATTGCGACATTAATTGGTCTTTTTCACGCTCTTTTACTGTCCCTTGCTGAAGAGACGGCAAAACTGGATAACATTTATCTATTGCCATTTTACGTTGCCTGTGCAATTGTTCATTTATCTGCTCTTCCTCATTATCTTTAAACTGCACGGCAGCTTGTATTACTGAAAGTCCCTCTTCTCTCTTATTTTTCTTAGTTAATTTAATCTCTTTTTGTTTGGCTTCTTTGCGCCATATGCGGAAAGAGTCAAACATCGCCGGCCGGGCTTTCTTTTTGAAGAGTTTAACTTCAAGGTTGTCTAAGATTTCAGAGTCAAAGCTACCATATTGGGGCCATTTTAAAACACCGTCTTTCCTAGTGTATTTAATCCATACCTCGTTGTAAACGATGGGGCCTACCCCATGTTTAACGTATAGCTCGTAAGTCGGAGTTCCAACTGGAGGAACCGGACATGAGTCCTCCAATCGGGAGTCCCTATTATTATTACCAAGACAAAACAAATTCCCGAGTCTAAGACTAGGCATCCTTTCTCTCTAGTCTAGTTCCAAAACTTCAAAGGAGTTATCGATTACGATATTGCTCGTGAAAACACGAATCCTTCGGTTATGGTACTTGCAAGAACCAATAAAAACCTTTATGTATCTCTAAGATATCACAAAGTAAGTCCAACTAAGGACTAGGAGACGCTCCACTTATACTTAACTGAAAATTATCGATGGCTTCACCAGAAGACTCGTCTCAGCGTTTCGCTCTACCGAAAATGTCAAGGGTCCAACATCAGTGCGATAGCCAGGGCAGCAGTCCTTGTAGCCGTCGGGAAGCGGGGAACCTCGCAGTAAAGACCTTCGGACCACGTCGACATGCAGGGGTCGATGAGGTGGTGGGCCCTCCTCCGGAATTTTCACACGAAGCTCCTCACGATCTTCAGGCTGATTGGTACCACTGGAATTGCCCCACGTTGGGCGCCAATTGAGGTACTGGGTTTTTAGGAACCGGTACCGAACCGGTAACCCAGCGGTGCCAGGGGATCAACACACCAAAGACCTCGGGTTCTCCTGAGTCAGACCCACAGAAACTTCAGAGTCTTCTAGGTGAAGTCAAAGATTAGTTTATTGGCTGCAACCAAGGTGACAGGGTCCTAGAAGTACAATGCCAGTATATTCAGGAGACTGCACACTTTCACAAAGTTAGGCTTCTCTTCTTATACATAACATTTGCCCTTTGGCGAAACATTCCTTGGGTGAGCGGTATTTCATTTATGGTTACTGATTACAAAAGAAAGCAGAGTCATGATGACATGTACATATTTCACGTTGTGATGCCCATAACAAATCATCCGGCAAGGCCCAACATTTCATCAGATATCGCTGGACCCCTAATAAAAATGGTCACCTCCCCACCATAAAATAAATGAGGAAAAGGAAAGAAGAAAGATGTGAGCGAGATATGGCAGGTGTGCGTGCTGAAATGGCTTTATGGCCGGTTGGGCCTAGATACTATCTTGCTTGGTCACTGGGAGGGAACTGACCTAACGAGCTCGACCTGGGGCAATGGTTCTAACTTGTACTGGGGTCAGGAAGAAGTCGATTAAGGAGTACGTGTCCTTGTGGAATCAAATTCGACTGGATTAAGGCCTATGAAAAGGGCAACATGCAATTAAGGGTTCAGAAGGTAAATGACGATTTCGAGGTGAAATTGTCACTCGAATATACTGAAAATACATGTGCTTGATGTACTCGTCATTTCCGGTCTTTTGATACCAAATTCGTCCTATTTCGACGAAGTTTTTATTCTCGAGTCCGGTACTGTAACGGATCCATATTTTTCAGAACCACAACATATGTGACAAATATATACGTCTGCTAGGAGCACCATGGTGCTCCTGTTAGGCTGCAGTCTAAATACACTGAACTGAGACGTAGTATAACAAATGCCTTTACCATGCAAGAAAAGCCCATTTTATATATAAGCATATGCAGTGCCACAAGAATTTTGTGATTTTTGTGGCAGCAGCATTTTCCACACAATCATGGATTTGCCACATTGCCACATATTTCATCATCTGCTGCTTAATTTGCATATTTTAACAAAAATAATTTGTTTTTAGCTCACACAGATCAAGAGTTACAAAAAACCAGCTGCGGCCCGTGGAGGGAGCTCCGGTGAGGCAGAAAGGCAGTGCGAGGCTGGGTGGGGGGGTGCTAAAAACCATAATATAGATAATTGGAGGTAAGTAAACAATTTAATTAATATAACGAATTTCGTAGCGCGCGCTGCATCGCTTTTTGTGATGCAGGGCGCGCTACGAAATTCGTTTTATGAATTAGATTGTTTACTTACTTCCAATTATCCATATTCCGTTTTGTAGCACCCCCCACCCTGTCCCTCCCCCACCCGCCTTTCTGCCCCACCGGAATTCCCTCCACGGGCCGTGGCTGCAAAAACACTGCAATGTTGCCATGCAGTGGAATACTCTATGCAAAGTTTGACTGGTCATTTTTGTGTTGCTTATTGCTGTGTTTGGTTGATAAACTGTGTTAATATATGTACAAATAACAAAATAATGAAGCAATACTATCAGTAAATGTGTCACATTACACAGCATCATTTGCCTTTTCTTGTCGTAGAATTTAATCGATCCTGTTGGATAATTGACTCCTCTCCTGCCCAGTGGCCCTGCTCATAAGTCATCCTTAATGTGTGCCTTGCAAGCCCACAAAGAAGGGTGATAATATATACAAATAGGGTATCCTGCATAATGGAGTAGTGTGCCCTGGCGCTGAAATAAAACCCAAAAGATTGTTCACTGTCAATGCCTGTCTATACTTTTCATAATAGACCACAGGTGATTACAAACTTTATTTTCCACCATCTCTTTGAAAAGTCTACAAAAAAGCTCAACAAAAGTTCCTGCATAGTTATTAAAATCCAACTCAAAAGTAACATCAGAAATATTCCTAAATAGGGTGGAGACGAACTGATGGGCTCAGAGGTTAAGGAACTGATTGAACAGGCATAGAAGTGAAAGTGGGAAGCAGCAGCCAAGCCTTTAACCACTAATGCGTCATCACTGTCTCCTGCCCTATGTTACTGCACACAGTGGGGCAGATTTACAAGCCCCATGTGCCACATTTACGCCGCCCTTGCATCACTTTTGTGATGCAGTGGTGACGTAAACCATGCACAACGTTGCGCCCTATTTACAATGTGACGCATTTAGGGAGATGTGTCACGCTGTAAAGCCCTGTGCCACATGAAACCTGCGTTAGGTTTCATGTGGGTGTTCCGGCACAGGGTGGGCGTTCCGTCGGAAAAAGCCTCGTAAAAGTGACGCAGTGAAATCTACAAGATTTCACTGAGTCACTTTTACGTTCATACTGCGTCAAAACCCTGTGCCTGCTTGAAGCAGGCGTAACGAGTGATGCAGCATGTTAGGCAAACGGCGCCCCTGAGCATTGCTGGAGCCGTGTCTCACTTGTGACATGACTCCAGCAATGTGCCGCCCTTATGCCACAGGATGCGCCACGCGTCGGCCTATCCTTGCGCCACGGTGCGCCTCATTGTAAATAAGATGCATTCATGGTGGCGCAGGGAGGGAATTGCGTGTCACATCTGTTCTGGCTCATCCCTGCTGATTTGCAGAAATGCGCCAGTACTCGTAAATCTGCCCCAGTGGCCATAGCAAGCCTTGCACCTATGAACAAAATGCACACAACAGTATACACAGTTTAAGCGCTGTAATGCAGACAGTGTTCCCGTATGATAACACCATGCATCAAAGAACACAGGTGCCGGTGCAGTAGGAGAGTGGGAGATTAAACAATGGCACTTGGGAGCCATCCTTTGCTGGTTGCTTGACACGTTCTTTAGGATGCTTTCACAAGCACGTCTCATGCACCACGACGAATTTTCCAGTCAAAGATGCTGATGATTTCCAGAAATATACTGTCTGGTCATGTTATAGGCATATTTGCACTTTGCTTTTTCTATTGCTGGATTTTGAGTATTCGAGATATGTTATGTATATATGTTTTTATTTTCGCACATGCATTTGGGTTGACGTGTGTGCTTGTCAGTTTTTTTCCTGTGCTTTATTATTGTTGATGTTGATACAAATAGTAAAATTCATGGCTGTAATCTTTGATTAAGAGTTCAGACCCGGCCTCCCATAATGGAACACTGTGATACTGAGGAGCAGCCTAAAATTATCTCTGCACCGAAAAATTCAAATCTATCATCATTTGGAGTTTACAAAATTCACACTGAATCAAAGGCGTCTCGCCTGAACTTAACACCTTCCATGCTGGTGATGGAACCGCTCCGTCACCAACCTCGGTCGCGCTGTGCTGGTGACTGAGCGGTTCCGTCACGGCCCGCTCGGCACGCCTGCGCGGCGCGTTCTATTGAGCGGGCGGGGCCGTGACGGAACCGCTCCGTCACAAGCACAGCGCGCCCGAGGCTCGTGACTGAGCGGTTCCGTCACGAGCATGGGAGCGCCGAGCGGCCCCCCTAGCGCTGCGGCGGAATTGCCGCCGCAGCGAAGGTGTTAATATGGCCATCGCCGTGGCTTTGCTCCTCCAACTACAAACCACTGGCGCACATTCCATGGGATTGCACTCGGTCTAGATGGGCTGTTGTGCTTCAATAGTGGGGTCCAGCCTTGAAAAAAACCCATCAAATCCCAACATGCAGCTGTAATGATGTCATCTCAGGAGGAGACCGGCTGCAGGCAGAGATTTCAGGGAAGACTCCCAACCTCTGTTTGCCTTGTGGCTTCTTTCGCACCACTTCTTCAAGAGTAGAAGGCGCATGTCAACTATTTTGTTTGCACTACGGGCCTGCAGGGAAGATGCAGAGGCAAACCCAAGTGAGGATCTGGGGCTGAGGCGCAAATGAGGCTTCACTGCAGCAAGGATGTGCTGTTGATTCTCCCAATGAGAGATGCATGAGCTGGCATGAAAGGACCCCCTCAGTGGCCTACAGTGGCGCAGGTCAGTCGACAGAGGGCATCGGGGAGGTATTGTGAGTGATTGAAGCAGGCACAGAGGTTTTATTGGGGGGTCGGATCGGTTCTCTGTAACTTCATGGAATTCTGTGGAGTAAAAATCTGAAAGTTCCACCCACCCCTACCTATGGGCAGAGGGAAGGCCAGTGGGTGTTAACTTCTTACCACGTAGCAAGGATCAGCTATCTCGGTGTGGACATGAACAGTTAGCAGAACAAAGGGCAGCTTTAACACTACCTATTTTGACTTGGAGATGCCAGGTAAAGATTTTCCTATTCATCCACATGACTCTACTAGAGAGTCAGGCTCCTGCCATAGAAGGAGAGTAAGTCAGGTGTGACCCTGTCCAACAGGGGGATGACCAATAAGCTGAAGGCAGGTATGCCCAGTGGCAGCTGGCACCTGCCATGTTGAAACAAGGAATCATGGAACATTTTACAGTAAGCCAAAGAAGAAGTGCTGCAAAGGAAAGTGGAATGACTGCTAGAAATTATTTAGGATTGGGTAGCGGATTATCACCATTCACTGGCTGGTGCACAGAATACATCTAGCACCGCGACCACCACCTTCTCAGAACATTCCTTGGACTGGGAAGATTCCATCTGAAGAAGAAGGCCCTGCTTGAAGAAGAATCCTGACTTCTGTCTCCTGCTGTCAGACTCACACAAGGACTCAAGACTCCTGAATCATGCTGGCACCCAGGGACTGGAATTGGTCTCCAAGGTTGATGTTGCTGGCCTCCTATTTACCTGCTTCAGGGACACAAAAAGCAGGTGGACTTCTGCCTCCAAGTGGACCCATCTAATGAAAGAAGACCACACCATGTCTGAAAGTAAAAGTTTGACCAACCATATCTCTGATTCACCTTAACCAGTTTGATGATGTTGGTGTCTTTTTTCTCATTAAATGTTTCTCTCTTTTATTATTGTGTTGTGTTCCTTACTTTAAATGTGTTGTTGCTGGTAGTGCTACTTGATCATAGCATTCCTTTCTCTGGGTAATGTCCCCTGTTTGTGCTGTAGATAGCAGGATTTGAGCAGAGATTCTTTCAGAACTGTTTTTTGACCTACCAGAGTGGGTTTATTGAGTTGGCAGGGGCACACACTTCCCAAAATAATCACTCCATTTCTGAGAGCCCCTAAACCTTCCCTCAGAATGGCCTTCAGCCATGCCCAGTAGGCTGAGTGTACAGATGCTCACCTCCAGTCAAGACTTATATCCAACAAATATTCCTACAGAGGCCACAGGATGACCTATAACTTTCACAAGCAACCTCTAAGTAAAAGGACTGTGATCAATGGCTTACTGCTGAAACACTAACTACATATTCCAGCCATGCCCATCCGTCCCTGGCTCAAGCTTAGACCCTCATTCAAGACCTTTACTCGGTGCCCCTATTCCCAAATTCAGTTTGCTGGGCATGTACTTTGACCTTGTTTAGTGAGCAGAATCTGGGCATTGATAATGAACTGCATACAACAACACTCTCCTGATAAGCCAATGGGCCCTGCCTTCAGACTTTCCGTGAAGGGCTTGGACTTTGGTGAGCAAACATTCTGGTTCAACATGCAATGAGGGCAGGATTACTGGCAAACTCCAGGCACCTTTTTAAGTAGTTTGTAAAATAAATCAAAATATTACCTGAAAAGGCTTTTATCAAGTGGAGGTTCTCTACCAAAATGATCAAGTATCCAAAAAAAGAAATAAAGAAAAAAAGCTCTTTCTTACCTCAATTGAAGAATTATTATGGTTGCCATCCGACATAAAACAATACTGAAATGTAGCTGTTACTGTGAGTTATGCAACAGTAACTCCCCCACGAAGAACTCTTCATTCCTGTGACAATTCAGCTGGAGGATTGCAGGGCAATCAGAGGTTAGTGGGACTATACACTGAGCATAAACTGAAGACAAAGACTATCTCTCTAGTCCTTGCCTCTTAGGACAGTGAGATAGAGTAGTCCAAGGATTACTTTGTGAGGTAATGTGGGCTAGACAATCAGAACTCAGCATGCCACGTTAATAGCACTCAATAAAAAATATCCATCCAGTGCCGTTATTTTGATAAATAAAAATATTATTTAATATAAACACTGCTAAATAAAAATGAGCACAACAATCCACTGTTCTTTAGTAACTTATGAACAAAAGCATTTGGTGCAAAACATTCTGAGTAACTCAAGAAATGCTAACCCTGTCTTAGGGCTTTTCTGCAGGCTTTGATATATTAAACAACATAAACCCCCTGCCTATGTGGTTTGACGCAGAGCTGGAGGATATGGAACAACCTAGAGTGCTAGATAATGGAAAACAGAGGTACGACCAGAAGAAAACAAGATAAAAAGAAGGCACCTTCCTGTGATATTTGCTAGTTTTACACAATATGAAGCTTGTGAGTAACCAGCTATTCATGAGTTTAGGTCATAGCTTCTCCATGGCCCTTGAAGTAAAGTGCACATGCACACTGTTGAATACGAGGCAATATTTGTGATGCCTGCACAAACACTATGTCTACATTTGTCCTTCACTGGGAATAAAACACCCCATTGTAGCGCTTGACTCTCAGAGGGTAGCGTTGCAGAGCAGTCTAAGGCTTACTCAAGGGAGGTGGTGTGGGCTAGTAATCGCCATTTACAGGTACGCAGAAATAACCCTTAATAATTGATTTTACGGAGGAGCCAAGATGGCGATCGGAACAGTCGCATAACCGCCTCGCTCCGTGATTTCTTCCTCCCCGCCACCTATCCTGTATTTCATCCTGTTCGGGGTGTTCCGAATTTGGTCACCAAGGAAGAGCCTTCACTTACCATCCTTTTCCGGGGCTCTGGCGTGCAGTCATTTCGGCGTTCTGCCCCTGTTGCCTTGCTGGCCTTCCCGGCCCTGAAGCCGGGGCCTCGAGTGCTGTGCTTGCCCGGAGATGCTCGGAGTACCTGCGGTCCGGAACCGGTGGAGAGACCCGATGCTGGGAGCCTGAGAGCCGCGGGCCGGAAGCCCTGGAGCGGGCCCACCCGCGCGGGTGGGCCACCCCGTATGTCCGATTGCCTGCCGGCCCGAAGAAGAGAAGCCGCGCTGTCCGGCACCCCTCAAGTGGGTAGCCCACTCCTGTTGTTTGTCCCGCCCGGGGTCCGGTGCTGGGCTCCCCCCGAGTGTTGTGGGGAGCACGCCCGTTCTTCTGGTGACTCTCCTTTCTCCGCCGAGCGCCATCCGCCGCGGATCGGTTGTGTGCCCTGGGGCCGCCGGTGCTCCTGGTGGACTTGGAGGCGCCCACGATGATGGCGGCGGGCGCTGTGCTTAAGATGGCGGATGGCCCCTCGGAGAGTCTTTCTCCTGGAGACAGGGAAATTGCTGCATTTGTTCTCTCCAGCCCTCGTTTGATTCGGGCGGCCCCTACTCGGAGTGCTGTCTTGTCTGCCCTGGCTGCTCTGGGGATCGACCTGTCCTTGAAATGCCGAGACTTGGAGTCGCGGATCTCCGCCATGGCTGCTCCGCCATTTTGTGACGCGGTGTCGTCTTCCCGAATTGTAATGGTTGAAACTTCTCCGGCTGCTGTGCTGGGATCTCCAGCTGGGTGTTTGATTCTATGGGATCATGTGGACCCGGTGCCGATGCTGCAGTGTTTCCTACATCCTGATTTCTCTGCTTCGTGCTGGACAGCCCAGATATTGTGCTTGGCCACGTGGATCGTTGAGGTACTTTTGCGTTCTGACTGCTGCCGAGTTCTCCTGGTTGCTTCTTGTTGGCCGGGACGGTGTTTTGCGGAGATCCCACTGGCCTTCCTGGACTGGTATGGACCCACGGTATCATTCTGCTTTTCGGCCGTGGCGGGGTCTGGAAGCTCGACTCTTCATAAAAGTGGACAGGGGTGATTGTGCCGGAGTACCTGTGGGACCCTTTTAAATGGCATCTCCAGGCCTCATTATTTTGGTTAGTTCTTGTTTTTCATCCTTGTGTGGGCTTTTTTCAATGTCCTTTCCGACCTCGATTGGTGATCCGTTGTTGCGGGTGGGGTAGTATTCCATGTTTCGATCGCTGGCTCCTCTCCTCTCCTATCCTTCTTTTTCCTCTCCTTCTCTCTCTTTCTTTGTTATTATTCCCTTTCTCTTTCTTCTATATTTCGGGTGACTCTGGGCGACAGGCACGCTGTTTAGTGGGGTAGGCCGTAGCCATTACAGTGATGTAGGGTGGGGGGGGTGTTTGTTATTTTAGTTTGTTTTATTCTATGGTCCCTTTTTGCTTTTTCAGGGGGTGGGCTATGTCCCTTTGTCTTCACTCCTTTGTTTCGTACGTGTCCGCACTTTCTCCTTTTCCGGGGCGGGAGGGCTGTACATGTGGCGTCCACGTTATTTGTTCGCTGACATTTGTCCTTTATTTTTGAACCTTTGCTGGGCGTGGGATGTCTTTGGGCTTCGCCCTACTAGGGTTATTTGATTGCGTGGGGGGCTGTCTCCATCCCGCCCCCCCCCCTCTTTTTCTGTATATGTTGCGTGACGCCCGGTAGATATGGTTGCTGCCTCCTCTATAAAATGTAAAATGAAACCTTTCTTATCCTGGCGCTGACTGTTTAACGTCTTTATTTCACGTCTATCCTGTATTCATTCTATTGTACGCATTGATGTTGCCCTTTTTTTGACTCTCCTGCTTTTGCGGCCGGCCCCTGTGGTTGTAGGCCTGCGCTTGTACTTCTACGTGTCTTTCAATAAAGGTTTTTAGAAAAAAAAATAAAATAAAAAAAAAATTGATTTTACAGTCTGTACTTTGCTTTATAAAAAGGAAGAGTACATTTATTACCCACAACCTACTCAATACTATGCATAAATTTACAAATATACATAAGCTGTCGGAAATACTTCTTGATATTGCTTAACATCACAACCCCTCCCGTAATGGGGGGGTCTAGTACCACTACTCACATGCATGCACATCATCCTGCCCCCAAATGCAGGGGGTTAACTATAACCTGGAGCGAGTGCCCTTCCCACTGGCACCATCCCTGTGGCGGCCTACCCCATTATCTCAACAAGCATTTATAAAGGGAACACCTGCCATTGTGACACATAACCCTGACTGAGCTTCTCATACTGTCCATACAGTATACCCAGTTAAATCGCAGAGATGACAGATGGGTTGGTCAGCTAACACAGGAGCAAGAATACATGTCTAGGCATCACTTAGAATGATAGTACTTACAATATCTGATTACAGGTATAATGCAAGTCAATCACAGCTCCTAAAAGGCATCACATTTATAACAACAGAATGATGCAATTGTAACCAGGCACCCTTTCAGGAGTTACTTAGCATTTCAAATTTTAAATGTGGCTTCCAGTCTCCCTTAGGAACAACATCATGTAAATGTACCACTTGTGCAAATGCGCCTCTTCACCTCTATGAGATGCCTCTCCAAAGATATCCCAAGTTCAGCCCCTCACACTGTGGTGCAGTCCTAAACACCCACACCCAGCTGCAGAACAAATGTTCCAGCCAAGGTTTGGCATTGAAGCCTGGCTGAACTGTTAAGGGGTTGTTTCCTCAAAGTCCCCAGAGACTTAGGGAGGGCTTTCTTCTTTTGTGCTGCGGGAGTCTGTGTTGCTCCTGCAGCTCCCTCTGCACATTTTGTCACCACATGGTGGTGATGCCATCCTCCTGGGGCCACCACATGCGAAGAACTTGACGCTTTCCTCGCAGTCCTATCTGGGCCCTGTAAGGCATTTTGGGGTGCTTCTTCTAGCGCGTGCATAGCTGAGCAGCAGCTCCCCCGCTGCTCAGGAGAGAGCTGCGCTGCCTTCGTGGGTGGCCTAGCCGCATCAGCACTTCTTGGGGGACCAGGTCCCACTCGGGCACCCCGCATCCCCTTAAGTTGGAGAGCAGCTCACGGAGCCCACCCCCGGCTGCTCTCGCCAGCTTCCCGACTCGCCAACATTTCACGTGCTGCCACGGGAACCAGCTCTCCATTCTGGTCTGCCCGCTCCTGCGTGCAGGCACGGATGAGGCAGCTGGTCGGGCAGGGTTTCAGGGGAGTGTGGCGGCACTCCACCCTCCTTCTTCTTGTCACAGTGAGTGTGGTGGCACTCCCACATCCTCTCTGCTCTCACCGGGGCCCGGAGTTGGGGATCCCGGGCCCCAGGACTTTCCTTGTGTGGAGCACAATGGCACTCCCCAACTTCATTCTTCACGGGGTGCAACGGCGATCCACAACTTTCATTTCAGTGGGGCCCGTAGTTGGGGGTCCCGGGCCCCTCCCTATCTACGGTTTTCATCGGAGTCCAGGGTAGGCTCCTGGCACCCCTGTGGGCAATTTCATGGGGAGCGCAACGGCACTCTCTGACTTTACTTCTCAGGGGCCCAAGATGGAGAGCCTGGGCCCCAAAGGCACCATTCCAGGGGTGCGACGGTGCCCCCTGGCATCGCCTTCTTCGACGGTCTGCTCAAAGGTCAAATGTCACCTACCTTCTGGGGGGCATAATTCGACCCCCATGTGGATGATTTCCACAATCATGACCTCTTCTTGCTCCTGGTGGCCATCCCTAGCCATCTGGAGCACTTTTCACCACCCTCCTTTCAGCTGGCTCTCCTTCTAGGCCTCTCTTCTCCTTGCGCAGAGACCCAGACTTCTCCTCACTGGCCCTGGACTCCCTCAAAGGTGCAGTCCAGAGTCCTGTCAGTCAGGGGGTTCCTCTTTCCAGCTGCCCATGGCGCCAGATAGCAGCATCAGTCTTCCTCAGCAACACCACACCCCAGAGAGAGCTCCTTTTCCTGTGCAAAACCTTTTAAAGGAAATTGGAGTGAGCTGCCAGGAAGACACTTCTGCCCTATCCTGCAGCGACACATCATCTCTCTGCCCCTGCTCCCTCCTTCCTGCACAGGCCTCTGGGATACTTCAAAATGGCGTCATCTAGGGGTCTCATGCCACATGGTCTCTGAAAAGCCCCCTTCCCCCTTACTGACTTCAAGGCCCGGGCCCGTAGCAGGGCTGGTGCCTGGCACCGGGTGACCGCTGCTGATGGATAACCTGCAGCTTCACCTCCATCACTCCCTCCTGGACTGAAGACCTTCACCCTAGGAAATGCTTGCAATGAAGGGCTAGGTCTCTGATGCTACAGCTTGGGGAGGAAGGTAATTAATCCAGTCTTGCAGGGTCACAGCAGAATATTCCTCTTTGTCCCGCAGTCTTTTTCCCCGCATGGATGCACAACGCGGTCGTTGTGATTCCGCATACCATTACTCCACAAGTCGGAAGAACGACTTGCGGAGGGGGGCGCTGGATGTTGGAATAGTATAATTTACTATTCCAACTCCAGTCTCAGCATATACTAGGGAAGGTGTTGGATTTTAAATCCAACAGCCTCCCCTCTCTCCGCAAGGCGTTCTTCCGACTTGCGGAGTAATGGTATGAGGAATTACAACGCGGTTGTTGTAATGACCGCGTTGTGATTCCATGCGTGAAAATGTTTTTGTCATGTACGTTGTTTACCGTCACAGGCTCTGGTTATGAGCTGAGTCAGAGGAATATGACATTTCTGGGTGACCCATAAGCAGTACATATATGGGTTTAGACTCAGCAGAATACTTATTTTTACACATCCTACAGTGTACTTTGGTGCATGTCTGCAATTTGTAGGCCCTAGGGAACTGAAATGACCCAATTGGGTCTCTATCTCGATAGGAGAGTAAGGGAGTGTTCCTACAGTGAAACAGTAACGCACACTGACTTTCCCTTACATGTGTCTCCCCACATTATAAAGCCTATTCCATGTCACCACCCAACTCTGCATAATTCCTGCCACACCATTCTATCTGTACCTACTCCCAGGCTGCACATGACAGGAATCTCCCCTTCGCAGCCCTTACACGGGTGCACATGCATGTGCACACGTGTCTACAGGTAAGCAGTCGGTGCCCCCTTACTTTGGCTGCAGTGCAGGTTCCTTCTTTCACAAGGCAGACATCGGTGAAATCCACCTGCAGTCTATTTCATCATGAGTTCACTATGGGTGAGTCCCAGCTTATGAGGCTCTCCCACATTAAAAGCTCAAAAAGTACAAAAAGCAAATAATCCGGGTGGCTGAGATCATCAGAACCACCTTCTCACACACACTCACTTTTGTTTCACAGTTTCTGCAGTTAGGAGAACAGGCTGTGGTAGTAGACAGTGAGGCTACCCAGGAAAGATGTGATTTTGAGGAAGACCATGCAACTCACCATAGCCCTGGCAGTGATTTCTGTGGTTCCTGTAGTTCTTGTGGGAATCTTGCTAGTTCTAAAATGAACCCACCTCCCCAACAGGTCGAAGAGCCCACCCACACCCCCACAACACTGATGCTTCAGAGAATGGGGATATCAGGGGCACAACTTTGAAGCTGAGTGGCAGTCTGTTGGGGGACTATAGATGTTCTTCAGTGCCCACAGAGTAGAATCTGAGGGTGTGACAGTGACTTCAAAGGAGATAAATTACAAAGGAAATAGTTTTGAAACCACTGAACACAGCTGGGATTTTCCTTTTTTTTTTTACCAGGAAAAGCAAGAGTCATATTACAAAGAGTAGAAGCATAACTCAAAATGGCAGGGAAAGATACAAAACGTTTGGCGGTACATTGATGACATTTTTCTTATCCGGTCAGGCCCACCAGTGGAAATCACTGAATTCATTACTTACATTAATCACATCGATGACCATATTGAATTTACTCACTCTGTGAGTACTCAGAGCCTACCATTCCTTGACGTCATGGTCACGGTGAAGGATCACAAGATCGAGACAGAATTACATATTAAATCCACGGATAGAAAAAACGCATTGCATTTTGACAGTTGCCACCCCTTACCTTTAAAAAAACACTTACCATACTCGCAACTGCTAAGAATAAAAAGAATTTGCTCAGAACCGGAAACATACCAAAAAACTGAATGCAACTTGCTACAGAGGTATAGAGACAGGAAATATCCGGATTCAGTTCTTCAAACAGCCAAAGAACGGATAGATTCCAAGAACCGTAAGGATTTACTACTTACCAACAGAGGTCAACAACAACAAAATCAAAGATCAGTATTTGTGTCAAAATATTCAACCAGAAGCCAAAAAATAAAAAAAAATCATCCTTATGAATTGGCAGATGATACAACAGGAACCGGATTTTAATGGTATGTTCAACCACCTGCCACTCTTTGCATATCAACGATCCAGAAACATTAAAGACTTACTGGAGGCTACACCCAAAAAAACTGGAATGACGACATACAGGTACAAAACCATGTTTAAATTGCAGCCATTGCAATAACGTCATCAAAGGAAATTCACTAAACCATCCGGCCTCAGGAAAAATCATCAAACTATACACAAATGCCACATGTGACTCAATGAACCTGATGTACCTGCTGAAATGTCCGTGCGGTCTCCCGTACGTTGGCAAAACCGAAAGAAAAATATAAGTCCATATAACAGAACATAAGAGCACGATCAGGAATAAAAGCTTGAAGCTTGAAATGGGGAGAGGGGTTGGCCTAACGGCTAAGGCGCTCGACCTCGGACCTGGGGATCTGGGTTCGAGTCTCGGTAACGACGCCAAAAAAAACCCTGTGATTCTGGGCAAATCACTTAATCTCCCGTGCCTAAAATGAAAGTGTGTCCTCATGTAACGTAACTGGTGCTATGTAAAGCGCTCTGATAACTGATTCAGTTCGGTTCTAGTTCGCGCTATATAAAACTCTGCAAAAAAAAAAAAAAACAACATAACATAAGTACACCATGTAGCAAAGGATAAAGACAAGGCGAGTAATCAAGCAAAGGCAATAATTAAACAGAAGAAATCATGGAGTAAACACATAGGGCAATGAAATAAAATAAAGGCACAAATACTTAGATCAACCAATACCACTAGGAATAATGCCAGCTTTCCAGTTAGTAACCGGACGCCAGAGCGCTTCCCCACGCGCCCTAGATTTAACTCCTCTAGTTTCAAAAATAGCAGTTTCATATCTATAGACCGCTAGGAAGCGTGCTAGCCACATCTGAAAACTTGGCGGGTCAGATTCTTTCCAACGACCCGACAGAATTAGCCTTAATACCGCTGTGCCTATAAACAATAATCTTTCTTCTGATTTTGCTAGATTTAAAGAATAATCATGTCCTAATAAAAACAAAGTTTCTGACTCAGGTATTTTGTGACCAAATACCTCTTCCCAAAAGGATAACATCATGGTCTTAATTAAAGTCAAATCGGGACAATTACAAAACATATGAATAAGGGTTGCCGGCCCTTGAGTACATCTAGGACATAAATCATTCTCACGCTTACCCCACGAAAACAGTTTAGCAGGAGTGAAATAAAGATCGAATAATGTTTTAAAAAGTTGCGCTTTAAGATTGCTAGCCATAAAAAGCTTCTGACTCATCTCTAGCACTCTATCAATGTCCACGTTAGGACTATTTAATTTTGTTGCCCATTTAATTTCGATTTTATCTAGATCATCATGTATCTTGCTCAAAGGAATATTACACAAGGTCCCTATCCTGGTGTGCATTCTGGGTATAGCATCCAAGATTTCAATTCTAGAAAGGGAAATTAGAGACTCTTTGGCCTTTAATTTAGCAAATACCTGAGCAAATTTTAAAAAGTCTCCATTTGGTAAATTATATTTTACTTTCAAATCAAAAAGGTGGTATCAAAGTTATATACTAAGAATTCACCAATTGTTTTGATTCCCAGATTGTCCTATTTCCTTGCGACAGGATCACAATCGAGGCCTTGAATGACATTGGAGCGCCAGAGCGGCGTATATCGATTAATCTTCCCAATATGCATATATTTGGCCACTTTATTCCAAATTCTCCATGCACTAGCTATAACTTCTCCCTTAAAATCCTTATAGTTCTTTGCCTCAGTTTTCCGTAAGAGTAAGCCCTTGGCCTCCTGACCTATTAGAAGCTCATATATTGAAGGTATTGCACCAATGCCACCCGAGCTCTCTACACTTAGACCACTAATCAAGGGAGTATTCTGTTTTAAAAACACCGCCCAGTGATAAAGAATTATGTTAGGTATAGCAAGGCCGCCTCTATCATAAGGGAGTAATAATAGCGTAAGTGATCTCCGAATCTTACCATGTTGCCACATAAATTTAGACATTAACGAGTTAATCAGCACTAACACTTTCTAATCTACGGCTAGCGGAATTGCCCGGAATAAATAGAGACATCGGGGTAGCATATTCATTTTTAAATAGTTGGCTCTTCCTATAATGGAGAGATGGAGACTATTAACCCTATCGAGGTCATCCTTTATCTTAACCACTAGTGGATCAAAATTAGCTTTTGCTAATAACTTAGTATTAGCACAAACAACAACTCCCAAATACATAGCCTTTTCAGCTCTTCGTTGATCCGGACAAATGGTATTATCGGTGCACAGAATAATCGTCTTTCCTCTGTTAAGAGAATACCCCGAGCAGCTCCCAAATTCCGTGGTCACTCAGTCTATTTCACAAATAGCCTCAATTGGGTCAGATGTAGTAACCACGATATCATCGGCATAGGCCAGTACTTTAGTTTCGAACTGACAGCTAATAACAGGCTTAATAATGTTACTTTCTAATAGTTTCAAGATAAGGGGATTAATATATAAAGCAAAAAGCAGGGGCGAGCACGGACACCCCTGCCTAGTGCCCCTAGCAATGTTGATACGTCCTGATACTGACCCTGCTGCTAGAATGTTTGCTTTGGGGCGGAGATACATTGACTTAATAGATTTGATAAATTTGGGGCCGAAATTATTGCGTTTCATGACTTCCCACAGAAAGTCCCATGAGACGCGGTCAAAGGCTTTCTCAGCATCAAGTAGAATCACCGACATCTGTCCCCCCGCGGCAGCCATAGCATCAAACAATGCAATTACCCGGCGGGTATGATCTGTAGTCCCTTTACCAGGGATAAAGCCATGCTGCCACGGGGAGACAAGACGTTCAATGACCCCACTGAGTCTGAGAGCCAATACCTTTGCATATAATTTAGAGTCCGAATTAATCAAGGATATGGGGCGATACGAAGTTAGCCGCTCGAGGGTTTCCCCTTCTTTGGAAAAATGATTATGTTAGCCTCATCCCAAGAGTCTGGTGAAACACCATTCCATTGAATCCCAAGGAATAAATCATACAAAATAGGACACAGCTGGTGACTAAGAATTTTAAACAGATCAATCGGCAATTTGTCTGGACCTGCTGCTTTACCAGATGACAATAAAGATAATGCAGAACCCACCTCTGCCAAAGTAATTTCTCTTTCAAGCTCTTCCATGGTGGTATCATCTAGAAGCTTCATAGCCTCAGAATTAGTAAGAAAATTCTCAAGATAATCTGCTATATCATTTTCAGTAGCTGGTACTTCCTCCGAGTAGAGGCTCTGATAATACATTTGGAATTGATGACAGATGTCTGTCGCATGAGTAAATGTCTGCCCATTATCTACTATTGAGGAAATGCTATTCCTAACATTTTTCTGGCGCGTACGAAGTGCCAGCTGCCTACCAACTTTCTCTCCACTTTCATAAACGTGTTTCCTGTGTGCTTGATATGTTTGGGCGGCTTTCTGACTGAGCTTAGTGTTTAGTTCAGATTTCAACACTGCTACCTGAAACATCAAGTGCCTGGCTTCTTGTTTTTGTGTAATTCTAACGGTATGTTCTTCCTCAGCTTTGGCCAGGGCTGAAATTTTCAATTCATATTCTTTTCTTAAGATTCTTCCGGCTTTATTTTGGAAACTAATGGTTTCCCCCCTTAGTGCAGATTTGTAGCAATCCCATACAATATTTCTTGATGCACTAAAGCGATTCATATTAAAAAATTCCTCTGTCCAAGCTTTAATATGATTAATGTACTCATTGTTAGATAGCAGCTTTCTATCAAAAGACCAAGAGCATTGCTGAGTGAAACTGGCATCGTGGGTGGTTGACAATACTAAAGGAATATGATCCGAGATTATTTTAGGCGGTTTATTTATGAATGAATAGGATGCTAGATCACCAGAGGTGAACATGTAATCGATCCGGACATGTTTTTGATGGGGGTGGGAAAAATAAGTATAGCCTGGGTCATTAGGATTGTTTTGTAACCATATGTCAATTAAACCCAAGCTACATACCAAGCTTTTAACAGCACGGTACACCCTTGGTTTCCGACCCACATATTTCTGCTTCGGCGGTAGCGCCGTAAATGATGGCAAAAGTGAGATGTTAAAATCACCACAGAGGATTAGCGGACCTTGCCACGTAGCTAATTCAGTTTACAGAACTTCGAATACTGCAGGGTCATCAGAGTTTGATCCATAAACAGAGCAGATGATAATACCGCTGGCCAATTTAACAATTGCCCACCTTCCATGTGAGTCAGACAGAAAACGTACTCCCAGGCCGAAACAGGATTTTGCAAAAACTGCTACACCTCTGGTATTCGAAGATTGGGATGATGTTATCAGCAGATTATACCCCTTGAGGCTCAATAAAGCTCTTTTACTCCAGGGAACATGCGTCTCCTGAACGCACAATATATCTACAGGATTTAATTTAATTAATTCGCCCAATCGAAGACGTTTGTCTCTGGATAGGAGCCCCCCTACGATCCAAGATTGAACATTAAGTCTACCCATTGTTTATGTAAAAAGATTGCAGAGTGTCCTTAATCAAATAATATTCCTTGTCTTGCTTTACCTCCTTTCCCATTGTTTCGAAAGTTAACATTGCTCTTGCTAATAGACCTGGTTCATTTTTAGTTTTTACTCCCACTCCCCCACACCCCCCCTTCCCACCACCCCAAGGAACCCTCCCCTGAACCCTCCCCCATTACCCCCTCTCCCCCTTACGTAGGCATTCAGACTCAACCAGAGTCTGGGTGATGTAGTTGCTGCACTTCTACTGAGCTACCGCTCCCCAACAAGAAAAGACTAGTAAAGAAATAAGTACAAAAATATAAACCCTGACCGAAGTGGCTCCTATATCGTACATAACGATCTAATAAATCTTAGCTCATACCTAACAATTATTACGAGACATCCACATGTACACTACATAATGCAAACCGACCATGATTACATGCTGTTCTTTCCTAAACATGTATAGGTTATTAATAGCAATACCTATAATTTATCTAGGATAATTCATCAAGATAGGCTTTTGCTTTCATTTCAGACTGGAGGAACTTTGTCTGACCACCATATACAATTTTGAGTTTAGCGGGATTGTTCAGGAATGCTAGGGCTCCCTTATCTTGAAATGGTTTAATCAATAAACGCAACCGCCACCGTCTCTCCACGGTTGCGTGACAGAAGTCGGGCCTTGAAAAAATGAAAAGTCATTGAATGATAGTTTGCGATCGGGTCTCGCTTTCTCCGCCACCATCTGCCGTAACAAAAAATTTCAAAAATATACTAGAATGGCACGGGGATACACCCCTGGTTTAGGTGGCAGGTTGAACGGAACTCAGTGGTCCCGCGGTATTTCCGCATCCCAATTCCAGTCTTGTAATTCAAGCATAGATTCACTGAATAGTTTGATAATAAAGGCCCGTATATTCTCCCCCTCCATCTTCTCTGGAACTCCTAAAACACGTAAATTATTACGCCGTTGCCTATTTTCGAAGTCCTCAAGCTTCCACTTGATATCCATAAGCTCCGCCTCCTGAAGCTTAATTTTCTCGGAATTCTCAGAGGAGTCTTTTTCAGCCGACATCACCCTTACTTCCATCTCCGTGACTCTTTCACCTATGTGACTGCAGGTTTTAGAAAGCTTCTTAACAACCCCTTGCATTTTGCGCAGAGCTGCACGAGATCTTTTGCTGTCCAGAGCTGTCTCTTCTCTATGTGCTGCTATAGCCTGTAAGATAGTCTCGACCGCCGTGGGGGGCATCTCAGAGATACCAGAGTTGACACCATGGCTGACACCAGGGCGGCCCTTGGCCAGGCCACATTGCATGTCTCTAGACCCTGCTTTAGTCTTAGCTTTAACAGTGTTGGCATTCTGTCTTCCTTCCCCATAACTATCTTCTGAAGAATTAGGGAGAGGTTCCGACTCCTCATCCTCCTCCGTAGACTCATAGCTCTCCGACCATTCCCCCACGACATCGGCTCCGACCTCACCGGTCTCGTCAGAGAAGGAATAAAACTCGCTAAGGTCTTTTTCACCCTCCGGCAGCAAGGCGGTTTGTAGCTAGCTTACACTAGGCATTAGCACATTGACACCTCCGTTCACTGCAGTCACTCCCGAAGGGCTGCTAGGATGCATATGTAGGGGTGTAGTCAACTGTTCTTCAGGAGCAACAGGATGTAATGTAACTGGTGTAGTTGGTGTAGCTGGTGTAGCTGACAAACTTGCGGGTACGGTCGGATTTGTGACTGATGGACCCTCCACAACCCAGTTATCTAGCTCACTATGTACCCCTAATATGTTTCCACCAGGGCCTGTAAATGACATGGTGCGTCCCTCCGCACCTTGGACCTCGCCAGCTTCCAGCCCGCTCACTCCATCAGTTTCGGCCAACTCCCTAGATTGTAAAGACTCAGAAGTCTCTGTAACAATCAAGTTATTTACCATAGCCATAGTTATGGGCTGGGGTTTGGCAGCAGCCCTTGGGAGACCGGATGATCCATTAATTAGATCCAGAGTGATATTTGTTTGAGGCATGGGGAGAGCTGGGGAGCCCTCGTTCAGCATATTATTCTGAACATCATTTGGAGGTATAGCTAATAGTAACTCAGCCTGAGGACTAGCCTGAACTAATTGTTTCTGTAAGAGTAAATCAAGTACTGTGCCCCCCCTGTAGTACTTAGCTTCCTTCGTGAGGCGAGGACCTCTTTTCTTGGAGTATTGTTCGTGGGTACAACTGCTTGTTGCTTCTTCGCCTTAGCTTTCACCATTTTGGCTGAGGCACTGTCAGACTCTTCCCCATCCAATGAGTCCTCTCGTTGTTGCCATTCAGCCTCTTTGCGTAGAACTCTAGCTGCCTTCGCAACCCGCGCTCTGGCCGCGGCAGCTGAAGCAGCAGAAGCACTCTTCGGCGGCATGACCAGTGATTCCAGAGATTTCCACGGATATTTCTGCACACGCGGCTGAACCAGAAAAGTGAAGCTGCCACACACTATGAAACCGGAATTCTGTAGCAGCGGCTGTATTGGTTGCGATGTCCACCGAAGCTCAGCTACTGAAGCAGGCAGGAATCGGTCCGGAGCGTTACTGTGAGGCGGAGCCACGGACTTCCGCATATGCCCAGGTGAGTTCAAATGTTTTTCGTGGCTTTTCCTGTAACTTCTGGGCTGAGACAGCCCCTGTACCATAACGCCACGTATTTCTGAGCAAAACGGGAGCAAGGTAGAAATGTAGAACATTGGTTCAAAATGAACAATTTACAAGATTCTCAGCCTTCATCATTCAGAAGTCGGTCGGCAGTCATTATAAGTTCCGTCCGATCGAGCGTTGAGCATGGGTCATCTCCGGTCTTGGTCACGATGATGCGGAGCTCAGTGAAGTGCTGCAGTACGGTCTAACACTAGACCGCCATCTTGCCTCCCCTCCCCACAGCTGGGATTTTCCAATGCCAAAAGTCCTTAAGATGTAAAATAAGGAAACCACATAGCTTCCAGTACAATACATTTGGATCACAGAGGGTTCACCACATAATTCTGCCTTGGCCTCACATCGTGCAAGTGAGTATTCCAGTCCTTCACAGTTCTAGGGCGATGCTGACCTCACACAACTCTTGAAGGTTTAAACCAGATTGGCTAAATAGTTATTTTACCAGCAGGGCTCTCCTTTTTGCAGGATTATGGATCTGCACTCCTGCCCAGTAGTGGACAGGCTCCTAACCCTGAGGCAAATCAGACTCCCCAGCAGTGACAGAAAGTCCTCTGCAACAGTACACTCAGGGCCAGCGCAAAGGCCACACAGCCTTTTCCAGGGGGCCATTGATCAGGATGTCACAATGTCCACTGCTACAGGGGTCAGTTAAGCATAGATCTCCCAATCCACTGCAGCAGGTCCACTGCCAAATAGGACTTAGAGAATATGAGGGGACTGGCAAGACCAGTCCTGGAGAGAGTAAAGTGCAAATCAGAGATAGTGAACATTAGCGGGTACATCCACTAGCCTTCTTGACAGGCATCAACCGAGGAGCTTGCCCTTCCGCTTTCTTTCCAAGATTTATTGGGAGTCTTTGTCACTTTTTTATTTATTTCTAACTGTGCAGAAGGCTTTAAAGAGAGGTGATGACCATAGACATGCATGAGAACCTCACCCAAACATATTCTGCCAAATATTCCATGCTCCTATATTATCTCACACAGTTCACGCCTTAACCTCTGTCATTAGCCCTTTGGCTGACATCCGTCAAGAGCATTGAGGGAATTTCAGGACATTTGATTTTACGTATACAGTTCAAATCAGCTCTGCTCCCCTTCTTTCCTTCCCACATTCTTTACACATTTCTCCTTGAATAGGGAGAGCAGAGAGAAATCATTTTGCCCTCTGCTTTTTGTCTATTTCAGAAACATCTATTATACTAATTAGCAGGAGGTTGCCATGACAACTTGGGAAATTTAATGGAGCTGCCTACTTCTTTCTGTGGACAGAAGTTCATTTCTCAGGAGACTGAGGCTATTCTAGATGGGTCTATTGATATCAATGGCTTCGTTGAAAATTCTGTTATTTAAAAACTCACTTGCTCTCACTTATAACATCTGCCAAACTTCAGAAAGTAAATGCTGAAACCAAATGGAAAAATCTTCAGAACGTGTAGCAAAAGGTTTAAAACTTCCTTTTTATGCAAGCTATGCTCCTGAAATCTCAGAAAATGTTCCTTGCACACATGGCCACAGACTGAAGCTGGAGAAAGGCTTTCCCTCGTTTCAACTGAGGAGCACGAATTAAGGTCCGGTTCTCATTAATATTTCTAGTTTCTTCCTGAAGTTGTTTCTGTTCTTTGGATCTTCCACAATCGTCTTTCATGAAACTTAGGGCCATATTATCAAGAAAGGGCGATACATTATCGCCGCTTTTATCGGCAGGAAACTGTTGCTAAAGCGGCGATAATGGGCTTGATAATATGCCCTTGTGAATTCCCATAGAAGCCCAGGTTCTGGTGTTAACCTGGGCTTCTATGGGAATTCACAAGGGGCATATTATCAAGCCCATTATCGCCGCTTTAGCGGCAGTTTCCTGCCCATAAAAGCGGTGATAATGTATCCCCCTTTCTTGATAATATGGCCCTCAGATCCACAGAAGAGTGACTTGTTCTCAAAAAATCATTCCTCCTCGTCAACTTGTGGGTTTGCAAGAGGTCTACTCCCCTAAACCTGAGATTAGGTTTTCAGTGTCGCAGATTGAAAGGAAAGGAGAGTAACATCCTTCAGTCGTCCTCCGAACAGGCAAAACATCTTCCATGAGGGCTGTCTTGTGATGCCCTCTGACTTCAATGCAATACTCTGATTTGAAAGTGTTGTGTAACAGCATACGTAATGCAACACCAGCTGTTATTGACAGAATTTCATAAACAAATCTTGACCAAATTTGAGCATATTGTCCGGCTTCACATACCTGATTTGCACTGCAGTTTAGCAAGATAGTGAATTGAAGCCTTGTCTGAGCCTCTCTTTCTCTTACTCTCTGTTAACTCCACCCACAGTTGACTCACTCCGGCAGGCATAGAATCAAAGCTGAACACTTCAAGGCACCTTTCTTCTCCCTCTGAAAAGTAAAGGTTTTGTAGACCTGTGAGATTCAAAAGGGGCTACAATTCTGGCACCCTTTCCTCTCCTAGTTCTTTCCTAGTTGCCTGTGGTGATTGGTGTCCCTGATGAGTGTCAAACCTTTCCTGTCAAGTGGATGTTGAGACAGAAGGCAGAACTTTAACAGAACATTGATGAATGGCCAACATTTTTTCACAGATGATAGTCAAACAGGAGGGGAGGGAGCAATAGCATAGGAACCAGTGAGCCACAATGAGCTGCAGGGATCTCAGCTAGAGACAGGAGTTTACAATCAGTGGGCTAAGCTCTTTTTCATGTTTTACATCCATGCAGAGAATGCAGAGAGTGTTATGAGCTTACCAGAATGTATGGCCATGCAGGCAGCATGAATCATGAAGGCTGGGAGGCATGCAGCATATGTGGATGATCCTGCCACACATTCTGCACTAGAATTGGTATGTTCCTGGTCACTGGGACATGTGTTCTGCAATTGAATAGAACGTTTGGGAGTGAAGTGTTCCAGAAGAGCAGCAGAGTACAGCGTGGAATGATGAATGTCAATGTGAGGAAAGCGGTTTATTATATGGTGTGGTTGTCCAAACTCGCTGTGTAATAAACTCACAAATCAGTCTCGGGTCTAGTCAGGCTTGTTTGTAAAACTCTAGCTCCACCCTGGGTAGCCCTGGCTTTGAGTAGTCAGGCTTTAACAAAGGAAGAAGTACAACGCATTTAGAAGCATCAAAACCGTTCAATAGAAAATAAACACAACACAAAGGAAATCTGACACCAATTTATATATATATTTTTATGAATTTTTAGACACAAAAGTGAACAAAATCCATTGTAGAGTTCCGGAGAAATAAATCATCAAGCTAATCGTAAATCACTGTTCTTCACTCAATTCTCAAACAAGCATTGGCAACTATCACAGATAGCGGTTACTTTGAAAACTTTCCAAACTTTTATATAAAGTTGTGTTTGGCTACTCTGGCCCACAATGACCAACTCTGACAAGGAGCAAGTCAGAGAGGCCAATAAAGCTTGGCAGAACCGTTAGCTTGCAGTCAAATCAGTCTCCAGTCCAGTTCCAGGTTCTATGGGTGAACTGTTATAAACTCCAATGTAGTGGTCCTAATGCAAAGGATACATGATGCTGAAAACGCTGTACGATGCAGAAGATGCTAATCCAGTGACGAGGGTGTTCCTGGGGCTACTCCTTGATCCACAGTCACAGTGGGGTGACTTTGGACACAGGGGTCGATGTCCTTCAAAGGCCAGTAAACGTTTAGCCAAGAACTAGTTGCCACTGGTCTGCTGCTCTCTGGTTACAGCGAAACCAGTGTTTCCCTTTAACTGAGGCTAGAGTTTGTCTTGGGAGACCAAACTGCACCTCAATGACTCTCCAGGGTCTAGCAGACTTGTGTACAACTTTTGAGCATTAAGTCTTTGTCTCCTGGACTGTATGGCACTCAGCAGCAGTCAAGCAATTGTGGATATCACCTCACTAAGGCAGGCTTCTTCAGCTTTTGTATCCCTGGAGCTGTAAAAGGAAATCAGCCAACTGACTATTGGAGTCACTCCTTCTGTCTGGGGCTTGGGTATGACTTTTTCTTGAGCAGAGCACCAGAGCCAAATTCCTCTCTTTCCTAGCCGAGGAGCAGCAGGTTCAGCCAAGTCTTTGGTCTCTGTGCCAGGTCTAGGGAACATCAGGGCAGTCCTTCTTCTGTCCTTTCTCCAGTGCAGATGTGAGTTGAGATCTGGGCACCAGAGGTGCCACTTGTAGGCCCTGAAATTGCACTCAGAGGATGCGATGACTACCTGCCAATGGGCTACCAGGACCCCTTCCACCTGATGACGACTTCCTGCAAAGTGTGGCATCTAGCTTTCCCAGAATGAAATATTCTGCCCAATCCCAAGATGGCAGAACCCCTCTCTTGGTGTGTGTAGCTTGGTAGCCCACCCTAGAGGTATGGCTACCTGAGGGCTGCATGCTCACGGCAAAACTGGTTTGGCAACTGTTTCCCACTCTGTTTCTCATGCCAACCTATCTACCAGAACAAAGGAGCAGCACCTCTCATGTGTGCCCACTACTTACCCTTCACACACAGAGGGATTCCCCTTTGATGCGCAACCCTAGGGCTTAAACCCTGCTTGGTCTTCCTGCCAGAGAGATGTAACACTTTTACAGCAGCAGTCATTTTTGTGTTTCTGCTTGAGAGTCAGTCACACCTCCCCCCAGGAGGGAAGAAAGATGTCTCTTGGCTAGCAACCATAAACAGTCGCTGAAAAACTTTAAGCAACAGCGTGGAAACTTTCTAAAGTTACCATTTACTTAAAAGACACATTAAATTTGCTCAGGCATCAAGTTGGGTTTAATGCAATAATTCTTCTGGTACCTTGAAGTACTAATTTTTGTAGTTCCATTGAGAAGTTAGCACTGCTGAGTTTTCAGTGTGTAACTCTGTTTTCACCAATAGGGCTCGTAGCCTTTCTCTGGCAAAAACAACAATTTGGGGGTTTTACTCTCAGAACATGTAAAAATGCTTGTTCTACTTTATAATACAGTGTGCCCTGCCGTAGAGCTCTATAGGCCTGCCTTAGGCTTGGCTTATATATAATAAAAAGGAAGGTCTGGACTTTGTCATTATTTTAAATGACAAAGTCAAGTTAGAAGTTTGAATATGTCTCTGCCAGCCAGAAGAGGCAGACTGGAGTCATGCTTTTCTTTGTCACACTCATGGTGGCACCATAAATGCTGCAGTTCATGAGAGACACTTTAAATTACGGGCCCCTGGTGCACTTGATAGCATTAATTAGTGACTTATAAGTAAGTTAACATATGCCAGTTGTGGATGAGCTTATCAGGCATATATATTATTAGGGACAGAGCACTGACAATGAGGGTTGGTTGGCAGGACTCAGCAGCCTCTCACAATTGAAGAACCAGCAGCATCAGTCCAAAACGTTGGGGGTGTCATGGAAATTGGGGCGATTCCTTACATTCAAACTTGGGTTTTTTCTTTGTACGCTTAACTTAGACCGTAAGTTTCAGTAAAGTGGCATGGGCAAGACTTATGGTCTGCCTTTTTCAAGATGATTGTGTATGTATTGAAACCTGTCTAAGATTTCCAATCTAAGTTAAAAGAAGGGTTTTTCCTTCCAGTGATGTCATTTTCTGTTTAATTCATATTCAAAGAACGATCCTCAGCACAATTGTTATCTTATTTTTCATTGTGTTCATTGATTATTTTCTACAATTTTTGTCCCAGATTTTTGATCCTCTGTAACTTGAGACTCTGTTTGGATTCTGAAGACTCTGCTGTGATTCTTCTAGCTAGGCTCTTCCTCCTCCCTGATGTTCGTGAAGTTTGATGCCTTGCTGTACATCTATACATTAGTCTTCCTCTTTAGTCAAGAGCTACAAGAATGTCATGGATATTTTGTACCCTTTGCGGGTTTCAATGCACACCTATTAGGGTCTATCTTCAGGAGATATTTGATGCCTTACACGTGTACTATTAAGTGCAGGGTGGCACCATGGTTACTAAGGAGGAGCTGCCTTTTCCTGGGTCAATCAAGAAGGAGGTAGTTCAACAGACCTTCTCAGTGTCCAGGTCCTTGATATTTTTAGGCAGGAATATGGCAAACCTTATGAAAGTCAGTTTTGCATAGAGCTCGTAGCGAGAGTCAGAGTTAAGAAGGAATTTAGCAATGCATAAATTTAAAGTGCATAGACAGATTTCGCAAAAATCATTTCAGCCCTCTTAACCCTTTAATCATGCATGTGTTCAACTTTGATGCTTTAAGTTTGACTACTATGTATCTGGGCAATGTTTTACAAGGAATATTCACTGCTCAATTACCTAACACAAAAACTTAGAATTTTAATTGAAAAACCATGTCAACTTTCATTTCTAAGTCGAAATGGTAATTGCAAAGATTAGATTGGCGTGCTGCACCCTCTGCATATACCGGCTTGTTCCATCAGGTATACCATTTAAACAAACATTCCGTTTGATTTGTGCTTCAAGTTATGGTAGAAGTTTTATTTTTACAATTCGAAGTCTATTCTGGAATGTAACATTACTGACTCCCAACTCATGTCATCAGGTTTTCTCCGAATGTGAGTAGCAATAACCTTGCTGAGACTAACATGTGGTTTCCAAGATGCACATAGCTGCATCACTTACATTGGTTGCCTTTACCATCCAAACCAACACAGACACACACATATTTATCAGCTTTAAGTCATCAGATATACTTTTCAGAAACCCGGTTTGTTTTTCAGCTTCTTCATTATTGCAGACCGATGACTCAAAACTCCACATGAGGTTTCCTCCTCCAGTAAGAGAAGACCCAGCATAGAGGCCGTAGAAGCAGCTGTAGTGTCTGAGTTGGAGCAGAGAAATTAATTAGATTGCTTCAATAAGAGATTATCATTGAAGTTGGAATTTCCATTGATATTAATATTCCCTACATAATTTCCATTTATTGAATTCTCGCATCCTGTGGATGGAACCCCCCAAATCCCACCAACTCCTCAGTTGAAGTGACCGATTTAAGCTGATCTGAAAACGTTGAGGGACAAATTATAAACGCAAACCGTGCTCTACTGGGACAGTAGGCTTCTTTTCAAAATCGGAAATGAGGGAGTAGCCTACCGTATTGAAAGATCTAATAATTTCACTATCCCTCCTCTTATTCCTGGTCAGAAATGGAGAACTTGATATGGTATGTTATCTGGATTTTTCCAAAAGTGTTCCCCAAATAGATTTCTTATGGAGGAGAGCAACAGAAGAATATCCTGTGAAACAGGGGATTCCTGGCTACCACTAGGGTTGTTCGAGGGGTAGACATACTGGGAGTGCCCCAGAAACTGAGGACACCCGTCACCTCCTAGGCTGGCTTCTGAAAGGGTTTAGGATTCCAGGCTTCCAGTCTTTTCTCCTTTTCCATTGTCAACAGTCATTTTCAAGAATTGATTCTTTTTTGGTATTGGTATTGCAAAACTCTTCACAATCCTAGAACTATTTCCTTGACTACACTTTTTGTAAATTCTTACATAAAAAAACTCAGCAGATCTAGTAACCACTCTCCTGAAGTATTGGCAGTGGCTGTCTTTTCTCTCTGATGGGGTTCCCTGGGATGGAGTGTTACAAGCAAAGAATACATTCCACCTTATTCGCCCAAAATGTCACTGTGTCTGTCACTGGCACCTGCACCCAATCACTATGGCCTTGGTGACCCCTGCATGTCCTCACACTTAAGGAAATTATTGGGGGCCAAGTGGATCGGATGCTGTTGAAACATTCAGTCCTCTCCTCCCCGAGTCCTCAAGACTTTAGGCACCAAGGGCTCTGCGATGAATTTCAGGTGCAGCAGGAGGCAGCTTATGGCTAATTTTGTGATGCCCCACTGCACTCCAAGGGATGGGGCCAGGCACAGCCGTGGCCCGTACTTCCACAGTCACCTTTTCGTGCCCTGCTCTTGAACCGCTTTCAAGTCTCCGGTATTACCATCATCACCCTAGTCCCACAGGTGTAATGTTGATGCCTACCACTGCTGCAGAAGAGGCAAGCAGGAATATTAATTATACCAGAGATTGAAAAAACAGCAAATGAATGGGCAGCCAGGTAAAAAAGAAGAGCAAACCGCTGAGGGCTGAAACATCGAAGCCGCATCTGGACCACAGAGAGAGGCACGAGCACATGCTTACCATTAATTAATTAATTAGAAGTGTGGCTCAATGGTTAGAGCGGCAGACCTT
This sequence comes from Lissotriton helveticus, assembly GCF_964261635.1. Lineage (NCBI taxonomy): Eukaryota > Metazoa > Chordata > Amphibia > Caudata > Salamandridae > Lissotriton > Lissotriton helveticus. Next base: position 899,620,493 of record NC_136068.1, on the reverse strand, counting down.
GATGCAGAACGCTGGCCAGGGACCAGGGTTCGATTCCCGCCTCGGCGGGATCGGGCTTAAATTCCTCTGACCGGATATTCTCGCCTCAGTGCCGAATCTAAGCATGGGCCCCACGCTGCAACTCTGGGCAATAGCTTGCTTAGTCTCCACAACGGCCCTCGATGCACAAGGGATGCCTGGTTTCACCATGGGATGCCCAGGAGTGGACACCTCACAAGGAAAAGCCAGGAGGGGTTCTCTTGTGGTAGGAGTACAAGCGCCGGGATGCCTCCGGGTTACTGTTCGCGCTATACAAATACAACACACACACACATTAATAGGGGCGGGGGTGGGCTGTTCGTACTCGATGACCATGATTCAAGATTACAAAATCCTCATGTGCTGTGAATTCTACTCAAACTTTGGGGCATATTATCAAGGGGGTTTATCTACGCTTTTTTGGCTTTAAAAGCCAAGAAAGCGGAGATAAAATTATCTCCCTATTACCTAGCTGTCGCTAACACCAGTTAGCGACAGCTAGTAGGAGATAGCGACCATCTTGGGCCCCACTTTGCATGTCAGTGATATTTATCACTAATGATATGCAAAGTGGGCGTGCCAAGATGTTAGCGACTGGAAACAGTCGCTAACATCGCTATCTCCTATTACCAACTTTTGGAGATATTCACGCTAAGCGCGAATATCTCCGAAAGCTAACACCTGCCCTGAGCAGTTCTTAGCCATGTTATCCAATGGGAGGTGGATAACATGGCTAAGAGCATTAGCTCGGTAATGCATGAATATCGCTGACTTTTCAGCGATATTCATGCATTGCGGCCGTTTTTTATCACATTTGCGATAAACCTTGGTAATACCAAAGTTTAACTGCGATAAAAATCGCCGCAGCTTAGCGGTAAAATTTTATCTCTAACCAAGCAATAGCGATAATTATCGCAATAGCGATAACTATCGCAATTGCTTGGTATTATGCCCCTTTATCTTTTATTATAACATGGTTATGATAACTCCATTGGCTTTGAGTATAATCCGTTCCTAATCAACCCTGGTTGGTGAGCGGTCTATTGAAAAATTATTTTTTTCTAGACGAGCAATTGCAGCGGATCCTCGCTGTATTCTGTCAGTTTCCCTAGGGCAGGTTTTCTTCAAATTGATCGATTTTTGTTTCGCTACATAACAGTCAGGAGGATAAACCTAACCTTTACCTCTACCTCCCTCTCTTCTTTATTTCTCACCTATGATTGCAACAGATTCCATTCCACCATGCTTGGAATGGATATAATGCAGAAACAGATCAGAGTCTTTACAATAGTGCTGTTGTTCTGACAAAATGTCGTGAGTGCATATAGAGAAGCCAGGTTGACTAGGAACGGAGTTTGCACCATCCTCTTCCCTGGCAGTGTTGCTACTGTGGGCTAGAGGACAGACAGGCCTAGGCCGCTTGGTAAATGCTGCCCTGCCCCTTGTCAACTAGCTTTGCATTGCATAAACCACTTCCACTCATGCTTTTAATGCTCTCTTGTAAAGTAAGCTTAACGAAAGCGAGGAGTGTCCTTTGAAGATTGCGGCGGCCTCATTCGGTTCCAGTGTATCGGGGTCAGAGGTAAAGGAAGTAGATTAAATAACATCTTTGGCATTATTTTAAAGGGTTCACAGAGGCATCCCAATTGAAACAACAAATAGATGATAACAATTAAAGGACAGCAGAACTTGCATAGGTATTCCCAAATATTGTTTGCGTAGTTGGCAGTGCACAAGCCTCACACATAACTTCATCTCTAATGTGCATGGATTTTACAATATGCCAAGTTAAAGAAATTAATTACGCTTGCGCTCTTGCAACGCTTATAAAAGCACGCGCTTAAAATGGAGCTTCCTCTCCCATGGCACGCGTTGCACTGGGGCTTTGCGGGGGCGGCCGACCGGAGGGAGGCTCGCCCCCCCAGGGAGTTTTGGGGCCCCGGGAGAGGGGTGGAGGGGGTGACAGGCAGGAGACTGGGGGCGAGGCTGTTTTGGGCTGGTTGGGCTGGTTGGGCTGTCGTTGGGCTGCAATTGGGCTGGGATTGGGCTCCTTGGGCTTGTGGGGGTATTTAGCCGGCCATGTCAGGTCACTGTCCACCATTTTAGGGACAGTGACACGGCAGCCCTCCCTATATCGCAGGACCTTGGGGGGTGGCCTCGGGTTCATATTGCTCTGGCTTTGTGGCGGGTAATAGCGGGGGCCAGGTACAGGGGGAAGGGTATCTGCTGGGTTTCTTTCTTGGGAGCAGGTGCGTCCAAGAGCAGGTGGTAGGTTTGGGTTTGTGTCGCTGGAACAGGTGCTGGTGTGATGGTTGCTTTAATGGCGCTTTTTCCTAGTATAGGGGGGAGGGGCCAGGATATGAGGACTCCGGTGTTCCTGGACTGAGGGGGGGGGAGTGTACATATGACAAGTATGTAACAGTTAGCCAGGCATGGTGCAGTTTGCATTTATGTGTATGTTGTTCTTCGGGGGAACCATTTTAGGGGTGGGGGTTGTTAGGTAATGCGTATTTAGTTAGGCCTAGTTTTGTACGGCACAGGCCAAGGGTTTTTGGCATTGTTAGGGTGCACCTGCTTCCAATAAAGCGGCCTTTGTCACACTTTAAATTGTGTCTCCGGCTGGTCTGTACCCCCCCTCTCCTGATGGGCCCCAATTCTCTGCTGCCGTCGCGTCATAGGCATCTGGCCGTTTATGCGCTGGCGGAGGAGAATATTGCTGAATTTGGATGCACCCGTGAGTGTGTCTGGTATCCACAGTGTCCCGGGACCGCTGCTGTGAAGCCGATGGTTGCCAGGTCTGATTCCGCTCTGTCCCTTCCTCTTAGCTTGTCTATCAGTAACTTGGCCCACGAGCTCGAGTGATTGGCAGTCAATATTAGTCTTGACCTGCGAGGCCGCGTGAAGGCAGGCGGTCTATTTTAGCTTCTGCCGCTCACAATTTCCTCGGCCAGGAGTGTACTGTCAATGTTTGCATTCCTTCCCATCGAGCACCACAGATGACCATTAAAGCCTTGAGCTAGACGGCAGTCGTCAGTTCCAATTATGTGTCACTCTTAAGGCTGAGACGCAAATTGGGTACATTTGTTCCGAACCTGTCTTGTTCCAACTGTTCAACAGCCAGAGGAAAAGGTGGAAGGTGTACAGCACGGATCTCCAATTATAAAGATGTGCTGTGGCCAAGTGGAGTATGGCTGCACACAGCCGTCAGATCTGGCATGCTTTAGGTCTGACTGTGATTGTTTAGTAAGAGCACCATTTCTCAACAGAATAATGCTAATTAGGAAAATGTAGTCGTCGAACACGTTTATCTAAAAACATGCAACTTTTGCATATAATTAAAAAAATATGCAAGCCCGGATTTTTTTTTTTCAAACAGCATTCATATTAAACATGTCGGTTATTTCACTCTGAAAACGCTTTTTTTTCGACACTAAATTTCTATTCACTATTTCAATAGAGTGTAATTCAACATATTTATGGTCCTATAAGTTTTTATGTCTGCATTTCTGTTTAAAGTGTTTTATGTCTACCGATAAATTCACTCACTATGGTAGGATAGTCCACTGGCTATCTGGATATATATAAAAGTCTTCAGTGTTTTGGTGCATGTCATGTACACCTGGGTGTGTAGCCTGTCCGAGATTACAACGGGTAATACCGACTAGATACCTTTTAGTACAAGTGGAAGGCTCTAAACGACCGGCTGTTTGTGTTGCATTTCTTTATTAAAAGGGATCAAGGATACAGACCATGAATAGTCACCATTCTCCAAACAGGCACAGTAGCCATATACATTGCTAACGTGGTTGAAGGGTGCATTGTATTTGACGATAAGGTATGAGAAGTGGGGAGAGGGAAAGGGTACCTGTACGGGAGGGGGGAGGAGCAGACAGATGAGGTATGAGCTGATTGCTCCCTGGGGAGGGGGCACAAACACATACATTACTACATTCAGTCATTCAATCCCGGATGGTGTTAATAGTCGTGGGGGGGAGGGAGGGGGGGATGCGGGCATCCATACACAGGTATCCTGTGTTCGTATGTCTGATATCAAGTCGGCACACCGCCGCTGGTGCCATATTTCATTGAATCCCTGCAATTTATTGGAACTCTGACTGCTTGCTGGACTGCGCTCTTCTGGCGCCAGGGAACTGCCACTTGCTGCCTGTTAGTCCCCCCTGCCGCTCACCTTAACACCAAGCGGCTGCCGAGCGGGGGGACTACACCGCCCAGAAGCCCCTGCGGGATAGTTCTGCCCACAAATGCCCACTACCGCGCACGGAGGCGCATAAAATACCGGCGCTCCCGTAGTGGAGCGGGAGACGCCGCTGGTGCCATATTTCATTGAATCCCTGCAATTTATTGGAACTCTGACTGCTTGCTGGACTGCGCTCTACTGTCACCGGGGAACTGCCACTTGCTGCCTGTTAGTCCCCCCCGCCGCTCACCTTAACACCAAGCGGCTGCCGAGCGGAGGGACTACACCGTCCAGAAGCCCGTGCGGGATAGTTCCGCCCACAAACGCCCACTACCGCGCACGGAGGCGCATAAAATACCGGCGCTCCCGTAGTGGAGCGGGAGACGCCGCTGGTGCCATATGTCATTGAATCCCTGCAATTTATTGGAACTCTGACTGCTTGCTGGACTGCGCTCTTCTGGCGCCGGGGAACTGCCACTTGCTGCCTGTTAGTCCCCCCCGCCGCCGCTCACCTTAACACCAAGCGGCTGCCGAGTGGGGGGACTACACCGCCCAGAAGCCCCTGAGGGATAGTTCCGCCCACAAACGCCCACGGAGACGCATAAAATACCGGCGCTCCCGTAGTGGAGCGGGAGACGCCGCTGGTGCCATATTTCATTGAATCCCTGCAATTTATTGGAACTCTGACTGCTTGCTGGACTGCGCTCTTCTGGCGCCGGGGAACTGCCACTTGCTGCCTGTTAGTCCCCCCCCCCGCCGCCGCTCACATTAACACCAAGCGGCTGCCGAGCGGGGGGACTACACCGCCCAGAAGCCCCTGCGGGATAGTCCCGCCCACAAACGCCCACTACCGCGCATGGAGGCGCATAAAATACCGGCGCTCCTGTAGTGGAGCGGGAGACGCCGCTGGTGCCATATTTCATTGAATCCCTGCAATTTATTGGAACTCTGACTGCTTGCTGGACTGCGCTCTTCTGGCGCCGGGGAACTGCCACTTGCTGCCTGTTAGTCCCCCCCCCGCCGCCGCTCACCTTAACACCAAGCGGCTGCCGAGCGGGGGGACTACACCGCCCAGAAGCCCCTGCGGGATAGTCCCGCCCACAAACGCCCACTACCGCGCATGGAGGCGCATAAAATACCGGCGCTCCTGTAGTGGAGCGGGAGACGCCGCTGGTGCCATATTTCATTGAATCCCAGCAAATTATTGGAACTCTGACTGCTTGCTGGACTGCGCTCTTCTGGCGCCGGGGAACTGCCACTTGCTGCCTGTTAGTCCCCCCCGCCGCCGCTCACCTTAACACCAAGCGGCTGCGGAGCGGGGGACTACACCGCCTAGAAGCCCCTGCGGGATAGTTCCGCCCACAAACGCCCACTACCGCGCACTACCGCGCATAAAATACCGGCGCTCCCGTAGTGGAGCGGGAGACGCCGCTGGTGCCATATTTCATTGAATCCCTGCAATTTATTGGAACTCTGACTGCTTGCTGGACTGCGCTCTTCTGGCGCCGGGGAACTGCCACTTGCTGCCTGTTAGTGCCCCCCGCCGCCGCTCACCTTAACACCAAGCGGCTGCCGAGCGGGGGACTACACCGCCCAGAAGCCCTTGCGGGATAGTCCCGCCCACAAACACCCACTACCGCGCATGGAGGGGCATAAAATACCGGCGCTCCCGTAGTGGAGCAGGAGACGCCGCTGGTGCCATATTTCATTGAATCCCTGCAATTTATTGGAACTCTGACTGCTTGCTGGACTGCGCTCTTCTGGCGCCGGGGAACTGCCACTTGCTGCCTGTTAGTCCCCCCCGCCGCCGCTCACCTTAACACCAAGCGGCTGCTGAGCGGGGGCACTACACCGTCCAGAAGCCCCTGCGGGATAGTCCCGCCCACAAACGCCCACTACCGCGGACGGAGGCGCATAAAATACCGGCGCTCCCGTAGTGGAGCGGGAGACGCCGCTGGTGCCAGATTTCATTGAATCCCTGCAATTTATTGGAACTCTGACTGCTTGCTGGACTGTGCTCTTCTGGTGCCGGGGAACTACCACTTGCTGCCTGTTAGTCCCCCCCGCCGCCGCTCACCTTAACACCAAGCGGCTGCCGAGCGGGGGGGACTACACCGTCCAGAAGCCCTGCGGGATAGTCCCGCCCACAAACGCCCACTACCGCGCACGGAGGTGCATAAAATACCAGCACTCCCTCCACGTTGCGGGACGCGCGCGGGCGGCGCCAGGCTAAGCCCGGGACAAGGGCGGGGCCATCTGTGGCCATCCGGGGCCTGAGGAGGCCGGGTCGGGGCACACCTCTTGGTTACTCGGTACAGGACATAAAGTAAGAGACTTTGCCTATGCTTGGGACTTGCTATCATAACTACAGAGGCCACGGTTCCACCCATCTATCTGTTTGTCTACTTTGCATATTATAAATTTTCCTGGTTAAAACGATAACAAGATGGCCACACGCTTAAGCAAAAGCAGTAACTCTTTGGCGGGTGGGACCATTCGGGGGAACCGCACGCTAGATCATTTTTTAACTAAGGCTGCTACAAAATTAGACCATGAAATAGCAGCCGCCGAACATCGCATGTCCTTAGAACTCTACCACAATAAACGTTCGTCCCTGGGTACCATTCAAACAGTAATCTCCCCGCCTACACAACCTACTGAAGTAAACCCAAACAGTGACCACGGTATTCCTCTACTTTTACAAGATCGATTAGCAACATTACTATCTTCTATGTGGGAAGACATCAACACTGTCAATATGGACACCTCCTTAGATTCCACCCTGGAGGAGTCCTCATCTATTTTGGTATCTAACCCTAATCCTAGGATTAACAAAATTAATAAAGCACAAAAAAACCTTGGGTAAGCGGTTACATCAAAAAGAAAGAGGGGTGGGGACTGTCACAGAGGTAGACGTGCTAAAATACTTAGAACCCGCACAAGTACCATAAAGGGCCAAGGGACCTCAGTACAAAAGATCACGCTTGACGCGCAACCCCCTGTGCGTACCTGCACCGAAGGCCTACTAGAGAGCATAGAACACTTAGTAAAATCCGTTCTATTACCCCTTACTGAGAGAGTTAAGAGGCTGAGTGATCAAATGAGTACGATACTGGAAGTAAACACTTGCAATAGTAAGTTATTAAAGGAACTGACAGCTCAAAATCAGCCTCAGGCAACATGTGGATTGATATCTACAGATATCAACACCACTAGGGATATTCCATCAATTCCAAAAGCTCATATCAGTGCCCGTAAACAAAGTTAGCGCACCAGGGATAACCAAGGAGATGGGAACAGCTGGACGTACGAATACGTCAGCAACTAATAATGTCACAACTAGGAGGGTACCCTCTCTGGACAGGAACATAACAGGACTTAGGCAACATATAGACCTGCCACCTGAGGCGGCCACATACGTTATAGTTCTTACTGGGGTCCCAGAGCTAGCAGAAGGGAAGAAGGAAGGCTATACTGACCTTAAAAATAAAGCAATTTATTGGCTAAGGAATAATAGACCCTTGCCGCCTAACCTCAATGGGGAAATAGTATTTGTGAGAAGACTAGCATGGGTGGGGCATAGACCCAAAGATATTGATGGAGATGTCCTAAATATCAACTTTAGGGACCGCAGGGTAGTCACTCATATAGTTGACTGGTACCTAGAGAGAGGAGGTAGAGGAATATCAACACGCGATCTGGATTACTTCTACCCCCAATCGTTACTGGCCTCTCCTAATACTAGATCTACCTATGAGACATCTAAGAGTCCCAGACATATCTCTCTAGCTCAAACCCCCAGACCCCCCTTTCGACGGGCGCCTTTCTAGCTATCACAGCCATATGCAGATAGGCCTTTATTACCCCACCACGGCAGACAACAACATGCAGTTTTCAATCCACAAAGGTCTATTCCCATAGGAAACCGATACGAGGCATTAACAGGCTTGGATGAATTAGATTGACAGATGACGAACGCCCCGGAGGGGATACCACTAGAAATGGTCCCCTCACCCTCAGTGGATCTAACTAGCTACCGGAGAAATGTACTCCTAGGCAGGTCAAGGATCCAAAATACGGACATGGAAAGGGTGGCTGAAGGGGTCTCAGAATATTTGGGCCAAAACGAAATATATAAACCATCCATTGACTTCAGGCCTCAGATTGAACATCAACCTAAGACAGCTCCCCCCTTAACTAGGGTTGCGATAGTCAGAGATAAAATTGACAACACTCCCCCAAAGGTCATAAAACCTAATTATAACATCCTCTCCTGGAACGTTGCAGGACTTGTTAATAAAGTAACCGACCAATTATGGCTAGATATAGCTACCAAGCATAACATCCTCTGTCTTCAGGAGACTTGGTCCACAGAAGCATTACACATACTTTTTTTACACCCCTGCAGTAGTACGCTCCCAGGGTAGAAACAAAGGGGGCCTGTGTACATATGTCTCTACTATAGGGGGATTAGAGTACTTAGGCACTCATCAACTGAGTTCTACCAGATCCTAACAATCAGCTGCGGCCATTTAAAGAACATGATCTTAATAAACTTTTATAATAACGTGCCACTAAACACTTTGGAAAATGTAATTTGTAAATTGATGCACAGCATTACCACTCTCAAGGACCAAATAGCAGGGGAGATGGTCCTGTTCTGGGTGGGTGATTTTAATTGTCCTATCTATCCTAATAGTTCGACGGGCATTTGCGGGCTAGGCGAACAGAAGGACGACAATCCCACCCATTTCACACACTCCAAATCTGGTAACACGCTCAACAATATGATTTTCCATTTTAATTTGTCTTTTGTTAACGAGTTATGCACCCCAACCATGCCGTTTCTGCCAACTTTTCATGGGAGGGGGTGTAACTCCACGATAGATTTTACTCTCTTATCTTCAACCCATGCATGGTTAATATCCTCATGGGAAACACTCAATGTCATTTTAAGTGATCACTACCCTATCTCTTTTAATGTAAAAATTGAAGGGTGTCAACAGACCTCGGGGGACAAATTTTCATATCAACCGTTCATTAACCTAGCAACTAGAAACGGATATTCCATCAAATGGGACAAGGTGGAACCCGTTGGACTTATTAAAAAATTTGTAATATCAACCCATGAAGACATGCTCATTTGTCTGTCACAAACGGAGGAGCCATTAAAAGTCCTGGGCTCGTTTTCAAAAATTCAAGCAGAGTTAAAAAGGCTATTAACCAGAAATTGCAGACCAGATTCAAACCGCCCAAATGGTTGGTTTGATAACAACTGCACAAAAACACTCAAAGCTTTAAAAAAGGCATTGCACGCAACCCCAAGATCTACCACGGAGATTCGTCAAGCCAGAAAGCTCTATCTAGCAGCCGTTAAATCTAGGAAACTATCACTGAAGAAAGAGATCTGGACGGCTCTGATTGCAGCCTCAAAAAGCAAGGACAATACCGCTTTTTGGAAAGCGGTCAATGCCCCCTACCTGCAGAAAAAAATGAGACAGACATCTTAGACATAGCCATTGATGGGGAATCCTGGGTGAATCATTTTAAACATCTTTATGAGAAAGTGAACCCCCTGGTATTCGTAAATTCCATGACTGAGAAACTAGGAGTTTACCTTGATAACAATCCACCCAGTGCATTCCCGCTAGGTATTACTTTTAATTGTGAGGAGGTCATCAAGGCAATTAAAGAAAGCCCCCCTGGTAAAGCCCCCAGTCCGGACGGAGTCCCAATAGATGTCTACAAAACTGAGACTGATCTCTGGGCTCCCATGTTAACTAATGTTTTAAATAACGCAAATTGTCATGGGTTCATATTGTCTTGGACCGAAGCAATAGTCGTCCCAATTTTTAAAAAGGGAGACAGAAATGACCCCACCTGCTACCGGCTAATTTCGCTTTTTGACGCTCTTATGAAGGTAGCAGGTCGTATTATTTTAAACAGAATTCAAACATGGGCAGAAGAGGGAAACATCATCTCAAATCTACAGTACGGATTTAGAACGGGCAAAGGCACAATAGAGCAGGGATTAAACCTGGCCCTAGTTATATCAAAGTACACCAGGGTAAAAAAGGAAACCTTTTTGTTACATTTGTGGACCTGAGCTCTGCTTTCGATTGTGTGGACCATATGCAATTATGGTCCACACTAACTGACATGGGTATAGACGATCAAATACTCTCATTTATCAAGGAACTATACAGAGGTGCAGGCGCCAGGGTACGCTATGGTAAAATGGGATAGTGCTCAGACAGGTTCCCCATTAGGAGGGGTGTGAGACAGGGGTGCATACTAGCACCCCTTCTCGTCACCCTATATATAAATTCCATAGGTAAACACCTTAAGGAGTCACAGTTTGACTATCCGACCATTATGGGAACATCAGCGCTACTATTTTTATACGCTGATGATGCCGCTATCATGTCTAGAACTAGGGTCGGCCTACAGAGGGCTGTCCTGAAATTCACCAACTTTACGAGAGACAGAGGGCTTACAGTTAATACCTCAAAAACTTGCACCCTGCCCAATTTTTCTTGATGGCCGGAGGATCGAGACTGCGGACCAATTTTCCTACCTCGGAATAAATTTTGACAGGAGGGGAAACTGGCACTCAGCCTTGAGTGCAAGAAACTTAGGGTTCTCCCGGGCAGTAGGCCCCCTGAAAGTTTTTGCGGCAAAATTAGGGGGCAGACCCGTCAAAAAACTGATTCTGATTAATAAGGCTAAATGCATCTCCACAGCCATATATGGCTCAGGCCTCCGGGGGATTGAGAATGCACAATTGATCCAACAAACTGAGAATCAGTTCCTCCGATATTTTTTAGGGACCCCCAAATCGACGCTCATCTACATCGCACATATTGAACTGGGCCTACAGTATATTTTAGATGCCATAAAAATTGCCCCCATACTACTATGGCACAAGGTATGGGTCACCCCTGAAACATCGCCAAATAGAGATTTGATCTCCGATTGCCTCACTCTTGACGGAGCTAGTAACATCAAATGGCTAGCTTACGTTAAGAACATGTTTGCTGAGATTGTTCATCCAGAATATTTTTCGAGACCATCCAGCATGGAGTTGGTGGCTAGAAAATCATTGGCAAAAACGGCCCTAGACCACCTAGCTAGCAAGAGATGGGGCTTGGAAAAAGCTGAAATGTCAGTTTTGGATTATCAACAAATTACCACCAACGAGGGGCTCTAATGGTATCTTATAACTCAACCAAGCTGTTATGCTCGTATGCTATTGACCCGCTTCAGGCTTGGTACTTTTTTCCGCTTGACCACTTTTCCAGATTGTAATAATTGGTCAAGGGAGAACCTAGTATGCCCATGTGATGATGTTTCTGTTCAATCAAATATTCATTGTATTTTATTTTGTAAATGTAATACTGTACCAAGGTTTTTTTTCTGAAACCTATTTTAAGGGCGTGGGGGCATCGCACTTGTAGATTAGCTTTTATCAGGCTGCAACAGCTGGAAAACGACTCTGTTATCCATGCTGTATCTAGCTTTTTAAAACTAGCAATCAAGTTCAGAAATTCAATGTAAAAAACGAAGAGAACTAACCTCTTTTTTAGACTTTGCGATTTTTATTGGAACAAATTTCTTACTTTTGACGAATGTTATAAATGTAACATTTTTAATTAATGTGTTAGGCACTTTTTATGTAAGCTTTCATGATTTCAATTTTGAATATCGAATAAAGCTTTTTGAATTTTGAATTTGAATTTGAAGTCGGCACACCTATGAGTGATATCTGAGATGTCCTTGGTAGCTTCTGTTTATGCTCCGCATGACGGGAGAAGGATATCCCCGTGGAGACAGACTTATATGTTGAGTAGCAAGGATGTGGGTGGAGGGTAGATGTGGTGCGGTTGAGGCCGTGCAATTTCGTGTATGTGTGGAGGGTGAGAGCAGGGTGGGTAAAGTAGCATGTGAGTGATAAGGAGGGGGGTAGTGGTGGATAGCGACCATATCCACCAAGACCTGCCATTATTTGTATGGGAATGTGTCACAGCCGGAATGAGTGCAGGCTACGGGGGGGGGAGGGATGAGCGGTTCTATCCATCGGTGTCAGTGGTCTCTTCTGTTGTCAGAGGGGTGGAAAAAAATGGGGATCCTTTTACTGAGTGTTTGCCCATCTGCGTGTCTGGGAGGGAGGGAGGGAGGGAGGGAGGGAGGGAGGAAGGGGAGGAAAAAATGCAGGGAGTGGCTGGTCATAATTAGTGTTATATAGAGGGGGAGGCAAAGAAAGGAAGACGTGGCTGATACTGAGTGAGATAGGACGACAGGGAAGAAGCAAAGAGTGGGTAAATAGAGAAAAGTGTGAGTGCATGAGTGGCGCAGGGTGTGCCAGAAAAAAGGGGGGGAGGGTACGAAGAAGTGTGTGAACTGGCTGTATCATGGGGGCGTGGGCTATTGTGTAAAGTTATATTGCCCATTTCAATCTATATATCTATGACTATTGTTATTCGTTCACAATGTCTTGGGGACAGGTGAGGGTCTCGCCTCCTGCTGATCGTATAGCAAGGATGACCATGGTTACCTTTCAATGGCGGGGTTGTACCGCCAGTAGTCGCTCCGCTTTTTCCCCAGGCTCATAGTGTCTCTCTTTTATCCGTTGCAGGGAGTACTCTGCTTTGGAGGAGAAAAGGCTATTTAGGGCCATTCGTGCATGCTCTACGGACCTGCAGTGCTGCAGAGTAGGGTGGGCGAAGTAGAGGCGGGTATAGGATGAGATGTCCCTTTCCAGTTCTTTCTGTCGGGTGGTCGTCTGCCTGTTGGCCTGTGCTGCATCCCTCATGAGTTGGCCCCTGATGGTGATATATGCGGCAGGCGGAAAACACTAAGGGAATAAGGGACAAAGGGATATTTTAACGACCTGCCACAAATCTCTTCCCCAAATACTTCATACCAAATACACACTAAACAGGGGGTCTCACACAATGCTACCAGATACTCAAATGAAAAGTAGGAGTACTATAAAAAAAACAAAAAAAAGGGGGACCCTTAATCAGAGATTAGATTCCCATCAATTACCTTGGTGATCAGTATCATCATCTGGGTATCCTCCCAACCAACCGATATACCTCTTGATCATGGAGGCTATCTCCTTGGAAACGATCTCTCAAGTGGGTCGAGAAAGGAGAACCAGAAAGAAAAGAATAATTCCTATGTTCTAAAAAAGTGATCACAGATGGTTTCACAAGTAACCATGAGACTAGTGCAGTGCAGAAGCAGTGAGTGCAATGTTAAAAAAGAATTGATAAGAGAGAAACAGTCTTTATTATAGATATCCCTTGTCATTCTCAATAAAACCAGTGTAAAAAGCAGTGTTCACAAATAGCTGCTTTCTATTAAGATCGACATGTTTCAGCCATGGGGTAAAATTACCGAGGCTTTCTACAGGACCTGTCTCTATCAATAGTTTGCTACTGCATCAAAAGAAAAAATGTGACCTAAATAGTGTCAACTTAGAAATGTAAAATTCTTTTAACAAATTATCTTGGGTGGAATTAATAGAACCTTTCTCTACAGATCCTCCGCTTCAAGGGATGTAGATGGCACCTGACAAATAAATTAAAAAACACATACTCCAAAAATGAAAAAACACGTACTCCAAAAATTCACAAGAGTATAAAGGGCCTAAAAGCCTCTACCATGACCTGTGGTGTATTCAATACTATCATGAGCTGCATAATATGTCATATATTTCCAATCCAGCTGACACCATGGCCTTTCGCATCTGGTTGTATCAAGCTCAAGTGTAATGAGGGCCAGTGAAAGATCAAAAAATGAGTTTGCCCGGATATCTGAGCTAACCCATTTAAGCGAATGGGAAATAAAAAATAGTCAATACAGAAAGGCGGCATGAAAAGCAAGTATATTGTGACAGGCCAGGATGATCACTACACTAAGGATCAAGTAGATGAACATTTTGCTTCAACGCATCAAGCACTTTTTTTGTTTGGTGGTACAATTGTTTTTTAGGTTTATTAGATGTATCCCATGCCAGATTGTGAATAAAGTTAAAATCTCCCCAAAGAATATTGGACCGACTTCTCTCAAAGCAATATTGTAAATCTGTCTTAATGAATCAGGTTAATCGAAAACTGGGGCATAATAGTTGACCAGGTTTAAGGGATTACCATTCACGCTACCTTTCAACCAAATCCACCTTTCCTGGGGATCTCTAATCACCTGGGAAACCAGCCAGTCCTGCCCTCTGCCTAGATATACTTCTACCCCTCTCATTGTCTGACCAGCAAAATCAACTTTTGAATAATACTTCAGAGTAAATAGTTCCGGGAGTTACTTTTCGAATTTCCTGTAAAAAGAACACTTCTGACGTGAAGGAGGTTAGGTCATATAACCAGTCCCCCATACTTCTGCTTATCTGACATACTATTAGCATTGCACCACAAAATACATTTTGCTTCAATACCATTACATAAATAACCTTGTTTTCCCTATTGGTAATGTTCCTACATACCATATAGCAAGAAATTCATGGTCAATAATGATTCTACTCATTTTCACTATGAATGCTCCCCTCCACTCCCTACACCTCTACCCCAATCAATCAATCAATCAATAAGGTTTATTATAATGCACGACTACTCACCAGTAAGGGTCGCAGGGTGATGAGGGGTGGGGGGGAATCTGAGCTTCAAATTCAACCAAGAAAACCACACATGCCCCCCAAAAAACATGACCCCTGTTGGTGAGGGAATCACTCACAATATACCTCCTGCAACTCCAACCATTCTAGGGTGCCATGGTGTTGCTCCCAAGAGGCACTCACCCTCCCTCCCCTGCCTCCAGTGCCCCTGTTCAACGAGACCCTCCTAGACCTCGCACAGTCTCAAGCTCCTAACAGAATGTGCTTTCTAGCGACATCTTTGTCTGTGACATCATTAGCCTACCTCAGCCCCCAAGGATAACCACATAGACCCAATTCATGTTCCTAACCAAGAGGACATCAAGCTTCTAACACATCACACCCTCTGGCAATCATTAAGATAAATGCCATGGCCCAACATTCAGAATTACAGCATGGACACACCTCATGTTTGTAATCAATTAGAGATCTTTTGCAGGAGCTCCTGAGCTTGTTAAGCTAGTAAAAATATGAAACCTCATTTTGACTAATCTGGAAATGGATGCGGCATGGATGGAAAGGGAGGAGCTGATCATGCCTCAGCAGCAGATCATGTGCGATTTGCCCGCTGCCCTTCTACCCATTGGATCACGATATCATAGCTGGGAAGTCATTCATTTTGTTTTGTCCGTCTGGTACCTATGAGCTTAATTCACAGAAAAAGCACAACATTTCTACTTTTGCTGCAGGTGTTTGTCTAAAGAGAAATAGAACGATGAAATAAAATAAAGCACTGGAGAATTATTTGAGAGCCCTATTACTTCAACAAGTTACATTTTTTTAGGCATTTGTGGAACAGAGTTATTTTCTGCAAAAGCATGTTGCATGTTTTCTTATGTCTCCTTTACCCATGGACATCGATTCACTAACATTCAAGGGGTGGCACAGATAACATCACACACCGTAACACCTTAATGACTTCATAGGAAGTGACAACATATGATTCATGATTCAAAAATCTTCCCAGGAAGTGATCACATTACCTTAACCCAGAGGCATTACAATAACTGACATTGTTGAAGTTTCATAACAAATGCATTATTAATATAACAACACAACACAGACAAATTTCTATTTTAGATTTCGTCTATATTAGAGCACATAATGTTTGGAAATAGAAGGACGTAATGCATGTCTTGAATTGTAATGAAACAGTGAAGCAAAAGAGACTGAACACTTCTAGAATGGTTCGGAAGTGGGTTCTCCCTAGAGAACATCGCCCAAAATAATCCAGACCCATGCAATGAGACAAACATCGCTGGTAGCATAAAAGGCAACTTTATTCATTAGATCAGGCAATTTCCTAAATATCCGTAAACCTACAAACACTTGTAATTTAACACTTATCTTCAGAACCGTTGAATTTACATTTTGTACCAAAACCATAACATTTATTTTTGCACTTCTTTGTTTATAACTGTATTGTTCCAAAAACCAATATAACTTCGTTTTCTTGAATTCACCCCATGTTTCAAAATCTTTCACTTTCCATCTTTTCTTTTCTTTTCCCCATCCTGTACCTCCCACCACCCTCTCTCATGAAGGACGATCAAGTCCGCTCTAGATCTTGACCTCCCCCTATTCCGCCATGCCAAGATATAGGATACAAATCAATTGCCTGACCTACAGTGGCATATTGCGGGTATAAAATCCCTGCTTAATCATACAATAGCTTGTTAATATCATAAACAAATTTATCTAATATCTTGTTTCCAAAGGGTGGGTGGGCGGGCCTCGCTTAAACGCTCCTGCCTCCTAAGACTGGAACCTAAAATGGCGCCTCTCCCCTGCCTAACGCCTACGCAGCTAACTATGCGCGCGCTGCCCTGCTCTATCGCATCATCGCTCTGGGTCTGTCCACTCGGGCGAAAATCCACGGGGGGGAGACTGCTCCGCTCCGCTCCCCCCGAGGATCGCATCGCCCAAAATAATCCAGACCCATGCAATGAGACAAACATCACTGGTAGCATAAAAGGCCACTTTATTCATTAGATCAGGCAATTTCCTAAATATCCGTAAACCTACAAACACTTGTAATTTAACACTTATCTTCAGAACCGTTGAATTTACATTTTGTACCAAAAACATAAAATTTATTTTTGCACTTCTTTGTTTATAACTGTATTGTTCCAAAAACCAATATAACTTTGTTTTCTTGAATTCACCCCATGTTTCAAAGTCTTTCACTTTCCATCTTTTCTTTTCTTTTCCCCCATCCTGTACCTCCCACCACCCTCTCTCATGAAGGACGATCAAGTCCCAAAAACAAAACCTTTCTTATCTTTCCATGTTTTTTGTTCCGTTTACCGTTTTTTTTTATTTTTTATTTTTTTTATTCTTCCCTTGTGGAAGATACCCACAAATCCACTTTCAAAACTTTCGATAACATGTCTCTTATTTCAAGTATGTAATAAGCCATCCCCAATTGTGTTAGGTGGACACCGTCTTCCCTAAACAAATGGCCTTCCTTTCCAGTGATGATGTCATGTGCGATGGTCTGAATCCCCAAACCCACACAGAAAATCTTCATAGGCCGGTTTAACTTTTTCTTGGCTTTTTCCATAGCACTGTGGCTCCTTGCATTCCTCCACAGTTGTCTAAAAACAAATTCGGTCCACACTAAACTGGTCCCTAGCCAATTGTTGGAAATTACAGCTAAATCTAACTGCATGGCTTTGATCAAACTTAGACCCGATAATGCCACCAGGTCATTCTCCCCAAGATGGAGTATTAACATGTCAGGGCCACCTCTGTCATACCTGATCTTTGCTAATAGAGGAAACAGATTCTCCCAGCGCATGCCCCCTTTACCGCACCAGTAAAGTTCATGTCCAGCGCTGTGGATGCCCAATTTCCTTCCATAGATTTGATGGTCAGCAAAAATCGCGGCCCACTTCACAAATGAATGTCCTACGATCCAAATTTGTTTTTTGGCAGGACGCAAACCCCGAATGTCACCTGGATGAAAGAAAAACATTCTATTAAAAACTCAAACAACCATATAAACTTATGCTTACAACTCATGACTTTGGTTTCTATGAGGTTTTTTTTTTTTTTTTTTATTTCTTCACATAGCGGGCACAGCAGTTTGAACTCCATCGTCCTATCCTCTTGATCACACTCCAACCCAGCCCCAAACAAGCTGCTTCCGATGCCGCCCCTATACGAAAGGAATGTGTTGCATATTTCATTGGATTTAAACCTAACAATAAAAGCGTGCGTCTCATGACCACCAGCGGCTGGTGGCTCGAGAGCTTTTCACCTGACTCATGAACAAAAATCGGCCCACCGAGAAAACCTTTAAAAGACTGAAAATCCCTCCACTCTTTTACTGGACAACAACCTTGTATTTGGGTCACATTTAGGTGTATCCACACTCCTTGCCCCATCTGATCCGTTTTTGATTTGCGTAACCATATTTTTAACATGTCACCCTCCAAATAAACATCTTTGCTACATAGCCCCCATTCATTCTTCAAACCTATAAGTTCGGAAACTCTAAATGCTCCAAAGAAAAGCCATAGCCAGGAGAAGTGTGGCTCACTGGTTTATTGGAGGCAGACCCTGAAGCAGAGGTCAGACCCGGGACCAGGGTTCAATTCCCGACGCGGCAGGGTCTTGAGCCCAAATATCCACGGACTCGATAATTCTCGCTTCGGTGCCTACTCGAATCACGGGTTCACACTCTGCAGCTCTGGGCATTAGCCTGCTTAATCTCCACTACGACCCCCCGCGGCGGGATGCCTGGCTTTCACCTTGGGGAAGCCAGGACGGGTTCCCAAGGCAAGCGCCGAGATGCCTATGGGTAATCGAGCGCTATATAAGAATGCATAATAATAATAATAATAATAATATCATAACTAATCTAAAAAGCCTAATCTCATGAAAATTGTAACAAGACTCAGGTAACGACCACAGCAATTGCTACAGCAAATCAAAAGTAATTGGTGCTCTTGTGTATGGACTTGCAGCCTTCTCCCTCTGCAAACCTTTCAAAACTTTTTTCACCAATACGTTGTTATTCGGATCCAGTCCCCAATACAATTGACCATAGAAAGAAATCCCCGCTAACTTTCCTGCTATGGTGTTATGCGAAAGCCCTTTCTCAATTAATGTTAAAACGAAGTCAAGCATTAGTGGGATACACATCTCTTCTCTTTTTAGAATGTCGAAAGTCTTGACATAACTTAGAAATTCATGACATGCCAGCATATAACTCCGTTGGGTGGATGAAGCTATTGAATTCTCCACCAGCTGTAAGATCCTCAGTCCCCTAGAGCCCAGACGCTGTGAGGCACCGGTGTTTTCTTGACTGCTGCTCCCAGAGCCAGCCCACGAAATCTGTCCCACTGGGAGCGAGAGAGTGCATCAGCGATTGTGTTATTGATACCTGGTATGTGTGTTGCCCTGAAAACTATGTTCAGACGCAGACTCAACAACATGAAAGCCCTCAAAAGACGTAGCACTCTTCTGTCTCTTGCTTTCTGCCTATTAGCAAGTGAACTACTGACATGTTGTCTACGTGGAAAAGGATTGTTCTGTTACTAAGCTCCTGGCCCCATACCTGCAAAGCTACCAAAAGGGGGAAAAGCTCCAGAAAAGCTATGCTACGGCCCTGTGACTTCCACGCCTCTGGCCACACCTCGGCGCACCAGAGCCCGTCCCAAAAAATGCCAAATCCAGTCAATCCTGACGCATCTGAATAAATTTGCACCTGCCATTTCATGCCCTCTTCGATGAAAAATAGGGACACACCATTAAACTCCTCAAGAAACAATAACCAAATTCTCAAGTCCTCCTTTATATTTCTGGTTAGCCTGATTCTATGGTGCAGCAGAGTTGCTCCCGACATGGCCATGCCTAACAACCTACAGAAAGTCCTGCCTGCCCTCACCACTCTGCACGCGAAATTCAAATATCCTAATAGCTTTTGCACTTGCCTCAGTTGTAATTTGTCTGCCTGTAACGCCTCTTGAACACATGACTTAATCTCTTCCAATTTCTTCTTAGGAAGTCTTGCCACCATCACCACAGTATCTATTTCTATTCCCAGAAACGTAATCTGTGTACTTGGGCCCTCCGTCTTGTCTTGTGCCAAAGGCACCCCAAATGTTCTGGCCATGTTCTGAAAAAATTGTAAAGCTCTCTCACAATGTCTGGACTGAGTTTGACCCATGAATAAAAAATCATCAAGGTAATGACACACCTTGCCTTCACTAAACCCTTGCTGAAAAACCCACTGTAAAAATGAACTGAATAACTCAAAGAGGGCACAGGATACTACACACCCCATTGGTAAAACTTTGTCAAAATAAAAATAGCCATTCAATTGCATGCCCAGGAGCTCAAAATCTATGGGGTGAATCAGGATCAAACGAAAAGCAGACTGAATGTGGCATTTGGCTAACTCAGCATGATCTCCTAAACTTTTTACCATTTTTAAAGCCTCATCAACTGTGGTGAAGGAAACCGCTGTGTCCTCATCTGCAATGAAATCGTTGATTGACCTACCCTCTGGCCATGAAAGGTGCTGTATCATGCGAAATTCGCCTGAAGACTTCTTGGGGATGACCCCTAATGGTGACACCATAAAATGAACAAAAGGCATCTCCTCAAAAGGGCCTGCCACTCTACCTAAACGCACTTCCTCTTCCAGTTTTTTGCGCACAACCTCCGGGAAGTCATTTGAAGACCTTAATTTCTCTGCCCAGCGCCTGCATCTGGGGCCCTGGTAACCAATTCTGAATCTATCCTTAAACCCCCAATATAGTTTGGCAGCCACCTCCCTGTCCGGGTACCTGTCTAACCAAGGGACAAACAATTTCCATTTAATTGGGGTAAAAGCCTTTTGGTATAGGAGGGAGTGAAGTTCCCCTCCCTCTTGTTGCCTGGCCTTGGTCTTGTGGTTTATGTTCAACTGTGTCTGATGTTGGTGTAAGGCACTGAAAGAGCATGTGTCTACCTCCACACTGGGAACATTCATGTTTAAACCTACAGTATGGCCTGTTACAATAACCTCTGTTGTAGTTCCAAAATGAGCTCATGCCGCTTGGATGTCCCCTTGCAACCGACCCCGCCCCTCCCTGGGAGGCGCGCCCTGGAAAGGGCCGGTACGCTACCGGCAAGCCACTAGCTGTATGTGTAGTTTCTGTAAGTTGAGAGGATGACATCCATTGTAACCATAATTCCGTATCTATGTCCCCCCATGGTTTATCAGGATTCATACTCATCCTGGCCCTGAACTCCTCGTCATAATTCAGCCAGGAAAAACCACCAAAATGCCTGTGTGCCTTCCGTACCACATCCATGTATTTGAAAAGTGAAACTGCCCTCTCCAGATATTTCTCGCAGTAAATGCTAGAAAAAATTAAAAAGGCCGATGACCAATTATCTATATTTCTAGGCACTCTAGGGCGTCTTGCCAGTTCCATCTCCTCCTCTTTTGACCCCTCTCTCGCTTGCACAGCTCGATGCAGCAAACGAAAAACGTCTACATAATCATGCTGCCATATATTCGTCTTTTGTGACAAATGTGTGCCTAGAGGCATCGACATGCCCATAAACGGTAACCTGCCTGGCACAGATGATCTATCTTCCGTGCCTTTGTGTCTAATACTGTGTACTGTCTTTCCACCCTTCTCACCTGACTGTGAAGTAGCCACTTGGCTGTGCACCGAAACATCCTGCTCCTGGACCTTTTTACCAGCAACCTGTGAAACGACATCCCATGCCCCCCACCAACGCAGCTTACCCTTTGGAAGCTGTTCTTCACGTCGTCTCAAATCTTCTTGAGATATCCGCTCAAGATTCTCCTTCTGCAGTCCAGAGTCTGCCTCTTCATCTTGAACCTGAAATGATTGAACAGATTTTGTTGTCCCCATCCCCCTTCCTTTGCCCACAAACTCATCGGTTGTTCCCCAACATTCCGCTCCTCCGAATTTTGCAGGAAAGCCACTTTCCCTACCCCATAGCTTGTGGGGCGAAGATTTGCTGGCTTCCTCCCGGACACTCTCCATCTCCCACACCCCCATCATAAGTTGCCCAATTAAAAACAGGCCCTCGCTCCAAAGGCCTGTCCGCCTGGTGTGAATCCGCAAAAAATTCCACGTTAAAACCACCCTGGTCAGTGGCCGCCCTGTCCATCGCAAAGTCTCTGCCATGTGCTCTCCTACCTCCTGTCTGATTCCTGCTCTGAACCTGCTCCACTACAGAACAACATGACACCCTATCTGCCTCTTCCACTAGAGGCACCCTGCTGCTTGTAACCCCCAGTCTCGCTTTATTCCGCTGCATGTCCGAAGATGAGGAATGTTCTACCCACACCCATTGGCCATCTAAATTGGTGCCCAAATCTTGTTCCTCAGACCCAAAACCTATTGGTGCCTGGCGCGCAGCCGGAAAAATGTACTTGTGGTTAAATCTGGTATGCTCCAAACCATTGTCATACATATATTGAATAAAATCGTCTTGGCATTGTTCTGGCAGGCCAACCGCCCTCCTCTGCAAACTCTCCTCCAAAGCCTGCGCCTGCAGCCCCTCCTGACCGTGTGTGAGTCTGTCTGTAACATCTACTGCAGTATTTTCCACGATGCTGAAAGACCCCCTACCTCCTCAAACTCTAGCTCCCGGGTCATAACCCCTGTGGGCAGTAAGTCCCTCTGGCCTCTGGGGCACTCTTCTTGATGTGGCATGACCCCTAATTCCTCTTCACTGCCACTGGAATAATCAACTAAAGGCTGAGGCTGTACCTGCCGTGCCTCTGAAGCTGCAGTAGTGGGCAGGCGCTTATCCGCCCCCTTTACTGTATTGCCCTCTAAACCTTGAGGCACACTGAATAAAGGCACTGGTCTGGGCCGTGTCTGCCGCGCTGGGGCTGCTCTTGCTGACCTGCCCCTTCCACCTACTAGACACAGGGAACCTGAGCCGGGCCCGCCCTCTGCTAACCCCTCCCTCAAACCCGGAGGCCTAGCCAACTCACCCAGCCGCCTAACGACACAGCCAGACCCTCGTAGCAATGCTGGGGAGAGGGAGCGTGAAGACTGGCCCCTCCACAGAGCCAATTGCCGAGCGTGCACCACAGACTGACGTGCACCTCTGCCCGAGCGCGCTCTCCTTGTGCCTTTTCGCGCTGCCGCCGGCTACCTGCACGCCTCAATGGCCCTCCTCATACCATTCGCCACCTGTCTCCTCGGTGGCCTGTGAGGGGGCTCTGCTGTACCGTCAACTCCGACCGCTAAACTTATTCTCACTCATTCATTTACACATTCACTCTTACTCTCACTCACTCATACTTTCTCAATCACTCACACTCATGTATTCACTCGTACTCTAATTCATTCTAACTAATTTTCACTCATTCTCACTCACAGTTACACTCAATCACTATCGTTAATTATCACCCACTCTCGCTCAGTCTTGCTCACTCTAGCTCACTCTCTAGCATTCCCTCACATTCATTCTTACTCAGTCATTCTCAGTCATCCACACTCACTCACTTACATTCACTCTTCCTCTCAATCACTCACTCATTCTCACTTACTCTCACCCACTTGTTACTCACTTACTGACACCAAATCTCACTCATTCACTTATTCGCATTCACTTTTACTCACAACTCACACATACAGGTATACACGCTAACGCATATGCATGCTGCCACTCTTACACAAACACACTCTGGCCCGCAAGCATGCACACAACAAACATTTAAAATCATTTTTATTTACCTCGGCTGCCAGCAAAAGTCTAATAATAATAAACTAAGTTTCCTTAATAATATAATAAAAAATGGGCATAATAGTATTCTGACCTGGGTTATTGGCACATATTTTGCCACCTCTGAGGCCAGTGGTTGCAAACCGAGTGCCTGGGAGTGCAAGGGGCAAGCTCAAGGTCACAGCAGGACACCAGGTGAAACCTAAATGGCGTCTATGCCTTTTCCTCATAAGAAGTACCGTATCATTGGATGGAAAATAACAAAGGAACCGTTTATGTTTTTTTTCTAGGTTATAAATACTAATGGCAATCTTTAAAATGGCATGCCCATTCCATAGGATCAGCAACACTGAAGTTCACACCTGCTTCGCTTTCAGAATGTCCCCTGCAGTTTGTAAACACTGCCCCTCTAATGCAGTTCTTTAAAAATCGAAATTTAAGACAGAAAGATTTAAAACACTTGCGTTAAGTTTACTGGTGCATGAAGCTCCTCTACATTTCTGGTGTTTTATCTACAACATACTCATTTTACAGAGAAATCGAAGTCAAACTTTGTTATGGGTTATACAACTGCATGACAAACAGGCACAGTGAGGTCAAGAAATCACATCAAAACACCTAACAAATTAGGATTTAACCTAGCAGAGATGAAGACTTTGGGCCATATGTATCAATGTTAGGTTTTGAGATTCTCAAATAGCGAATTTTTGAGAATCGCTATTTGAGAATCGCAAAACGCTATTTATGCAAGATTTGCAATACATTTTGCTAATCCTACATATTCCTTAATTGCGAATTGCAAACTGCAATTCGCAATTAAGCAATACCTCCCCATTCATTCCTAGGGGCCGAATGGGTAGACATTCTCAATTTATGATTTTCAATTAGAGAATCGCAAATTGAGAATGCAATTTCAAGTGCGCCAGGGTGTCAAAAGGACACCCTGTTGCACCCCTGAAAGGAGCATGGGTGCACATGTGGCACACATAAATGCCCTAAGGGCATGTGTGTATGCCACATGCAACTTTGAAAAATTTAAAAATGTGCATTTTTGAAAGAAATCGCAAATTACCACCAACCTTTAGTTGGTGGTAATTTGCGATTCCTTATGCCATATTTGCACAACTTGGGGGCCTCATACATTCCATTTAAGGAATCACAATGCATTTGCAAAATAAGGAATCGCAAATTTTGTGATTCCTTATTTTGCAAAGCAGTTTTTCTTTTATGCATACCCTTATGCCTAATTGCGATCGCAAATGCCGAAATTCTGCGAATTTCGGCGTTTGCGATCACAATTTTGAATGATACATATGGCCCTTTAAAAATAAGGGTGTG
Source organism: Lissotriton helveticus (assembly GCF_964261635.1). Classification (NCBI taxonomy): domain Eukaryota; kingdom Metazoa; phylum Chordata; class Amphibia; order Caudata; family Salamandridae; genus Lissotriton; species Lissotriton helveticus. Next base: position 899,595,555 of record NC_136068.1, on the reverse strand, counting down.
TGTGAAATTTGCATAATTTGCTTTCACGTTGTTACACAGAATTTCAAGAAAAAAATGCAAATCTATAGTTAATTACATGAAGTGAAAATCTGACATTTAACACTATATTTTAGCATGAAATCCATCCTCTCTTCACTTTGGACACAAGGACACATTTTGCACTAAAACATAGTGGTGAAATAACGGTTGTGTACTCCTACTCTATATTTCTTCCCCAAGCACAGTTTAATTAGGCAGCATGGCTAATGGCATAATTTTGGGAATTTAACATATCAAGCGTAATACAACAGTGTAATTGAAATTCCAGTAAGGCCTCATTAAGATAGAATCGAAGGGGACAATGTAGATTTTCTGCAGCCTGGTTGGCAGAAAATCTGGATTTTGTTTAAAGACAACGCGGAGACTAACATTATGCAATGTCCTTTTATTGCTCCTACTCACAGCAGCAACACTAGATAGGATTCAGAGCTTTAAATAACATTCTGCAACACTATAAAGTCCCAGAACGCCCAGACCTCATCCTTCTTTTGTTGCTGCTGCTCACAAGATAAGTAATTGTAATTTTATATGCTTGATAGGCATATGTACTTGGGACTCTATATCTGGGATCGTCTTTAAACAGTAGGGTGTTTTTTACTATTGATGTATAATTGAGGTTTTTTTTTACACAAGAACGTTTATTATTTTTAAGGAAATGTAGTTGTGGTAGAATAGAGTGTAGGTTGGTATGATTTAGACACGCAGACGGTGGTGGAGTCTTCACTCATGTATGATTTTAATGATGATGAGGGAGCAGGATGTAGTGGAATGGGGCACTGATGATTGGCAGAGAAAATGCCTGAAATAAGTTCAGAGGAGTTTAAGATTAATTTATCTTGTTCAGACAATTTACAATTTGATGGTGATGTAGTAGAAATTAAAGATGAGGGAACTTTGAATAAGTGAAGGAAAAGACAAATTAGTGTATCCTTTTGGGTTTGAGATGTTTGACCCATTCTTAATTAAACACCCTTTATCACCTGAGTGGTCTCCGTGGCTTGACATAAAAACCATACAGCAATGAGAAGTAACATAGAAACCTGTAGCTCTCAACATATAAGGTACAGTATGGATAGCATCTACACAAGGACAGCAATCTTTGTCTAGTATCCTGATCCCATGCCTCACAGAAGCAGGAGAGAACTGTTATACATTGAGCAGCTTCTTTTTGCCTAAAGTTTCCTGATGGACTTCATGTTGAAAGCACTGAAGGGATGATGCTTGACTCAAGGAAATACTTGAAATGCCACTCTCGGATGCCAGTAACCATTAATGCTTTTAACATCTTGGAAAATTTGTCAGTTTACATTCTGACCTGTCAAAGTGTAGGTCAGCAAGTGAAGGAACGCCCAACCTACGCCACGTAAAGCTGTTTCTAGATCAAAACACCATTCCTGAGGATCCTACTGGTTCCCGCTCACACTGGTTGAAAAGGAACAACAAAGGAAGTTTCACGGTTCAAACCTCCTGACAATAAATTATGTACATAAATGAGAGCACACTATTAAAACAAAGGAACGATTTATGTAAGAAATTGGATAATTGAGAGAGGGGGGTGATAACACTACTCAAGCAATAACTACAATCCTTGTCAGGGTGAACCAAAGATGTCACTAGCTTAACCTGTGATTTACCCTCTGGTAGTTTGGCACAAAACAGTGAGACGTAGAGGCAAAGTGTAAATTATTTATGCCACATACAAAGAGAAAAAAGTAAAAACACAAAACAATATAAACACCAAACCAAATAAAAACTATAGAGCACATGTTAAGAAATAAAATGACATCAGAACAACATAAATCCAAACAGTAAAACTGGGGATATGCAATTAAAGTTTTTAAGATATGTATAGTGCCTAAAAGCACAAAGCACCACTTGCAGTCATCTGGTCATGCTAGATCGAGGGGAAGTCACAAGTTCAGGCTGACCACAAGTGAGAGTGGCCCAAATACAGGGACCAGGTTATTCGTGCTGAAAAGTTACATTTTAAAGACCAGAGAGAAGACCTCCATTCTGGGTGGAGGAGGCTGCAGGGAATAGGCAGCATGTCATTACTGTAGCGCGAAGAGGAGGCCTGGCATCCCGGATAGTCATCACTTTAGCACGAAGATCCAGTAAGGTACCGTGGATGGTCATTCCTGGATGTCAGCGTTGTGATGATTGCGGGCTGTCTTTGCTGTAGTGCGACAATGCAGATCTCATTTTACTGGTTGTTACTGGTGATCCTTCCTATGGAGTACTTTTATTCGTATTTGTAAATGCCCTTTAGCCATTTAGCGTATTCAAAGCACTCATTTGCCACTCCACTTCCCAGAGTTATTGGTATCATCCCTATAGGGTTATATGGATGGTGATAACTTTAGTGTTTATTTGCTGACACTATTTTTGCCACAGTTTGGAGCGCTCTGGACAAACGACTTGACCTATACCTACCATTAATTGTGTGTATGTCTTTTATGTTTGTCTGTGTTTCTTTCTTTTACATGTGCAGATACACTCCTAAATCAGGAGTTTTTGGAACGGGCTATTAGCTCTTCCTCCTTTGTCTTTTTGCACTTTATCACTATTTTTACTTTTTCACTTTCACGTCCCCAGGTTAGGGTGGACGATTAGAGAGTCCATACCGCCGGGGTTCACACTAGTCCTGATGAATGCCTAGGTAAATGAACACCACTTTAAAGGCTGAAACATGTTGACTGACTTAACGTAATATCTGAATTAATCCAAACCATTACCTTTGGCCTTAAATTCAGACACATAGGAAGCTTTTAACCGTGTCATAGGGATCTACTAATAAAAGTTTTTTTGAGATACTCTTTAGACACTTTTTATTTATATTCCTCACTGCACGCCCACTCACACAACCAGCTCCGCAGTCTTCTGGCGTCGTCGCATACCAAAGAGGCACTCGGCCTCTGAGGTGGGGCCCTATGATGAAGCATAACTCTGACTAGGTCGGTGTGTGAGGGCTTTCCTATCCACCCAAATTGGGTGTGCAAACTCCTTCTTTACATGGCTCCGTCTCTGTGGCTTCTGAGACACATTTAACCTCTCTTCTTTTGTTTATATATGGTACCAAAAACATGTCAAGTCCACAGCATTGATCATGATAATCTTTTCCCTCAGGTGATCGCAACTTGACTGGCGAACGCAGCAACCGCCAGCACCAATCGCCCCCCTCACAGCACAGACTCTCTGGCCCATTGCCAGCTCAGGTGCAGAGGACGATGCGGGCCCAAGCAGACTTCCAGGGCCATCAGGCTCCCAGGACATCGCTGCCTCCACCACCTCGGCCTGTGTCACCACACCAACACCTGCCATTGTGAGCCTGGCAGCCACCACCACCACCACCTCCACCACCACCACCACCACCACCACTCCTGCCTGTGCCACCCTGCCTGACCCATCGGCCGATGATGGGCCATCAACATCCCAGGCAAGCAGGGAGACTGTACATGAGAGGACACAGGTGAGTGCAGTTGTTAGGCGAGGTGGGGAAGACACCCACCCCATCCTGGAGCCGAAACCCTGGAAGCCATCGCCAGAGTCAATGCCTCCTATGAGCGGTCACAGGCACAGTTCGATTGGGCCCACCAAGACTCACAAGAGAGCAGTCATCGGTTGCGGTCCATTGATACCCGCATAGGCCAAATTGTGGACCTCATGGGCCAGCAAACTGCTTTGTGGAGGGACTGGCTATCCCGTGCCACACCACCACCACCCCCTCACCCAAATGCCCAGCGGGACCGGTCACCAACACCACCGCCACCCACACCTGAGCCCACGGACAGGGAGGTGGCCCCTGACCAACCTGCCCCCACAGCTGTCTCCGCTCCGGCTCCAAGACGGAGGGGCCGTCTGAGGCTGGATCCCGATGAGAGCAGTGGTAATGCCCCATCTACCCGCTCTAAGGGGGGCCGCCAATGACTTCACCCTTGTCTGATCCTGCCATTCACCCTGAAAACTATCCTGTCCCACAATGCCAAGCATTGCCACACGTCTGTTGGACTAGCTGGATATCACACAATGTGGTGTCCCCACGGTGTTTTCATCTGCCATGACCTTCAATTCTCACTCCCCCCAACACTTCTTTGTTGAACTGCCCAACATCAATCCTCAACCTGTAAATAAACATCACGTAAACACTCAATGATGTGTGGCCTCCATGTTTTAATCACATGATTGTCTTAGAATGTAACGTTACCAGGTGCGGGGATCAATGTTGTTGAGAATCATGCCTCAGTGGGAGTGACCTAGGGATAATGAGAGAACAACAAACACAGGTCAGGAAAGTGATTCACACCCATCACAACACACTGTACTGCAACATCCCACAAACCACACTCATCACCAATTAAGTGGATCACTGGACACACATCAGGGATCATTGCATGTACACCATCTACCACACACATTTGCAAACAGAACATACCAGAACAGGCATCATAGACACACCACATCCACACTCCACCAGCAAACATACATCACGCATTGTCTGGCTGCACAAGAGGTAGTTACTCACATTCAAGGGAAATAGCGATCAATGAGCTGACGCCTCTGGTCCACACCTTCTCCCTAACCACTATCCTCATCAGTCGACATGGTTGGGATGGGCGGCCGAGCAAGCTGTAGGTCTTCAGGGTCCATGATCAGTTCAATGTTATTGTGCAAGGCCAGGTTGTGGAGCATGCAGCAGGCAATCATGATTCTGCATACTTTGCCTGGTGAGTATGGTAGGGCCCCTCCGGTTCTATCCAGGCAGCGAAACCTAGACTTCAGCCGTCCAAAAGTACGTTCCACCACTCGACGTGTCCTCCCATGGGCATCATTATAACGCATTTCACCAGGTGTAGTAGGATTACGTATGGGACTCAGCAGCCACGGTCGGTTTGGGTACGCAGAGTCACTTATGTGGGGGAATGACAGACACTAATATCATTACCAGGATTGGTGGGTACACAATTCCACACATACAACACAACTGTCCTCACAGCATACTCACCTACAAGCCACGCACGTTCTGGACGCTGATTAGCCATCAGTTGGGGGACAATGCTGCTCCGCAGGATGTGGGAGTCATGTGCGAAGCCTGGAAATCTGGCACACACATGGGAGATGATGTTGTCAGCCAGGCACACCACCTGCACGTTCATCAAATGGTAGTGCTTTCGATTGCGATATACAGGCTCACGTGCCTGGGGTGGAATGAGACCGATATGTGTGCCATCAATGGAACCCACTACGTGTGGTATCTGGGCCAGGGCATAGAAGTCCCCTTTGACTGCTGCCAACTCTGCCGGCCGTGGAAAATGGATGTACTCATCCTTGTAAAGCATCATGGGAACATCCCGCAGTACCATGCTGAACATGGATTGTGACATCCCCCAGGCATGTCCAACTGTGTACTGGAAGGTGCCAGTTGCAAAGAAGTGAAGTGCCGCCATCACCTTTGCTGTGGGTGTGATAGCTCCAGGATATGTTCTGCGTGGCTGCAGATGAGGTGACAATTGGGCTACAAGCTCCAGCAATCTACGACGATCAAGCCGGAATTTGCGGATCACCTCCTCGTCAACCATGTCCTCCAGCACAGTGTATGGTCGATGCACATTTGGAGCCCTCCTGTGTGGGAGTAGATGGGAGCAGATGTCAATTGACCAACAACGCATAGCTGTACCACACTATCACATGTTGACAAACACAATACAAATAAGACATGTTGCCGACAATGCTCATATGTGTCATGTGACCAATTTTTAATGCAATACAGATATATACAAAACAAATGTTGTGCCACACACAACATCAGGTGTGCAAACATGTCCAATGTAACGTGCGCACATGTCTAAAGAAGTGCCAACAACACATGACTGAGGACCCAAATGTGGACACGCGTCACCACAGACACACATGCATGTGCACACACAATACGAACATGGAACACACCCTCCTTGTCTTCATGCACATATGACCCCACCTACAATGCTGGGCATCCTCACATGACATGCATGGGCACACAACAGGCAACACACATACGCATACACAGAATGCATGTATACCCCCATCATTGTTACTTGCACACACAAACCACATGTGGTTAGACACCCTTGAAGTACTGTGTAGATGTGTATGAATTTAAAAGTGTGTACCCAAAACCAAGACGTCAACACGTCGCCATGCACATGTGTTGCAACTTGGGTGCACATCAATAGCCATAGTTAACCACTGGCAAGGTCAATAGTATGACTACACATGTCAAAAAGTGGATATGAAATGCACACGTGGCCCCGGGCCATTGACTTGACACCATGATAGTTGCAGCATTCTGTACATGTCCTAACACACATGTACAACTGTCAACATTACATGTGTGCGGATACATGCAGTGTGTGTACATATGCCATGTGTGGACGCCTTGCACCTACACAGAAGATGATCGTTATTCATGATATTGTGCATGACATGCTGTATGGACAAGTACCATCACGGCCACACCACTCATAACGCATGTGCGGACTACCGCGACGGTGCATCATTTGAGAATGAACAGTCAGTGGCGTCGCTATGGCGGTGCACGCATTCCGCGTGGGCGGTGCAGGCCAACACATACTTTAGAATATGCAATACGAAATGGCAGTTGATACCCCCCTTACAGTCACATTGCAGCACCCGGTCACCCACCGCCGGTCCAGGCCGGTCACCCACCGCTGGGTGGTGGCCAGTCACCCACCGCCGGTCCAGGCCGGTCACCCACCGCCGGCCCAGGCCAGTCACACACCACCGGTCCAGGCCAGTCACCCACCGCCGGGTGGTGGCCGGTCACACACCGCCGGGTGGTGGCCGGTCACCCACTGCCGGGTGGTGTCCGGTCACACACCAACGGGTGCTGGCAGTGTGTGACGGGCCACCACCCGGCGGTGGGTGACCGGCCTGGACCGGCAGTGGGTGACCGGCCTGGACCGGCAGTGGGTGACCGGCCTGGACCGGTGGTGGGTGACCGGCCACCACCCGGTGGTGGGTGACCGGCCTGGACCGGCAGTGGGTGACTGGCCTGGCCCGGCGGTGTGTGACCGGCCACCACCCGGCAGTGGGTGACCGGCCTGGACTGGCGGTGGGTGACCAGCCACCACCCAGCGGTGGGTGACCGGCCTGGACCGGCAGTGGGTGACCGGCCACCACCCGGCCGTGTGTGACCGGCCTGGATCTGCGGTGTGTGACCAGCCACCACCCGGCGGTGGGTGACCGGCCTGGACTGGCGGTTTGTGACTGGCCACCACCCGGCGGTGGGTGACCGGCCTGGACTGGTGGTGCGTGACCAGCCACCACCCGGCGGTGTGTAACCGGCCTGGACCGGCGGTGTGTGACCGGCCTGGACCGGCAGTGTGTGACCGGCCACCACCCGGCGGTGGGTGACCGGCCTGGACCGGCGGTGGGTGACCGGGTGCTGCAAGGTGACTGTAAGGGGGATATCAACTGCCATTTCGTATTGCATATTCTAAAGTATGTTTTGGCCTGCACCGCCCACGTGGAATGCGTGCACTGCCATGGCGACGCCAGGCTTTGATATCGTTCAAATGATGCACTGTGGCGGAAGCGCCCACATGCGGTTGCAGATCTGTGACAGTGACGGTCCGTGCACATGTAGTCAATAGAAATAGGTAACGCGGGGCACGTATGCGCATTCAAATATAGCGGAAGCCGTGCACCGCCACACCAGGGCCACTCATTGGCTCTTTTTGAATGAGGCATCCCGGGAAAACCAATAGCTGCAGACGTGTGCCACTGATATGAGCTCTGGGCCCTATATATGTGTGAATTTCGGCTGAACACATTTACTGATTTCAGCCACTGCTGCCTGGGACCATCACCTCGACCTGCTGCTGCTGAGATATCCAACAACTGCTGCCTGCGACCATCACCTCGGCCTGCTGCTGCTACGATATCCAACAACTGCTGCCTGCGACCATCACCTCGACCTGCTGCTGCTGAGATATCCAACAACTGCTGCCTGCGACCATCACCTCGACCTGCTGCTGCTGAGATATCCAACAACTGCTTCGGTACTGCCACGTTCGTGAACGTTGCCATGCAGGGAGTGCGAGAGACCCGGTCTCGTCCCTTCTCCGCAGCGGAGCTGGAAGTCCTTGTGGACGGTGTGCTCAGCCACTATGACCGGCTATACGGTGCCCCTGGACAGGTGGTAAGTGCAGTGTGGAACATGTTGGTGGGCATGAGGTGGTCACTGACTCCTGGCTTCTGCAAGCTTGGCGGTGTGCTAAGGGGCCTTCACATGTGTTGTACTGAGGATGGCTGCATGAAGATACGTTTTTCTGCGATGTTTGTGAATGTCAAACGGTCCACTGACGTTTCCCTCTTGTCTCCCATCATGGTGGATCAAGCTGCCATGTGGAGGACAATAGCATGTGATGTACGGGCAGTGGGGGTGTGCAAGAGACGACACACACACTGCCACAAGCGATGGGACGACATATCCAGGCTGAGCAAGAATGTTGCCAAGATGACATTGGGAATGATTCCAAGATCAACCCGTCTGGCCCGACGCACCATGACCCCTCTAATGCACCGTATCATTGCTGTGACGCATCCTGACCTGTCCGCCCGGCTGGGAGGGGATCAACAGCAAACTAGCGGTAAGCAGACTGTATGTGTGTGAGACTTGTGAGTGCATGCATGTATTGGTGCTCATACACAGTAGTGCCATCCGTGGTGCGTTTGTTTGGCTGCAATTGCATGTAGGTGCCATTAGCGGAGTGAGCGTTAGCCTCCATGTCCGCCAGGTGGTTTGTATTTGAGGGTTCCAGGCCATGCCCTTGAGGTCTGTGGTCCCATGGCATGACATGTGTGCTGGATTGCATGCAGTTGCCCTGTTTGTATTATGTACATGTTTCACAGCCAACACTGGTTCTTTGCAATGAGGATGTCTGGTAGGGGTGGTTCGTGTGCAGGATGGGTGATACATGTTATTCGACAGTAAGGAAAGTTGTGATTTTTTAACATTCATTACGTGAGTGTGGCACCTATGTAAAACTCTTTTCTCTCTCTTTCAGCTTTGGCAGAGGGCACGGACCCACAGACTACGGAGATAAGTGGTGGCAATGCATCCGGATCTGAAATCACACACACGCAGACTGACACTGAAAAGGGCAGCCACGGAGAGGGGGACAGAACCGTACCAGAGGACTCACAAGTGGAAACACCATCTTCCTCATCATCAAACAGTGTTGGTGAGTCATCACTGTTGTCACAGACAGGGAGTGGGCAATCGACACCTTCAGTCGGGACACAGCACACAGGACCCACACTGCCACCCACTGCAACATGTACTGCTCGTGCTCGCCAGAGTAGGGGGAGCAGAGTTGCCTTCGGTGCAGGCACCGCAGAGCCTGCCCCTGTGACACAAAGTGCACTTTGTGCTGAGGCAGTAGATCTGCTGGGACAGCTGTGTGTAGGGCAGACCAACATGATCAATGAATTCCAAGACCACGATAGGAAGTTGGGGCAGGTGGTGGCATTCATGGAGGGGATGCATGGCGATGTTGCTGGTCTCCACAGAACAGTTCAGTCATTAGCAAACACTGTGTCTTCAGCCATTGTACGGTCACATAGACAGGGTGCTACTTCTGTACCACCATCCACACCACTTGATGTTTCAGGGGAGAGTGAATTATCAGACCAGGCATCTTATTCAGGTTATTTCACTAGGAGCAGCCACAGGCAGCAAGGCAGGGCATGGAGGGCACAGACACCATCCCCTAGGACTGGGATATCTTTCACCGAAGACGACGTGAGCTACACTGGAGTTGACACACAGGATCATCAAGGGGTGTTGGGGGAAATGGCTTCACATGCTACACAGGCATCCCCCACAAAAGGAACTCCCAAGGCAAGGGCACCTCCCAAGATCAGGGACACTCCCAAGGACAAGGACACTACTAAGGCAAGGGCACCTCCCAAGAGCAGGGACACTCCCAAGGACAAGGACACTACAAAGGAAAGGGCACCTCCCAAGAGCAGGGACATTCCCAAGGACAAGGACACTACAAAGGAAAGGGCATCTCCCAAGAGCAGGGACACTCCCAAGGACAAGGACACTACAAAGGAAAGGGCACCTCCCAAGAGCAGGGACACTCCCAAGGGCAAGGTCGCTTCAAAGTAGAGGGACACTACAATGGACAGGTCTGCACCCAGGGACAGGGCACCGCCCAGGGATCAGGGACATTCCAGAGACAGGACACCTCCTACGTCCAAGGCACATCCCATGGCCAAGGGTTCTCCCATGGACACGAGCTCCATCAAGGACAGGCATACATCACCCCTGGCTACACTGAGGCTGATATTGTTGAAGGAACGTACAACACATGTGTCAGCGGTGGAGTCCCCCCATACCTCTACTCCCATCCACACCCCGCAGAAGCAGAGGAAGGAGTACACTGTTGTTGTATCCCCCATTACACATGATGCATAGGGCAGAAGGCAGGCCCACAGCAAACAATAGGCAGGGTCCAGCACGTCCCCAAGAGCAGACCACCACAAGCACATGATCCACCTTTAATGTCTGATGATGCCACTACACTTACCAGTCCAGTCATGTCTGGGGTGCCCCTACATTTCACAAAGAAACGGAGACACACACCAGTGAGACCTGACCACCCGAATGTCGCTCCAGTACAGCTGTCCCCAGCTCCCAGAGCCAACCTGCCTTCTGGCCCATACAGCCCTGTGGCTCATCATTTCAGTGGTTCTAGTGGGTCAGCTGCAGTTCACTCTCATGTGTCAGATAGTGGCACTGTGTCAATTGTTCACAGTCATGCATCATGTAGTAGCACTGTGTCAGTTGTGCCCTTTCCTGTTGCAGGTACTGGCACTGTGTGTGTCCGCCACTCTCATGTGTCAGATGCAGGCATGGTATTTGTTGGTCACTGTACAGGGACATGTCCTGGCAGTGTGTCTGGGTCTATGGCTCATGTGTCAGTCAGTAGATCTGTGGCTGTGTCTCACACTCCTGTTTCTGGTGCTGGCGGTGTGTCTGGGTCTCGGGCTCATGTGTCAGTCACTACAGCTGTGGCTGTGTCTCACACTCCTGTTGCTGGTGCTGGCAGTGTGTCTGGGTATATGGCTCATGTGCCAGTCAGTAGATCGGTGGCTGTGTCTCACACTCCTGTTTCTGGTGCTGGCGGTGTGTCTGGGGCTAGGACTCATGTGTCAGTGAGTAGATATGTGGCTGTGTCTTACACTCCTGTTTCTGGTGCTGGCGGTGTGTCTGGGTCTATGGCTCATGTGTCAGTCACTACAGCTGTGGCTGTGTCTCAAACTCCTGGTGCTGGTGCTGGCAGTGTGTCTGGGTCTATGGCTCATGTGTCAGTCAGTAGATCGGTGGCTGTGTCTCATACTCCTGTTGCTGGTGCTGGGAGTGTGTCTGGGTCTATGGCTCATGTGTCAGTCAGTAGATCGGTGGCTGTGTCTCACACTCCTGTTGCTGGTGCTGGGAGTGTGTCTGGGTCTATGGCTCATGTGTCAGTCAGTAGATCTGTGGCTGTGTCTCACACTCCAGTTTCTGGTGCTGGAGGTGTGTCAGAGGCGAGTAGTTCAAGCACTCCACCAGATTCTGTGGTGTGAGGTTTAGTTGCAATCACTCACATGGCATTTTACTTTGTGTGTAGATTGACGAATGTAACCACCCTGACATTATTAATGTCCTTGGGACGGTTCGCTTGACACATGTACTTGGGTAGCCAGTGATGTACCTGCTCTGTTGGCCACAATGCCCTGTTGCTGTTCTGATACTGCATTCTGCCCTCTCACGTGCTGCCAGTGATGTACCTGCTCTGTTGGCCACATTGCCCTGTTGCTGTTCTGATACTGCATTCTGCACTCTCATGTGCTACCAATGATGTACCTGTTCTGTGCAATGGACTGTTGATGCACTTAGCCCCTCTCACGTGCTGCCAGTGATGTACCTGCTCTGTTGGCCACAATGCCCTGTTGCTGTTCTGATACTGCATTCTGCCCTCTCATGTGCTGCCAATGATGTATATGTTCTGTGCAATGGACTGTTGATGCACTTAGCCCCTCTCACGTGCTGCCAGTGATGTACCTGCTCTGTTCGCCACATTGCCCTGTTGCTGTTCTGTTACTGCATTCTGCCCTCTCACGTGCTGCCAGTGATGTACCTGCTGTGTTGGCCACATTGCCCTGTTGCTGTTCTGATACTGCATTCTGCCCTCTCACGTGCTGCCAGTGATGTACCTGCTCTGTTGGCCACAATGCCCTGTTGCTGTTCTGATACTGCACTCTGCCCTCTCATGTGCTGCCAATGATGTACCTGTTCTGTGCAATGGACTGTTGATGCACTTAGCCCATCTCATGTGCTGCCAATGATGTACCTGTTCTGTGCAATGGACTGTTGATGCACTTAGCCCCTCTCACGTGCTGCCAATGATGTACCTGTTCTGTGCAATGGACTGTTGATGCACTTAGCCCCTCTCACGTGCTGCCAGTGATGTACCTGCTCTGTTGGCCACAATGCCCTGTTGCTGTTCTGATACTGCATTCTGCCCTCTCATGTGCTGCCAATGATGTACCTGTTCTGTGCAATGGACTGTTGATGCACTTAACCCCTCTCATGTGCTGCCAATGATGTACCTGTTCTGTGCAATGGACTGTTGATGCACTTAGCCCCTCTCACGTGCTGCCAGTGATGTACCTGCTCTGTTGGCCACAATGCCCTGTTGCTGTTCTGATACTGCATTCTGCCCTCTCATGTGCTGCCAATGATGTACCTGTTCTGTGCAATGGACTGTTGATGCACTGAGCCCCTCTCATGTGCTGCCAATGATGTAACTGTTCTGTGCAATGGACTGTTGATGCACTTAGCCCCTCTCACGTGCTGCCAATGATGTACCTGTTCTGTACAATGGACTGTTGATGCACTTAGCCCCTCTCATGTGCTGCCAATGATGTACCTGTTCTGTGCAATGGACTGTTGATGCACTTAGCCCCTCTCACGTGCTGCCAATGATGTACCTGTTCTGTGCAATGGACTGTTGATGCACTTAGCCCCTCTCACGTGCTGCCAAAGATGTACCTACTCTGTTGGCCACATTGCCCTGTTGCTATTCTGATACAGCATTCTGCCCTCTCACGTGCTGCCAGTGATGCACCTGCTCTGTTGGCCACAATGCCCTGTTGCTGTTCTGATACTGCATTCTACCTTCTCATATGCTGCCAGTGATGTACCTGCTCTGTTGTACCCAGTGCCCATGCTCTTGAATACTCTGTAATTATACACCTATTATGTTAAATAAAGCTAGTAAATCATATTTTGTGGTTTGTCGTTGTCATTCCTGGCTGTGTACTTCAATTGTGGATATATTTGTGCGATCGTCAATGTAGTTTCTCAAACATGACTCTCCCCCTTCCAACGTCACAGCCCTCGCAGTTACTCCCCTTCCGACTGCAATTGGTGGGTTGGCGTACCTGCGTCGTCGTCGATGATGGTCCATGACTTGCTGGTGGTGGAGCACGAAGAGTATCGGAAATGCGTGTAGCGCTGGGTCCATGACGGCGATCTGCTTGTGGTGGGTATCTCTGCAATGTGTAGTATATTCGCTGTGGGGAATCCGCCGTGTTCAGGCAGGTTGTTTTTCCGCAACGATTTTATGTGTGTTTTCCGCCATCGTGATTTGGAGGATGGTCGGAGACGTCATTCCGTACGGCGGTGTCTCTGGATTGGTTACGTCATTGGTTACGGGGTCAGGTGTAGTTCCGCGGCGGTGCGTGCTCTTCCGCCGCGTACAGACTTTTGACAGTGTTTCCCATCCTAATATGGCAGATGGAGTGACCGCGGCAGGCGGACAGGAAAAAGGCATTTTCCGCCTACTCCAGGCCGGCGGTCGCCCTTCCGTCCGCCATCGTAATCGACCCCTATGTTTGGCCCTATTTGTTTAGTTTAGTTTGTCCTTACCACTTGGCCACCCTACTCAAGAAACGAACATTTTGCATTGCACACAAACTATATATAACTGTCTACCTTAAAGCATCGTTCTACCACTTGTATTTTAGTGGAAGCCATGATGTTGCACACTTTCCAAAGTATTAGTACTACTGGGGCTATAAAATACTTTTCCATTCTGTTCAGTTTCAGCTGTTTTTTTCAAGGTGCTTTTCCTATTTTGCATCTTTAATGCAATTTTTTCAGTTTCAAACATTAGTGTTTCTTTCCATTCTTGTTGAGTCTCTGTATGAAATCCCTGTACATAAGGTGTTTTACGAGGAGTTTCATGCTTATTCTGCATAAAGCTTGTCACATTCTGGTTGAGTCTTCCGGAGTGAAATGTGGAGCTCACCCGTTTGGACACTCGCTCCCATTTGCAAATTCCTTTTTTTGTTCCAAGGGATGTGATTCTTGCATTCTGTGGTAATTGCTGCACTTCTATAAGAGATATTGGCAAAGCCAAAAGGTCTCATCTTTTGGTTTGGCCAATATAGACCAACTGGTTTTGCCAGTGCTTTTTACTGATGATGTTCAACATTGATGAAAAGGTAGAAAGCAATGATATATAAGCACACATGCTTCATGAATAGATACGGACCCTAGGAAAGCCCCAGTATGATGACACATACACATGCATGATTATCTGAATTATTAAGAGTTAAGATTATCTGTAGATAGGATCTATAGAATAGGTTATAAAATGGGGAGGAGACAAGACAAAAATCTGGCTTACAACAATCACAAATTATTGGTAATTTTCACTGCAAATCGATATTATTTTATGGTAAATATTTGTAGTCAAATATTGTTGTTGATATTGTTATGGTCAACATTAATGAATCAGACAAGTGCCTGCATGGTAAATAAATGCAAATTATTACTATGAATGATAAACTGTACCTATATTTTAGACGGCGGTCTATGCATCAGGGTTTTTAGAAACTGCCAAGATGAAACTCCCACATTGAGCTATCAAAATACATTTACGTTGTTAATGAAGTGCTGAACATATAGGGGCCCATTAGGATGGTGGGCGGATTGCCCCCTACCCAGGCTGGTGGTAGCCACCGTCGGCCTGGCTGGGGCAATCCGCCCGCCATCCTCACCTAAATGACCCCCCGCCATATTAGTATGGCGGGGGGACCGCGGCAGACAGAAAGACCGTCCACCGCTTTTCCGCCCGGTCACCTAGCCACCGGG
This sequence comes from Lissotriton helveticus, assembly GCF_964261635.1. NCBI lineage: Eukaryota > Metazoa > Chordata > Amphibia > Caudata > Salamandridae > Lissotriton > Lissotriton helveticus. The sequence continues at coordinate 899,580,305 of NC_136068.1, read as the reverse complement.
CGGAAAAGGTCTAATATGGTGGCGGTGTCTAATAGACACCGCCAGCCATATTAGCATGGGCTTGCCGCCACGTAAAGGCATGCAGTCTTCACTTTGGGGGCCCCCAGAGTGAAGGACAGGTGGGGGGTGCACACAGGGGGTACCCGTGGTACCCCTCTGCATTTGCATAAATAAAGCGGCAGGCACCACGCAGTGCCTGCTGCTTTGTTTATGCAAAGCGTGCATTTTTAGCATTTTTAGCATTGTGGCGGGCGATGGTGAGAGCCCTGCCCGCCACAATGCTAAAAATGCAGGATGCGCCCGCCACAGTGGCGGGCGCATCCTAATACCCCCCACGGGACCCCCGCACTTATAACGGGCAGTCCCAATAACCGATAGGATGGCGGGCGGACCAAGTCCTCCCGCCATCCTACTGAACCTCTATGTACCTAAAACCACACTTAAAATGTGTAAGTAAGTCTTCAAAATATGTGTGTGTGTGTGTGTGTGTATTAAAATAAAACAAATCAAGCATTGGCAAATCCAATGTCTGGCTTTCGTGTGCTAATGCAAGAAAGCACAGGTATGCACAACTAATCTTTTAGTGCTTTAGCACATTAAAGCCAGACCCAACAGATTTACCAGTTATAGTTTTAGAATATTGGTCCCTTCCTCGTTACTTGTGTGTCGAAGCTGCACCATGCCACCCCATTTCCTAAGGGTCTTGATGGATAGACAGGTTGCTTTAAGAGGCCCTGCACTGCTGTTATCCCTCGTCAGGATAATAGCAGAGATAATCTATCATGTCAAGTGCAGTTGTCTGTAATACATTATAGAAAATGTGCCATGAGTGCATATTTACTTCCAGGAATCTCAGAGTTGATTGATCATGTGGTTTGAGTCTTCTGACTGTGTGAGCAATAAACAAAAAATAAAGATAATACTGCAATTGCTACACATAGGAATGTGTGGTGTCCTATACCTTTGTTATTGTCATGATGCTGCTTGAATTCTATAGTGCTGCATCATGGGACTTACAGATGTGTCCACATCTGGATTAGGGTGTTTAGGGTGTACTGTGTTGAAGCTGATGTTTCCAGAGAACAACTGCCTTTGGCTTTTACTAAATATATTTAACTTCACTTACCTTTTCAAGTGGTTCCAACACAATGACACCTTTACTGTTACAGGGCAGATACGGTCATGCTAGTAGACTCAATAAATAAATAAATACAAACTGAGTGAGTTGCTTGGGTACTTGACAATCACATGTTTCTTTATTTGAGACAACCAGAATGAAATGGACTTACCTATTTCGTGCTTTTATCTTTAAGTGTTTAACAGGAGAGATAAGAGTGACTGGGGCATTTTGATTGATTCTCTAAGTGCAGTTCTATAAATGAAGCTTCAGTTGCACCGTGGTACCCAACTTTAATCTATATATAAAGGTTCAGTTGCGCTGTGGTATCCTCTCTTCTCTAAATAAAAGCACAGTTGCACTGTGGTACACAAGCTTCATGTCTATACAGCAGCAACAGCATTTCGAGACTCAATAATTCAGCATTTCTCTGTGATGAATACACATGCAAATCTCACGTGAGTAGGTAACAGCAGTAATCTAATAACCTCCACATCAATTTCCCATGCTTAGGAGCATCAGCATTGCAATGCAGCCATTATCCACAGAAGGGAATGTGGAAGTTATTGCACACTTAAATTAAATATGTGCATTAGGATGAAGCTATTACAACTGAAAATAATCGTTATTATGTGTTGTAAAGTGTTTTACTTGTTTAGACCATACTAGTCCGTAGTTCGGCCTCTACTTCATGTTGAAAAATATGGCTGCCATTTCATAATGTTCATTGCATGATTATATTTCGCGCTTGACACTACATGCAGCAAAATATGCACTATTTGTCGGTAATGATTTGTAATTCTTGAAGAATCCCCAAAGGAAGCCTACATGTTACTTTCAAGGCCTTTCCTGCTCACTCGTTGAAAACTGTACAGCCATGAATCTTACCATTTTTTATTGTAACATCTTTGTGCTGCTACCTCCCATTACTTTAGGTCAGAAAGAGTTTAATATATTCACATTAGGGAATAGGGTTAATATGGTAGGTTTATATGAATTTTTTAAATACTGAATTGCGATTTTCCAAAATAATGATACTTTTGATTGCACCATTCTGACATTGCAGTTCCCATCATTTTCTATGGTGCAATTGGCGCTATATACCCTCAAATTTGTGGACTTCTACTTGGGATGCTCTCCGGTATTCTATTGTTTTGCTGCACTTTTAGGGATCAGTCTATATTTCATAATAAGCTTAATGCTGTATTTATAAGGCAAGGCTTTTCCAAAACGTAGCTTTTGGGTTGTTTGTAGCTCTCCAGATACTGGGAAGAAGCTCTCCTGTGTCCAACACAGCATATTAAATTAGAAGCTTTTAGTTTGGTTGCATTGATATTACCTACTGGTGGTCGCCAGTAGGTAGTTATAGTTAGGACCTAGTTTTCATAGGAAATCCACAACATTCTATTTGGAATAACTTTGGCGTCGGTGGACGAATCTTCGTGAATTTCTCCAAGAAAATGGCCTGCTCGTTCCGCTCCTTCCCTGAAAGTTTGGGGGTGATTTGTCAAGTGTGGGTCGAGAAAAAAGGGGGGTCCCAAAACATGTTTTCCCCATGCAAATTTCCATAGGGACCTTTAGCCAAGGCTACAGCCCGAACGGCTGAACAGAATTACACGAAATTTGGCAGAGAGGTAGAGTTCTGTTCGCAGATTGTGCTTTTTGTTAAATGGTGTAAATCCGTTCATTAGTTTCTGAGAAAATTGCAAGTAAAATCATAGCGATATCTAGAGACGGAGTTCAGTACGCGTACTGAAATCTGTTCAATTACCAGCGCGAGCTGCATGCTGATTGGCTGTGAACTGTCTGTCAACACTCGAAACCAGGAAGTGTTGGCGGCCATCTTGTGCCTCGCTAGAACCGAGTCACAAGAAAACAGTAAAACAAAGTTGAGAAATAAGGGAAGGGGGTAGGGTAGAGATATTCTGACCCTCTAGGCTTGCTCAGGGAGTCGTACATGGATGTTTAGGCTCTATTTTTTATTTTATTTTTTTTAAAGAAAAATGGCGGCGTACCCGTATGTAAATACCTACAATTATGAGCAGGAGCTGCATGCTGATTGGCTGTCAATACTCGAAACCAGGAAGTGTTGGCAGCCATGTTGTTTGTCGGGAGAGCAGAGTCACAAGAAAACAGTAAAACAAAGTTGAGAAATAAGGAAAGGGGGCAGGGTAGAAACATTCTGAGCCTATAGTCTTGGTCAGGGGGTGGTACATGGATCTTTAGGGTACATTTTTTTTTTTGTTTAAATAAAAAATGGCGGGGTACTCGTGCAGTACTTGTACGTGGTGGAAAAGGTGAAAAAAAGTAGAAGTCCGTTTTATTCGTTAGGTCCCGGGGGGTAAATTACGGGGGCAATTTTTCTGCATAATGGGGGCTTGTAAGGTGCCCCGAGCACTGGGGAACGGCACTCCTCTGGTTTTATTTTGAAGTATGTGGGGGGGTTACGGTCCTACTCCCCGCAGTCTCGGGGAGCGGCACCCCTCGGGTCTTTTTAAAAAAAAATATGTTTTGAGCTCTCGCTCTCTGTCCCCGTACACGTCGTGGGTAACGCCACCTTTCTGGGGCAGTGATATGTAAAATGACCTTCCATCTCCGGGTATCTGCATTGTCTGGAGTTTTTTATTAATGTTGGGAGGGTGGGCTTGATAATACGTCCTTGTTAATTCCCATAGAAGTCTATGTTCTGGTGCTAACATGGGGTTCTAGTGGAAATAACAAGGCCGTTTTATCAAGCTCATTATCGCCGTTTTATCGCCGTTTTATCGGCAGTTTCTTCCCAACAAAACGGCGATAATTTTAACACCGGTCCTTGGTAATATGCACCTAAGTTTACTGGTCAAAAAAAAGAGCAATGGGCCATATTATCAACATAAGAAGATACATTATCGTCGCTTTTATTGGCAGGAAACTGCAGATAAAGCGGAGATAATGGGCTTGATAATATGTACTTGTGAATAACCAGAGCAGACTAGGTTAGGATCAGAAACTGGGCTGCTATCGGAAGTTGGAAGGGCCTATTATCAAGCACATTATCGCCGCTTTATCGGCAGTTTCCTGTCGATAAAAGCGGCGATAATGTATCGCCTTTTGTATGTAAAGCTTTCCTTTTTTTTGGTGTTGCAGTTGTTCTCTCTTCGTATGCTCAGCGTCATTTCGAAGTTCACGTTTTTTTCTTCAAGTTCAACAAGCAAACCTTTCTTTATATCAGTTAGTAAATCTGTCGCTTTCTTTTCCCGGTTCGTGTGATTCATCCGGTGCTGTACTTTTGTACAGAATTAATAGTCATATTTTTTATATATTTATTTGAAAGGTAGTGCCGAGGCGCCAAACGTTGATTACGTACTCCGTCCACCGCCATTGTAGTAGTTTCTCACCGTTGTATTTATTATATCAGTTAGTTAGAACTCAGTAGTTTTCAATCCTAGTCTTGAATATCTTACTATAGTATTTCAACATTATTTTTATTGTGGACCGTCATACCCCTCCCCCACAAAATAAAAGAAGTACGTTGTTTTTTTTTTATTAACTTTTATTAAACAATAAATATAAACGAAACTCAATTATAACTATATTAGAACTGGAAAAATAACTTAAACAATGTTATAAAGAAATTGTGAAATGGATTCCAAAAGGTGTCCGATTGGTAATCTGCAAAATAAAAAAAGAAAATTAGAGTTTAGAATTATGTAGATGTGAGTAAATGAGATGAAGCATTACAAGTTGTGGTAACTCTACAGTTTTACGTGTGCAGTGTGACTCGTATATTCCTGTTCTGTTATAGTGCCGCGTTCAAGTGGTGTCTATATGGAAGTGCCTATTGCGTTACTGACGCCCGTTATGGCGACGTATTTCTAATGCATTCCTATGAAGGATTTGTAGATCTAGGCCTCTGTGCTTACTGTTGTATAAACCTTGCGGCCAAACACTGCAGCCACTGGGGTGGACAACTTCACGTGGGCTGATCTTCTACACGTCCAAGTAGACAGCAGTGTCTAAGTTTAAGAGAGATAGAGAAATGATGTCACAGAGAGTGAGAGAGAGAGAAAACATTAAAACTGTGTCGCGGAGTCTGGAGTTGAGATTTTTGTTGAACCAGACGTAGATTTACTAGCTCCTTGCATCACTTTATCCATGTTAAAAGTGACTCAAAAGTGGCGTAATAAGGTTGATGATCTGTTTGTCAGACTGTTGTAACCTATCTGTTGTCACTGCTCGGAGGTAATTATAGATTTTACAGAGAAGCTGCTGTACACTACGCACTCTGGGCCATTGTATCAAGCCTGGGCGACAAAAATTATTGCCACTTTATCGGCAGGAAAGTGTCGCTAAAGTGGCGATAATGGGTTTGATAATATGCTCTATGGAATTCCAATTGAAGCGCATGTCAGATGTCCTTCACATCTAACATGAGCTTTGATTGGAATTCCATAGAGCATATTATCAAACCTATTATGGCCACTTTAGCGGCAGTTTGCTGCCGATAAAGTGGCGATAATTTTGTCGCCAAGGGTTGATAATATGGCCCTCTCTCGTTTCACACATAAAGCTAACACTACAGTTTTTTTACGAGTGCAGTGTACCTGGTACATTTTACTTGTTATAGTGCCCGTTCAAGTGGTGTCTATATGGAAGTGCCTACTGCGTTGCTGACGCCCGTTATGCCGAATTATTTCTAATGCATTCCTATGAGGATTTGTAGATCTAGGCCTCTGTGCTTACCGTTGTGTAAACTTTGAGCCAAACACATTAGGAAGTGGAGTTCACAACTTAAGTTGAGCAGTCTTCTACACGTCCAAGTAGACAGCAGTGTCTAAGTTTAAGAGAGAAAGAGAAATGATGTCACAGAGAGTGAGAGAGAGAGAAAACAACATTAAAACTGTGTCGCAGAGTCTGGAGTTGAGATTTTTTGTTGAACCAGACGTAGATTTACTAGCTCCTTGCATCGCTTTACCCATGTTAAAAGTGACTCAAAAGTGGCGTAATAAGGTTGTGGATCTGTTTGTCAGACTGTTGTAACCTATCGGTTGTCACTGCTCTGAGATAATTATAGATTTTACAGAGAATCTGCTGTACACTACGCACTCTGGGCCATAATATCAAGCCTGGGCAACAAAATTATTGCCACTTTATCGGCAGGAAAGTGTCGCTAAAGTGGCGATAATGGGTTTGATAATATGCTGTATGGAATTCCAATTGAAGCTCATGTCAGATGTCCTTCACATCTAACATGAGCTTCGATTGGAATTCCATAGAGCATATTATCAAACCTATTATGGCCACTTTAGCGGCAGTTTGCTGCTGATAAAGTGGCGATAATTGTGTTGCCAAGGGTTGATGATATGGCCCTCTCTCGTTTCACAAATAAAGCTAACAGTACAGTTTCACGAGTGCAGTGTACCTGGTATATTTCAGTTGTTATAGTGCCGCATTCAAGTGGTGTCTATATGGAAGTGCCTACTGCGTTACTGACGCCTGTTATGGCGACTTATTTCTAATGCATTGCTATGAAGGCTTTGTAGATCTAGGGTGCTGTGCTTACCTTGTATAAAGAGTGAGGCAACCGGATTTCACCATTCGACTTGAAGTCTGTCTATACGTCAAAGTATATTCAATAAGTTGCAGAGAATTCCATTACTCTTGCTCGATAGGCCGTGGTTGCCTCTGAACGATGTTTGGTGAAGGAAACAAAAGGACATTTTGATAAGTCATCGTAAACTGAGTTGCGTAACTATTATCAAAAGTGAATTTTAATGTGGGTTCTTAATATTCCGTAGTTAAGACTGTTGCTGCTCCAGCAAACAAAGGAAGATCAATAAGTTAATAGAGGCCTGGGACGGCCTCGTGACGCAGAAAAGAAAATAGTATCATGGACGCACAATTAATAATAATAGAGGCCTAAGCACGTGGCATAGTACAGAAATATGACACAAAAATGTATGCACGCACAATTTTTAAGATTAGAGGTGTATAGGACCTCGTGACTTATAAAGAAATATTTCAATTATGTAAGTACAACTTAAAACCATTGAGGGGTAGGAAAGCCATATGAAGGATAAAAAAATAGCATTATGTATATACAATTTACAGTGGAGGCTGATGTTGTGACGTCTTCTCTTACCTTTGCTTCTGTCGTCTTTTGTCGTGTCTTGAAAGGCTGCGGTTTTCCTGAGTCTGGGGTGTTTTTGACAGTCTGTCTGTCATCGCAGCACAGGCAGGCAAAAGAGAGCGTGCTCACGTCTGTGCCCGCATTATATCGGAACCGCGGGGGCTGATCACACCAAGGCCAGGGCCGTCATTGGTAGCGTTTTCGCGGTCTGCAAGAAGGATGGCCCTGGGGGGACATGCAATTGGGTAATGTATTGGTTTCCAGGCTAAATGATAGCAAGCATGCTAGGTGGTGGCATGTGGGTAGTGTGGGCGGGCGTGCCCAGCGCATGTGCAAGTATGAGTGTGTGCACTAACCATTAACAACAGAGAGAGATGGGGGCGGTGTTATAATGTACGCAGAGGCAGGCCCAGAATCGGATCTGCAATGAGTCAGCACTTCTAATCATTGTCCTTAGCGCGCCCTGAGGTCTGATTTTTCACTGAGAGGGTGATCGCACCATAGTTTGTACTGCTTATCATACTCAGCATGTACCCGCGAATGCGGTACGAATATGCTTTGACGTTACGTGTCGCATTAAAGCTTCGGTGTGACGTCATGTACGGCATTCTGTACGCGGAAGGGGTCAATGTTTCTACTTTGTTTAAAACATGTATGTATTTAATGTAGATACTAAGGGCAGACATTTGAGATAAGTATGATTTTTTTAAAATACTTTTAATACTCCTATATTACTTTTTAAAAGAATTACACAAATCGAGATAGAACATCATGCGTACTCGTATTGAAAGAGCTGCGCAAGCGCATTATAAGCGTACGCAAAGCCATGTGACTTTAAAAGTAGAGATTTGATTGGTTCATAACTTTTCCTATTGCGAGTGTTGAAAGTTCCGTCCCATTATAATTATTCGACTTTGAATTTCTGAGAAGAAGTATTTGTTGTGAGAATGAAGATCACCATAATAGGAGCAATGGAGTCATCTTCCAGCAGTTCTTCAGAGGAATATTTAATTCCTGAAAAAGCTCCAAAGAAGAGGAAAGAAGCTCTAATTTGGAAGTTTTTCACTTTTCCAGAGGTCCAAAAAAAGGTTAATGCTGCAAAAATAACCTGTAAAATTTGCCAAACAACTCTTTCAAGGGGTGGTCCATGTAAAAAATTCTCCTTTGGCACAGCAAATATGGTGCGACACGTGAAGAACTTGCACCCCAAGAACTTTGCTCAAGCTGAAAGACAGAGGTTGAACGAGAACCCACCTGCTGCTACACCAAGCACATTAACTGCGGCAGCATTTTCAGCAAGCAGTCCACACCCACATATTGATTCTGACTTTGCTAAAGTTAAAATTCTTTGCATTTATTGCGATAAATTTTTGTGTTATGGGGAACAGTCTATAGACCTGATGAAACGCAGGATACAGGATCATTGCTGTCCTTGACATTAGTTGTTCTTTTTTCATTCTTTTGTTCCGCTTGGAATTTGTTGAGAAAACACAAAAAAAAATACAAAACAAAAAAACAGTTCTTTTTAGAACTACCTTCACTAGTCAAAGAAAGAACTATATTTCTATGTTAGTGTGTAAAAGTTTGTCAGAATGAATGTGTAGTTCATAAATGAATGAATGAATATATTATTAGTGTATGGAGAATGTGAAAGTGCAGAGCTATAAGGAAGTGTTACAGTATAAATCTATAAGGTGTTTACCTATAGTATACTGTAGTATGTGCAAAGCACTTGAATGTAACATATGTACATAAATATGTTAGAAGTCTATGCTTCAATTTGCGCTGCTGGTGAAACTGCCTGGGGGAATTTGTATGTGTTAGGGGCGGATTTACAATCCCCTTGTGCCTCTTTTACACAGCCGTTGCGTGACTTTTGTGACACAGCGGTGGTGCAAAAGATGTGCCATGGTGTGTGCTATTAACAATGTGACACATCTGGAGAGTGCATTACATTGTAAAACCCTGCACCAGAGGAGGCTTTCCTGTGCAGAAGGGGGTGCAGCAACACCTCCTAAAAGTGACTGAGTGAAATGTATAACATTTTATTCAGTCACTTTTGAGCTTATGATGTGTCAAAACCTTGCACAGGCTTGAAGCAGGTGTAAGGATTGATACAGCTTTGTGAGCATAGGGCCCCAGAGCATTGCTGAAGTTGTGTTATACTAGCAACCGAAGTCAGGCAATAATTAATCCCAAAATTACTTTGCAATTTAGTTTTGTTAATATTTTATAATAAGAATATGAAATATATTCAAACAAATGAAATACATATAAATATTTATATTAAAAATATAAGAAAATAGTATAAAAAGAAAGACATAATAATTAATACATTTATAACTTATCATTTACAAAACCTTTGAAATTCACTGGAAAAACCATAGGTTTCACAAACGTTATAGTTTTGAATTAGCATTTAAAAAACCTTGTAAATTCATTGAAAAAACCATAGGTTTCACACACGTTATAGTTAGGAATTAGCATTTAAAATACCTTGCAAATTCATTGAAAAACCCATAGGTTTCACACACGTTATAGTTAGGAATTAGCATTTAAAAAACCCTGCAAATTCATTGAATAAACCATAGGTTTTACACACGTTATAGTTAGGAATTAGCATTTAAAAAACATGCAAATTCATTGAAAACACCCTAGTTTTCACACGTTATAGTTAGCTGAACATTTCTCTCGTACAAAACCTTTGAAATTCCTCTGTTATAGTTAGCTCGGCTAACTATAACTTGCGCGCCCTCAATGCACTGCTGATGACGTCACATATAACATCACTCATGACATGGTCAGTTACATCACTCATGACATCACTGATGACATCTCAAATGACATCACTGATGACATCGCTGATGATATCATCCTTGTGAAAGAATGGCAGACCTCCTTTTGGCGTAATATAACCTTTGATACACACCTTCAGAAATAGAAACGAATTTTTTTTTTAAAAATGGAGATACCAAAACCACTTACCAACAACCTATTCAGTAATTTTGCCATCTACATACCCATGCACTCATTCACCAACAGTTCTATATAGTCACTTATACATGTACTCAATCATCATATGTACTCATATACTTATAAATAATGTTACACACCGACACTTATCCATACAATTACTCACACAGATACTCACACATGCAAACAAACTATCAAACATCCATTTGTTTGAATATACAGCTATACATACACCACTACACTTACTTTTACAGAAACGTACACATACTTACTCTCTTAAACAATCAGTGATAGAAACACATACTTATTTATACAGAAACTTTTTGAATCTGTCACTGTCATATATCCTTACTTATATACATTGATACTCACACATACTTGTTTGAAACATATGTACTTACTCATAAAGACACTATTAAGGCAGTCCTTCACTCACTAGCACACACATTCATACACCCGTGCAGTCCTGCACACATGCTGTCTTCAAAACACATACAAACAGTGAGTCAGTCATCCATGCATCTGTGCCCTAAGTAATACCCGCCACCAAACCATACAGACACTCATTCTGATACTCAAAAAACCAACGAATAACCCATATAGACACTCGTGTAGCTACTCACCAACCCATGCAGCCACTTATACACAAAGTGAGACACTGATACAGATATTTACATATTTAAACATTAGTCGCTAATACATGTATTCACTAAGATACACTTAATAAGTCAGTTATACAATGAAATTTACAAACAAAAATCCATTTAGACACTTATTTACCGATTTATTCTTCCATCGACCTTTAGATATCTATACTACTATTATAAAGAGAGAACTGTGTCCTTTGAGCCAGGTAAACTCGAAAAGTACACCACCAATCCAAACACCCAAGACATCTTTGAAAACCTCAGGGCAAGCAGAAGGACATAGGCTATTAAAAATAAAAAATATACGTTGTTTAAAAAATTTAGAAATAAAAATAAAGTAGTCCCTTGCAAGTAGCGCCGGCCGCGACGTCTGCGTGATGACATCATTTGCGCTCCCTGACAACACTTCCTGAAATGGCGGCAAATTGTGCTGCCCGGGGTGTTCGAGGCTGTGCAGCTCTGCAGATCGTGCCCATTGACGGAAGATCGCGACCTGCTGGGAGGACTGCCACGGCCCTGCTTGCTGCTGGGCGAAGTGGCGGCCTGTGCGGGCGGGGCACCTGGAGCAGGACCGGACAATCCCTTAGAGCGCGGACGGGGGTGAGTCCTGGAGTGACTGGCGCTGCTTCATGCGCGGGGAGTGGGAGGTAGCAAACGGTGAATTACAGGAGGAAAAGCGCCTGGAGCGGGACCGGCGGCTGAGGTAAGGCTCAGGCTCTCCGGGACACGGGCGGGAGGGGGCCGGAGCTGGGGCTGGAGGGGGAGGGAGGGCGGGAGGTTAGCACCGAACAACGGCGGCTGAGGTAAGGCTCAGGCTCCAGGACACGGACAATGTCGTGGCAGGCGGGGGCCGGGGCGGGAGTGCACGCACGCCTGAAATGCTGCCCCCAGCCCCCTTCTGCCCCGGGCAACGCTGGGGCGGGCTGCTAGTACATATATAAAAATATTTATTTTTCAGAAAGACACACATTCAGTGGATGATGTCATCAGTGATGTCATTTGAGATGTCATCAGTGATGTCATGAGTGATGTCACTGATCATGTCATGAGCGATGTTATATGTGACGTCATCAGCAGTGCATTGTGGGCGCGCAAGTTATAGTTAGTTGAGCTTACTATAACGGAGGAATTTCAAAGGTTTTGTATGAGAGTAATGTTCAGCTAACTATAACGTGTGAAAACTAGGGTTTTTTCAATGAATTTGCATGTTTTTTTAAATTCTAATTCCTAACTAGTGGAGTGGAGTGGTGTGGCTCACTGGTTAGAGGCGGCAGACCCGGAAGCAGAGAACGGCCCGGAACCAGGGTTCAATTCCCGACGCGGCAGGGTCGTGGACCAGAGTCAGCGGACTCGATAATTCTCGCCTCGGTGCCTACTATAACCATGGATCACACTCGGCAACTCTGGGCATTAGCTTGCCTCATCTCTACAACGGCCCCCCACATTCGCCGGGGATGCCTGGTTTCACCTTGGAGATACCCAGTAGGGACCATCTCACAGGGATAGCCAGGACGGGTTCCCCAGCGGTCTACAGCGCCACGACGCCTCAGGGCAGCAGTGCGCTTTACAAGACACATACATTTACATTTACAACTATAACGTGTGTGAAACCTATGGGTTTTTCAATTAATATATATATAAATCCCTTCTTGATGATAATGAGTGTGTTTTCAGAACTCAGAAGCTGACACTTGGAGAAAAATGGATTTCCAAAATATATTTAAAACTGGTATTTGGGTAATAAATCATACAATATTACTAATAATACTCTGGTGCCTGGGTATTGCAGATTTACCCACATAGAGGCATTTCAAATTGTAAACGCCTGCTTTCATTGGTACTGACAATTTTGCATGATGCATTTAGGTGATCACTGCTGAACATCATGCTTCGGGTGGCCACTAAAGTAATGTTGTTTGATGTGGCCACTGTTACAGCACTAATAATATTACCAGCTCTGGATCATTTCCATTGAACATAAGTTGCTCTAGTTACGGAAAAGGTAGAAGACCCCTGTATTAGACTATGAGAGCCTTCATGGCAATTGTTTTCTTTGCCCTTTGACTGATTCGAGGAGACTGCTGCTGCATTTGCACTTAAAATGTGAAAAGACTTCATGGTTTTTCTAGGTTTCACATCTCAAACTCGCTCTTTGAGTCAGTCCTTTCTAATTGACTGTATTTTGAAATGTTTTTGAATCTCTAGGGACATATCACCTTATGGTACCTTATGGTACCGGACTTCACAAGCTGGGCACAACTATCATGCAGATTATCTAAGAGACAGAGTGCCAAGAAGAGCAACAGCAAAGCAACACACATCAACTGTCTCTACATACAGCAGCACTGAAACACAAATCTACTTTTAACAAACAAGAGTACCAGCTCGGCCACGCACATTTATTTAATATCTAAGAGTTTAATTATTCTCTCATGTATTTAAGTAGCTGTATGGATCTACTAGTTCCTTTTACAAGAGGTGGAGCAGAGTCACTGAGAAACCTCCTGTATACATGCATATGAGTAGCAGCATCACCAGTGTGCACATCCCTCATGCCCTTATAAGAGTAACAGCATTGCAGTACATATAAACCTCTTAAGCTAGTAAGAACACAGCATGGCAATACCCCGTGACAGTTCATACATTTACAGCCTGATTCATGTACGGGCCGTTTTGCGTGGCCCTAATAGCGAATCATAGCGACTCGCTATTGAGGACACGCAAAACGGCATTCATGTAGGAATTGCTAAATCAATAGCGATTCCTACATGTTCTCTATTTGCGAGTAGCAATTTGCTACTCGCAAAAAAAGGAATGACTCCCCATTCATTCCTATGGGCCAAAAGGCCCATAGGAATGAATGGGGAGTATCCCTCATTTGCGAGTAGCAATTTGCTACTCGCAAATCAGATAGCGATTTGAAGGGTGCCAGGGGTGTCCAAAGGACACCTTGTAGCACCCCTAAAATGCACATTTGAACAGGTGTTGCGCACACACATGTCCAAAGGACATGTGTGTGTGCAACATGCAACTTAGAAAAATGCTTTTAAAAGCATTTTTCTGAGTTGTTGCTATTTACCGAGAGGTCTGACCTCTCGGTAAATAGCGGCCCAAAAGTGTAAAATCGCAATTTTTTTTTGTGTCATGAATAGCATTTGAGGAATCTCTATTAGAGATTCCTTAAATGCCATTCCTCGCAAATATGTGAATTCTTAAATAGCGATTTTTGCATTTGGGATTGTGAATACCAAATGCAAAAATCGCACTCGCAAAGGGCCAGATTCTCAGAATCTGGCCCTTTTGCGAGCGCTATTAGCTACATGAATCAGGCTGAAAGTCACCACCACAACATGCATTGGAATAGCAGCACTGAAGTACATATCTCTCATTGAGGATAACAACATTCTCGCATGCAACCCTGCTGCTACATAGGCTACATAGGTATCTCTGCCATAGCAGAATGGATGACAAACAACTGTTTGCAACTGAATTCCACCAAATCAGAAATCCTCTTGGTGGGCAAAGATTCCCATCTTTGGACAAATGAATGATGGCCTTTGGCACTGGTTAACCCTCCGGATTTCAAACCTATGGTAAAAAACTTGGGCCTCCTATTAGATAAAGATCTGAACTTTGAAACATATGCAAAAACACTGGCCGGAAAATGCTTTGGGATACTCTGTGGACTGAGACTGATTCTGGGACTTTTTGATGCCCAGACACGCCAGCTGATTGTTCAGGCCTTAATCCTGGCCCATCTGGACTATTGCAATGTCCTTCTCCTCATTTCTAATAAATCTGTGATGAAGAGATTGCAACGGGTCCAAAATGCGGCAGCATGCGCCATCTTTGCTCTGCCGAAATTCAGCCATGCCTCCAACCTCCTCCATCGTCTTCACTGGCTGCCCATTGAGCAGCGGGTCAGCTTTAAGACACTTAGTACCACGCACAATATACTGACAGGTATAGCCCCAGACATTCTTAATGAGCTGTGCACCCTGTACACTCCAGCACGAGCACTGCGTTCAACAAACCAGTGTCTTGCACGCACTCCTCGTTTTGGTAAGGCCAGATCCGGCGGCCGCTCCTTTAGACGTCTGGCTCCCACACTCTGGAACTCCCTCCCTCTTTTCATCCACGCCGAACCAGATCATATAATCTTCAGGCGGCACGTAAAAACCTGACTCTTCTGTCACACCTAACTCACTTCCTTTGTTCTCCGCTCTGTTCTGCTCTAGCGCTGGGATGCCTTTTTGCCAAGGCAGCCATGCACTCTATAAATCAACTAATCTAATCGGAGTAGCAGAGCTGCTGCATACACCCTTTGTCCATATGTAGGAGCAGGAATACATGGCAAAAAATCCCTCATCCGTCCATAAAAGCATCATCAGTCCTGAGGTCTGAACCCTTGTTAGCATATCCCCGCTATGGTGCGCTTCCTTTATCCAGGCCAAGGAAAAACGACACAGGGTCGTGACTCTGAACCAGCAAGGCTGAGCCCAAACTATCTAAAGAACAACACAACTGCCAGTACTGGACATCACTTGACTATTTTATGTCGACCTCTATGAAGAAAACATAACGGTCTGTTTTTAACTTACCTCACTAGTTTATTCATTCATTTTTCACTAGTGGAACATAATTATTTTCATAAGCAAATAAGCATTTTTATGTGCATGAACAAATATACAATGTGACATTACATCAGGATCTTAATATACAATACAATTTACAAATTTACAACACTTCCAAACTTACATACTGGCCACTACTTTCATACATATACTACCATACCACAAAAAAGCACTTAAGTCCTAATGTCAAAATAGGTTCTCTATCCATATAGATGGTCTCACATCCAAGGGATGAAATCCGTATGGTGCAAGCAGTTTAGAGGTATAATCCTACTTAATGAACACTATTCGCAACATATTTCAAATTTGACAGAAGGAACCAAAAACAGGTCGACGCGTTTCGAACCCCCAAGTACGGAGTTCTCCTCAGGACCAACAATCTATAAAAAACAAACAAACACTCGGTTAAATATGAGGTCCAAAAACCAATTTTCCTCACTACCATTAACACCGCCTGTCAACATAAGCTGCCCGTACCTTATTAATGTGAAAATACCCTCCTCGAGTAGATGGCGTTCAGATGAAAAACCATTCTAAATATAAAGGACATAACAGACATTTTAGAATTCGCCATTTCTCACACTTAGTCTACTATATCCATTCATACATCATTTCTGGGCACTTACTCATTGAAGTACAGTGGCCGCCTTTTCTGGAGAAAAAAAAATATATAGGAGGTGTTATAAACCTAACTTTAATACGCTGTCTTTTTTAGAAATAGAACAAACGGGGTCGGCGAGCGTCATTTTAGGTAGCTTACCGCGTATAGACTGGTTTTGTCTTCCAAATCGTAATCGGGTATACAGGGAGCCGCGTATTTCTTTTAGCTGGCGTCCTGTGAACAAAGAATTACAGCGAGTTAAAGGAAGGTCCACCGGCGTGTGGAGTGTACTCGTATCTGCGAGACTGAATTTGCCCATTACCTTCAAGACCGCATTCTCTCGCCTCTCACAGGCACCCGGAAACCTGATTCAAGCTCCGATGAGTCTCGCGTTATATTATTGGTAGCGCGGGCCGTCACATGATCTAGAGCCACGTTGTACGGGACACAATTTAAAGCAACAGTGTAACCATGCCTCATGATTGTAAAGCTTTATTACTCGTGGACATTTACACGTGATGGATATTTTTTAAGGAAAACAAATGAAGTGAGAAGGCAAGCGGGTATTAAATAAAAACCAATGCCATTATATCTCATTATCGTGCTGCTGAATGTTTTTGCTCATGAAGCGCGCCGACTCCAATTATTATCCGGACGATGCTGTGCTTGTGAGTGTAGCAATCAGTAGCAAAGTGCTTAGGAGGCACGAAATAGATGATGGTATTGGCATGCCTAACTTTGAGTTCTAAAATAATAAATGCTTTTTAGCAATTTTAGTTCATGTATATATTTACACGATCTATCAAAATTAAGTCAGTCCATTTGATTGCTATCTACAATCTGATTCTTTAGCACATATACAATCCAGTGTTATAAGGGCGTATAAAGTTGAAATGCCTGGCCAATCCACCATTAGTCAGAACTATGAACGTTCCTCTATTGCGCTATGAACTTAGAGTACGTTCTAATCATATTATTTCATGTATTCATCTTCATGATCTCTGAAATTTCATTAAGCCCTGTAGTTGCTGTATTAAATTTCATTATCAGTAGCGCCTCGCGCTGATTTAATCTTCCTTCAATATCGCCTCCACGGGGGTCCTTCTCAATTTTTTAAATGATGGTCCACCTTAGGTCATCTTCTTTATGTTGGTGTGAAATCCAGTGTTGTACTAAAGGGGAATTCTGTGCCTCTTTTCTGATTCTGGACTTATGTTGTGTAATCCGGTTTCTGACCTCCTGAGTGGTCTTCCCTATGTATAATGTCGGGCATGGACATGTGATCCCATAAACCACATTTTTCGTCAAGCAGTTTGTAAAAGCGTCATGTTTCCAGTATATTCCATCGAACATAAAGACTGATCCTTCGTTTGTCTGTGCACAACATGAACAATTGCCGCATTTGTGGTGGCCTACTACTGGAGGAAGTCGCAACATGCCTCTAAGAGTTGTTTTGGGAGCTGGAGGCAATGCTGCTCTGACAATATGTTGCGCCACGCTTTTTTCTTTTATAAAGGTGAAGAGCGGTGGTTCATTGAAATCACTGTGTAGATCTTTGACCAGGTGCCAATTTTGAGTCACCATCTTCCGTAGTTGGTTAGCATGGGAACCAAATGTTGTAACACATACAGCTCTTTTTTATTGTGAGCGTACTTTCTTTTGAAGCAAAGTTTCTCGTGGTATCCACCACACGGGCTTCAATGTATGTTTCAAACGTTTCTTTGGATATCCTCTGGCTGACAGTCTCAGGATCAATTCATTGGCATGGAAAAATATTCCTCCTTATTTGAACAATTTCTTCTAATTCGAAGAAACTGCCCAAAAGGGAGATTTTCTTTTAGGCTCCTGGGGTGATGGCTTGTATAATATAACGCCTTATTCCGGTCCGTTGTTTACCTGAATAATGTGGTCCCCAACAAGCCTTCCGATGTGTAAACTTTTACATCCAAAAAGGTGATAGTTTTGTTGGATGCACACCAGCTGAATTTGATATCTTCCATCCTATGATTAATCCAAATCAGCGGCCACAGTACTTAAATGGGAAAATGCCCAGAAATGATGTATGAATGGATATAGTAGACTATGTGTGAGAAATGGCTGTTAATGTTTCGTATTCTAAAATGTCTGTTATGTCCTTTCTATTTAGAATGGTTTTTCATCTGAACGCCATCTACTCGAGGATGGTATTTTCACATTAATAAGGTACGGGCAGCTTATGTTGACAGGCGGTGTTACTGGTAGTGAGGAAAATTGGTTTTTGGACCTCATATTAAAACAAGTGTTTGTTTGTTTTTTATAGATTGTTGGTCCTGAGGAGAACTCAGCACTTGGGGGTTCGAAACACGTCAGCCTGTTTTTGGTTCCTTCTGTCAAATTTGAAATATATTGCGAATAATGTTCATTAAGTAGGATTATACCTCTAAACTGCTTGCACCATACTGATTTCATCCCTTGGATGTGAGACCATCTATATGGTTAGAGAACCTATTTTTGACATTAGGACTTAAGTGCTTTTTTGTGGTATGATAGTATATGTATGAAAGTAGTGACCAGTATGTAAGTTTGGATGTGTTGTAAATGTGTAAATTGTATTGTATATTAAGATCCTGATGTAATGCCACAGACAGCAATTGTGGTAATGTCAGGGAAATTCATAGTAAAAACCAGCCTAACAGATCATAAAGCAGGCCCCCAACCAGTCAAGAGACCAGCCCACAGATTGACCAGTTATACCAGCTGTATACCAGCTGTAAGGAAATGCCTCTATTTGCATTTTCAACCCAATTTGTTTGACTGATGCAGCTGTTTTTTTTACTCTAAGAGTGCACTGAGGCCTGCTAACCAGACCTCAGTGCCAGTGTTCTAACTCCTTACAAAATGTTTTTCGTTTAGCTATCCCCTAATTGACAAATGCTGACTTATTTATAAGTCTCTAGTATATGGTACACAGGGTACTAAGGGCATGTAAGGCAGAGAGTCCACCCAAGTCTGCAGCACTGATTGCGCCACCCTACGTGTGACAAAGTACATAATGGTTCCCAGCCTGCCCCTGCAGACTGGAAGGGCAGTTGTCACAATGCCAGTTCAACTTTGCCATTACTAAGGCCCCGCATCCCCCGTTGTGTGGGGGGGCCCCGAGCTGCAGGGGGCCCCCTCAGCACTGTGCTTAGGCCTGAGCACTCTGTATTAAACCCGGAGTGGGGGCCCCTCTGTGTTCATTGCAGCGGGGGCCTCCTAAACTTTTGTTACGCCACTGCCATTACTATTAATGACAAAGTCACCACTTCCCTTAATGATATATGTAAGTCTCCCCTACGGAAGGTCTGTTGAGCCCTAAGTCAGGGAGCTGTGTATTATTAAATAGGTCATGTAGTTTATATATGTTTTAGCAGCAAAACCTCTAAAGTTGTTGTTTTGCTGTGGAAAGGTTAGTAGCTCCATTAGCTAACACAGGGTTCCAGGCTGGCAGCCCAGCGTGACTAACCTCTGAATGGGACTACCTAACTAGGTACTGTAAGGTATCAAATTAATCATGGCATATAACCCAACCAGATGCCCAGATTGCATTTAATCCTTTTTTAGGTCAGGGCAGGGGACAAGGCAGGGGATGGGGGAGAACACAACCCTCACCCCAACATTGGAACTCCAAGGCAAGGGAACGCCAAACCCGCCGGAAGTTTTATCAGTGGGGACCCCCACAATAGATGACACATGAGTAGTGCTAATTCACCTAGTACTATACCAATTTTTTATCTCTCTGAGCATGTTTTGTCATCTGTCGAAATTTCCCTTTTGCGTAAGGGTCTAAGTTTTGTCCTTACAGAGAAAACTTATTTGACACTCAGATTGAATTATTACAGTTTTTTCGCAAATTGTGTCTTAAGTACTTTTTTATGGACAAATCAAGTAATGTTACCTTTAATCCATCAAACTTGAGGCTTCCATCTAAATGTAATTCTCCTACTGCACAAATGCCTGCTGAGTTACTAGCATTTGAATCCATGGTACTTCGAGATGTGACTGCCTTAAATGTAGTATTTGAATATATCCCCTACAATATCACTTTCCCCGAAAGACAGGCTTTAGGTAACTTGAAAACAAATGAACAATTAATTATCAAACCCGCTGATAAGGGGGGAGGAATCGTGATACAAGCTATGGAGATGTATAAATCTGAAATCCATCGTCAACTTAGTAATACTGATCATTATGTGATTCTGCGAAACAATCCTCTTTCTGATTTACAGAAAATGATCTTGCGAATTACACCAGCGGGTAAACTAGCTGGGTTCCTTAGTCCCAAAGAATTTGATTTGTGGAATGCTAAAGCGTCACATAAACCGGTGCTATACACCTTACCAAAGATTCACAAGGATGTGAAAAATCCTCCAGGCCGACCAATAGTCTCTGGCTGTGGGTCGGTCCTGGAACCCTTGTGTAAATATATAGATGTGTTCATTAAGGAGCTAGCTCCCCTCACCCGGAGCTATGTGCGTGACATTGGTGACATCATTTGCCAATTAGAACAGATGGCATTTGACCCTTTGACTGAGTTGTTAGTGTGTTTGTATATTGAATTCTTATATACTAATACACCTCAAAGGGAAGGGATTGAAGTAATTCGACAGGTTTTAGATACTAGGCCTGGTCCTGTGACAGTGCCTGCTGATCTTATTATTAAACTACTGACCCTCTCACTCACAAGAAATTACTTTGAGTTTGATGGGGCATTTTATTTACAAATAAAGGGAACATCTTTGGGGGCTTCTTATGCTCCCAATTTTTCTATTCTTTATGTAGATAGCTTTGAACGAAAATACATTTACAACCAAGAGGAAAATCCGTACTTTGATAACGTGCGTTATTGGCCCCGTTATATTGACAACATTTTTTTTATTTGGACAGGAAATTTACTGAATCTTCAAGATTTTTTAAAATGGTTGAATACTTGTTCACTGGATTTGAAATTCACTTCTCAAGCTAGTTCTGTCAGTGCTGACTTTTTGGATTTAACGATTATTCCTCATGAAGGTAAATTGACCACTAAATTGTTTACCAAACCGACAGCTCGTAATACTCTTTTAGAATATTCAAGTCATCACCCACAGGGATTGAAAGATGGACTCCCCTTTGGTCAGTTCCTGCAGATACGCAGGAACTGCCAATTTAGGGAGGACTATTTCAGAGAGGCAGAAATATTGGCCAAGAAGTTGGAACATCGTGGTTATCCATGATGACTAATCCGACGTTCCTTAAAAAGGGCATGGTATAACCATCGAGAATTTCTTTTGACACCACATGCACCTAACAAAACGGAACGTATACCATGTGTCACTATATTTGGGACTAAAAGTAACCATATTGTGAAAATAGTGAAACACCATTGGCCTCTGGTACAAGGTGTTGGAAATTCTAAGGATCTGCCCCTCTTTGAATTCAAGCGGGGCAAAAACATGCGTGACCATCTAGTTCCAGCTGCTTTGCCTTTTAAAACATCTCCTGATTTGACCACTCTTTGGGGCCTTAACAAAATAGTGGGCCATTATCGGTGTGGCAATTGTTTAATGTGCGATTCAACACTAAACAGTTTGTGCATGGCAACATTAAATATGACTTGAGAGACCACACTACTCTCAAAATGTGATATACACATTATGGTGTCCGTGTAATTTAATTTATATTGGTCAGATGCGTAAAAAGTCGACTATCTCAACATAAATTTGTATTCAGTGCAAAAATGAACATGCTCCTTTGGTGTCTCATTTTTTGGAACATGATCATACTCTGTTCGATTTGCGCTGGCAGATAATTGAACAGATTAAATGTCCTCATAGGGGCGGTGACATTACCCGAATACTTGATCAAGCTGAATGTAGGTGGATATTCCGCTGTGATAGCATCAATCAGGGACTGAATAGTCTTGAGGAATGTACGGCTGTACTCTTCAGTTAATGCTATCCATATACTGAATAATGTTTTTATCCAATACATTGAAACATCTAATGTTGCCTTTATACCATCAATGTGGAAGGTTGCACGGTGGTACCCTTCCGTTTTTTTGAATAAGGGACCATTTACATTATATTGCTGAAGGAATTTAGAAAATTTCCCAATTATTTACTGTGTGATATATTACAGTATCTCTGAATCATATTTGTATTTATTTATCCAATACATTGAAACATCTAATGTTGCCTTTATACCATCAATGTGGAAGGTTTTACAGTGGTGCCCTTCCGTTTTTTTGAATAAGGGATAATTTACATCATATTGCTGAAGGAATTTAGAAAGGTCACAATGATTTACTGTGTGGTATATTACAGTATCACTGAACCAGATTTGTTTTTATTTATGAATTTGAAAATGTAATGAAACTGTATTTGTAAGATAACTCACAGTTCTGGTTATTTAACTGAAGCATGCAAAATTGATTTAATGAGGTTGTACAATAATTGTTCTAATAACTTTTATATTACATTTTTTCTATATGTGTGTGGAATTGAGAAATCTTGTCTATATAGATTCACTAACTGGGATGGTGTGTTTATATGTGTAGAGACAAACATGTTCAATGAACTACATTGGATTACGAATTGGTATTCTTCAGATCTTAATAATGAAGTAAATTGTGTTTCTTGTAATTTGGCTTGACTGAGAAAATTAGGCTTCTTGGTGATGGGAGTCTGTCTTCTGTTTCTCTCTGTCTTTCAGACTGTCCCAAGATGGCCACCGTTGTTGGGCCGATTTGTTTTCCCAAATAAGTATTGTTTTTAAATTTATTTACCATGGAGTACCATATGGAATTTTTGTTCTTTGGTCCCATGATAATTGCTTAATTTTTGGAACCGATCGAAAATCTAAATTACTATTCCGGTCCCGATACAAACCAGTCCTCTTTCTATGACAATTGAAAGAACCTCACAAAAGCCAAGCGCACAATTTACTTCATAATGCCGGCTGGTTTGATGGAGAACGTGACTGGAGCACACAAGGCTTTGAAGTAAATAGATGTCTGATGGTGTGATTCCTCCTGTAAATTTTGCCTTCTGACGGGAGTAATTTCCTGGTCTTAGCAACGTTGTCCTCTATTAGCGTGCTGCCAGAACTTTATCTGTTTTTTCTAAATTAACTTGTTGGTTCCTACCTAACTTGTTTCATTTAGCAATATCGGCAGAGTATGATGATACCATTGGGCCATGAGACTTTAATGAATACCTAAAGTTAACTTTTGATAGATGCTATTGGGAGCTTTTTTGTAGTTCTTGTATCTGTGTGCTCCTATATCGCTTATCACCGGTACGTTTTCTATTCGACTTTTACATTCAAGTTGTGATTTAGTCGACCGGGCATTTTGGGTACTGTTTGGTAATGTGAGAATTATTTAATTTGATGATGCAACTAGATTTTAAAACGCAATGAGATTTCTCATGTTGCATATTTGTATGTCCGAACCATTTAGTCTATATGGTTGAGTGAGTCTCTTTATGTTTTATCTTCAGCTGAGATTCATAAGGGTAATATCTGAAGCGTAAATAGTATGACACTCTGAATTATTAATAGCGGAAGGTGTCTAAAAAGTTACTCCCTTGGCTTACGTGAATATATTTAAAATATTTACTCTTTCTATTGCAGTTTATGAATTATCTGCCTACTCGGTGTCTTCTCAAGATTTTTCTGGCTCCTTATTATCCAAGCCCATAAATATTTTACTACTTAGTTCAGAGGATCCTCATTAAGTGGGATTTCTAGGCATTGCCAGGTATGGATATTGGTCTCTATGCGTGATTGGTTATCTGCCAACGATAAAGTGACAATAGGTGTTGAATAGTGTGTATCCTATTGACTTTTATAGGTCTCCCCTTTGAAAAGTACCTTGGTACGATAGGGGAAGAGCACTGCCACGTGTAGGAAGATTATTAAGGTTTTTCCTTTTTCTTTGATTCTATTTTTCCTCCTTCTTGATTCACGTTTCCATAACGATTACACGATGGATTCCAATTCCTATGGATGTAAGTTCTATTCTTTTTTCTTGTCTAAAAGCTTTATGAGATTCTTACACCAATTTTTAGATCTTTTCTTGCAAATTTCCGGTGGTGGAAAAGCCTGTTTAAACAAAATGTTTGTCGCTTATATGTCCTTTTTGTAAAACTTATATACATATTGCGATTTTTTATAGAAAGTCAATGAAGTGGTCGCTTTCACTCTTGAAGCTTTGTGTCCTGATGATGACCCTAAAAGAAATTTTGGGTTGAAACGCTGTTGACGCCTTGAACATGGCTTAAATCAGAGTTGATATTAATTTTTTTGATTGTATATTGTGCTTACTGTTAATTGTTTCTCTCTGCCACTGTTGTTTTTTTGATCTTACACATGTTTATGTTTTTTTGAATGTATAGTATGAGTGTAATTGTTTGAGTGCCCTTTTTGTTTTCATCAATTTCATTACATTTATTTGTGTAACTATTTATGTACTTTGTTTTTTGTGACATTGTGACACTCCCAGGTTTCTTCCTTTTTCCTTTATTCTTTCTTTGCTATATGGAGTTTTCTTTAGTCTTTTTTAGTGGTGAAGTATGATTATGTAGCTCAAGAACCTTTGTTTGGATTACAGTACAGGTCGAAATTAATGTCACTATTAAAGTAATGCAGCTTTTAGAAAGTTGGCACTCTGTGTCCTAGCTGGACCAGTGGCCTCACACATGCACTGGCCCACAAACAGCTTTCTGCACCCCTGAGTAGTGTGAATGACTTCCATGCTTTGAAACAAAAGCAGCCCACTGCAGGGAGAGGTGTCACTTCCCCTCTGCAGGAAGACACTCGGGTTGTTATCCCAAAAGGCATGTTTTAAAGGTGAAGTCACCTTTGGTGGGCAAATGGTGACAACATTCCTGAGGGTCTGACTTTTGTTCATGTAGACAGGCTGGAGACAGGGCCAGGGAGGGAAGACCAGTGCCCAAACCAGGTTTCCAGGGGGTAAGTAGCAACACCTCTAGGGTGGGCTATCAAGCTCCTCACAGCTAAGGAAGGGTGCCTACATATTGGGAGTGGGCAGAATAGTGCACTTTGAGATTGTTAGGTGCCAAACATTACTGGAAATTCATCACCAGAAGAGATGGGACCTGGAAGCCCATTGACTAGTGACCATGTTGCCCCCTCAGGGCACTTTCCTGGGATATATATGGCACCCCTGGCACCCCTGGCACACTAAACCTCAGATCAGAAATTGGAAAAAGAAACAAAGAGAGACTACCCTGATGCCATTGGACCAGCACAAAGAGAGGCTGCAACACCTGCTGGACTGCACCTGCTGCACTTTCGGCTAGCAATGTTTGGACTGTGCCTGTGGTTCCTAACTCAGGGAAAAGTTGATCCCTAGACCGAAGAAGTGGCTCAAAGAATTGTCTGCTGATCTCTGGAACCACCTCCCGGGACACAAGATCTAAAGAAGTCCAAACTGGCAAGTTGCTCGCCACCAGAGAAGATTCACTGCTAGATGCCGCTAGGCTCCCCAAGAGACTCATCGTCAACGGCTAAAAGTAGCCGGACCAGTGAGTATCATCAGAGTCCAGATTGTTCACCTAACAGGGGCATTAGTCTCCACTAAAGCATTTCTCTTCAACGCTATGTTTGGAGACTGGCAGCCCGCCAGTGGCTAGTCTACTACTGTCTTGAAGAGTACTTTGTTGGACCCCGACCTCTGAGGCCAAAGTTGCCCCACCTCACTCGTGGATTGAGGAATCACCACAAAGGTACCCCCATTGACCGCACAACACCAGAGCATCTTTTCACCCTGCATCCCCAGCATCATGACCACTCCATTATCGTCTATGGCGGTCATGCTGTAAAGGCGGGAACTAGACTGGAAAATGCTGGTAACAGTCCAAAGTATACTTAATAACCCCCTAGACAGCCCTCCTGTTGGATTTTGCCACCCAAGCTGGGCCAGAATAGCTGAACTGACTGTTTCAAACTATTGAAATGTTTGCAAAGTTTTATTTCACCAATGATTGTTTACGGTTGGAATTAAAAGTTATAAAATCTTTACAAATCTGTATCTCCAGAATCCTCCAGTGGATTTTGCTAATCAAGGACTGTAAAATTCATAAAAATACTGTTACAACTGGGGGTTTCTAGTTGGCTGAGGTAGGTACCTTAGTCCAAATAGGGAGCCTTGCTTCTAGTCAGGGAAAGGAGGAACACTCTCTTAGATAACCCCTGCTCACCCCACGGTAGCTTGTCACGATCAGCCAGGCTTATGACCAAGGCAATGTGTAAAGTATTTGCAACCACACTCCCAGTAACACAGTGATAACACCACAAATGGGCATCACACCAGTTTTATAAAAATAGTTGTATCTTTATGAAAAGGAATACGATGAGACCAAACGATACAAATCCAACATATGCGTATTCGTAATATTTCACTTTGCCGGTTATTAGACCAGCAATCACTTGTAGGTTCTTGCGGTATTAATGAGCAGTTCACGATGATCTAATGCAGTCCTAATGCACTGCTATGCAGTTCGTAATGCAATTCGTAATGTAGTAATAAGACAGTCCTTAATGCACGTACTAATGCAGTTCGTAAAGCAGAAATAATGCAGTTCGTAATGCAAGAATAAAGCGGTTTGTAATGCAAAAATCAGGCAGTTCGTAATGCAAGAATAATGCAGTTCGAAATGCAAGAATAATGCGGTTAGTAATGCAAGAATCAGGCAGTTCTTAATGCAGGAATAATGCGGTCCGTAATACAATGAATAATGCTATCAGCCAATCTGCCCGGTCAACTCGGGCCCCACTACGCCCCAACAGCAGAGATAATGGTCATAAGCATAATGGGGTGACCCCGGTACTGCTGGGCAGGTAATGAATGCTTGGGGACTCTGCCCGTCTAAGACAGTGCAGCGGGAGAGAGACCAGAGCACTCCTGTACTCCTCCTGCATGCCTCCAAAGGCCACAAACGCTTGCGTCTCCCGACCGGAGTCCAAGCCTTACCTGGGCGGTGCGCTGCGCTGCCATGCTCTCTCTCTCCCCCGCTCATCGTATGTCCTGCTGGGCAGCCTCAATGATGTTGCAGCTCCGTTGTTTGGCAACGCTGTAGACGGACGGGTTACGGCGCTGCCTTCTCCTTCATTGACAATCTTGGGCAGATTCCTCTTGGGGAACAACGATCACGATCCCTTTCACCTTGCAGCTATAATAGCTTCAAGAAATCCTGTAGCACGTTGCGGCACTGGCCGGCGGCGGCGATCCTTACTCACAGCCTCAGTTACGATGACGGCTCGGGCCACAAACAGAAATGCAGCAGCATGGCTGATGTTTCATGCTGCGGGGGCAATGCGGTCACGGGCTTGGGCCGGTGGATTTTGCTAATCAAGGACTGTAAAATTCTTAAAAATACTGTTACAACTGGGGGTCTCTAATTGGCTGAGGTAGGTACCTTAGTCCAAATAGGGAGCCTTGCTTCTAGTCAGGGAAAAGAGGAACACTCTCTTAGATAACCCCTGCTCACCCCAAGGTAGCTTGGCACGATCAGCCAGGCTTATCGCCAAGGCAATGTGTAAAGTATTTGCAACCACACTCCCAGTAACACAGTGATAACACCACAAATGGACATCACACCGGTTTTATAAAAATAGTTGTATCTTTATCAAAAGGAATACGGTGAGACCAAACGATACAAATCCAACATATGCGTATTCGTAATATTTCACTTTGCCGGTTATTAGACCAGTAATCACTTGTAGGTTCTTGCGGTATTGATGAGCAGTTCACGATGGTCTAATGCAGTTCTAATGCACTGTTATGCAGTTCGTAATGCAATTCGTAATGTAGTAATAAGACAGTCCTTAATGCACGTACTAATGCAGTTCGTAACGCAGAAATAATGCAGTTCGTAATGCAACAATAATGCGGTTCGTAATGCAAAAACCAGGCAGTTCGTAATGCAAGAATAATGCAGGTCGTAATGCAAGAATAATGCGGTTAGTAATGCAAGAATCAGGTAGTTCTTAATGCAGGAATAATGCGGTTCGTAATACAATGAATAATGCTATCAGCCAATCTGCGCTGTCAACTTGGGCCCCACTAGGCCCCAACAGCAGAGATAATGGTCATAAGCTTAATGGGGTGACCCCGGTACTGCTGGGCAGGTAGGGGTTGCTCGGGGACTCAGCCTGTCTAAGACAGTGCAGCGGGAGAGAGACCAGAGCACTCCTGTACTCCTCCTGCATGCCTCCACAGGCCACAAACGCTTGCGGCTCCCGACCGGAGTCCAAGCCTTACCTGGGGGGTGTGCTGCCGTAGTCTCTCTCTCCCCACGCTCGTCGTATGTCCTGCTGGTCGGCCTCAATGACGTTGCAGCTCCGTTGTTTGGCAACACTGTAGACGGATGGGTTACGGCGCTGCCTTCTCCTTCATTGACAATCTTGGGCAGATTACTCTTGGGGAACAACGATCACGATCCCTTTCACCTTGCAGCTATCATAGCTTCAAGAAATCCTGTAGCACGTTGCGGCTCTGGCCTGCGGCAGCGATCCTTACTCACAGCCTCAGTTACGATGACGGCTCGGGCCACAAACAGAAATGCAGTAGCGTGGATGATGTTTCACGCTGCGGGGCCAATGCGGTCACGGGCTCGGGCCTGTGGCGGCGATCCTTACTCACAGCCTCAGTTACCTTGACGGCTCGGGCCACGAACAGCAGTGCAGCGGCAAGGACATTGTTTCACGCGGTGAAGGCAATGCGGTCACGGGGCACCTTGTAAACAACACCAAGGACCACACGGCAGTTTTCCAGAAACCCTTTTGCTCGTTGCGGCTCGGGCCGGCAGTGGCGAACCTTACTCACAGCCTTACTTACGATGACAGCTCAGCCCACAAACAGCAATGCAGCAGCATGGATGATGTTTCACGCTGCGGATACAATGCGGTCAAGGGGCACCTTGTAAACAGTACCAAAGACCACACAGTAGTCTGAGGCATGCAAAAGCATCATGCACAAAGCGTGGCTGAGACAGGGTCGGAAACTTTGATGTTCCTGAGTTTCCACAACAGAGGACCAGCTCTCGTCAGGCCCTTGGTGACAAGTTACTTCAGGGCACAGCACACAGCAAAGTCCTCACAAGCAGGGGGACACAGCACTCAGCAAAGTCCCTTGTTCTCTCCTTAGTCAAATCAGCAAACTGCAGGCCAGCCCCAGGGCACACAGCAAGGGCAGTCCTTCTCTTCAGTCTCTTCAGCAGAGGTTCCTCTTGATCACAAAGTTGTTTCAATCCTTTTTCAGTCTGGATTTCAGTCTTGAGTTCAGGGGTTTCAGCTCTCACATTTATACCCTAAATGCCTTTGAATTCTTTGCGTTCAGGGGGCTCTGAGCTCAGTCCAAACCAGACCTCGGTGTCTTCCTGCCAGTGCACACCCTCTTCCTTTGATAATGAGGGTCTGGGCCCCGGACGCTCAGCAGGAGGTCGAGCGATCCTTTGGTGGCAGCAACAGAGCCCTCTTCATACCCAGGGGGCTACTCCTCCCCCCACATCCAATGCAGGGTAGCCTGTTGCTGTCTCACCTACTCCTCTCTGGTGTCAGGACACTGCCCAGACCCTGTCACACCCAAACCCAGACGGTCAATACACAAAGAGGCAGAGGCACACAGGATGGTTTAAGACATGAAACCAGCCACTTCTCAAAGCGTGGTTTCTAAATACACAATTTAAAAACCATCAAAAGGATGTGTTATTAAATTCTGAGTTCAGGCACACTAAACTCCATCTCTCCACCTTATGCCTATGGGAAGATATGCTGGAAACATGTGACGCAGCATTCCCCATTCTGTCCTATGGGCAAGATCCCGGAGATATACGCACTCTACCCCTTTTTACTTTTGGCTATACACTGATGCAGTTATTTAGTCACTGCTTGTATTTGTAGCCTGCTCCCTTTGGAATTACTTTTTTGCGCATACAGTTATGATGGACTATAGTAGGACTTTGGCCCAATTATGGTTAAGAGATTTCATGTTTTAGACAGTTTTGATTCTTTTTAAATAAATAATACAAAAATAATTTTTTCAACGATCAAGTTTCCCTTGCCATCAATATACTTTGTCCTTCATATACATCTTTCTTCCCTGTAGGACCTTTTTGGGTGGAGAATACCCACCAACACGTGTATTAAAAGACTGCTTTGGTTCACGTGACAAATTTTTGTTGTTGCTGGCTACCATACCGGATTATCTTGGGACTGGAAAGAAGCCACCCTTAACATTTATTATGGATCATTCTAAATATGTTGGTACATGAAACAGCTGAGGGAGGCGTTTGGCAATTGTCTTTTGCTCAAGGTGTCACCTGGTGTGAACAACTCAGTAGGTGTTTGACTATGTCAAATAGGTTCATATTACAGAAATAACGGTTATTGGAGATTATTGGTTATTTTACTTCGGACGGTTGTTCTTAGTTGGCATTTACACCACAAGAATAATATAATTAGTATGTAGCTTTTTTACTTGCTAAGTATGGGGATGTTACCCCAGGGTGTGGATATATGGTGTGGTCACGCTCTGGGTGTTACAAGACTGGCTGGTTTTCTTTGGTTTCTTTCTCCTCCCTTGTGGTTGTGTGTGTCCTTTTCTCATTGGTGAGGGTTATCTTTCACTCTATTTTACACATATATTTCCAACTCGCTCAAGTTACACAAGTTTTTTATTTGTATAAGAACTTCTTTTGAAATTGAATATGATGTTGACATAATCTGAGGTTCGCTATAAATGACTCTTATTATGAGCAGTATATTTCTTATGTTCATTATAACTGACCCTCATGACAAGTTACCTTGGAGGTGGTAAACTATGTGGCTGTTTACAAAGTAAACAATATATCATATATATATCATATATATGTCCACAATATATCATATATATGTCCACTTATAACCTTAAGGTTATAAGTGGACATTCGTCTTTTAATTAGTTTCATATGTATATGTGGATATGTCATGTAACTTTTAAATGTTGTGATTAGATGTTGTATGTATTGTAAGTATTGTAATATGTGAGGTTTTTATGTGTTCTTTTTCTGTAAATTTCAGCCCTGAAGAAGTCCTGGTAGATTAGGACGAAACGCGTTGGCTGAAGGCTTTTTGATTGAAAATGAAAGAAATTACAAATCATCTGTTGGAACAAGTGACTTCTCTTGCATTTATTGTTTCAATTGGAATAACATGGATCAAGATTTCTTGTATATATGCCAAGAAAGGCGGTGCAGTTCTGAGTCAGTGATGCGTTGTAGTAATGGAACTCTGGTATGACCAGAAGGCCACTCTAGTTAAGCTTCAGCCTGGTCAGAAAGTGTGGGTGATGGAGCCACTGGAACTCTGGGCCTTGCAGGACCGGTGGAATGATCCATACGAGGTGAAGGAGAGCAAGGAAAGTTCACCTACCTGGTATATCTCAAGACCCCAGGAATCCAATACGCGTCCTGCATGACTGATTTGCCTAAAGCGCCAATTTGAGTGGTCCAAAGTGACACTGCTGCTATTGAAGGATTATGGAGTAGAAGGGGAAAGTGAGCCTCTACCTGACCTCCTATCTTCCAAGGAGCAAGATGGTATAGTGGAAGAAATGATCTTCCCCCCCATCCTAACCCCATAGAAACAGAGGGATTGTCACCACTTGCTGGGGAAGTTTGCTTGACTCTTCTCACTCACTCCAGGGCTCACAACTTGGTGCCCCGATGGTGTTGGCACTGGGGAAGAATGCCTGTGAAGAAAAAAATGTATGGGTTGTCTGATAAAGTGAGAGCCATTATTAATGATGAGGTGCCAAAATGCTGGAGTTAGGGTTGGTTAAGCATTCCAAAAGCCTTTGGTCCAATCCAGTGGTTCTGGTGCCCAAGGTCGCCCCACCAAATGCCACAAGTTATTTGTGGACTATAGAGGGCTAAATTCAGTCACTAAAACCGACAGTCATCTCATCCCCTGAGCTGTTGGGATCATCAATCAGTTAGGAGCTGCCAAATTCCTGAACACTTTTACTCAGGGTACTGGGGGATTGCCTTTACCAAGCGAGGGCTAAATGCTCACCCTAGAGGACCACTTCTAGTTTTGAGTGATGCCTTTTGGGTTAAAGAATGTTCCTGCTCCCTTCCAGAGGCTGGTCAACCAGGTCCTGGCTGGGATGGTTTTCAGTAGCTCATAGCTAGACGACATTTAAATCTTCAACTCCAGCTGGGAAGACCACTCATTCCACCTACAGGAACTGCTTTAAGCCTTGCAGGAGGCAGGCCTGACTGCCAAGTCAAATAAGTGCCAGATATATCCGGAATCAGTGGTCTGCTTGGACCACCAAGACGGTGGGACAAGGTGCAGCCCCTGCAGGACCCTCTTGGCTTGTGAACCCCTCAAGACCCAGACTGAGGTGAGCCCTTTCTTTGGCCCCACAGATTATTAAAGGAGATTGGCCAATGGGTCTGGCACCATTGTTGCTCTCTTAACAGAGCTGATTTCTGAGAAGCAGCCCAAGAAGGTGATCTGGATAGAGGCATGCCAGAACACTTTTGACACCCTGAACGAGGCCATGTGCCCAGCACCAGTGTTCACAGCCTGTAAGGAATTCATCATCCAGATGGATGCGTCAAAGCATGGCATTGGGGCTGTGCTCTCACAGCTGAACAAAAAGGGCCTAAGCTTACTTGAAACCTTCATCAGCTGGAGGTTACTACTCGGGTACCAGAGGTGGAGTGCAATTGAAAGGGAAGACTTTGAGGTGTCTGTGGACTCAAGAAGTTGAGACCATACTTGTTTGGGACTGGTTCAGAAGACAATAGTCAACTCAGATGACTATTGCTGATGAGGAGTAAGAATCCTAAACTGTTGAAGTGATCTTCGCTAAAGGGACTGGACTTTATGGTGGAACATTGCCCAGGAACTGACCACACCAATGCAGATGGTCTTTACAGGTTCTTCTGCCTTAGTGATGACAACTCCCATGAGGGTGGGAGTTCTCCTGGATTCCAGCTGGGGGAACACGATTCCAGATGGGGGGGTACACGTTAGTCCTGACACACTTGACATGGTATTACCCCAAACCTTTTGCCTGCACCCCTTCTGTTTCGCTGAAATCTTTTATTTTTGCACTTTACCACAACTAACCAGTAGGTAAAAAGGCCTACACCTAATTGCCACATGTAATGTACTTTTAAGTCCCTAGTAAATGGTACTACTAGGCTCGCAATAACTGCCAAAGGTGAACAATGGTGAGGCCTTCTCTTTGATAGCAACAGTCTGCGCCGAACGACTTTCTGAGCTCTGCAGTTTGCGATACAGCAACAAAAGCCTGCAAGGCCCGCCAACGCGAAGCTACAGCAAACATTGTATATGATGACCAACCAGCTCTTTGCCCTACAGTGACAACTGTCTGTGACTCCCGACCTGCTCTGCATGCAACAGCGAAGCCCATCTGCGACGCTCTGCCTTCTCCTTGCAGCCTGCTCCGACGTGCACTGAACTCTTCGTGCTGGAGTTTGAATGTACCTTTTCAGTGGGACTAACATGGTCCCTGGATCTGACCCACACTTCCCAGTCGACTTGAAGTTGTGGCTTTTCCCGGGTCTAGATAAACCAGATGAACGCGAGTGGCGCTTTGGGCTTTAGGCGTTATTTACACAAAAAACTTTCAAAATCATCCATATCTCCGGTTCTACTCCAATTCTCTAAACTGGTGTGGGATTTCCCTTCTGTTGTGTTTTAACTCTTTTACTCTATGTGTGCTGCATAAATACTGTACACATTGCCTCTAAGTTAAGCTTGACGGCTTTTGAGCCATGCTATCAGACGGTTAAGCACAAATTAATTTAGTTACTTTTGTGGCTCACCCTAACAATGATTGTGGTTGTTTCTTGAGTGGGGCTTCCACCCCCACAACCAATAACTCAATTCCTTACAGCAAGGTTAAATAAACAAGTGAGTACCTGGATAGAAAAGGAAGTGCATGGATGGATGAAGGAGTTTATGGAGGAATTGATGCATGCATACCAATACACTGTCTTTTCTCCCACTCTCTCTTTGTCACCTCTTGGCCCTCCACACTACCTTTGCCCCTTCATCCATTCATTATGTACTCATAATTCCATTCAACCCTACATCACTGAATTCACTGTACGATTCTTGCATTCATCCATTTGCTTCCCTGACCCCATACACTGCCACTTCGCCACTGCTTTCTTTTACTCCACTCACCTTTCTTTGCACCATTCAACTTTTCTTTCATTTGCCAATCAAGCTTGCCATTAACTTGTGTATTCATTGAGCATCCGACCATCCAACGATGTACTCACTCTCCCATCAATACACTCAGCCACTCTCCTCTTCATTCGTGCACTCACTCATTCAACCATTGATTCATTCTGACAGCCATTCGCTCATCCAGCCATACAACCACACATACAAAAAACATTCGTTGTGGTTGAAAACTCGCTGGCCTCTGCTGCCGGTCAGATGAAATGGTTTAAACTTGAAAGAAAATAAGTTCTTCATGAACTCTGTCGTGAACTTTATCTACTGAGAATTATTTACAACAGATGTTTTGGTTTTGTTGCAACCAATAATGGGAAATATAATGTTTGTAAAGAAATATTGCCACCTAGGTCATCTTCTCGCTTGTGTCCCTTGAGTTGTCCTTGTGCTTACACAGTAAGGGTTCCCCTCTTGAGACAGGTATTGCATACCGTTTAGCTTCCCTTCAAGAAAATCTGTGTTTAGCATGAACTGTCCAAACTCACAAAAAGAGAAGGACTGGAGAATATTATAAAAGCAAGGCAGGGGTCGAGCAAAGGCTCACTCTGTGTTATGTATATACTAGCTTACCCGTCGCGCATTGCTGCGATCTCCGAAGAAAGGAAATTCAAGGAAACTCGTTATGATAACATTCAATTTACATTGTGTGATTTTTATTGAAACTTATTTATTTTAATATAGAAAACATTTCAAAGTGTCGTTTTAATTCTATTTATTTATGAAAGTGCTTGTGGATACACAATTTTTTGTTTTTCCGTCAGGTGCGTACATCAGTATTCGAAAGAATATGAGGGCACCGGGGGGGCCGATTTTAAAAAAAATGTATGCCAGAAACCTTCGTGGGAGTGTACTCAACAACTTCCCAAAGTGTCCTGGCGTTCGGATGAATGCTGTTTTAATTCTATTTATTTATTCGAGTGCTTGTGGATACACAATTTTTGTTTTTTCCGTCTTGTGCGTACATCAGTATTCGAAAGATTATGAGGGCCCTGGGGGGCCGATATTTAAAAAAATGTATGCCAGTAACCTTCGCGTGAGTGTACTCAACCACTTCCCAAAGTTTCATGGCAATCGGATTAATGGTGTTTTAATTCTATTTATTTATTCGAGTGGTTGTGGATACACGTTTTGTTGTTTTTCAGTCTGGTGCGTACAATTCGAACGATTATGAGGGCCCTGGGGGGCCGATATTTAAAAATATTTTATACCAGAAACCTTCGCGGGAGTGTACTCAACAACTTCCCAAAGTTTCATGGCGATCAGATGAATGGTGTTTTAATTCTATTTATTTATTCGAGTGCTTGTGGATACACGTTTTGTTGTTTTTTCGTCTGGTGCGTACAATTCGAAAGATTATGAGGGCCCTAGTGGGCCGATATTTAAAAAAATGTTATGCCAGAAACCTTCGCGGGAGTGTACTCAACAACTTCCCAAAGTTTCGTGGCAATTGGATGAATGGTGTAGTAATGCATAAAGGACAAACAGACACACAGACAGACAGACATATATTTGTTTTTACATATATAGATAGATTGAATGTGCTTACATTAGAAGCAGTCGTGCAACACCCATAGGTCTCAAAGGGCTTCAGCCACCCCGTTGTGTGTGTCAGCCCAGGCTGAGACAGCTTTCTGGGCACACACACAGACATTTTTTGAGCTGCTGTAGGCTGGCTGGCTAGTCTGGCATCCGTCTCATTGCAGCTGCACAGGACTTCACAGGTCTTTAAAAGACCATTTACTTGTTAAAGAGGCTTTGTTGTTTTTTCACCCCTTCTTAGAGTCCCCTGCATCTCTACTCTGCCTATTGCTGAAAAAATTACCCCCCCCCCCCGAAATTTTTATTAGCCCCCCCCCCACAAAGTTCACTCTGGCTGCACCTCTGATTAGAAATGCTAACAAGAGAGTCAGAGATGTGCACATTTTTGGGAAAATCATTGGAATTTTTAAGACTGCCCTCACCCACTATGTAGTGGCATGCTTCAGCTTAGGGCTACTATCAACACCCAGGTGCAGACCAACACACTGGGTGGAGCGCTGATTTGTTTTAGAAAAAAGAAGAAGAAGAACCCAAGTAAAGAAAGAAAAGCTTTCCAAGTGAGGGCTCCCAAATGCAGAGCAAATTACAAGTTAAAGCTGCCTAAGAGGGTACAGAGACTAACTGCGAAATCTCGAAAGGAAAACAATCTGTCCCGTTCAGCCATGTGAGGAGGACACAAGACAGCAGCTGGGGGGAGCAATTCACATTACAGCAGGTCCCGCTTATTTATCTACTCTGCAGAGTGAGGAAAAGCGGTAATTTCAGCGTTATGTGAGTAAAGCAAACTGTTTCAGTACTAAACTATAAAACACTTAAATGGAAAAAATTATCTTATATCAATAACAGGTACCTAATAGGAGCTGAAATAATACATTACTTATTAAAATTCAATTGTATTAAGTCCAATACTGATTTAGCTACATCCAGTTTAATAAAATGTCAGTATTAGTAAATCACATGTCTTATAACGTTAAAAAATAGCAAATTATATGCACACAATTTACTCTTCATTTTAACAAAAAAAATACATTGAAAGCAAGCGCTCAAAGTTAAACAAGAAGCGCAAGCAAAAAGCAGACGGAGAGGGCAGAGCTAGTGAGTGGCCGGGACATGTGGGCGAGGAGAGAGGCACGGGCGCGCGCTTCGGAGAGCAGTCTGCTCACTTTCAAGCACTGCACTCAAGCTTGTGGCGCGCCCCTGCTCGCTCCCTTAAGGTGGATGCCGCCACAGGTACGAGTGTGTGCTTGAAAATGACCAGAACGACGGCTAAATGCGTAGGTGAGACCTAAAAAGGGCCATTAGCATTACATACAACATTAAGGGATGGAATTCAAGCTAAACCTTCACAGTATTTATTTATTTATTTGATTTATATAGCGCATTATAACCCAGGGGTCTCTAAGCGCTTTGTCAGGATCCACTTAGGCGATTAAAAAAGGATACAGCTGGTCAAAAATTAGAGGCAACCCCACGCTTGCTGAAAGAGCACTGTTTTTAATCTCTTTCGAAAGGACAGCAACTTGGTTTCTTTCCGCAGTTCCATTGGTAGTTTGTTCCAGAGAGCTGGGAGGGTATGGGAAAAGGCACGACCTCCCACGGTAGCCAGTCTGCAACGTGGTTGGGTAAGCAGGGTAGCTTCTGCAGATCTTAGCGCCCTATATTTATTAAATGGACAGTTTTGAACGCATTCAAACTCCCCCAAGGAGATGGAGATATGGCTTTACTACTTAACAAGGAGGAATTCAAAATGATAATTCGTATGGACAGTGTCAGGAATGGTCTGAACATGACCGGGGACTGGATCTCACTACTCTGAAATCTTAAAACTGTACTCCTTTGATCCCGTTGCTCCTCTGTTCATCAGCAGTGTATCTTGAGATCACTGACCGGTAATGCTTTATGCATTTTCGTAATTGTAGATACCCTGTATGAAATTACTGTTATCCTCAATTGTCTCATTATAATTATTTTTGAGATTTTATTTATGTAATTTACTTCATATTTACTGCCTTGTAAAATTCTAAGATAATTCACTGTTTTTAGGAATTACAATTTTTCCTGTTCACTCACCATTGTATCAATCTTACTTAATTTATCCCTTTCTTTTCTAATGTATCTGAGAATTATCAGATTATCCTTCTATTCCCATGATTACACACTTCTTGTGTGGTGACTCTCTGGCATCTGCCCACATTCTTTCTTGGCCGTAGTCTATCTTCTCTATCACTGAATTACTCACTCAACATGGCCGCCGAGAATCTCCGTAATCACGTGCACTGCCGGCATGTTAAAACGAGCACTCGGGTTTAGCAAACGTAAGCATCACTGCCACAATACACCAGCATTCCCGAGACCCGGCCACCGACGCCCGACATACTGGTAAGCGTGCTCCTCTGATCCTGTCACAACAGTACAGACCTTGCTTTCCATCACGCAGAGGAATTTGTCTTCCCCTTTTTAAATCACAACTCTCAATCTTACAGGTATCGCAGTGTCGACCAGCTCTACCCGCTTTTAATCGGACCAGCTCCACCGTGAGCCACGCTGGAGCTTTAACTTTGCTCCTCATGCAATCCCTATCGGCTCCACTGTGAGCTAAGAGGCATAGGTAAACACTTGCCAAAGTTTCTACAGATTTTCACGTAGGAATCACATGCACTTTTTTAAGTGTATACTCTCTCTTTTCTCCAGCAGTTATTCAGCCCTTGCATTACGATTCTTATGTGTAATCGGATTTGTAGCCCAATAGTACCATACTTCACTGAAGGTCAGGTCCACATTACGTGCGTGTCCTAGACTCTATTAGAACACGGCACAAAGATGCAATCCTTGTGTCAGGCACTTCATTCAAGACCGTTCGGATCAACAACTAGTTCTTTCACCTACCCAAGGGTATCTTTACAGAGACACATTGTCGAACTCACGGATGCTAGATCTGTCGCGTCATCGCTGTTGTCAATAATTTTGCTGCTTCACTAGTTTACCTTCTGCACGTATCGCTGCTTTCTCAAATTTCACTGCTGCACAGGCCCGTTGTCACTTGTTAAACGAATATTACTTCTCTTTTTCACCCTTCTTCTCCCCACTCCATCCTGGAGACTACATGCCTCCAAAGGTATTGCTACCTCACTCCTCCATGCCTCCACGCATGGTTCACAGCATAGAGCCTTATGCATTAGTCCCACCAAACACGCAACTTGCATGGTTCTCTATGCTATCAGTATTTTTAAAACAAGCTTTACCTCCTAACGAGAGTCTACGTTTTTCTCACAACAGATCTTAATGCCTTCTTATTTCCCCCTTTCTCTACAGGCAGTTTTTGACATTCAGGCACGTAATAACACCGTCCTGATGATGATCCCATTATCTCTTTAAAAAGGATTGAACGTCATTGAGATATGTTTTAAAAGGCTATTTTAGTGGGTGGCACAAAGAGTGCTGCAAGCACACTAGCAGCATTTAATTTGCATGCCCTGGGTATATTTAGTATCATTTACTAGAGACTTACATGCAAATTAAAGATACCAATCAGGTATATTCCAATTGTACCATGTTTTAGGGAGAGAGCACCAGCACTTTACCACAGGTTAGCAGAGAAAAAGTGCATGGAGTCTTAAAGCCAAAAAACAGGGTTCAGCAACAAAAGGCAAAAATCTGGGAGAGACAATGCCAAAAGAGCTAGGTTCAACACTTGTAATGGTGTAACTTTTTGTGTGTCCCACATTTTAGCTTTAGCTAGTGATGGAGCAAGGACTCGTGAAAAAAGAGACTTGCTGAATGCAATCCTCGCCGGTAACTGCTAACCTCATATTAAAACCTGTATTGTGTAAATAACACGCATTTGCATGACATTTAAGTATAAGATTGAAGTTTGCTTATGTGTCTTACTAACCAGTAACTCGAGAGTGATGCTAAAATGGCCGCTAACCGGAATTCTTTAGTGCACATGCATCTACTGCAACTATGTAGTATGATGTATCTATGGTTGGAGGGAAACTTTCTGCACTTGCGCAGTAGCTAATAAAATGGCCGCTTGAAACTCACATGCTTGTCACCTGCCTGCTGAAAAACGAAACCCAGTTATTATACTAATGCTAACGCAGGAAGAATATTAATAAGTGTTAGAAATGGGGGTCTCTAGTTTGCAGAGGTAGGTACCACTGTCCAAATAGGGACTCTTGCTTCTAGTCAGGGTAAGAAGGAAACCTCTGAGATAACCCCTGCTCACCCCCTTTGGTAGCTTGGCACGAGCAGTCAAGGCTTATCAAAGGCAATGTGTAAAGTATTTGTACCAAAACTCACAGTAAAACAGTGAAAACACCACAAACTGACTTCACAACACTTTGAAAAAATAAAGGTATTTAATCTAAACTACACAAGACCAAAACGTCAAAAATCCAACATACACAGTTCAAGAATATGGTTGCAAAATAGTTCTTAATGTTCTTAAGGTTATCGATAAAACTATCCACAGTTGCGTCACGTTTTAGCCACAGTACCTTTGTTAGCGATAAAAAGTTCCAAGCACAGAAGCTGTAGCGCTGAAAAACAAGCGATGCGTTGCTCCTGAGACCCTGGGGAGGTGTTAGCAACGGCCCCGCTGCAGCAGCGGGCGTGTTGCGATGAATCAGGTCTGTATGGGGAGGAAGGCCACTTGTATGGATTCCAGTGCGTAGGTTATGTAGTAAGTTTTCTCCCGCAAAGGCACGATGCGATGATTCTCGGGTGTTGCGACGATCTCCAGGGCGACGATGTTAGTTTTAACATTTGTCTTTTTGACTCTTTCAATATTGCTTGTTATGGGCTCAGAGTCCTGAATCACAGTCTGTTCCCTCTCATTTTACCACACATGCACAGTGAACCCAAACTGAAAGACGCAATGTCAACTTGAACGTTGGTCAAGGCTGCAAGTGGTTACTTTCATGGGAACTGGAATGACAGTCCACTGAAATGCATGAGAACTACTGTTTTTTTTCTCTAATATGTGACAATTACATTGTGAATATGGGTGGAAATAAAGACTGATGTATAAAACTTATGGGGTGGGATTTTGAACAAAGAACTGAAAGAAAGACTGTGAAATAAGCATGGTGTGGTGATCACCTCCCCCTGCCTGTTCAATCAGAGAAAGGAGTTTCATAAAATTCGAAACATTAATGAGTGGTACAAGCATACAGAAGGTATAATTGAAGTAGCATTAGTTAGTTAGTTAGTCGAGAGACCGGGATGCTGTCCGAGAGCATGGAGAAGTCCCAGACTGAGATGCTGAGAGGAATCGAATTGCTGAACCACTTATCTTAAGCAAATTAATTTAGAAGAAGATTGTGGAAGAATCTCGAGGAGGAAGTGTCAGAGAGGGGTGCTATGCAAGCGTCAGTGATAGAGAGGTCATCTGAAAGTCCAATTGGTCGCACACTGCTTGTCCTATCAGCGTGTTGCCCCAAAGCATTGTGGTCCATGAAGTAAGCATCAGCGGGTGCGCCTCTGCCAGGGTCTTGAGCAAATAATCACTCTCACGTTGGCCATCCCTGGACACGTGTTTCGAGGTTGTTACCTCTCGTCAGCAGGGAATAGGCATATATGTAGGGGTGCTGCGTAGGTTGCCAAAAAATATCCTCAGGTCCGGTACCACTCGTGGCGCGCAGGTGCGTAACCCGGGCTCGTCAGCCCCACCAGCTCAAGGGAGCTTGAATAAAAAGAAAGTCCAATTGGTCGCACACTGCTTGTCCTATCAGCGTGTTGCCCCAAAGCATTGTGGTCCATGAAGTAAGCATCAGCGGGTGCGCCTCTGCCAGGGTCTTGAGCAAATAATAACTGTCGCGTTGGCCATCCCTGGACACGTGTTTCGCGGTTGTTACCTCTCGTCAGCAGGGAATAGGCATATATGTAGGGGTGCTGCGTAGGCTGCCAAAAAAATATCCTCAGGTCCGGTACCACTCGTGGCGCGCAGGTGCGTAACCTGGGCTCGTCAGCCCCACCAGCTCAAGGGAGCTTGAATATAAAAGAAAGTCCAATTGGTCGCACACTGCTTGTCCTATCAGCGTGTTGCCCCAAAGCATTGTGGTCCATGAAGTAAGCATCAGCGGGTGCGCCTCTGCCAGGGTCTTGAGCAAATAATCACTGTCGCGTTGGCCATCCCTGGACACGTGTTTCGAGGTTGTTACCTCTCGTCAGCAGGGAATAGGCATATATGTAGGGGTGCTGCGTAGGCTGCCAAAAAATATCCTCAGGTCCGGCACCACTCGTGGCGCGCAGGTGCGTAACACGGGCTCGTCAGCCCCACCAGCGCAAGGGAGCTTGAATACAAAAGAAAGTCCAATTGATCGCACCTGCGCGCCTTAAGAGGTATCTCGACCTAAGAATATTTTCGGCAGCCCACGCAGCAACCCCGTGCACACGCCTAATCCCTGCTGATGAGCGTTAATGAACGCGAAACACGTGTCCAGGGATGGCAAGCACACCAGTGAACACCCTCAAGACTTTAAACTCGGGTAGAAGCGCACCCGCTGATACCGATCACATCGACCATCATGCTCCGGGGTCACACGCTGATGGGACAAGCAGTGTGCGACCTCATTCGGACTTACTATTTATACAGGCTCCCTTGAGCCGGTGGAGGTGACGACCTCGAGACAACGCACCTGCGCGCCTTA
This sequence comes from Lissotriton helveticus, assembly GCF_964261635.1. Lineage (NCBI taxonomy): Eukaryota > Metazoa > Chordata > Amphibia > Caudata > Salamandridae > Lissotriton > Lissotriton helveticus. Next base: position 899,537,744 of record NC_136068.1, on the reverse strand, counting down.
AGAGGTATCTGGACCTAAGAATATTTTCGGCAGCCCACGCAGCAACCCCGTGCACACGCCTAATCCCTGCTGATGAGCGTTAATGAACGCGAAGCACGTGTCCAGGGATGGCAAGCACACCAGTGAACACCCTCAAGACTTTAAACTCGGGTAGAAGCGCACCAGCTGATACCGATCACATCGACCATCATGCTCCGGGGTCACACGCTGATGGGACAAGCAGTGTGCGACCTCATTCGGACTTACTATTTATACAGGCTCCCTTGAGCCGGTGGAGGTGACGACCTCGAGACAACGCACCTGCGCGCCTTAAGAGGTATCTGGACCTAAGAATATTTTCGGCAGCCCACGCAGCAACCCCATGCACACGCCTAATCCCTGTTGATGAGCGTTAATGAATGCGAAACACATGTCCAGGGATGGCAAGCACACCAGTGAACACCCTCAAGACTTTAAACTCGGGTAGAAGTGCACCCGCTGATACCGATCACATCGACCATCAAGCTCCAGGGTCACACGCTGATGGGACAAGCAGTGTGCGACCTCATTCGGACTTACTATTTATACAGGCTCCCTTGAGCCGGTGGAGGTGACGACCTCGAGACAACGCACCTGCGCGCCTTAAGAGGTATCTGGACCTAAGAATATTTTCGGCAGCCCACGCAGCAACCCCGTGCACACGCCTAATCCCTGCTGATGAGCGTTAATGAACGCGAAACACGTGTCCAGGGATGGCAAGCACACCAGTGAACACCCTCAAGACTTTAAACTCGGGTAGAAGCGCACCCGCTGATACCGATCACATTGACCATCATGCTGCGGGGTCACACGCTGATGGTACAAGCAGTGTGCGACCTCATTCGGACTTACTACTTATACAGGCTCCCTTGAGCCGGTGGAGGTGACGACCTCGAGACAACGCACCTGCGCGCCTTAAGAGGTATCTGGACCTAAGAATATTTTCGGCAGCCCACGCAGCAACCCCCCCCGTGCACACGCCTAATCCATGCTGACGAGCATTAATGAACGCGAAACACGTGTCCAGGGATGGCAAGCACACCAGTGAACACCCTCAAGACTTTAAACTCGGGTAGAAGCGCACCCGCTGATACCGATCACATCGACCATCATGCTTCGGGGTCACACGTTGTAGGGACAAGCAGTGTGCGACCTCATTCGGACTTACTATTTATACAGGCTCCCTTGAGCCAGTGGAGGTGACGACCTCGAGACAACGCACCTGCGCGCCTTAAGAGGTATCTGGACCTAAGAATATTTTCGGCAGCCCACGCAGCAACCCCGTGCACACGCCTAATCCCTGCTGGTGAGCGTTAATGAACGCGAAACACGTGTCCAGGGATGGCAAGCACACCAGTGAACACCCTCAAGACTTTAAACTCGGGTAGAAGCGCACCCGCTGATACCGATCACATCGACCATCATGCTCCGGGGTCACACGCTGATGGGACAAGCAGTGTGCGACCTCATTCGGACTTACTATTTATACAGGCTCCCTTGAGCCGGTGGAGGTGACGACCTCGAGACAACGCACCTGCGCGCCTTAAGAGGTATCTGGACCTCAGAATATTTTCGGCAGCCCACGCAGCAACCCCGTGCACACGCCTAATCCCTGCTGATGAGCGTTAATGAACGCGAAACACGTGTCCAGGGATGGCAAGCACACCAGTGAACACCCTCAAGACTTTAAACTTGGGTAGAAGCGCACCCGCTGATACCGATCACATCGACCATCATGCTCCGGGGTCACACGCTGATGGGACAAGCAGTGTGCGACCTCATTCGGACTTACTATTTATACAGGCTCCCTTGAGCCGGTGGAGGTGACGACCTCGAGACAACGCACCTGCGCGCCTTAAGAGGTATCTGGACCTAAGATATATTTTCGGCAGCCCACGCAGCAACCCCGTGCACATGCCTAATCCCAGCTGATGAGCGTTAATGAACGCGAAACACGTGTCCAGGGATGGCAAGCACACCAGTGAACACACTCAAGACTTTAAACTCGGGTAGAAGCGCACCCGCTGATACCGATCACATCGACCATCATGCTCCGGGGTCACACGCTGATAGGACAAGCAGTGTGCGACCTCATACGGACTTACTATTTATACAGGGTCCCTTGAGCCGGTGGAGGTGACGACCTCGAGACAACGCACCTGCGCGCCTTAAGAGGTATCTGGACCTAAGAATATTTTCGGCAGCCCACGCAGCAACCCCGTGCACACGCCTAATCCCTGCTGATGAGCGTTAATGAACGCGAAACACGTGTCCAGGGATGGCAAGCACACCAGTGAACACCCTCAAGACTTTAAACTCGGGTAGAAGCGCACCCGCTGATACCGATCACATCGACCATCATGCTCCGGGGTCACACGCTGATGGGACAAGCAGTGTACGACCTCATTCGGACTTAATAGAGAGGTCATCTGTCCTGTCCTGAATTCCTGTCCTGAAGGCTTTGTTCCCCAGACCTTTTCCTGGAGGGCCCTTTCCAATTCCTAGGCCTGGGAGTTGGTGTCCACACCATACTTGGTAAATTATATCTACATTTGTATATATGCACCTATGTGCTTTTCTCTCTATCCTCTCCCTTTTCATGCAGTGTCATTGCAAAGTATAATTGAATGCAATTTTTTTTTGTAATTTATTTATTTATAGTCAGTTTCCATATTACAACACATGCCATACCAGTCAACATATGTGAATTTGCGGGAAGGATGTCAGATTCATGTATACATTCCCCCAAGCAAACTCCCCCTCCCATCTTCCCCCCGTCCCTGCCCCCCAACAGTTCCCCTCAAGCGTCTCTCGAAAGTGAACATCTGTGAGATGAAAAAGTTCGACCAAAGTAATCGTAGTTGAGTCCAGAACGCATATTTCATAGTCACATTCCTCCATCTAGTAATCGCTCCGAAACAAAGGCAGTACATTTCTGGAGGCTGCTAGGATACCCCTCACCCTTCCACCCCCTCTCGTGCCTTCGTGTCTCCTCAAATCGGCACCCCCCTCAGTTTGCCCTGCAGTCACACATCTCAGTCAATCACATATTCAGCCTCTGTTCCAGTGGCGGCAGCGTCATCCGCCATTTGCTGACCCGAAATGTAAGCTATCAAGGGGCCCCAAATATCCCGTGGCCTGGGACTTCATCTGCAATTGTTCTGCATAGGCTTGTAAATATTCCTGCCAAGTGGACATGTTCTGTATCCACCCCTTAAATTTAGGCACTCTGCCCCTGCCCCATCTACACGCCACCTGTCGTCTGGTTAGAAGTATGCCCATAGCTAGGAACTTGCGATGTGGAGTTTTTATATCAGGTGATTGTAGTGCAAACATACATATGAATGCATCCCTGTGTGAGGCACACCTCTGGGTTCAACAAAAATTGGCTCCCATACAATGTTCATCAGGTTTTGTAAAGTTTTTGATTTAATTATAGTCTTCTGATATTTTCAGCATATCATGTGAAAGACTTTATCATCGTTATAGCATTATTTGTCATCACATATGTACAAGTTTCCACAACTCCGATGCATTTCGGGCGGTCAGCCCTTTGTCAAGGAGTTCTAAAAGTGAAGGAGATATAGCAATCAATAATGTGTCCCAGCTGGTGCAGCTGCGCGGGGTTGCCTATGTTAAGAGTGCTCGGTGAAGAGGAAAGGAGTGCTCGGTCGGGGGAAAAATGAGGTAGTTTACAATGTATTCGGCCAGGCACCGAGCACGTTTAATACTGGCGTCCCACCCCGTTTCCCCTCTCTAGCATGACAGCCGAATACGTTGTAAACTACCTCATTTTTCCCCCGACCGAGCACTCCTTTCCTCTTCACCGAGCACTCTTAACACAGGCGACCCCGCGCAGCTGCACCAGCTGGGACACCCCATTGCATGACACTTATTGTTCACTCCACTTATTAGTGCACTAGTACGCATTATTGATTGCTATATCTCCTTCACTTTTAGAACTCCTTGACAAAGGGCTGACCGCCCGAAATGCATCGGAGTTGTGGAAACTTGTACATATGTGATGACGAATAATGCTATAACGATGATAAAGTCTTTCACATGATATGCTGAAAATATCAGAAGACTATAATTAAATCAAAAACTTTACAAAACCTGATGAACATTGTATGGGAGCCAATTTTTGTTGAACCCAGAGGTGTGCCTCACACAGGGATGCATTCATATGTATGTATGTACTACAATCACCTTATTTGACAGCATGACAGGACGGACACGCTACCTGCGAGAGCACCCTAACTAATGAAATCTTTCCTGAACTTTACTCTTGAACCTCATACAGTCCTAACGCTGTGCACCCTCTATCTATTACTTTGGAGTTTTTATATCAACAACCAGGCCCAGAGGGCTCTAGTGGGGTGTGGCTCCATAGGGGTTCCCAGCATCTCAGCTAGTCCCGAGAAAACCTCTCTCCAGTACTCTGCAACTTGAGGGCAGTTCCATGCCAGATTTATGAAATCCGCTGGGCCCTGTCCGCAGATGGAGCCTATGTAGTCGCGCTGGCGTGTGGTACAGTCTATGAAGAAATTAAAAATGTAGCAGTCGTAGCCTACTACTACCAGACACCATTTCAGTCTGCTGGCAGGCCAACTCCCACTGATCATCTGTGAGTGGGTCATCTAGGTCTCTCTCCCACTCTTTCCTGGCCCTTACTTGGGAACTCGGAGGTGTGGTGCGTACTCGCGCATACGGCATGGAAGTGACATGCGCAGGAGCATCCGTCTGGAGCATCAGGTGGAGGAAGGTAAATATTTCCGTCTCCTTCGGGAAGTCCGGAGTCTTGGCCTGTACACTCTGTCTGAGCCTGGTGTAAAGGAAGAGGTCCATGAAGGAGTACGGGGTCTCCCCAAAAAACTGGTCCTTGGTCCGGTATTCCCCCCCGAGATATAGGTCGCCCCAAGTCACATATTGCAATTTAGTTAGCATGTTTTGGCAAATCTTTTCAGTTGTGACAGGCAGCAGAGGACAGCAGCCCAGTGGCTTTCTGGGGGAATATAGCTGGGGCACTCCCTCAGCTCACGCCAGCTAGTGCCACGCTTTGACAGTGCAGTCTATAGTGGATGGGTCCCTATCTCGCTTCTTGTATGGCGTAAACACATACCCCGATGGCGGGACTGGGGCCGTGTGCCCATCTTCTACCGCAAGGTGGGGCATGTACGGGGGAGGATGGAACCAGTACACTGCGAAGTGCACCTGTGCACTAGGATAGTATTGTTCGAAGTCGGGTACATCGAGTCCCCCGTAACAATACGGCAGAGTAAGGGTGTCCAGCTTCAGCCGCGCTTGTTTACCCCCCCATATTAACCAAACCAATTGTGTTTTCAGAGTTTTAAAGAAGTGGGAACCCGGATGATAAGGGATGTTTATGAATAAATATAAAAATGTGGGTACTATTACCATTTTAATTAGTGATTCCCTCCCAGCCATCGAGAGGGGTAGCTTGAGCCTACTCGTGATGTTGTCCGTCACCTTAGTCATAGCACGCCCGTAATTCGTCCTCATCAAGGCCTCTTTATCCCTGGTGATGCAAATACCTAAGTATTTAAAGTCAGCCTCCTCCCACGTTAAATGGTAGTCCAGGGAGTGCAGGAGCATGTCGTCAGTTAGGGGGAAAACTGCAGACTTGCCCCAGTTTATTTGTACCCCGGTAAGTGATCTCCCTCAAGACCAGGTTAAGGTTGTCTTGAGGTTTGTGTATGTACAAAGTAATGTCATCGGAATATAGAGACACTAACAATTGCCTGGAGGGGTATATAAGGCCTCTATGGTTGTGGTGCTGCCGCAACTTAGCCACCAGGGGCTCAACTGCTATAGCAAATAGGACGGGAGACAGGGGGCATCCCTGCCTCGGCCCCCTAGTAATAGGGAAGGGTTCCGAGCACGCCCCATTAAGAAGAACCCTGGCACATGGCGCAGTGTAAAGCAGTTTGATCCAGCATGTGAATGGTTCAGGCATCCCCATGTGCGCCAGCGTCCCCATCACATAGTCCCACTATATGGAATCGAACGCTTTGGTGGTGTCTAGAAAGACAGCCACGGCAGCGCAGCGCGGGTCTATATCCTGAAGAACTGCCAGGAGGGTCCTAAGGTTGTGAGCTGTGGCCTGGTTGGGGACGAACCCCGCCTGATCAGGCAGCACTAATCTTTCTAGGAGGAGGTTTAATCTTGTTGCTAAAAGACAAGGGTCGGTACGAGTCGCATTGGTCAGGGGTTTACCGGGTTTGAGCAGAGACAAGATTTGGGCCTCTCTCATGGTCTCAGGTAGGGTACCCTCTTCCAGTGCCTCATAAAATACCGCTTTGAGAACGGACGCTAAGATTTAAACATAGGTCTTATAGAAATCTATAGGGATGCCATCAGACCCCAGTGCTTTTCCCGACTTCATGCTCATTATAGCCTCAGTGATATCATCAACTTCAAGTTTGTGAGCCAAAAATTTACATTGCGCGTCACCCAGCCATGCCAGGGCTACGTCCTCGAAATAGTCCCTAAGGTCCAGCGTGAGTTGTCTCTGTGACATATACAGCTTTTTATAATACTCTGTAAGGGTAGACATTTGGTCCGGAAGGGTCCTGCATGTCATTCCCTGCTCGTTTTGTAGTTCGGTGAAATAATTTCGGAATCTAGGGGGTCTAACTGCTCCCGCAAGAGACTTCCCGGGTCTGTCTCCCTCCCCATATATCCGGCGCGTGCGGTGTTTCCCCCGGAATTTACATTCCCTTTCGGCAATCTCCTTATACTCCGACATTTTCTCTCGCAAGCTAGATTTTAGGGCGCCTGACTCTTCTCCGCCTAATATCTGCTGCTTCAATCCCTTCAACTCTTTCTCCATTGTGTTCAGGGTTCGTCTGAGATCCTTCAATATGCCCCCTCCTTTGGAAATGCACCACCCACGCATGGTCACTTTAAATGCCTCCCATAGTGTTGTCAGGCTGGCTACAGAGTCCGTATTTCTGGGGAAGAATTTCAGTATCTCCTGCTCTATCTCTCCTTTAAAGACTACATCTTGTAAGTGTAGGGGGTTGAGCCTCCAGTTGATGTAGGGGGACAGTTCCACCGGGGGTTTCACGGTGACCGTCACTGGGGAGTGATCAGAGAATGTTTTAGCCATGTGGGCCGCCTTATCTGCCCAGTGTGCCATGCCTCTTGAGACGAACACGTAATCCAATCTGGTCCAGGTGTTATGCATAGCAGAGTGGTGAGTCCCTTCCTTCAATGTGGGGTGCAAATAGCGCCAAGTATCTAACAAATTATCTGTGGCTACGATGTCCTGCAAGGTGCGTTGAGAGGTGGTGTAGTGCTCCGCATTAACATTTAACCGATCTATGCTAGGGTTCACTACAGTGTTAAAATCTGCCCCCCATAAGACATACCTATGCCCAAGCGTGTGTAATTTGCCCCGTAGTGTGAGTAGATGATGAGCATCATCGACATTAGGCCCATAGTAATTCGCAAAGACAATATTGTGTGAGTGTAGCCTGCCCCACAGCAAGCAGTACCTCCCCTCAGGGTCTACATCCATCCCCCCCTCAACAAATCTGACTCCCCGTTTAATAAGTATGGCCACTCCCCTAGAGTAATTTGAGTAAGATGCAAAGCAGCTATGTGATGCCCACCTCGATGCAAACCGGGGCACACTTCCTTGTGAAAGGTGAGTCTCCTGTAGGAGAGCAATGTGGACTTGATGGCGGTCTAAATAGCCCAGCACCTGCCTTCACTTCCTGGGGTCATTCAGTCCCCTCACATTCCAGGAGATGATGTGTAGGGCTCCTCTATCATTGTGGTTATCAGTCATGACTATCGTATTGTGCAGTCTGTTTACTGTTGTGGTAGCATTCACCTCTCTGTCTCACGCAGTTCAATCTCAGCACACTATGCCTCCTCCCGTCTCTCCCCCAATCACCCACACCGGCTACCCCAACTTGCCAGGAAGAAATATCCCTCCCCCGTCAACCTCCCCAAAACAGAGCTTCTGCGCTCCCAACCATCTAACCATTGCAGAAATGAAACGGGGGGAATGCCCTCAATTGGGGACCACTAGGGACTCTCGCCATAGCCACTCAACCTCTCTATCGCACCCATCCGCAACCTCCTTGGCCACAGGGGTCAGTCTGACGGAATGGAGGTGAGTGTCCGGGCGGCAAATTATGCCAACATGTCAACTTCTGAGTTTATACATCACCAGACTGCAGAGCGTCCAATAAAGGCCCAGTAGCAGCGCCGCCGAAGTCATAGTCCTATGCAGGCCTTCGTCGTCAGGCTGGCTCTGATAGTGGTGAGTGGGATCGCGATCTCCGTCGCGCAGCCTCCTCCCTGGAAGATGATTGCCTGTCGATCCTGAGGTACTCCTCCGCCTGTTGTGGTGTATTAAAGATGTGCGGTGCCCCCCGATGATGGATCCGTAACCTCGCGGGGTACAGCATGGCATACTGGATGCCTTGGGATTGCAGCATCTTTTTCACCGCTATGAATTTGCGACGGGCTTCCTGCACGTTTTGAGTAAAGTCGGTGTAAAAGGATAGGGTGGTGTTCTCATACCACACTTCCCCTTTTTCACGCGCCAGACGCAGCACTGTGTCTCTGTCGCTGTAATTCAGGAACCGCATTATCACCGGGCGCGGGGGGGGCTCCCGGAGGGGGACCTGTCACCAAAGATCTGTGGGCCCTTTCGATAACCATATGTGCAGAGAATGAGTCTTTCCCGAACAGGTCAGCAAGTAGGCGTTCCATAAAGTCTTCGAGCCTCCCCGTGTTGGTGGTCTCAGCCAGGCCTAGCATTCGAACGTTATTTCTCCTGGAGCGGGCTTCCAACTCCTAGTTCTTCTCTGCAATGACCTTTAGGAGTTTGTCCATTTGCAGCATGTGCTGCCTGCTCCATCCCCGCTCCATCCTCCAAGTCAGACACCCTATGTTCCGCCTCCTTCCGCCGCTCTTCATGTTTATCCAACTTCGCCATGACGTTGTCCAGCCTGTTGGTCATGAAGTCAATTTTAGAGTCAATGAAGGTGAGGATCTGCTGCATGCGCACCAGCAAGGCCTTCCACCCTTCCTGGTCTCTGGAGGGTCTTCATCACCATGGTCCCTAGAAGCAGAGCTGGGTGTTTTGCGGGTGTCGAATGTTAGCTTCGACTGTCTGGGTTCCGTCCTCCCAATGTCGATCTGGTGTCGTCAGCCTGAGTCTGGCTGGTGTCAGGGAGGCAGTCGCGTTGTTTACTGTTAGAGTCCCAGCAGGTAGCTTTCCCCCCTGTGGCCTCTGCAGCCTCCCCGTAGTTCCCCCCAGCAGGCCAGAGTAGGGTCAGGGCAGCTGTGCCGGCAAGCAAGGTCAGACCTAGACCCAGGGGTCCGCCACGGGCAAATCTCTTGTCAGGGCCACAGGGCGCCTGTGAGTCTCAGTATCCTTGGTAATCCGCGTCAGTGTACACTCCCGCCTGCGAGTGCCATCGGCCGTTCCGCTCACAAAATGGCGGCGAATGGCCCAATAATTCCTCGGGGGTGTCCTTTGCTATGTTCTGGCCCTGAGGTGGTCGACAAGGGAGGGGGCCCGCCGGCCGTGGGGAGGAGTATCCAGTGGGTCAGCTTTAATGGGGCCAGCGAAGCTTCCCCGGAGCGTTAGCCTAGCCAGTGTGTGCCTGCACCAGCTCCAGTGTTCTGGCAACCAGTCCGATATAAAATGGCGGCTCCGGCCTCGAGTCTCGCTCCTCCCCCGTGTAGGGCGTCCCTTATTCCAGAGCCCCCGTTGTCTCCCGCCTCCAGCTCCCCTCACCGTATCTCCAGCCGGGTCCCGAGTGTCTCCTCTGGCCTTCCGTCACCTGTCGCGTATGCAGCGGAAGTCTCATATGGCAGCAAGGGTTTTCAGCAAGCAGCCCATGACCCTCCTCCGTACATCCGTCCAGCAGGGGAGAAGTCCCCCGGGGTGCTCCAGCAAGCGACTAGCTCCCGCACTGTGTCCCCAGCAGTGTCGCATTCGGGCCTATGCAGCAGCGGCCTCACGTAGTTTTCGCGGACAGAGCAGCTCTCCAGGGTATTCAGCCTATGCTCCGCCACCGCGTCCCCCAACGCGAATCTCCAGTATTTATCGGAGTTTCAGCTCCAATTTCGGACAGCAGCACCAGCGGACCTTTCGATATCGAATGGTGGCAATTGCGGAGCAATATGAAGTGTCAGGATGGGGTTTATGTTTAGGAGTCCGCCCGGATCGGTGGGAGCTTTACGCCAGAGCGGCCATTGCTGTCCGGCGCCACCTCAATTAAATGCAAATTTGATTGATTATTTGAATCTTCCTTTCTGTGAAAGACGGAGTTTGTTCTGTACAGTGTAAGTGGTTCACATGAATGTCATCTAAGATAAAAAATGTAAAGAAATTCCTACTCTTTGCTCATTTCAAAAAGTAAGTATATTAAAATCTTGTCATTTCATCATCAGCTAGTTCCAACTAATGGTCCATTGACCAAAGGAAAGAACTTTTGACCAGTGAAAAGATTAGTTAGGGACTAACTATAACTAATCTAGAGAATTACAAAAAAACATTGCCAGTGTGTTGTGAATGAATTTATGGGCCCAGGTGGTGTTAGGATTACCTGTTGCTGGTAACCCGCTGGATCACTCAGGTGGGGTGGCTGAATGTAAGAGACCGTGTGGTTGAATTTGCTATCCTTCCCAAGCAAGAGCAAAAAAAACACGTTAACAGTCCCGCAGAGCGGGCATAGGTCACCATCCCTAGAGAGGAAGTGATACTTAAAGCCCTGCCACAGCTGACTTAATACTGACAGGCACAATGTGAGTCTTTCTGATCTCTAGAAGGTAAAACATCAAAAAAAGGATGGGAGAATGAAGTAAACATTAGAAGTGTAGTTCTGTCTTTATACTAAACCATTTCCTGAAAGGTAATCTAGCAACCCTATATATAGGGAGGTTCTCTCACTTTCTCTGCAATTTTGGTAGAATAAGTGGTGCAAGCAGCTTGTCTACTGAAAATGGAACATAAAAAATGAGAAGAGAAAAGGAAACATACATACCTCACTTAAAACTCACAGATTGAAACTGCATAGGACATTGACCCTGGGAATTCTTTATTAACAAAACCTAGGAAAGATTTTCAAAGCAGGATTGACGGTGCTCTTCAAGATACTCTTCAAGAGGATCAGCTCCATTCAAACAGCACAGAATTTCAAAGGCAAAGCTGAAGATGTAATGGGTCCTTTAAAAAAAGGGAAATATGTGCAAGACCTGCAGATGGCTGAAGTGGTAGCACACATCAGAAACCAATTAGGTTTTGAAGAACCTGTACCGGTATCAGAACTTGTAATTAGTCAATAAGAAGTAGACACAGTACACAACCTCTTTTACATGAACATAGGAAGTCACTGTTTGCCAATGAATGGAAAAAGTTGGAACCCTTGGTTCCTCTCTAAGAAGTACCCTCTAGATGTTATAAAATCTGGGGGGCAGATTTACAAGCCCCTTGTGACACTTTTGCATCGCTGTTGCATCACATTTGTGACACAGCGGCGGTACAAGCAATGTGGCCAATTTACAATGTGACGCATCTAGGGAGAGATGCATCACATTGTAAAGCCCTGCGTCACATTATACCTGTGTCAGTCAGGTATATTGTATGCAGGGGGAGCATTCCCACGCAGGAAAACCATGTAGAAGTGATGCAGCAAAATCTTCAAAATGTCACTGCGCCACTTGGGAGAAGCCACTCCGCCAAACGGAGTGATGCAGTGTATTAAGTATAGGCCTCCCCCAAGCATTGCTGGAGATGCATCGTGCTTGCAACGTGACTCCAGCAATGCCTGTATTTTGGGGAAACAAATGCGTCAGAAATGAAGCATTTGTCAATCGGTGTGCAGTATTGTAAAAAGGAGCATCCATGGTGGCACAAGGGTATCGCAGGCTGACGCATCTCTACAGATGCGTCAGTTTCTTGTAAAACTGCCCCAGAGTTTCCATTCTTTCCAAAAGTCACTTTTTTTCTTGTAACAAGTTTGGCTCCTCTTCCCTGGCTCCGAAGGATCGTGATGTGGAAGGTAGTATGAAAAGTGTATTTTAAGCAATCGTCTCTCATTAAGAGAAGGCATGATGTGCTTCATATGCCAGGCAAATGTTACTAAAAGACTTCCAAGACCTAAATGATGCAAGACAGGAAGGTAAAGATTTGCTGACCAGTTAACATCTATGAAATTTCTGACAAGATTCCTCTCAGATGGTTAGCGGCAGCAATCTCATCCCTTAGAAGTATATGTATGACATTTTTAAAAAACTAATCTCACAAAAGGCTCTCTTCTATTTTGGGTCCAAAATTATTTGGTGTCGAATTAAATGATCAAGCCAATCAAACTACTGATAAGAAAAAAATGGTTCAATCCCAAAAAAAGTTTGGGTAGTACTATCTAGACACTCATTTTAAAAAAAACATTGTGACAGCAGTTTCAACATCAGAAAAAGCCCTTTGTGGGATGGGGTCCATTTGAGGTGGCCCTCATACAACAAAGTCCAGACCACAGTGACTCCACATCGAGATTGTGACTATGGGCCTGTTTACAAGTTTGGAGGTCCTGGAGAGGGCCGCCATGCCAGCACCCCACTGCAGGACCGCCAAACCAGATTAGGAACTGTGTCCTAGTGTGGCAGATGGGTCCTTGGTGTTCCCACAGCAGTATTTATCAAAAAGGCACCACAATGGGAATGCCAAAGGCCATTCCTGCAAGGCATGGACTGTAAAGTCCATGCCATGCGAAAGGGGGTGAATGCAGACAGGGGGCACACAATGTGCCTCCATGCATGCATCCTCAGGCCATTAGGCAACAGGGCACTTTGTAGGGCTCCCTAAGCTTCCTCACCACCACACTTTTAATGGTGCACTCACCCACATTGAAAGGGAGACGGTCAGGAAATCCTAATATGCTAGGCGGTGCCGCAGAGACCTCGCCAAGCATATCCGGGCCCCTGACCACCTCACCACCTCCACAGGATCCAGGTTGTGGTGGTCGTGTGGCGATCCCACCACTGTATTTGTAATACGGCGGGCGGCCCCCAGTCTGGAGGTCCAGGGACTGCCATGACGGGTTCAGCAGTCCAGTGGGCCACGGAACTCGTAATCAAGCCCTATATCACAGACTTGCCCGTAGGAAATCAGTTCACAGATTAGAACAACATGCAAGATTTTACGGTGAAACAGATAATTTCACTGGGTTCCATTATAGTATTTTGCACAGATTATGTATAACTCCAGTCCCAAAGAAGATAAATACAAATGTAGACTCTTCAAAACACTTAAATATGTGCTCAATAGCAAAGTGTACGCCTTTCTGAAACAAAGATTTAGAGTTTCTTAAAAGCTTTTGTATAAATTGCAATGGTATGTACGATGCTTTATAAGAATACCCAGGGCAATAAAGGCCAATTTAATTCTGTTTGAACTGCTGTGTAGCATACCTGAGCCCAAATGGACCATTTTCTATTCAACAATATATACTAGAGCAAGAGGTGAATTGGTCATACCAGGTATGCTTGTAAGCTTCCAAATGATAGCTTCATGTGGCCATAAATACCATACTACCCCTTCTCGTTAGGATATTGATTTATTTACTGTAAAGTTTTTATGAAGCGCATCAATTTTCCCCAAGGGGATATCATGGTGCTATCCTAGCTCCCTGTCGTTTGGTAAGGCACTGATTAGCACAAAAGCAGGCGTCTTAAGTCCTAAACAACCACATTTTAAATTTTCTTTTGAATCCCAAATGTTCTTCGTTGGGACGCAAATCCAATGGTAGCTTGTTCCACTGAATAGCCGCCAGATGCAAAAATGTACGGCTGGCGTCCCAACTTTTTTTGTGCCTTTTTCTGCTAACACAAGATTACGGGATCTTAGGCTGCATTTTGGAGTGCAACATTCGATTCTATCCTGAAGATTTACTGGGCCTGTTTTATACAGAGTTTTATGCGCATGGCAGTGTAGTTCAAAATTCGCTCTTTGGCGCATCATCAACCAATGTAGAGCTGCTAGGCATGTGGATGCAGAACTATATCTATCTTTCTTACAAATCAATCCTGACGCAGGCTTTTCTGTTGCTTGACGTCGCGAAAACTGATGGTCAGCCATACCTACATGCAAAGCATTCCCATAGTCCAGGCTACTTGGTATGAGAATCTGGACTATGTTTTTCTCCAATTGACTGGAATCCAGTTGAAGAGTTTCCTTAATAGTTTTAAAATAACAAAACATTTACCACACATGACCATAACTTGTTCGTGCATGGATAACAAATTGCCTACTAGCACTCCCAGATTTTTTGCTACCTTGATTAGAAGAAGAAAAGACAGACACAAATTTAGCACACATTATCTTCTGTACTTCCGAAATCACCGACTCAAGTGTCATCAATTGAAATAATATTCTACATTTACAAGCTGAAATATTGCACAATATACATTCTGAAGGCAGGGAATGTGAAGATGTTCAGCTGTGAGAAAGAACTGTGAGGATTTTACCTGCAGTAGAGAAAGATCTGGAAAAGAGCGAGGAATACAGACAGCAGCTCTGGAGACTATGGATAATTTGTTATTCACTCCCCAGAATGCTGGGGGAAGTGGATTATGTCTGTGTTATCTTTGTGTAACTGGCCATAAAATACTAGCAGACTCATGATGTGATGGCTTGCAGATGTACCACAATGAATATATGTGGCTGTCAATCTAATCCATGGATACTAAGAAGTGCTAGGCTTATGAAGGCTAGAGCAGTGGGAGCTGGAACCTTGGTGTACAGTGTTGCTGTAGAACTTCCCATTTACTGGGGTAAAACCTAATCACTAGCCCTAATCCCTCTTTGAGAAGGCGTCGGTCTCACCTTGCCCCTCTTCACAAGAAGTATCCAGACTCAGTCATGGGTGTGAGGTCAGAGAGTCAAGTTAGTACTATATATGTTGAAGAATGTTCTCAACCACTCCACCTCTGTCGAGCACCTCTGTTCTTGCCCCTGGATGGATGGAGATGATGGAAAATGATCTGATCTTTTCCATGGGGGAGAGAATATACTAAATTCTGGCTCCCATAGATCCCACAAGAGCAAGAAAGGTCTAAGCCTTGCCACAGTGTCTGACGTACTTATTGCTTACTTGACTTAGTATCAAGAGATGTGGATTGGAACAATGTATAGTGAGTGAAGAGATAAATGATTTGAACGACATTGCATTTGGCTATGCAGTTGAGTGCAGTACTGTACACTTTGCTTATAGATGGCACATGTTATTAATGTCAAATTTCTATAGATTTAGGGACTATTATGATCTGCATAAAACTGTAGGCCTCCCTTCCTGGATACTCAGTGGTCTTGAGCGTCTTGACACAAGGTGACAGGCATAAATGGTGGCAGAGCACTGAGAAAAATATTGAAATTACCCTGCAACAGACCTTTTTAGGTGCCTGAGGAATAAAGAGGAGTTAGCATCAACCACAAGTTCGCTTTACAGTGCAACTCATTTGGCTACACAGTGAGAAGATGGAATTAAGTATAGTTATAATACAAATTTAAAGCCAAGCTGATGTACACTAATCCCAAAAATATGTTGTAAAAATACAGAATTACTACTGGCAGACCAAATCGTCTGACAAACTTAAGTCTCAATAACATGAAGCATACAAGAAGAAATTAAATAATGGCAATGTAGAAAATGAGAAACAGAATTTGGTGGTCAGTATATGTTTTTCGGTTCTATTGCCTATATATGAGGAAATCTCAGCGGCGGCTCCTCAGCTAAGGCGGAGATCGTTGCGTCACTGCTCTGCAGGCAGTAGTTAAAAGAAAACTAAAATGATAATAACCAACATTATTATCATTTTAGTTTTCCATTTCTTGGTATGAGGCTGGGCTGCTCTGCTGACAGAGCAGGGGCCAGGGGGAGGAGTGGTTTGCTCACTCAAAGTGCGCATGAATGTTTGGCAGGCCATCTCAGGCTGGCCAAACATTCATGCGCACTTTACATGTTCTCCACCCAGGCTGCATTACAGCCTAGTTGGAGAACATGCCCAGGCTCCCCTCCCCCTCCCCATTCTCCCATTCTCCATCTGAGCTCTGAACTACGGTGCTCAGACTAATCACAACACTGCACTGCAGTGTTCTGATTGGGTTAGGGAAGCCTGGGTGCTTCCTGCTGCAGGACTTCAGACAGGAAGAAGATAAGAGGAGAATGTTTGAGAACCGGTGGCTGACGGTAGCAAGCTAAGTGTTTTTTTTTCCTTTTTCATCCCCCCGCCCCGCCTCACCACTCCCGTCCGGTACAAGCCACACCTGGGAAATCTAAGTTATCTAACAAAACTAAATATTATTGATGGGGAAACCCTAATTAGATCCAAAAAAGCTGGAAGGTGTCACTATTATAGAGATGTCTGTAGAAGCTCTCCAGTCAGAGGTATTGCTTGGCATAAAGTCACACAACGGGAATATAGTAAAGAGGTCTGTAGCCTTTAAAGTCGAAAAGGAATCTGTCTAAAGCTAAAGTGTCACCACCACTTAAAACTACATCGAACATTCGTGAATCCCACATCATGTGTCTCAGTACTTGTCCACCTTCTCATTGTACAACTTGGCAGCTGCACTTGACACTCCCCTCTTCTGGGCCTCAATATCCTTGGATTTTTCTTGTCTCCTGATTCGTGAACAGAGGTCCTCCCTTTGTTCATTAGCACCTCTTATCCTGGCCAAAAGTACTCCTCCTAGGGCCTCTCTATCTCTCATACACAATGTGCCTTTCACCAACTATTAGATCATATGAACGTACCTGCAAGAATATGGAAACGTTGCAAACCAAGCAAACTTTCACATTGAAGGTTATACATTAGAATCCAAATGTTAAAGCCTTTGGTCAAGTTAATGTGGCAAGCATCTCAGTATATGTTTAAATGCATGGTTATAGATACCTATACAGTTATAAAATAATGTGTGATTTTATAAGAGTTAACATTATTATTCAAACCACACAAATAGAGTTATAAATGAGAACTGCAATTTGGTGATGCTGTAAGGAAAGGATGTATGACGTTACTCCGCATACCATTACAACTACCTACCATTACAACGCGACCATTACAACGCATACCATTACAACGCATAGCGCTTTGGGGTGCTGGATAGTGGTAAGTATAATTTACTATTCTAACTCCAGTCCCCGTGGACCCTAGGGAAGGTGTTGGATAGTAAATTATACCATTCCCTATCCTATAGCGCCCCCCAGCGCAATGCGTTGTAATGGTATGCGTTATAAAAGTCGCGTTGTAATGGTAGTGCGGAGTAACGAATGCGTTGTAACAGGTGCATACCGTAAGGAAAACATTAGAATGCACACTCATGTATATGTCTGGATTATACAGTAAATGCACCTTCAGTAGTTCAGTCAAGTGCACCACTTTACATTAAGGATATTAAATCACACCAATATATGAGGCCATCTGTATGTATGTGTGACATGGTCAAAACATAAAAGGGTGGAGCCAAAATGTTGCTGCTCCAATGGCATTATTTTAAATGGAGGAGTGACATGGTGACAGTGCTAGGGAGCAGTGGTACTCACGATCTAGATGCAACAGCTGTAGATTGTCCCTAAGAACATGATACTGGAATGATGGTAGTCATGGGCTGCATCTCGTTGTCCACATGGTGAGAGTCTGAATAACCTGGTTAATGGCTAGATGTCCCGGGATATAACATTTTATAAAGATCCTGTGGTGAAGAAGTCTCTAAGGAGTCTGGTGCTTAGAGCCTCAAAGGAAACAAACTCCTAATGGCCATGCTGCAGGGGGTTTCAACTGGGGCTTGGGATGGAACCCAGTTCAAATCCTAACTGTATGACAGCTAGACAATAGGCACATCCTGAGCCACTGGCTGTTGTTCCGATGTTGGCAGTTCCAACACTCATGAACACAGAGTGCCTAAAACCCACTGGCACTGCTCCTGCCATAGGGGGCAACAAATGATGCCCTGTGAAGTCATGTGGCCCTCATTTTACTGACACGGACTACATGATATTAAGGAAGTACCCATTCACAAGGCACTGCTGTGTTGCTGCAGATAATCAGCTGAGGACTCTGGGCGTGATTTCTGTCTGTAAAGTGCAGTCTGAAATCTGCACAAAGGTGCAACATTATCCAAAACAAAAGAGTCAAATGACTGAATGGATTCAAATTTGATTACAGATCTGGAAAGAAAATGGACTCAGAGATGAAAAGTGGCAGCTAGTATATTTAGAGTCTTCTACAGAGCATTGATTGGAATTTGCGTTAAGTATTGAGCATAGTTCATGGATGGGGTTAAAAGCTATATACTGTATTAGTCTAACAAATGTATGAAATCTTTCTCCACCAACATCCCCATAAATGAAGTGTTGATATACTGGGATGTATGAAAAGCATCATATTCTTTTCACTATAGGAGGACAAGAAGCTCATTAGTGGTGAGGCAATAAGCATGGGATCAGGAATTGTGGAGCACAGGTGGGATTTACCTCCCCAGATTTTGGAGGGGAGGGGATTGCAGACGACATTGTGCCACAAACCCCACCCAGATGTTGAAGTGCAAACTGAATACTTAACAGTGGCATACTGATCACTAATTTCTGGAGCCACACTGCACTTGCCTAAACTGTTTTGACTTGCTGCACTCTGAGGAGTAATCTCTTTGGATCCCCAGGGACCTCTTGGTTTAGTTAATTATTTAATTGTGGTCATTGAGGTTTTGAGCCTCTCCTAAAATTGATCTGTTTGTTAAGCCATGTGAGGTAGAAAAGTAAAGGAAAGCAGCAGATGCCATTTATTTTATTGTTGCTGCTGGATCACCTGGCTTGAGAAACGATTAAGGAGAGGTTTAACAATTCAAATACTACAATTAAATAATTAGGAAACAAACCAATAGGTCTTGGAGCCACAGGAAGTTGGTTCCTTATTTTACAGCTCTTCAAATAAACATGTGATATGCAGCATGTCTTTGTCCAACGTGTTCTGTCACTGTGTTTGATCTGCAGTATCTGTGAAAACTTCCAAACAGAAGAGTTATGACCAAGCACATATGTGTATAGTGTCAGCTTGATTTAAACTGTGCTAAGTTTTTTCTTGAATGGCATTTATTAACATTAATTCATGAAATAATTTAACTCAAAGTATTGACTTTTGGTGTGAAACAGAAAAGAGAAGGACGCAATCTTACAGTGTCCGAACTGCACAATTTGCAACCAGAAAACCTGGATTCAATTCCAAACTTTCCCACTTGAAGAAACTGAGTGATCGATGGAACTTCCTTTACGTCTCAATCATTTTCCTTAACCACCCAATTTAAGAGTGCATCGAAGTAATTCAGTTTAGGATCTGCGTTCTACAAAAACCTTTACGTAGTTAATATAAAATAATGTTGTTTCCCAATTAAGAATATAGGCTATATAAATAGAGAACATGACAAACTGACATGTTTTGCTGACTAACTCCTTCTCCAACAATAACTCAGACAGGCCTTCGGAGGAGTATTCCATCGATGGAACCAGAGTATGCTATGTCACTGACATTCTTAAGGTCCACTTGGTGGAAAATTGGGCAGGTACACCTTGAGTTTTGCAGAGAGGGTACCCCATCGCCATTACAACAGAGTGCCCTCTCCTCGAAATTTTAAATGAGCACCTAAATATTCTCCATGCCACTGACAAATGGTTAAGGTGACCATGAAACAGAAGCACGTGTCACCTTGCAAGGTGGCAAAATGACAACTTGTGCTTCACATGAAGAGGTGTTTATCATGATAGCATTTTAACTGGAAGTTAAACATCTAGGTTGATATCTACAATATTCTTTAATCATTGAACCCATGTAATCACTTCACTTACCCTCAACCTCCATCTATCTTCGAGAGATCAAATCCATCATTCTCTCCGTATGGTCAAAGATTGCAAATGCCTCGCTATGTCAAGGCACTATCCCTGACTGTCTAAAAGTAGGACAAGTAACCCCCACTTTAAAAAAACCTAATGCAGAATGCTCTGATCCTAACAACTTTTGACCCATCTCCAACATCTCTACTCTTGCGAAGCTCCTAGAAAAATGTGTCCAGATCCAACTCTGCAGCCAAATAGACAACTTTCAACTCTTTGACCAACACCACTCAGGTTTCCATCAAGGTCACAGCACTGAATCTGAACTCACTCATGTCGTGGATGACATATTAAAAATGCTGGATCGAAATGAATCATGCCTTCTGATACTGCTTGACTTATCTGCCGCCTTTGACACGGTTAAATACGATAGTCTACTGAAACTACAGGAACAAAGGATGGGCTTATCAGGGGTTGTATTGCAATGGTTTTCTTCATTCCTTCAAAACAGATCCCAGAGAGTCAAAATCAGTCAATCCATGTCTAAGTCCCACGCGATCACTCTTGGTGTTCCACAGAGATCTGCTCTCTCACCCCTTCTCTTTAATCTATTCCTGGAACCAATGGCAAACCAGTTAAAACCGGCTAACAACCACTATCACATGTACGCTGATGACACTCAATTGTATCTCAAAATCGCCTCCCCAGAGGACATTATATCCCTCAATTCTACTTTGCAAAACCCTCATCTCTGTCTCGCAGATAACCATCTCAAACTCAATGCTGCCCCAACCGAATTCCTTCTCATCTCACTGCTGAATAACATCCCCAAGATCAATCTTTGATCGAAACATCTTACAGCCCTCAACTGCTCTCCTCGAATCATAGACTCTGCTGGATCCTTGGGAATTACATTAGACAAATATCTGAATATGCACAATCACATTATCGCAGTCTCCAAAGGAGCGAATTACCAGCTGAGCATTCTGCTGAAACACAAGCTGTACCTCAAACATGAAGACATGAAACAAGCGGTCCAAGCTCTTGTATTGCCCAGACTGGATTTTGGTAGTGCCACACTATGATGCCCTCCTCGATACACGTTGGTCCCTCTAGGAGCCTTCCTCAACGTGGCTGCCAGACTTGTCTCTGGAAGAAAAAAATACACACATCTCCCCAGCTCTAAAATCCCTGAACTGGCTACCGTATGAAGCAAGAATTCAACTACAAATTGCATGCATGAATCATAAAGCACTACATTTCATTTACCCCAGATATCTGGCCCAAAAGATAGAAAAATCAGGGGGCTGCAGTCCTTCATGAAGTGCGCACTCTCTGCTTCTGAAACCCCAATGAGCCCATAAAAAGAAAACGGGCTCCAGGGCTTTCTCAGTTGTCGCACTTAAGATATGGAATTCTCTACCACCGGTTGTTCGGCTCATCTCATCTATCACGCCTTCAAAAAAGAAGTAACATCTTTTGTGTGATGACTACGTTTTTCCCCTAAGACAACATCCCTATGCTTATAGAAATATAACCCAATTAACTACTCTTTATGATGCTTGCCCATCTCATTGCTGACTATTATTTTAGATGAAGCTTATTACTTATTTCCATTACTGTGTTTGTCATTCATAAATGTGACTACTTTGCCAGTCCAACTGAAACCCTACCTCTCTTCATGTAAAACACTCTGATCCCTACTAGGGTCATGTTCGCGTCAAACAAAACATTAGAAATAAAAAAGTGAGTGGACACAGAAAAGCACTTAACTCATATATATGTTCTGCAGGGGATGTCATTGACTGCACAGGCAGGCTGAGTCAGAACCAACTGGAGCTAACACTGTATATACTATAGGTGGGCCAACCAACAACTTAACAGTAGAAGCTGAGCCAGAGCAGACCCAAGGGTCTGGCTTGTCTCTAAGAACCTCTGCATGAGCCAAGCCATAAACATGTTTTGCATGTAACAAACATTATGTAAAAATATAATAAAGTTGCTTCAAAATTAAAAACAAGTGTACTTCTATAACATTCAGAAATGTTTACCTTAGTAATCAGATGATATCACTGCATTAAGTGGTATTTATTAGAAGTGATAGATTTATTGAGCAACATTCTCCCCACACCCCGTCTTCCACCCTGAAGACAATGCCATCCGTGAATTAAGTGTCAAATCAGTAGTCAAGTGCACATTTTGTGTGACCTAGTCTCTTACTATTTAAGGGCCAACATTATAGTCCATTAAATCAAAATCATGAATAATATTTGGCTAGGATCACATCATTTGTTCAAGCAGGAAAGCCGGTATTGACCCCAGGTTTTCGACTTTTACATTGTGCAATTAAGCCACTAGATCAGTATCTCTGTTTCTCATCTGTTTGAAATAAGATTTTAAGACTTGGTCTCAAAGTCTTGGTCCATGTGGTTAGAGCATGGGTGGCAGGCTGAGGTCACAAAAAAGCTCAGCTTCTTTTTAACTGAGTCAAATCCAGGCATCTGGCACACATATAGCTCAAGCCTTCAATGACTCGCCCACCTCCATTATATAAGGAGTTAAACCAGCACATAGCTCATTGCAATAAACTAGATTGGCCTATTATGATGGCCCAGGCAACCACATCTATTGATCTTCAAAAACGAATAGTCAGATGCATTTGAGTAGTTTCAAATAACAAGCAGATGTTCCAGCGACCACATTCACCTGCCACAGAATGGTTCATGATGAATGAAAGTAAACTTTCAGAGAACTTACCTTGAACAGCATTAAAATAAAGAAGTAGAATACAACAAAAACTCAGATGTGTCATCATTTAAACTGAGTCAGTTAGATCTCACACACGTACATACTATTGGATACCTCTTGCAATGTTGAACATGAATCACACAATGATTTGTCTGTAGTCAGTGGGTGTAGTGCCAGAATATTTAAAAAAATATATAATTCAAAAAAATATTGCAGCAAAAATATCTACTATGAAAATATTGTCAAGCTAAGAATATATAGGTAAGTTTAGGTTTACTAAACGTCAACCCACATATATATGTTTCCCTAGCAAAAGCGATTTTTGCACTGCTAATAACCTTGGCACTGTTGGCTGAATCTTCATAAAACTTTTTTAAAAGTTCATTCACCTCAGCTTCTTCCTGGAAAGTTTCAGGGTTATCTGTCAAGTGGGGCCAAAGAAAAACGGGTGGTCTCAAAGCATGTTTTTTTCCCATGCAATTTCCGAAATGAAATTTAGGAAGCGCTTTAGAAAAAAGCTGACATGAATTACACAAATTTACTTAGAAAGCATGTTTTATGTGATTTGGAGTAAACGAGTTCAGTCATTTTTGAAAAATTAAGGGGTATATTTACAAGAACCTGTGCTAACCAGTTTTTGTGGTAGTTAGGGGCAATTCTTTTAATGCGGTCTATTTCCAAAACCTATTGCCCTGTTAGCAACATATTTACAATATGTTGCTACATGGCAATAGTATAAGCTATGTGTACACAAGAAGGCTGTGGAGAACAAAGTTTTTTCCAGTGCCTGAAGGGTTGAGAGGATGCTAAGTCGGAGTATAACCTCCCATGTCAAAATAATAAACCACAAAAAATACTCCAACAGACCATCATGTGGTCAGGTAAATGAGTACTTAAACGGGGAAAAAGGAAGTATGCAGTGTGAGGATAGGTGTGTAACTTCACCAAAAGGTGAGGAAAGAAGCAATTCCTTTTTTTTAATTACCCTCACACACCCTACTGGTGTTATGTTTCATCATCGGGTCACCCCGACGCCTACAAGTCGGGGTGGACTCAACCACAGTGTTGGGAGCTCTTTGTAATAAGTGAAGACCAGGGGGAATTAAAGATAAAAAACCTCAGACAGATCCCCGGTTTCCCTTTATTCTTGGGTCTGTCAGGGTTATTAAACATCTTTAAAAAAGGGTTAATGGGAGTGTGTTGGTCCTATGACCCTGGTGCCAACATGTTTCAGTCTACTTTTTGGTGAAGTTACACACCTATCCTCACACTGCATACTTCCTTTTTTCCAGTTTAAGTACTCATTTCTCTGACCACATGATGGTCTGTTGGAGTATTTTTTTGTGGTTAAATAGTATCAGCTAGCCACAGCGAAAACTGCTACTAACACTAGCGTTAAGGTGATAAAACAATTGATGTTAGCGAGAGAAAAGTGACAAAAGGTCAATTAGCAGCAAAAAAAAATCACGTTAGTCAGCCCAATGTCACTTTTCAGCCTCTAGAGGCAAAAATAGCCTACAGATACACCTTTAATGAAAAAACAAAACAAAAAAAACAAACAATGGAATGCAGAATGGAGCAGTCAAAGTCAAGTTCAGCACAGGTCAACAATCCACCCCAAACCCACCAACAGCCAGGATGACCAGCCAGAGTCCCAGGGGAAGAGGACATGAATAATCAGTGCCTCATATATGAAAAGTGGTGCATCGCTGGGGAAAACCAGTGATGCAGCACTTTTCATAGTGCCATCCTTGCAACACCATTGAAGCACAGACAGTCTCCAGGGCCTGGAGGCCTCCCTGGGCATGTGTCTGAGATGAATGGGAGGCGATGGGGCAGTGCAGTGGCTGCGGCCTGACAGTGGAGGCGGGCCGAGTCGGGCCCAAACCTGTGGGCCGTGGCAGTAGACATTGAGGCATTGATGATCTCTCCTACATAGTGGCGAAGTCTGCCAGGTTACATGGAGAAACATTGCTGACATGTGTGAGAAGACCGCCAGGCACCCCTTGGAGCTGCGATCGGTAGGGGCACTCCTGTGCACTGACATAGGGAGGACTGCATTGCATAACACGCGCCACCAATACACCGGGATGCACAGAGCAGATTGCCAATGTTGGGCGTCGCCTCTCTATATCACAGGCGGGAAGATGTGTCGCTGCCCAGACGGTGTGGAGAGTGGGGCCACTCAGCTGCGCTGAACTTAGGTGACCGAAGTGCTGCAACTTCAAGCCTGAGGGGGCCCTGTTGCATAACCTGCATCGGGAGGTTCCCCAGTGGACTTGAGGGGCAACTGCTGTACCCAAGCCTGTGAAATGATGCCTGGCTGAGGCTCCTGCTGGCTGAGTCTCAGATTCTGAGAGAGCGCAGCGGATTGATCCCTGGTGTTGATGTCCATGTGAGGAGAAGTTGGGACACAGGGTAGAGGAGGTCCAGGGGTCGAGTCAAGCCCAGGCCTAGCACCAGTGGGTGGCACACACCTTGCCCTGAGGAATCCCTGTGCTGCAGCTGACCAACATAATCAAGGGCACCGCACAAGACTTGTGGGGGACTCCACTAACTGGCTCCAGTTGCTGATATCGGCCATTGGTGGCGGCGGGTGCCTGGGGGCCGCTTCAGGCCTGGGTCCTTGGGGGTACCTCTTAATCTGCCATCACACACTGGGTCACTGGGGAACACAAAATCTGGTTGCCACTGTTAGATCGGAGGAAGCGATCGGGTGGTGATGCCTTTCCTCGCCTACTGGTGGTGAGCTCTTGGGCGTTCGTGGGATTTCCATCGGTGTCACCCCAACATAAATTCCTGCCAAGCATACACCTGACTGGAAGAGAGGGGCCATCAGGCCACACTGCACTGTATTTAATACATAGTGCCTCGGCGTCTGGAGCAACAATGGCCTGCCTGCAGAAAGGTGTGGCGTCAACATTTTGCCGCTCCTTTGTGCCGGTGAACCGAGCGGCTGGGGATCGTTAGCTGCCGGGGCAGGTGACAGTGGACAGCCTGGACTCCAAACTAGACTCTGTACTCGCAGCAGGTAACTTCCCTCAAACAAACGGGCACTTCCTTTGCTTGCCGCATAGACAAAATCACAGTCGACTTCACCCTGGAGCTCGCATATTATTTCAAGCTGACTTACAAGCAGTGGCGGCTGGTGACACTTGAAAGTGGTGTGGCGAATCAGCAGCAGCAGGTGTCAGGGCTAACGGGAAGAGCCCCATATCCCTGTACTCAGTGTCTCTGCATTTCACTGGTACACAGATCAAAATTTAGGCAAGCACAGGTTGTAACAAGAAATGGATCAGGAAAAATGGCACACAAGCCAATATCTCCATCTCAATACATTCTCAACCTTCCTACCAGACATATGAGACACAAGGTCCTTGCTATGTGGCATCAAAAGCGGGCAATAACTGAATACAAAAGCTAACACAACAAAGCAGGTGTTACCTACAAACTGCAATCCAATGCTCAAAAGTGAAATTTATTAAATATATTCCAGCAGATTCAGCAGAGACGTAATTGTGAAAGGGAGCTGGGCCAAATTATTTCTCTCAATGGCTCCTTTGGCTTATGTACACAGTGCTGCACTGCTGCCCCTTCCCCCCCAAGCTGAAACGAGTTGCGCAAGGTTACACAAAGCGAAGAGGAGAAAATTAGACTACAATAATGGTGTCTTGATCTGAAGGCAACAACTGGACCTATAGACCACCTTCCCAGCTTTGCTATGTGGCTTAAAAAACATAAATGAAAAGAAAATGTGCGAACTGCAACCTTTCTCAGCAATATCAAACGTACCCTCCTATGTGTTGTGTCTAAAGGACAGCATGAGGCTTCCTCCGTTGTAAATACTAATGCAAAACATCCAGAATACATATTTCCGGTGCTTGGTTCCCGTCACCATAAAAAGCAGTCAAGTAGACGTAAGAAACAAAAAAACTTCTTGGTGTAATCAAAACAAAGCCTGATTGCTGGTAACAAAGCCCGACTGCTGGTAGCAAAACCTGATTGCTTGTCCGTCTAACGCTCATGGTAGGAAGAGCATATTCATATTTCCAGGAAGAACGGCAACTCTGTGGTCCCCTCAGTCGAAGGGACCTTTTTAATCAGCATTACTCATATGAAAACATCACGTGTGCCCCTTTCCAGTCCCATTCCATTCTAAGCACATTCTCCTTTCGACTCTATCTGGGTGTCGCAAAGTCACACCGCATCAAGCCGTTTATCAAACCCTGGTTGAACTGTGACTAATTGATGCCATTTATTTGGGCGGATGGCCCTGAGATGGGAGGCTTCCTCCCTCTGCCTGATTTTAATATCTAGACAAATGTTCTGAGCAGGCACAGATATCATCTGCACCAGCACCTCCTTACATACATATTTTGAGGTGCATGCAGTTTTAACAAAATGAGTTTTGAAAGTTTCCATCTTGTAGTGCAAAGGAGGTTTTTTTCATATTTTTTTCTCTGCATTTTATATAGCGCTAACTTGACCCGCAGGTATCAGAGAGCTTTACTGGATCACCAGTTGCATTACAGACGGACACACGCATTAATTTTGGTAGGCATGGTGGATTAAGCACTAGCCGACAGCCACATATTCGAACACTGGCGATGGCGGCATTGGCATGCCATAGAAACATTTAAACACTTAATCATAGAAAATCAACCACTGAGTTTACCTTTTGTTTTACTCTGTGGCCCTCCGCTTCTGTGACTCGGAACGTGCCTGTAATTTTAGCTGGCCCGGCCGGGACATTCCCAGTGGCGAGGGAACTCACGAGGTGATGGAAGGAGGGGTCTTGCCTGCAGCATTCCCTCACGTGCAAAACCGTTAACACGGCTAGCCCCACCCCTTCCCCTTAAAGTCAATGAGGCTCTGCTGACCATGCCCTGGGCCACATCAGAAGCACCCCTTTTCAAGACCATTCACTGCTGCTTGGTGCAGCCACTCACATCAGGATGATGTCACACTCCTAGCTTGTGCCTCGAGGGCGAGGAATTATCCTCACACAGTTCTGCACATGAGTACTAGGAGGGGACTCTCACTCTCGTCAGAGGGTCCGACGCGGACCTAAAAAAATACAACGACAATGATATACTACATATTAAAATGTAATGTTTCGAATCGATAGAAGTGGTCAAGTGGAGCACCAAGCTGTGAACAATGAGCATGCCATTTGCTCCATGGTGGTGTTAATTTTCTCCCTTTTCCACTCCGAAGCTGAGAGGGCAACACCCCCTATGACTGTTAATACCAGCCACCACTGCTTACAAGGTACACGACATTGAGCAAGAACTGGCCAAAGTCCTTCCGAGTACCGTGAGCACAGCTTTGGAGGTGTAGCAGCTAATGGCAAATGTGAAGTCACTGGAAAGAACTGGAGAGAATGCGGAGGGCCTCTCCCAGCATAACAACCTGAGGGTTTTGGGTCCACCTGATGGAGCTGAAGTGGCTGATGCAGTGGCTTATAATGAGACATGGTTGCATGAACAACTGCCAGCAGGTGCACTCTCCCAGTTCCTTGTTGTGGAGCTGGCCCATCGAGTGCCGGCAAACCTCATACTGCTGGGGACAGGTCCTAGACCCTTTCTCCTCCGCCTCCTACAGGGATCGTGACGCTGTCCTGAGGGATGTATACAAGCTGGGGGAGGTGAAAGTGGATAACGCCACAGTTATTTTCTTCTGTGACTATGAAACAGGGAAGCACAGGCACAGGGGCTTGTCTCTAGTGGTTAAGCAATGCCTCTGAGAGTTGGGCTTCAAATACTCCCCCCTCTACTCGTAAAGACTGTGAGGGATCTCAGATGTTGAGATGCAAATCATTGACGCTGCTGAACAGTGCTGGACCTGGCTGCAATCTACTGGTTGCTAGGTGCTGCGGACTGGGAGTAAAAGGTCGGCCCAACAAGCTGTCATTCATGGAGCCAGTTGTACTGGGAGGTTTAGGAGAAGCAGGCATCCCCGCCACAACTACAAGCCACCCCCAATCTGCAGCAGGTTGTACAAGAGAGGCGGAAGGAGCTGCATGCGACACTGATGATGCGCAATCGCACTCAGAGGTAGGATCCCGACTCTTCCCCTGAACGCTCAGCCAGCGACTTGGGCTCCACTTCGACATAGTCATCCGGTGCAGAGTCCATGCACCACCCGATGTGACTGCAGATAACCTAATTTAATGTTGAATGGTTGTGCGTCTCTCCTTCTTCCATGGTTACAGACAGATCCGGGGAGTCTCTGGCTTTCCGAGGTCCCTGGTCTCCAGCTTCCTGATGCTGAAGTTCCAGTCTACCAAGTTCAGCAAGGTACATGCAGGCTGTAATGCAGCCTGCATGGAAAATGGGGTAAGTACGCATGACTGATTTTGGCAGCCCGAGAGGGCCAATCAAACAGTTATTGCTCACTTAGGAGCCATAGGGCATGGCAGCCATTGTGCATCAACATGGGGGAAAAATACAGGGGGGCCTATTCATGAGCCCCTTCTAACAGTTTAACGCTGCTGGTGCGTCATTTTCATGACAGACTTGCAGATGAATTTTGCACCACATTGCGCCTTATTCACAAGTGACACATCTAGGCATATGTGTGAGCTTGTAAAGACCTGTGCCACAATATATCTGCACACAACAAAGCCTCGTAGGAGTGGCGCAGTGAAATCTAACAGATTTCACTGTGACAATTCTAGGATGCCACTGTGTCAAAAATGTATGCCTGCCTCATGACAGGTGTATAGGTGATGCAGTGCAATAGGGATAGGCTGGCCCTCAAACATTGCTGGAGTTGCATCATGCTTGGGACACAACTGCAGCAATGCATGACTTCAGTGCTGACCGATACGTCAGGATTCCAGACGTATCTGTAATTGATTGCAAAGGGAGCGCCTTACAGCAAATATGGCGCAGCCATGATGTCGCAAGGAGGGCACAGAGAAAAGTGTCCAATCGCTGTTTTATCACAGTGATGCAACACTTTTCATGAATGGGGCCCAGGATTGCGCCCTATCTTATTGATAGGGCGCATTCCTGACCTTTTGTTTTGGCACAGGGCAGGGTAGCAATTTCAATTCAATTTCAAGAAGTTTTTATTCGATAATTAAATCATAAAAGACATGTAACATAATTTACAGTAGCTAAAATACATGTACAGTTCCTAAAATAAAATAAAGTAATATTAAAACAGTCGAAGACCATATTAAATCATTTAAGCAAAACTTCATTGAAAATTCCTTACGAGTTACGATAAATCCATAAGCAAATGACCTTTATAAACCAGGCACATTAGGCGGGAACACATATACACATGGTCAATTAGTCAAATGCAAATCAGTGGAATAGGCTGGAACCTAGGACGAGTTAATATATCTTGCTCTTAGGATCCAGGCCCAGCCTAAAAATTTCGCTAATCCAGTTACAGTTATAGTTGACAGGTCGGACTTTAATAACCTACTAGCATTCGCCGCTGAGCGTGTTCCCAAGTTTCTGCAAACTGGGCTTAGCCACTTTCCTCGAGGGGCAGTATACAACGGGCAAGCAAAAAGAAAATGGTTAAGACTTTCGTCCTGTCCTATACACCTAGGACAGTACCCCGAGCCTCCCTTACCCCACTGTTTAGTAACCTCCCTTAGAGGCAAGGAACCGCACCTAAATTGATGATATACTTTGCGGTCCAGGGGCTTAGTTATAACATCCCAGTAATTTTCAAAACTGGAGACGTCTTTGATAACAACAAATGTACCAGTAAGGTTAGTATCTGTCAGACCAGAGTGTCTATTGTTTACCACCCAGTCCCAGTATTGCAGCTTTACATCCTTCTTAGAGGGAAAGGATGCTGTGTCGGGGTTTAACCAGAGTTCACCATAACCCATGGCACACAAGGTGGTTCTTAAGGCTTTGAACCAACCAATATTAAGGGAGCCTGGAAGATTCCTAACCTCTAAGCAGGCTCTTGCATAGAGCTGGAGTTCGGGCGTAGTCCATAGACGTCGCCAAAAAGCTAGTGGAAGCAATCTGGCCATGTCCTCCACAGGCTGACACCCAAGATCATACAAAAGTGGGATCCACGGGGATGACTGTGGGAGGCCAGTGGCCGTCCTTAGAAATTTATTTTGGGCAGCTTTCAGGGGATCAAGGTTACTATAGCCCCAGAGCTCAGCTCCATACAAGACAGATGGTAAAACTTTCATGCCATAAATTTTCATTAAAGGTGACATGGGCCTGGAAGAGGAGCTCTTATGTTCTTTAAGCAAGGCTCCACCTATCTGCGTATGCTTTAATGCCAATAGGTTAACTGTTGGGACCAACTAAGGGTCTCACTAAACGTAACTTCGAGGTAGGTGAACAGTTTGGTCTGTTCCAGTGGTGTATCACCCATAATGACCCTAGCTGTAATAGAGGAGTGTCCTCTTAAGACCATAAATTTAGTTTATCTCAAGCTCATGCTCGCAGCAGAACAATTCAAACCTTGACAGGGCCTTCTGGAGGCCCTGTCTGGTCTTAGATATTAAAAGGGTGTCATCTGCGAACATGAGCAATGGGATTTTCATTCCAGCCAGGGACAGGGCATCAGTAGGGTGGTTGGCAAAATATTGAATAACCCCGTTTATATATAAGGAAAACAGGGTGGGTGCTAAAACGCACCATTGCCTTACACCTTTAGCGACTGGAAATTTATCTGTTACCTCCCCCGGTTTGCCCCAACGTACTTGGGCATATGTATGGGCGTGTAGGTTGATCAGGAGGCGTATAAGGGGAACCGGCATGCCCAGCTTTACTAAACGATCCCACAATTTTGCCCTTGGTACAAGGTCGAATGCAGACCTAAGGTCCACAAAGGCTGCGTAGAGGTTGCCTTTTCCTAAGGTGACGGTCTTCCAATATAGGAGAACAAATCGGAGAGTCTGATCTAGGGTGCTCACGTGTGACCGGAAGCCAGCCTGGAGTGGTGTAAGAATGTTACTCTCATCAATCCAGTCTTGAATCCTGACAAGTACAAGGCGGCAATGATTTTTTGTACCGCATCTATAAGGCTGATCGGCCGGTAGTTGGAAGGAACCGACCGATCGCCTTTCTTGTAAATTGGCAGGATTTCTGCCCCAAACCAAGACTCAGGGACCTTAGCACCAAAGGCTGAAGCATTAGCCAGTTGAACTATGTATGGGACCCAAAGGTCCTGGTCCTGTTGAAATAAATCGGCTGGGATGCAATCTGGGCCGGGTGCCTTGCCCCTTGGGATAGATTGCAAAATATGTTTAACTTCACAACTCGTGAAATTAAGAGGGGCGATCGAGATAAGACATGGTATGTCGTCCTGAGTATTACTACAATTCCTAAATTGTTCCTCAAAGTAGCGTACCCACTGAGATTGGCCAACCGAGGCAGGGCTTGGGCGATGTTCCTGTGAATTGCCCCATTTTAGTAGATGCCAGAACTGACACATGTTCCGGGAGCTACATGCTTCAGTTAGTTGTGCCCACCGTTCCTCATCCCAGTTGGACTTGGCTTTGTGCCTTGCATTTTTGTAAGCCTTCCTACAAGACTTTATTTGACTATGGGTTTTTTGTTTTATTGAATTAAACAAATCCCCATGGGTTCGGCGACAATCCTCATCAAACCAAGATTTTGTTTTCTGTTTCCCCCTCCTACCCTGCTTGGAGATGGTCTTTACAAATAGGTTTTTCAACTCTAAAAATAAACTAGTGTGGATGTAAGTGATTTGAGCATTAATATCATCCTGTGACCCACAACTAGAAATTTCTTCCAGAGACTTTGATACCAGTGTTCTAATCTCCTTACGTGCCTCGACATTAACAGAGACTTTTGGCCACCGTACCCTTCTCATGTCGTTACTAAGGACAACTTCATCCTGGACGACATTTAGCCTACTGCTCTCTAGCCCCAGAAAACTGCGATCCCTTAATTCCATCACCAACGGATCATGGTCACTTTCCGGGCGAATCGAGACAACCATATCCTCAACTATGGCCCACATCATTACTTCAACCAAAATGTAATCTATACGGCTACTATATCTGCCGTTACTAAAAGTATGGCTACCTGTCCTATCAGAGCGCACTCTACCATTTAGTGCTCGCAAGCCCTTGTCCAGGCACAACCCTTTGATAAATGTAGCAGATTGCGTCCATTTTCTAATCGGGGCTAACTCAAGCTGGGGAATCCCCCAAGTCATATCCTCGGCCTCGGTGAGTAAGCCGTCACCTACACTCAGGGGTTCAAAACAGGAGTTAAGATCCCCCATTACAATCGTGGACCCATTTCCATGTGCACTTGATAAGAAGTCGTCCAAGATGTGGAGGGTTGGAGCAACCCTTCCACCCTGGATATTCCTGACATAAATATTGATCAACAAGACATCGAGGCCTTTAGGAGATCTTATTCTGACCATCAATATGTCGGGGCTATCAATAAATACTTCTTCTGCTCTTATTCCCTCAAATTGGTGAACCCAAGTAGTCAGGCCTCCCATAGCGCGCCCTCTATGACCTTTAATTGCTGATTTACTAAAATTCATAGTATCCAACAAGAAACACCGATGAGGGTGCCCAGGTTTCCTGGAATGCCCAGACATCACCTTGTTTTATAAAATCCACCCATTCCGTATTACACATTCGAGACTCAAGCCCAGCTATGTTCCAGGTACCAAACTTGGTACCGCTTGAGACCACCCCGGCAATAGAACTAACATTTACTATAACATCATCCGTGGGACCCCCGAAATTTCTATCCTTTTGGGGAACACCATCACTCCTTTTATCGGTTTCAACCACCCCATAATCTACCGTCTCAAATTTCCGGTCTCCATTACGCGACCATTACGCGACCCCCCATTATGGCCAATCACCTTGTCAACAACCTCTTCAGTCGCTACATCCTGAACCATCACTTCAACCATCACTTCAATTTCCTGTTTCCCACCCCGAGCCCACCCCGAGCCCCACCAGAAAGATCATGCTTCTCAATACCACAATGTGTTGAATTTTCTTTTCTTGTTACTCCATAATGGATGTGCTTTTCTGGGGTAGAAGAAGTACCCGTACAATCTAAATTTTCCTTGGGGCCTACATGTGAAGAAACAAGTCAATCATTATAGTCCAGCCCCGACAATGGATCGTACAGATTTTTCAGTGGAATATTCCAGTGCTCATTGTACCGAATTGAGTTAGTACGATTATTGGTTATAGGAGATTGTCCAGAAGGATAGCGGGGAAAAAGGGGGTGGGGGATATTGGTATTGTTAGTGGGATGGGGGAAAAAGGATGTATGATTGGCATGTTCAGGAAGGGAGTGCATCCACTGGAGCTGGAATAGACTGGAGGTCTAAGCAAGGCCACTGGATAAAAATAGCTCAAATTTCGAGTGGAAACACCACCTTCCCTATTTCCGGGATACCAATCACTTATGTATGAGACAACTCTGTGGTCCTTAAAATTGACGATAACAATATCGCCCTCTAGGCCTTTTGGATGAGGCCCACCCAGTTACACCTTCTTACCGAGATAATATCTCCATTTAAGTGAGCTGGGAGGGGTCTGTTTGTTCTCAGCCAATGAATAACCTTGTTTTTCAAATTTGCATTATGTTCTGGGTTTCCATTTGTGATCGGGGGAACACCAGTTAAAAGGATCACAAAGTTTGACGATTCCGGGGGTAAATCTACTGTATCCTTGCGAAGTGAGGATGTTCTATGGGTTGTAGTATTTCTTTTATCAACCCTAGGGGGTATATTTTGCGTATTTTTAATGGGGTTTGGCTTATTTGGAACCAACACATTCTTCTCTTTAGCTAGCTTAAGTGCTAGTATCGGTTTAGTTGATGATGGGGTGGCATTGGAGTTTTTGACTAATCGATTTCCATTTATTTTAGGTGGTAAACTTGGAGTAAGGGTTGAAGTGGTAGGTTTGCCTTTCGTTTGGAACTGATCCTTTAGGTTCGTTATAAGGGGGGGTTTATTCGGATCAGCAGTTGCTAATAGGCTATCCATTTTTCCCCCCAAAATCCTAACTCTCTCCATAAGTGGGAGCATGTAGGATTTTAAAATTTGATCAAAGAGTTCTATGGACTCTTTTTTCGACATAGGTAATACATCTTCGGTGGCAGGTAGAATGGAATGAATATGAGAGCCTGGTGAAGCCACCCTCACGGACGGGACAGATTTTTTAATATTGGGTATTACTACCGGAGGTGGGGGGCTCAGATTATTTAAGCATTTTCTTTTAACCCCTCCCTTTCTCCTCTTCTTAGGTGGGGAGTGAAAAACCCTACGTAAGTTCGTAGGTTTAATTCCGGTGCCATATTTTCTATGTAACGGAATTGATTTGGTGGGAGCTACACTATCGATGGAATGATTAGACAGAGTAGATTGGAGTTGAGGGGCCGAATTTGGGGCTGCTGGCGTGTTAAGGTCTATAAGACTATTAGAGACAGTAGGAGGACTGATGCAGTTATCATCACTATTGATACCAGAGTTAATGGCAGATGTATTGTGATCACGAAATATGCTAGGAAAATGATCAGTACAGAAAAGATCGGCATCTCTGTCCAACCTACCAGTACTTCCCGTGTCTTGAGTGGTAGATCGATCAAACAGGGGGGACAAGGGTTTTTGTTTCAGATGTTCAATGGATCGACGCCGGTCGGCACGTTTCTCTGCTAATAGGAGTTCTTTATCTATTTCCTTGTGTGCCTTCTCAAAATATTTATCAAGAGGCCTAAGGATCGAGACCCCAACACGAGATGGTAGTGTGTTGGACATAACTGTGGACAATCTTAGAGTGTTGGGTGCTCCAGAGACCGACTAAGCAGAGTACGACAGAGGCAAAGTGTAGATATTAGGGACTGGGCCCAGCCCGGCCTCCTTCGGCCCCTGACGGCCACAGACGGTCCCGCCCTTGTCCCGGGCTTCTCCCGGGACGCTCCCGCGCGCTCCCGCACAGCGGAAATGACGTGCGCTGTTTATAGGTGAGTAGTAGAAGGGGGCGTGACAAACAGGGAGAGCGGCCCAGGTGACTCGGGCAGGTCAGCAGCAGGGACTCCTGGGAACCGGAGTCCAAGTACCAACACGCTCGCAGCCCTGCTTAAACTTACGCCCACAGCAGTCTTTGGAGAGTCCTACTCCCCAGCGCCCACAAAAAGCAAGCGCCGCGAAGCGGGTCCGGCGAGTAGTAGCGCTTTTGAAAGGGATAGGCGCTCGAAGTTTCAAATGCGCCAATGAGCTCCACCAACAACAAGGGTCCAGTCCCAGCAGGCAAGCACGATGGAAGAATGAATCCCACGAAGGTTGCAGGTCCGGTGATTTTAACAGTGATGAGGGGGGCGTGGCAAACAGGGAGAGCGGCCCAGGTGACTCGGGCAGGTCAGCAGCAGGGACTCCTGGGAACCGGAGTCCTAGTACCAACACACTCGCAGCCCTGCTTAAACTTACGCCCACAGCAGTCTTTGGAGAGTCCTACTCTCCAGCGCCCACAAAAAGCAAGCGCCGCGAAGCGGGTCCGGCGAGTAGTAGCGCTTTTGAAAGGGATAGGCGCTCGAAGTTTCAAATGCGCCAATGAGCTCCACCAACAACAAGGGTCCAGTCCCAGCAGGCAAGCACGATGGAAGAATGAATCCCACGAAGGTTGCAGGTCCGGTGATTTTAACAGTGATGAGGGGGGCGTGGCAAACAGGGAGAGCGGCCCAGGTGACTCGGGCAGGTCAGCAGCAGGGACTCCTGGGAACCGGAGTCCAAGTACCAACACGCTCGCAGCCCTGCTTAAACTTACATCCACAGCAGTCTTTGGAGAGTCCTACTCCCCAGCGCCCACAAAAAGCAAGCGCCGCGAAGCGGGACCCGCGAAGCGGGTCCGGCGAGTAGTAGCGCTTTTGAAAGGGATAGGCGCTCGAAGTTTCAAATGCGCCAATGAGCTCCACCAACAACAAGGGTCCAGTCCCAGCAGGCAAGCACGATGGAAGCAATATTCCTGCAGTGCTGTCGAGCACCCAGACATCTTATATGTGGGCCCAAGTATTTGCACCAATTTTAAGACCATCTATTTTCTTGTCTTAATAAACTGCCTCTAATTTGAGTTAACAGCAGTTTTGGGTGGTTATCGACATACTGGAATTTCCTTGTAAAGGTCGTGAAATGTGTTTAGCAGCAGTTTTTTCCCAGGAACACCTACCTTGCATCTCATTTTTGTTAACTCCTCCTAACAGAAGTAGCGATCTTGAAAATTCATGTTTACGTTGGAAAGGTGCTGCTAACTGCAATTAGCAGCAACTTGTAAATAATGCGATGAAAAACCCACCATAGCATAAAAAAAGGCCACAACATTAAAAGAAATGTTGCAGCCACCATTTGTAGGGCTCAGGGACTCAGTCTCAGTATATTGGTTTAAAAAACAGGGCGAAAGGGGGCAGGGAAGGGGTAGTGCCCCCTCCACAGGGGCAAAATAAAAGTGATGCTATAGTTAGGTTTGGTGATAATATTTGAACTTATGTTTTAAAACCCTCAGAAATTCACTGAAAAAACACAAAGGTTAAAGTTATGTGAAAGGTAGGTAAGGTAAAAAGATTTGAGCTTACTTTAAAAAACACAGCCTAGAAGTTGACCAAAAAAACAAGGGTTAATGTGACGTTATAGCTAGGCGTTGTAATAATATAAAAACTATCATTTTTAACATTGCTTTTTTGCATTAAAAATATAATCTTGTCATGTCTCATGTCATTTTAAAATTTAAATTCACCAGTTATAGCTAACTATAAGTTGCATGCCTGCTATTCACTGCTTATGGACCTCCCATATTACCCCAAACATGACATGTCATCAGTGACATCACTGATGACATCTCAAATTCAAGTGCTACTCGCTCAGAAAGGCCTTCCGGTGCCATCTAAAGTACATGTGTCAATTATTAATATGTAAAACGCCTTCCTGATGAGCTATCAATTCACATTTTCCTTTAGGTTGCTTATAACAGGCAAGTGTTCGTCATCCAGAGTTTCAGCAGAGGTGACATCAGACCCAGAAAGAGATTTTGGAGCACCGGTTTATGGTCAGACATACTGGCCTCCAGAATTTGACAGGAAATTATATCTTTCAGTGTCCTATGAGAGGCCAGGAAATATTTGATCACAAGCATGTGGCATGCACACAAAAGAGAAATGTATATTCCCTGTCCGTAGGGTGTAACAACCTCCACACATCCACCACAGCACAGTTGTGTACAACATTCTCAGGGATGCCTCTATCCCTTGTATTGCTGAAGCTGGTCAACCTGACCTTTCCAAGATGGGTTTCCTGCATTACATTCCAGTCCCCACTGATCATACATCTGGTCTGGCCAAATTCTGAGAAAGCGCTTGATAGTCTGCTGAAGATGTATGCCTTGTTGCTTGCTATTAGGGACGGTAAACAACCTTCACAGCGTATTTATTATAACGAATACTTTAACCATGCATACTTTCACTCCGCAAATAGTTTCACTCCGCATACTTTTATTCCGCACATACTTTTATTCTGCATACTTTCTGAACGCAAATACTTTCACTCCGCAAGGCTCTGTGATTTAAACATGAATATTAGTGATATAATAAAAGATGTTATGATATATTACTGAGAGCTGTTCAGCACTGCCACAGTAAAACACAAAGGGATTTGTAAAACGAGCTATCCAGCGAAACACAGCCACAGTATAACATAAAGGGAGCTGTCCACCAAGCCACGGTGAGCTGTGGAACTCAAAAAGGAGCTGTCCAGCACTGACGGAAGTTCGCTGAGGCGGTGGACTTGGGAAATTAGTTTCTAAAAAAAGGTGCTGAAAAAGAATTTAGTAATTTAAAAGGAGACTTACTGACACTGCATACTCAAATTGAAATTAATTCTCGACAGTCGACGGTGCACTGCATACTTGAAACTCAACGGTGAACTTGTACTCTCTCCATGCGGAATTTTACTTTACAGAGTGACTTCTACAGGAACGGATGCAGGAAAGATCTGCGGTAAGGTAAGTTAGATTTTATGTTCATTAAATGATATAAAGAGATGGAATGTTAAAGAGTGACTACATTGAAAAAAAAACATTTATTTCACTTTTATTTTCGTTGTAAAGGGAAATGCATTGTAAATGTATTTTTACATGTTTAGATACATTTTTCATTATCTTTCCTTCGTTATAAAAACATGCGGTGTCATGGTATATGCGGACAAAAACATGCATTGTGATGGTATGCGGAGTGTTTTCCTGTGGAGAAATGTCATATATTCAGGTAAACAACCTTCACAACGTAATTATTATAACAAATACTTTAACCACCCAAACTTTCCTTCCGCACATACTTTCCTTCCACATACTTTCTGAACGCAAATACTTTTACTCCCCAAGCCTTTGGATTTAAGCATGAATTTTAGTGATATAATAAAAGATGTTATGATATATTATTGAGAGCTGTGCAGCACTGCCACAGTGAAACACAAAGCGATTTGTAAAACAAGCTATCCAGTGAAACACAGCAAGGGTATATCATAAAGGGAGCTGTCCGCCACGGTGAGCTGTGGAACTCAAAAAGGAGCTGTCCAGCACTGACGGGAGTTCGCTGCAGCACGGTGGACTTGAGATATTAGTTTCTAAAAAAAGGTGCTGAAAAAGAAGTTAGTAATTTAAAAGGAGACTTACTGACACTGCATACTCGAATTGAAATGAATTCTCGACAGTCGACGGTGCACTGCATTCTTGAAACTTGACGATGAACTTGTACTCTCTCCATGCAAAATTAAAGTGAAGAAACTTAATTTAATACAAAAAAATGGACGGAGCGATGCTAAAAGGATGGAGAGAGACTGCAGAATATTAACCATGAGGAAGCGGTTTTAAAGGTAAGCATAGACTATTGTGGAAAAAATGAGTCTCTTTTTTATCTTTATTAATGTTTTTGACAAAAGCGGTAACCCATTTAATATTAATTTTACTTTACAGAGTGACTTCTATAGGAACGGATGCAGGAAAGATCTGCAGTAAGGTAAGTTAGATTTTATGTTCATTAAATGATATAAAGAGATGGAATGTTAAAGAGTGACTACATTGAAAAAAAAACATTTATTTCACTTTTATTTTCGTTGTAAAGGGAAATGCATTGTAAATGTATTTTTACATGTTTAGATAAATTTTTCGTTATCTTTCCTTCGTTATAAAAACATGCGGTGTCATGGTATATGCGGACAAAAACATGCATTGTGATGGTATGCGGAGTGTTTTCCTGTGGAGAAATGTCATATATTCAGGTAAACAACCTTCACAACGTAATTATTATAACAAATACTTTAACCACCCAAACTTTCATTCCGCACATACTTTCATTCCACATACTTTCTGAACGCAACTACTTTTACTCCCCAAGGCTTTATGATTTAAGCATGAATTTTAGTGATATAATAAAAGATGTTATGATATATTATTGAGAGCTGTGCAGCACTGCCACAGTGAAACACAAAGGGATTTGTAAAATGACCTATCCAGCGAAACACAGCCACGGTATAACATAAAGGGAGCTGTTCACCACTGCCACGGTAAGCTGTGGAACTCAAAGAGGAGCTGTACAGCACTGACGGGAGTTCGCTGCAGCACGGTGGTTTTTTAGTTTTTAAAAAAAGGTGCTGAAAAAGAAGTTAGTAATTTAAAAGGAGACTTACTCGAATTGAAATGAATTCCCGACAGTCGACAGTGCACTACATACATGAAACTCGACGGTGAACTTGTACTCTCTCCATGCGGAATTAAAGTGAAGAAACTTAAATAAAAAAAATGAACAGAGCGATGCTAAAAGGATGGAGAGAGGCTGCAGAATATTAACCATGAGGAAGAGGTTTTAAAGGTAAGCGAAGGCTATTGTGGAAAAAATGTGTCTCTTTTTTATCTTTATTAATGTTTTTCACAAAAGCGGTAACCCATTTAATATTAATTTTACTTTACAGAGTGACTTCTACCGGACGGATGCAGGAAAGATCTGTGGTATGGTAAGTTAGATTCTATGTTCATAAAATGATATAGAGAGATAGAAGGTTAAAGAGTGACAACATTTAAAAAAAGCATTTATTTCACTTATATTTTCTTTGTAAAGGGAAACGTTGTTAAGAAATGCATTGTAAATGTATTTTTACATGTTTAGATACATTTTTTGTTATCATTCTTTCGTTATAAAAACATGCGGAGTCATGGTATCTGCGGACAAAAAAATGCGCTGTGTTGGTATGTGGAGTGTTTTCAGGCGGACAAATGTCATATATTCATTAGGGACATAACTCAAGCCGACAATCACTGCTCTTCAATATATCACAACCTTAACAAACACATCCCTCCTGCCTGAGAATTGGCTTGTCCTCATGTTCTGCAAAGTGAAGTGATGTACAGAAAATAATGGCTACTCCTTTGTGTGCTGCTGAGTCTGCTTCTTGATTTTAGAGGACACGTGTTATAAGCATACATCATTCACCGTACACTATCCAGTTCCTCCTCAGTTTGTCTCAGATGGGGACAGATGAGTCCCTTCCATGAAAGTCATATCTAGATGCATTGAACCCATGTATTATAATGACTTGTTACATTTGCAATAAAGCACAAGAATATTTACATTAAGCGACATTGTCACATAATCTTGGGGATTAGCATTAGCGTCCAGCTATATTCGAACCTCTGGTGGAATATGAGGAATACAAAGAAGCACAACTGGATCCAGTCATTAATGTCTACCATAGCACATGACAGATGATGACAGTGGAAATCTAGCAGGTGGGTATATGTGGTTGGCTTTGGCCCAAAGATTGTAAACACAGTTCTAAATTCCAAGGAGGATCAAAAAATGTAAACTACTCATTAATATCTTTCAACAAGAAGTCTAAAACCACCATCCCCATTCTGCCCCACATGAAATAAGACTTATGTATACCTCTAATAGGTAAGTATGGAATGAAACATTTAAGGAATGTGTGAGGACAGCCAGATGCACTGATGCATGGTTTAATGGAGCATGGCTCCAGACAACCTATAATAGAGCTCACATCCATGAAATATGGGGATTAGCATGGTGTAAATCCGATCACCCTCCTAATGTTCATTCCTATCGATTTCCAGCAAAATGTTATTCAGCCTAATTCTGTCTTCCAGATCCTTCAGCTTCTTTTGGGAATTCAATAGCTTTTGCACCAGGTGATAGGACAGACCTCTTCTGTGTTCCAGATAACAGCTATGAGAACAAGTAGTTGCCTCTGAGACTTGGATTTTGGCTTAAGAGACATCAGAGTAGCACTTCAATATTACCCAACAAGCAGCTTCAACAAGGACCCCAGGACATGCGGCGAGTGCAGAGCCAGGTTTATAGTCATAGCCCACCCTTGGAAAAACAAGGAGAAAAATGATCAATCAGTCAACAGTCGAACTGCTCATGTAGAGCAGCTCACTCCAGCACAGAGGGTGTGCAAGGTCCAAGCCCATGCCATGGGCATCGTCAGACAGTTCGAAAACAAGCACGTACTTGATTTGGCAGGGGTCTCAGTACCCAGAAAAACAAGTGCCTACACCAGACATCAGCACAGTCAGTATACACAGCACCTTCCACCTCTTGCTGGTTGCGAGGAGGGTGACATCCTGTGCATAAAGTTCAGATGTAGGCACCATCGACAATCAGACTGTATGTGACACTGTAGCCGAGACCCAGGAATTGGTGAAGTAGAGAAGTTACCCCCTCAAAATGTGGGCACATTAATCTCGCCTACTACCATTCATCTGTGTTCCAAAGGTCAAGAGACTGAAGTTCAGGTGAGGTCATGTACACTGCACCTTTCTTCCCTGCCCACTATGGCCTTATGCTATAGTTCATTGCCAATCCATCCCATCATCAACTTTGTGCACAGTCTAGCCATCCAGCCACAAGATGCTGCTGCAGACTTCTTCATGAGCCTGTGTCTTCCTTCCCCCATGCTAGTGAATTTTATCACTCACGTATGAGAGCGCTGCCTTGCACTAAGGAATCCAAGGGTTAATCAGTTTTCTTGGCCCCTGAACTCCTAATTCTTGGGGCCGCCCCTGCACCACAGACCTCTGGCAGCCCTCTCCTCCTATATTCTTGCCTTGACCTGTGATGGAGTGAGGTGGAGAAACAAAATTTTGTATACCCCTCATAAAATCATTTCCTCATAACTGTAACCTCTATTGATTGTGTGGGTTGGAAAATTAATCAACGTAGTATAGAATGCACACACAAATACACGTGGGACTACTAATCTGCTGGCATGGAAAACTGTAACTGAATAATTTAGTAATGTTGTCATGTTGTTTCTTAATGCAAAGCTTTAATTTAATCAGAAGCGGCATAAATGTGCTTTTATGTTTGTGTATTCTTTGGCAAAATCATGGAGGTAGGTGAGTATATCACGCATACATGTTGCTTATTTGCTAGGTAACAACTAACAGGGAAATCGTTAGTATGGGGGAGGTAAACAGAAGGGCTATATTTCAATAATTAATATTTATTTGTGGTTGTTTCTACGATAGTTCCCATTCTGGCTCGTGAGGCCTACCTAAAAATGGAGGCCTTCGATTACTGTGACAGCGAAAGATACTGCGCACGCGTGGCAAAAGCCGAGATTGAATGTGAGCTGCCTGTGCCTGAACGAAAGCAGTTCAAGGACGACTTGCCCTGGAAGTCCTGATGACTGCCAACAAGAATGAACATTTGAGTTACTGATCGTGGGAAATAATCCTGTAGTAGCTAGTTGAGGATGTGACTAGGCCAAAGACTTTCTCAAACAAAAGACTCTTTAAAATTCAGATGATGCTACGGAAATTGAATATTAGGATGATGAGGTGATGCTCATCCACCCTCAAATTGTCCAATCAGAATTTGAGTTTATGCTGATAGTTACTTTTGTAGATAGATAAAGTTAGTGAAAAAGGTATAAAAAGTCCTGATTTTCTTTAAGAAAAAACTCTCTTCCGATTTCCTCTTGAGATGCTGATTATCCTGAGATGTAAGAATTCTTGAATTAATGTTTTATTTCTTTGAGTGAGAGCTGAGCTTTAGATGAGGTTATTAGTTAGGGAAGTTAGGAGAAAATTAATTTTGGGAACTATCTGTCTTTTGCTAATACTTGTGTTCTGAAATCTAAATAATAATGTCTATTTCTGAATCTCTGAAATAAATGAATATAACTGTTTGAGATAAAACTTTTCTTCTTTAAAGGTAATTTTGAATAAAGAATTAAGAATGAAATAAAGCAAATAAACTGTTAGACATGCTAAACTTTGCTTTTAATAAAAATTAGATAAATGGAGAATTAAGCTGGTCTTGTATTTTCCTATGCCTAATTGTTACTAGTAGATTCATCGACTATAATGGTGGTGCGTCTAAATAAATGTCTTGTTGATAAAAACCATGGTAAAACTCATTAAAACTGCAGGTGTAAATAGTATAAATATTTAGTTTTAATTTAGACACTCTGCTATGATACAGCAGCTCTCCTTTGAATTTCACTGATCCATGAAGTAGAATGGAAGTGTTTTGTGAGTAGCTCACAGTGTTATGAGCCCCACTGTTGAGTAGATGTATGATTTGGTAATTCAGGGAAAGGTGATATGATTTTAGAAAATATTTCCGGAGTAGCGCTGCATCAGTTATTAGCTTGGTAGCAGAGCATTGATTGCTATAGAATTAGCTAGGATCATGTATAAAATGATATACAAGGGTTTTGATGTACAGAATTATACCTAACATCTGTTGAGTTTGTATTACGTTATATGTAGTCCTGAAAAGGCTTACGAGGATTGCGTGAAGCTAGTCACTCTGTCTGCAGGCAGAGGAAGTGTGGCAAGTGAAGTCGCACATTTCATAGTCTGTTTCAAAAGTAGTATCATCGTATACTACAATGGTATTTGCCATTTCACATGTTTAGGGACTTTACAT
This sequence comes from Lissotriton helveticus, assembly GCF_964261635.1. Classification (NCBI taxonomy): domain Eukaryota; kingdom Metazoa; phylum Chordata; class Amphibia; order Caudata; family Salamandridae; genus Lissotriton; species Lissotriton helveticus. Next base: position 899,493,166 of record NC_136068.1, on the reverse strand, counting down.
GTGAAAGGATAAATGCATAGGGAGGGCAGTCTATAAAATCTTAGCCTTCAAGTACAGGGATCATTGCGTATCCCGATTTAAAAGTTACTGCTGGGAGAGTTATAGAGCTAAACCCGATCTTGAGAGAAGGGTAAAGTAGAGGAAGTGGTGCTACTTTATCGGCAAGTGTAAAATTCTGTGGTAGAGAAGAGGTAAGCGCTGTCTACTGAAAATACAGAATACTTGTATGACTGAAAATTCTATCACTTTATTGAGCGAAACAGACGAATGTAGTTGTTTTGTGTAAGTTACTAACCGAATTAGTTGCATATCTTGTAAATACGGCTTCTCGATAAATTTTGTAAAGGAGGGGTCAGTCGGCGCTGCAGAAGCCTGAGCACTGGTGACGTCAAAAGTGTTGCGCAGGGATTGGTCCTTGTGACCAAGACAGAGTAAGGGCTGATTGGTGCATCACGAAAAGCAGCAAAACTATTGGTTAAGCACTAAGACGATGTATCTTGTTCTAATTGGTACGCTAGTGTAAACCGTCCTGTGATAGGTTGGTGCAGCAACAGAGAAGTACGCGATCTTTTGAAAGACAGGGAAATTACCGAAAAATGGATTACTATTATGAAGAAGAAAAGAAGAAACCTTCATGGTTTAAGAAATTGAAAAATATGTTTGTAAAGGATAAGGCGATAATAACAAGAGAGGGAAAATTACTTCCACCGCAGAAAAGCCTGCTTCCTATATGTTGTCAAAATATGGTTACCATATATGTGTTTGGCTAGAGAATTGGGCAAGGAAGGATGGCGCGTTAGCTTTCCCAGAAGTCGGATCTTTTAATGTGGCAGTTTTGCGAAACTTGAGAGAGAGGATGATGAAGCTTGAGCCAAAGACCTAGACGACTCAATTTGAAGCTTTAGTTGAATGGGAAGATGAGATGCACAAAATGGAGAAAGAAAGGTCGGAAAGACATCTCAGACCAAAAGGTAGATTACGTGGATTATGGGGAGAGACACACAAGAGTACAATGCGCAGATGGAGAAATGCTGACATGTGTGATGGAATGTATCCAGTCAGATTAGTGGATGTATATGAGGTGCGGAAATGTACAGAAAAGAGGAAAAATGTGGAAACAGGGAAAGGTGGTTATGGTGATAGTGGATCACTGAAATAATATCGATGTCATAAATATCGATGTAGCAAAATATCGATTAAAAAATATAGAATAGCAAAATAACGACTTCCTATCTCCAAACAGGTAAGTACAAAAATATCGAATCAAAAATATCGATGTAAAAAATATAGTTAGTCAAAATATCGAATTTTTAAAATATTCCTAAAAGTAATGTAAAAGTAATGAAATAATAAATATAATTAACTTAAACATACTTAAAATACTTAAATAACCTTAAAATTAATAAATAATTGATTTAAGAAAAAAATAAATAAACATACAATTAAATTCTTTAACACATATATATATATATAAACATAATATTAATAAAAAATATACAGTATTTTTATCATAGGATAGCCGAAGAGTAACATTTACTATTACCACTCCAGTAAATACAACAGTAGAGAAAGCGTTGGATAGCGAGAGGTTAAAATTACTATTCCCACTCCAGAGAATGCAACAGTAGGGAAAGCATTGGATAGCGGGAGAGTTAAAATTACTATTCCCACTCCAAAGAGTGCAACAGTAGGGAAAGCGTTGGATAGCGTAGGGGTTAAATTACTATTCCCACTCCAGAGAGTGCAACAGTAAGGAAAGTGTTGGATAGCGTAGGGGTAAAAATTACTATTTCCACTCCAGTTAGTGCAACAGTAGGGAAAGCGTTGGATAGCGTACGGGTAAAAATTACTATTCCCACTCCAGAGAGTGCAACAGTAGGGAAAGCGTTGGATATCGGGAGAGTTAAAATTACTATTCCCACTCCAAATAGCGCAACAGTAGGGAAAGCCTTGGATAGCCTAGGGGTAAAAATTACTATTCCCACTCCTGAAAGTGCAACAGTAGGGAAAGCGTTAGATAGCGGGAGGGTTAAAATTACTATTCCCACTCCAGAGAGTGCAACAGTAGGGAATGTGTTGGATAGCGTAGGGGTACAAATTTGTATTCCCACTCCAGTGAGTGCAACAGTAGGGAAAGCTTTGGATAGCGTAGGGGTAAAAATTACTATTCCCACTCCAGAGAGTGCAACAGTAGGGAAAGCGTTGGATAGCGGGAGGGTTAAAATTACTATTCCCACTCGAGAGAGTGCAACAGTAGGGAAATTGTTGGATAGCCTAGGGGTAAAAATGACTATTCCCACTCCAGTGAGTGCAACAGTAGGGAAAGCGGTTGATAGCGTAGGGGTAAAAATTACTATTCCCAATCCAGAGAGTGCAACAGTAGGGAAAGCGTTAGATAGCGGGAGAGTTAAAATTACTATTCCCACCCCAAAGAGTGCAACAGTAGGGAAAGCATTGGATAGCGTAGGGGTAAAAATTACTATTCCCACTCCAGTGAGTGCAACAGTAGGGAAAGCGTTGGATAGCGTAGGGGTAAAAATTACTATTCCCACTCCAAAGAGTGCAACAGTAGAGAAAGTGTTGGATAGCGTAGGGGTAAAAATTACTATTCCCACTCCAAAAAGTGCAACAGTAGGGAAAGCATTGGATAGCGTCAGGGTAAAAATAACTATTCCCACTCCAGAAAGTGCAACAGTAGGGAAAACGTTGGATAGCAGGAGGGTTAAAATTACTATTCCCACTCCAGAGAGTGCAACAGTAGGGAAAGTAAATACTTCATATATGAATAAAAACAAATGAAATATTAATACAAAATGCAAATTAATTAAAAGTAATTAACAATTTTATCTAATATAATAAGTAATCAATTAAAAATAAAAAAATTAAATATTACAAATATTTACCTATTAATACAAATTATTTACCAATTAACAATTAATTAATTAACAATTAAAAAAATATTAAAAATTACAACAAAACAAAACTAATAAATAAATAACAATATTTATTTAATTACAATTAAATTAATTCCCCCCCTATTCCCCTATAAAGCCACAACCCGCTACAGAAAATAAATTAATAAAATTAACATAATTATCAATTAAACCTATTAATTAAAATTAATTACCAAATATATTTTAATTAATTACCAATTAAAAATTTAAATATCAATTAATTCCAAATAAATACCAATAAATACATTTTCACATGTAATTCATTATAATGAAATTACTTCCCACCATATTCCCCTATAAACCCACAACCCGCTACAGAATTATATTACGCAAAAATTAAATACCATAAAATTAATTAGTTAAAATAAATTATCAAATAGATATACACTTTTCACACATATACTAAAATAAAAAATACTTTAAAAAATTAATATTAACTTACTTACCTCAAATTCGATATTTTTGTTGTCTATATTCTGTCCATCCAATATGTTTGTTGTCTATATTCTGTCCATTCGATATTTTGTCCATTCTATATTTTTGATTCGATGTTAATGCTATTCTATTCGATATTTCTGAAGTCTATATTCTGTCCATTCAATATTGTGTCCATTCTATATTTTTTAACGCAATATTAATGTAACTCGATATTAAAAACTCGATATTTTGAGTGTATACCGGTGATAGTGAATCAGAGGATGCTGTACTGGAAGAAATATTAAATAGGAGACCGCCACCATATCAACCAGGTTCTTTATGGACCACACCTAATGCTCCACCAGTAAAAGATAGAATTAATGAAACCCCAAGGCAATTTTCAAATTTTAGAGATATACCAGAAAGAGTAGAAATGAGATATAATTCAAGTGCCTCAATAGCAAAAACAAGACTTACTGGTACTCCCAAGCAAAATAACAAAAGAGGAAGCATAAATAGAGTAGAAAAACGAGTTGAAGAACAAACAAGTACTGCTGAATATATACGATCTACAAATTAATTGACAGAAAAGATACAAGAGCTTACGAAAAACATAGAAGCAGTAACAGTCCCAGTAACATTAGGACCTGTAAACCCGGTGTTCAAAAACCAAAGAATAAAAGAGCCAAGTTTGACAATCCCTTTACAGCAAAGTTTACAAAAGGTAAAAGAAAGTATTTATCCAGATTTGTCAGAAATTAGACGAGTAAATAATGTAAATCCGCCTGACTTAACTTTCAATCAGAGTTTACCTTATAAGTATGCAACCGGAGCAGGTTCTGACGCAGCTACACCTGAAAAGAGCATAGAGAAAATAGATTTAACACAGACTCCTGTTGGACCATCGAACAAGAATTAAGTGATTGGCTTAAAACTTTGAAATTAAAAGAACATGAGCCTAAAGTATTAGATGTGGCAAGATTAAAAATTGATATGGAAGAATTAATTATTGGAACAATTGGAACAGACAGATTAGAAATGTACCTAGATGATGAACTTATGTTTATGTGCAGGAGTATAACAGATGGCATAGAACTGCAAATAGACTAACAAAAGGGAGAGAAAGGGATCGTGTTGACCTAGAGTGAACGGAGAGTTTTTCTGTTCCCCTGATTAAGGACTAAGTAAACAAAGAGAGGAGTACCACCATAGAGAATCACGAAAAATTCCTAATGGGGTGTGTAGATGACAAAAGGAAAGAATTTGTCCTTTTGTTAATAAACCCCTCACTCACCAACCTAGTGGTGACATGCTTCATCATCAGGGTCCACCCTGGTGGCCTAGCGTCACCAGGGTGTGCTACAACACCTGAATTACAGTGGAGCTGGTTGTGGGTGGAAGTGCAAAAAAAGTGTGTTAGAAATTGTCCTGGTTTAACTTCGTGGGAAGATACATTTTATTTAAAAGTAACTGGACAATGTTAAAAAAAGTGTGGTGAGATACTATGAGGGTAGTTACGACCAAAAGTATCTCTGTATGTGATCTGGTCTACATGTTTCAACCTTAGATGGAATATGCCAGGTTTTTGTCAGGACCAAAAAACAAAGAAGTGAAACCCTACATTCAAATTACCAGAACAGTCTTTTACCCTTTCCCGGTATACTGTATGAATGTGCTACCAACAGATCAAAACACGTAACGCTTTATTAAACTCCATCACAGTTACCCCGTGGTTTGATCTATTCCTTAACCTGCCACTAATAGTGCACTTCGCTATGAATGACATCCACGGAGGTCGGTCCTCTGGATAATTATGTGCACTTCGAAACGCCCATTTTGTTGCGTTTACACCTTTTGCCCGACGCGCTTATTTTATCAGCGTCTATCATGGCCAGAATACAGTAGCCGTTGTACAGCTGCTTCTCCCCCACGATAGTAGTTAACAAATGTGTGCGCACATTGTCGCACTTACAGCATTCCCCCAACCCTGACAATGTGGGTATATCCCACAAACGCTTTATTTACCACCAAATAACTTTATCCCACTGCACGGAACCGGACTTGTAATCTTTAACCTTTTTGGCCATACGCGGCAGCCGTAGTACAGTGTAAACAGCAGTTGCCCAGGTTACGTTCACGTGACTAACACGGAACCCCACCCACCCCGGAAGCCGGCTCCTGACATTAACGCGCACGAGAGCTCCGGCCATTGTAGCGGGGCAGTGGAGGAGAGATGTAGGTAACTGGCCACTTCCACCACGACAAAACTGTAAGTAGAGAAAACTTCCTTTTCAGCCTCCGTGACTCACCGCCATTACCGAGTCCAGAATCTACCGCGACACGCGGCCCACCCTGAACCCCCCTTTTTCCCTAAACAATTGCCTCTATGTAATTACAGAATACGTTTTACACGAGGTGATGCCACCCCCTGCCCTCCGATGCAACAGACACCAGAATAGGAGTAAGCCGTTTCCCATTTACCAACATATGTTTGTTTGTCCTCTATGTCACATGTCAGTGAGTCCTTGTGTGTCCAATGAGTTATACGGGTAATCTATGCACATTTTCAAAAATGAAACCCGCGACCACAATAATAGGGATGCGAGAGGAAAATATCACGCCACAACAATTAGTGCGAGTGCGCGAGATTGGTATAAAAGTATTGTACGCCACGGAGCACGCACCTATTGATCAGTATGCGTGTGTTGGCAAAATAGAATGCCCTAATTGGGCAAAAGAACAGCACGACAATATCACGTGGGTACCGGCACGAGTACAAGATAATTAGCTATAAAACTACGTGCCTGGGTAATACAATTTCCTAATGAGAGTGGCATGAAGCATGCTGACACGGAGATACGACACTGCACAACGTAACAGGCATGTAATAATGATCACGTCTGACGGATGTTTGTTTCTCTCTTTTTCTCCCTAACAGGTCTTTTGATTTTTTACTTCACATGCTCGCCCACTGAGGTCAGAGCTTTCACCAGTAGCGATTTTTGCTAACTTGGTTACGAGGATCTAGGATTGGGTGCGCCTTGTGGTGGGCGCAGACCGTCCACTTCTTTGTTTTTTGGTCCTGACGAAAACCTGGCATATTCCATCTAAGGTTGAAACATGTAGACCAGATCACATACAGAGATACTTTTGGTCGTAACTACCCTCATAGTATCTCACCACACTTTTTTAACATTGTCCAGTTACTTGTAAATAAAATTTATCTTCCCACGAAGTTAAACCAGGACAATTTTTAACACACTTTTTTTGCACTTCCACCCACAACCAGCTCCACTGTAATTCAGGTGTTGTAGCACACCCTGGTGACGCTAGGCCACCAGGGTGGACCCCGATGATGAAGCATGTCACCACTAGGTTGGTGAGTGAGGGGTTTATTAACAAAAGGACAAATTCTTTCCTTTTGTCATCTACACACCCCATTAGGAATTTTTCATAGAACTGCAAACCCCAGATGAAGATAGTTTGTATAAAATGACCATGCTCATGATTGAGGCAGAGAAAAATAAGTTGTTTCCTGTGTTTGATCCAGAAAAGATACCCGAAGAATTGAAAAAGGTAGTGAAAGAGAAGGTGTGGGATTTCACAGGAGAAGATATTGGATTAATGAAAGATGTAGATCCTGTAAAAGTCTCTATAAAAGAAGGTGTGAGTTACTCGAACGTTCCCCAATAGAAAATGACAGCAGAGATAATTGAAGGAATAACTCCAGTAATAAACAAAATGATTGATCAAAGCATTTTGAGAGAGATAGAAAGTAGTCCTTGTAATTCACCGATAATGGGATTGGAAAAGCCAAACGAAACATTTAGGATTGTGCAGGACCTTAGAAAGGTTAATAAAATAGTTGTCCCATGTTTTCCAATTGTACCAAATCCAGCAGTGATTTTATATCAAATTCCCCATGATGCAGAATGGTATACTGTGATCGATCTGAGTAATGCGTTCTTTACTGTTCCGTTGCACCCAGAAAGCCAGCCAATATTTGCATTCCAGTACGGAGATCGTATTTTGGCGTGGTGCTGAATTCCTCAAGGGTATACTGAAAGTCCATCTATCTTTAATCAGTTGCTAAAGATATCACTAGAAAGTTTGAACATGCCTGGAGAGTCTGTATTGGTTCAGTACATTGACAATCTCCTAGTGGCATCGAAGACAAAAGATGCATGTGTAACAGCTACCGTTGCATTGTTGACTCATTTGGCAGAGGAGGGACATAAAGTGTCTCCATCAAAATTACAATTTTGTCAGAAAGAAGTGCAATATTTAGGTCATAAGATTGCCAAAGTAATTAGACAAGTCTCTGCAGAAAGAATCAAAATGATACAAGGAATGCAGCCACCAAAAACTCAAAGACAAGTAAGAATGTTCCTGGGAATGGTAGGTTACTGTAGACAATGGATTAGTGGATTTTCACTGATAGCAAAACCATTACAGAGATTAAACATAGCAGATATCAGAGACCCTATAGTACTGACCAAAACTGAGATGGAAGCATTTGAACAGCTAACAATGAGCTTATGTGAAGCACCAGCTTTAGGGATGCCTGACTATGAAAAAGAGTTTGAATTGTACTGCAGTGAACGAGAAGGATGTGCATTGTCAGTTCTAATTCAGAGGCATGGAAAACTGAGAAAGCCAATTGCATATTTCTCAGCTGTTTTGGACCCAGTTGTAAAGGTGTTGCCAGGTTGTCTAAAAGCAGTAGCAGCTACAAGCTTAAGTCTAGAGTAAAGTGAAGGAATAGTGATGGGATTTCCTGTGAGGGTTTATGTACCTCATTCTGTGGGAATCCTCCTCAGTAGGACAAAAACACAGTATCTCACCAACAATAGGATGACAAAGTACGAGAAAGTGATTCTGGGAGCAGAAAATGGGACAATCTCTACATGTGTAAATATCAATCTTTCTACACCATTGCCTGATACCATGAAAACTGAAGTAAGAAATGAGGTTGATCACAAATGCCTAGATGTTCTTGAATACTGTACCAAACCAAGACCAGACATCAGAGATGAGCCATTGCCTGAATCTGATTATGTAATGTTTGTTGATTGTTCGTGTCTGAGAACAAATGAAGGTGTTCCGAGTGCTGCATACGCTGTCTGCACAGTAGCAGATGTACTGGAAGCATCTTGTCTGAAAGGAATTCATTCTGCTCAAATAGAAAAATTGATTGCTTTGATTTGAGCATGTGAACTCGGAAAGGAAATTAAGGTTACCATAGTGACTGATAGTCAGTATGGATTTGGGGTTGTCCATGACTACGGACTACGGACAACTGTGGTCCCAAAGAGGTTATTTAAATTCTGCAGGATCCCCCATACATAATGTTGAATTCGTAAGAATGTTGATTGATGCAATTCAATTGTCTGATAAGAGTGCAGTAGTGAAATGCGCAGCTCATAAAAAGGAAGATGACTACATAACTCGAGGAAACTGGTATGTAGAATCCATTGCAAAATATTGCGCCAAAAACCTTGCATCCATAAATCGGGACAGAAAAGAAGAACATGTTTAAAGTCCGGTAATGCTAACCACAGTAGTTGAGATTTAGCAGGAAGTGAGGCAAATGCAGGAAGAAGCTGATGAGGAAAAGAAAGACGTCTGGTTAAAGGCCGGATCTAGGCAAAGATGAAAGTTGGGTTTACGAAGATGAAAGACCAGTAATGCCCGATAGCATGATCTCAAATATAGCCCGAATGTATCATGGTCAAGCTCATGTTGGAAGAAATGCCATGCTTCGTCTATTAGACAGACGTGGTACAATCCCAAGTTCAGGATGATTGCTGAAAGCCTGTGCCAGAGATGTCTGGTGTGTCAGCAATTTAATCCAAACAGAAAAACAATTGTGAGTCTGGGAACCATAGGACGGGAGGGAGGTCCATTTACAAGAATGCAGTTGGATTTCATAGAACTTCCACCTTGTAATAGGCTCAGGTGTGTTTTGGTGATCATTTGTCTGTTCTCTCGATGGGTGGAGGCTTTCTCCACGAGAAGGAACGATGGACCAACTGTTGCAAAGTTGCTTTTATGTGAAATTATCCCTAGGTATGTATTTCCAGTAACGATCGAAACTGATCGTGGAACGCACTTTCAAAATGAACTTATGTAAATAATCTGTAAATCCCTGGACAGTCGTCAGAAATTGCATTGTGCTTACATATCTGAGGCTTCAGGGGTAGTTGAACAAGTGAACGGAACAATAAAAAACAGGATTGCAAAAATGTGTTTGGCAACAGGAGTGAAGTGGCCAGACGCCTTACCACTTGTTTTGATGACCTTAAGGAGTATCCCTGACAGAAAGACTGGATTGAGTCCACATGAGATTTTAATGGGCAGAGTGATGAGACAAGCATTTGTACCAGTTGATAAACTGTTAGCTATTAATGATGACATTATACTGGATTACTGCAAAAACCTGTCTGATGTGGTGACTTCTGTGTTCCATCAGGTGGGAACTGAATCAAACACGAAAGAGAAACATCCAGCTCATGATCTAGTTCTTGGAGATTGGGTTCGGATAAAGGTACATCGCAGAAGAAACTGTTTGGTGCCTCGCTGGCAGAGACCGAGACAGGTCATATTGGTCAGCACCACTGCAGTTACATGTGCCGGAGTAAAGAGATGGGTGCATGCAAGTCACACCATCCGTTTGCCTGAACCTGAGAATCCAAACAATGAAAGGTGAAAGCACAACTGATTCTGATTCTGAAGGTGAACCAGAGAGAAATCCAGATACTGAAGCTCGACAAGAACGTCGACATCTGGAAGTATCAGATGCTAGCTCTGCGTCTGAAGGAGAAGGAGAAATTGTTGAAATACCAAATTCTGAAAATCAATCTGAAAATCGAGATTTGGTAGACACTGACACCAGTAAGGACACTGAGCAATGTGGAAACAAGACTGGTGATCAAGAAAATACTGAAGAACAGTCTGAAAGCTCTGAAAGCAGGAACCAAAGTCCTGAAACTGGAAAAGAGGAAATAACTCACGATAAGGATGAGATTCCCAGTACCAGCTATGGAGATGTTCCTAACAGAGTGAAAGAACTGTCAAAAGAGAAAACTAACTTTGAAAAAGAAAAAGACATCATAAAGTTTGTTGTAAATGAGACTGTCGAAGAGACTGAAAGTGAAACTGACGACAGTGCAGATGAAACTCCATTAAGAAAGAGTTCAAGAAAAAGAGCTTGGAGAGTGGAACATAACACCACGGAGCCTAAGACAAAAAGAGTTTGTAAAGGAGATTATTGGCCTACAGGGAATGATGGACTGAGATTTAATCTGGTTAACAAAGTAAGAAAGCCAGAAGATCAAGTAAATGAAATAACCAGTCAAAAGGAGTCGTTGGGGAAAAGAATAGAAGTTGTTCAAAGGCTAAAAAGAGTGAGAAGAACAAATCAGAAATACAAGCCACCTGAATGGTTGTATACTGTTTTGCCTCCGATTGAAGAAGTAAACAGTAGCCAAGAGAACTTATGCTGTCCAAAGTCAATTGTGAAAAGTGAGTAAAGAACTAAATCACAGAGAAAAGTGATAATTGATCAAGGTAGAAGTTAAAGACAAACCCTAAAATCCTGATATAAAGAGGACATTGTAAGTGAAAGGTGAAAGCCTATAGGTGACAAAGGTCTAAAAGAATTGTAAAGAAGATCGCTGTGTAAAAAAAGAAATGGCTAACAATGACCATAAAACGACATGTTCTATTTTTAGAAAATAGTGTAGAATGTGTTTAATATGTACAGGACTATTAATATTGAAATGGGTAATTTTAGCTATTGTCATTCCTTTTCAGGATAACTTAGTGAAGTTGAAACATAATGTGAGTTCAAATGAACAAAATGTTGAATCAAAGTCTAAAAAACAGCATGTATATAGACCAGAAATGCATCGAGATATGTCAATAAGTGAGTACACCAAATATACATTCTCAAGATTGTTGTCTGAATATGTTAAGTCCATGGATGCTAGTGACTGTTATGTCTGTGTGAAATTATCTGCATCTGTTTCAGAAGGTGTAACGTACCATCATCTTCCACTTACATATGGTGTCACGTGTAGTGTGATTGCAAGTCTGTTTTCTCAAACAGGAAAATTGGAGTACTATTATTCAAATTCAGATGATGTATTTGCGAAGTTGAAAGTAATTAATGCCATGAATAAAGTAAAGCCAGCTAAAGTAATGGGGGAATTCTTTTTGGAAATGTATGAATTAAGCCATGAATATGCCTTCAAAAATATTTTACCATGTAAAATGAGAATGGAGGAGAAAGCATTTTTAGATATGGTTGAAGAGAGAAGAATTGCTTATAAAAGTAGTGAAAAAGTAAACCATGAGAAATCCAAATATTGGACATTTGAAGATGAAAACCTTGATGATAGAAATGTGAACGTGGCCATACATATAGACACTCCATTGTTAGGGACATTCTGTATTAGAAGAGACAACACTGTGTATGACAATTATTTTGTGTGACCGAGTCAATGTAAAGACACCTATAGAATCATAGGGGGTTGGGGATTTAAAGGTGGAAAAAATCCAGTTTTCCCTGTTATATACTTCATATGTGGGAACAAAGCTTATTATAGATTACCGGACCACTGGTACGGGACATATTATGTGGGTTTGGTCTTTCCTAAAATCTTTCATGTAGATAGAGGTACTAATGGAATACATGAGATAGGTAAAACTTTAAGTCGTAGAAAAAGAGAGTGTAATTGAAATAATAGGTGATATTTTTGGAGCACTGATACCAGCAGTGGGAATATCTTTTATTGCAAACCGAATTTGAAGATTATCAACGATAGTAGATCGTTTGTCAACAGACACAGCAGGTGGATTCTTAATGGTAAATCCTGAAATGGTTGCTATTAGAGCTTTGGTGATGCAAAATCGCCTTGCTCTTGATATCATATTGGCAAAAGATGGAGGAGTTTGTGGAATTTTGAAGGTACAGCACTGTTGTACCTACATTCCAGACAAAAGTCAAAATATTGAAAAGTACATTACAAATATTACAGAGTTGCATAAGGAAATTGAACCACTGGAAGTTGATGGTGTTCTTGAACGACTTGGTAACAGTCTTTCAGCAGTTAAATAGGATTAATAGTGTGTGTGTGATTGTCCTGAGGCGGAAGCCGGGACTTGTATGCTCCGAGTGTATTCCTTGCCTTCACATTTTAAAAACTGCACTTTGATTTCGTTTTTCACCTCAATTCGTTTTCAATACCTGTGGCACATGTTAGACTGTCAGTAATCCTAGCGCTTACCCAGTCTTTGCTCCTAGCCCCACTGCAGCCGATTAAACGCTGCCTGGGCCTCGATTTCATTGCGCCCGCCATCTTGGGTGTGAATCGGGCGAGCAGTCTAGTGCTCGGCCCCTCCTGCCCCAGTAACTACAAAAAGACCTCTCCTCACACTAACACTGATTAATAGTGTGTGTGTGATTGTCCTGAGGTGGAAGCCGGGACTTGTATGCTCCGAGTGTATTCCTTGCCTGCACATTTTAAAAACTGCTCTTTGATTTCGTTTTTCATCTCAATTCGTTTTTAATACCTGTGGCACATGTTAGACTGTCAGTAATCCTAGCGCTTACCCAGTCTTTGCTCCTAGCCCCACTGCAGCCGATTAAACGCTGCCTGGGCCTTGATTTCATTGCGCCCGCCATCTTGGGTGTGAATCGGGCGAGCAGTCTAGTGCTCGGCCCCTCCCGCCCCAGTAACTACAAAAAGACCTCTCCTCGCACTAACACTGATTAATAGTGTGTGTGTGATTGTCCTGAGGCGGAAGCCGGGACTTGTATGCTCCGAGTGTATTCCTTGCCTGCACATTTTAAAAACTGTACTTTGATTTCGCTTTGCACCTCAATTTGTTTTTTATACCTGTGGCACATGTTAGACTGTCAGTAATCCTAGCGCTTACCCAGTCTTTGCTCCTAGCCCCACTGCAGCCGATTAAACGCTGTCTGGGCTTTGATTTCATTGCGCCCGCCATCTTGGGTGTGAATCGGGCGAGCAGTCTAGTGCTCGGCCCCTCCCGCCCCAGTAACTTTAAAATGGTCCCCTCCTATCGGGAGCGCACGCCAACGGCGCGCCGAAGGCGCGCCAAAGGCAAGCCCGTCTGCGCCTGTCCGCGCCAGGTCGGGCCCAGGGGCCGGGGGCACTGGCCGACTCATCTCCCACCCTGCCAACACCCTCAGACAGCTACAGCTTTCCTACCCGCCGCCCTCGCCTGATACATTGAGGCAGATCAATGCCGCTGGCCTTGCAGGCAGGGTATTTAACTCTCCCAGCCGCCGCAAGCATACTGCGGTGCCGGCAAGCAGTGAGACATTCGTCCGGGTAATGTATCTGAACACCCGCTCCCTGGTCAAGCACCAATCTGACATCTTCATTCTCCTCTCCAATGAAAAACAGATATATTACTACTTACAGAGACATGGCTTACTGCTGATTCCCACCCTGATATCTTGGCGGCCCTCCCACCAGACTATTACATTCTTCATGCTAACCGCCCTTCAGGTCGCCCTGGGGGCGGCGTGGCAGCCATCATATCAAAGCAATTCAAATTGATTACCACGGCATCTCTTGTTCTGCCAGTGGTAGATAATCTGGTCATCAGCCTGGAAACGGAGGCTGGTGCCCTCACACTCATACTCTTATACCAGCCCCCTCACTCCATGCCCTCATTTCCTACCACCATGAGTGAACAGCTGGTTAACCTGCTGTCACACCATGCCAGAATTGCTCTCTTTGGCAATTTCAATTATTGGTTCAATGACGACAAAGCCGGCCCCCATGCCACGGAATTGTTTGAAGCCCTTACCAGCCTCAACCTGACTCAACAAATTTCCACGCCCACCCATATCAAGGGTCATACCCTCGATCACATTTGGATCCATGACTTAGTGCTATCTCAGCCACTCATCTCCCCTTGTGTTTGGTCGGATCACTATTTAATTGATACCACCATTACTGTCAGCGGCAGGGTTACAGCCCCCATTTTGGCAGGTGGATTATCGCGTAAATGGAGTTCCTACGACTCCCATGGCTTCCTTGCGGCTCTGGCCAATACTCGATCTGCCACCCACACCAATATTGATGCAATGGAAGGCGACATCAGTAACTGGCTAAAGACGGCCAGTGACCAATTTGTCCCCTTAACCAAATTCCCACGTACCAGATATAGTAACTCACACAGATGGTTCTCCAGCGATCTTAAAGAACACAAACTGAAGGTGCGTCAGCTGGAACGGATCTGGAGACGCAACTATGCCAACTCAGATAGACTGCTCTTTGTGGCAGCTCGCAAAGAATATAAAAGTGCGATTTCTTTGGCTAAATCTGCACGTCTCCGACCGAATCTTGTCCGCTCATAATAAATCGAAGGAAGTCTTCAAGATTATGAATGAACTTACGACGGATGATAGAACTCTACCTGCTCAGACTCCAACTCAAGAGACTTGCGACGCCCTTAATTCTTTCTTTATCGAGAAAATTGCCAAAATCAAGGACTCCATTCCCCCCCTCACCTATGTGCGGCCCTCAGACACCTCTCTCAATAACCTACTATCTTTCACCCAGTTTCCTGCCCTTGACCCCAACACCTTATCTGAGCTCGTGGCCCGGGTCAAATCAGGTTCTCCCAATGACTGTTGCCCTCCCTCAGTCCTCCGGGATGTCTGCCTCACACTACCAGATCATATGCTACCCCTGCTGAACACTTCCCTCAACACCGGTACGGTCCCCAGTTCCTTCAAGGAGGCCATTTTAGTGCCTCTATTGAAGAAACCTGGTGCGGAACCTGCCGACCTCACCAACTATCGTCCTATATCCCCCCTGCCCTACCTGTCCAAACTTCTTGAGGCCCACGTCACTCGGTGCATCTCAAACTTCGTCGAGAGCTCTTGCTATCTTGAGCCTAATCAGGCCGGCTTTAGGCCGGCCCACTCCACCGAGGCCGTCATCTTGGCAGTATTGGATGCCCTGAGGGGGAACGCTGACGTAGGGACCCCCCAGCCTCTTGTGCTCCTGGATCTGTTGGCCACGTTCGACACGGTGGACCATGACATCCTTCTCCACCGTGTCGGACAGGCCGGCATCCAGGGCCCTGCCCTCAAGTGGATTGAGTCCTTCCTCGTCTGCAGAACACAGGCAGTGTGTCTGGGCCCTTTTACGGCTGCCAAGACTCCCATGACCTGTGGAGTCCCTCAGGGCTCATCCGTCTCTCCCCTCTTGTTCAACTTATACCTTCGGCCATTGATTCATTCGCTCAAGAGGTGGGATATTACAGTGTTTAATTACGCCAATGATTTGCAGATCATCTTCCCTCTTGACTCTCCCGATGCTGTCAATAGCTTCCATTCAGTCATGATCCACATTCAGCAGTGGATGAACCACAATCAATTGAAATTAAATCCCGGAAAAACGGAGCTTCTCCTCCTGGGGAATAGTTTAGGACACTGGGGTCCCCAGTTCTGGCCCATCGAGTTGGGCCCTCCTCCCGCCCCTGTCGGCTCGGTAAAGCGTCTAGGGGTGGTCATAGATGCTGAGCTCTCTCTTAAGGCTCAAGTAGGGGCTGTGATTTCTGCATGCATGTTCCAGCTCCGCAAAATTCGTAAAATAGTCCATCTACTGCCGCATGCGGCATTGGTTCAAGTTGTCATCTCCCTGGTACTATCCTGCCTCGACTTCTCAAACTCCTTATACCATGGACTCCCACAATCATTGCTCCGCCGTCTTCAAACCGTGCAGAATCAGGCGGCCAGACTCATCCACAAAACACCAAAGTGGCAGTCTGCGAAACCCCTGCTGCGCAAATTGCATTGGCTGCCAGTCTAACAAAGGGCGGCCTTCAAGATTGGCTGCCTGACCTTCAAGTCTTTTCACTGTACCAGCCCTGTTTTCCTGAAAAGATTGATTAAGCAGCACCGACCGTCGGGCATTCTCCGGTCGGCTCACCTCCACCTGCTGGTCACCCCAAAATCAAAACAAACAAATTTGGCGGTCGCCGATTTGTCCACCTGGCCCCCAAACTATGGAATCCCCTTCCCCTGTCCATTAAGGTCAGCTGCTCTCTACTCAATTTTAGGAAGCTCCTTAAAACTCGCCTCTTCACCCAAACCGGTTAGCCTGCCTCTACACACTCCAAGCACTCTGTACTCTAGCGCCAGGAAACTTATGAATGTCACTTAAGATAAGATAAGATAAACATTGGTTTCAAGAAATAAATAGTTCAATTATAGGTAAGATACTAATTCCTGTAACAATAATAGTATTAGTGTTTTTGATGTTAAGATTATGTTGCATATATAGAAAAAGAAGGAATGCTAGAAAGTCAATAAAGAAAGCAATTCAAGAAAAATGAGAAAGAGAAAACTATGATATAGAAATGAAAGAATTTCGAGAAAAGGTTTTTGAAGAAACCAGAGAAGAACATACTAGAGTATAAACTGTACAAATCTGAAGAACTTGAAACATGTTTGGATACAATTTTCAAAAATTTGGGAGATATTTGGTGATAAGATCATCAAAGGAGAGAGTTCATGGAGCGAGGTGGAGAAACAAAATTTTGTATACCCCTCGTAAAATTATTTTCTCATAACTGTAACCTCTATTAATTGTGTGGGTTGGAAAATGAATCAACGTAGTATAGAATGCACACACAAATAAACGTGGGAATACTAATCTGCTGGCATGGAAAACTATAACTGATTAATTTAGTAATGTTGTCATGTTGTTTATTAATGCAAAGCTTTAATTTAATCAAAAGTGGCATATATGTGCTTTCTGTTTGTGTATTTTGTGGCAAAAGCATGGAGGTAGGTGAGTATATCACGCATACATGTTGCTTATTTGCTAGGTAACAACTAACAGGGAAATCCTTAGTATGGGGGGAGGTAAAGAGAAGGGCTATATTTCAATAATTAATATTTATTTGTGTTTGTTTCTAGGACAGTTCCCATTCTGGCTCGTGAGGCCTACCTAAAAATGGAGGCTTTCGATTACTGTGACAGCGAAAGATACTGCGCACGCGCGGCAAAAGCCGAGATTGAATGTGAGCTGCCTGTGCCTGAACGAAAGTAGCTCAAGGACGACTTGCCCTGAAAGTCCTGATGACTGCCAACATAAATGAACATTTGAGTTACTGATCGTGGGAAAGAATCCTGTAGTAGCTAGTTGAGGATGTGACTAGGCCAAAGACTTTCTCAAACAGAGGACTCTTTAAAATTCAGCTGATGCTACGGAAATTGAATATTAGGATGATGAGGTGATACTCATCCACCCTCAAATTGTCCAATCAGAATTTGAGTTTAAGCTGATAGTTACTTTTGTAGATAGATAAAGTTAGTGAAAAAGGTGTAAAAAGTCCTGATTTTTTTAAGAAAAGACTCTCTTCCGATTTCCTCATGAGATGCTGTTGGTATGCTGATTATCCTGAGATGTAAGAATTCTTGAATTAATGTTTTATTTCTTTGAGTGAGAGCTGAGCTTTAGATGAGGTTATTAGTTAGGGAAGTTAGGAGAAAATGAATTTTGGGAACTATCTGTCTTTTGCTAATACTTGTGTTCTGAAATCTAAATAATAATGTATATTTCTGATTCTCTAAAATAAATTAATATAAATGTTTGAGATAAAACTTTTATTCTTTAAAGTTAATTTTGAATCAAGAATTAAATAAAGCAAATAAACTGTTAGACATGCTAAACTTTGCTTTTAATCAAAATTAGATAAATGGAGAATTAAGCTGGTCTTGTATTTTCCTACGCCTAATTTTTACTAGTAGATTCATCGACTATAATGGTGGTGTGTCTAAATAAATATCTTGTTGATAAAAACCATGGTACAACTCATTAAAACTGCAGGTGTAAATAGTATAAATATTTAGTTTTATTTAGACACTCCGCTATGATACAGCAGCTCTCCTTTGAATTTCACCGATCCATGAAGTAGGATGGAAGTGTTTTGTGAGTAGCTCACAGTGTTATGGGCCCCACTGGATGTATGATTTGGTAATTCAGGGAAAGGTGGTATGATTTTAGAAAATATTTCCGGAGTAGCGCTGCATCACCTGCACCACTGACAGATCTTCTGATGGTTTCCCCACTGACAGCAGGAGCTACTGAGAGAGAGGACATAACAAGTGATACCAAGCATTACCACCTTACACATCATTTCTTCTTTGCGAATCTACAGACCTGAACATCATAACAGTTTCTGCACAACAGCTCGAAAACACAACACCAAGGATTCAGCGACAAGGTTACTCTCGCAAATACAACTATGTAATCTAGAGCCAAGAGACAGCTTTGAGAGAGGGAGACAAGAAGGGATATTCTCTGCCTCAGATTTTTTAATAGAAGCTAATCTTTACACGCGTTATTAAGGGAGATTTTGTATTCATTTGAAATATTGGGCAATCTATTGTGCAAGTTTACAGCACATCCTTGATAAAAGGTCCTTAACATAAGACGAATCACCTGCTCTTTTGATATAGTCAAGCTAGCCCAGTAAATCATTGCCTTCTGGAAGAATGAGCTCCAAACATGGATGTATCAAAACCTGCCCCTCATATGAGTCCTTACAAACCCAGAGAGGTAATGTTTTATAGGAAACTTTTAAATAAATCAACTGATAGGCTGCAAGGGCTCTAAACGAAGCTATTTTTTATTTATAACATTTCAAATAGTGTATCAAACACATTTTTTTAATTCTGTGGAAAAGTGCTCTGATATCTCCGGGTCAAATTTGCACTATACAAAACTTGATAAATTAAAATTAAATAATACTAGGGGACATTGTAGGCATAGTAAAATTGACTGCCAGCTTCTGAAAAACTAATCTGTCGGAGTCAACAATCCAGTAAATCAAAAATTTTAAAAAACATAATACTAAATAATGAGGTCTAGAGAGAACATTTATTTTGATTACCTGGAGAACCCTACAAAATAGAAAATGCGTGTCTACTGAATCACCAGGCAACAACCCCTGACCTGCAGAAATCTCCACGCTGTACATATTGGAGACATTGAGGAGCTATTACAAATGCCCACAACTGCATTTTCTGAGCAGGAAGAACAAATTATTTGTTTTAAGTCCGCGCCTATATTATACAACAAAGAGAACACCAATTAAGCCTGCTTGAGTCTGCAATGACCTGTTCTGGAAAGAAACATCACTACCCAGATAGGCTACCATTTAAACTCCTCTCAACCTCAAAAAAGCCACCACTGGTGTCAATACCATATAGTTGATGGCTGGCTGAAAGGGAGGAACTAGAACTTCTATCGGTAGATATCTCACACAAACTAAAAAACCCTCATATTGAGACCTTCTAATCTACTTTCGTCCTCTAATCTCCATGAACGAGGTAGTCGCCGAGGCCATGAAAGCATTGCAATTGGATGCAATGGCAACTGTAGTGCCTGTATGAGGCAAGTCTATTCAACAGTTGCAAATTTATGACAACGTAGAAGCCCTTACCCCCCTTTTCAAATATGAAACAGGCTTGAGATCAAACCCTGCAACAAAAAGGAACCTGCTTTTAAATGAGGCCCATGACTTCGAATTGCTGAATGATGTGTCATGCCCTCAATCTCTTTAAGCCTTGGGTGAATTCTTGTGATAGAATATCTGCTTTACGTCTTGCTGGCAGTGATGGCTGCTGCAAATAGCATGAGAGCAGCACCTGGATTGGTCTGAGCAGCTTGGTTTGTCACTCAGACAGTGCCTGGGAGTCTGTGCTGTTTCTCCAATCTGTGCAATGCAGCGGGGTTGGAGAAACCTAAGTGCGCATGACGGTGACTGTCATGTACACTTACAGTGTGCATTGCCTCTCCCCTGTTGGCTGTGATGACATCTAAGCCCCGCCCGCTAAGTCTTGGCTGGCTCTAGAGGGAAACAGGAAAAATAAAATGATAATAAAACCAATTTGTTATCTTTTTTTCCAGTTTCCTTCAGCTGGCTCTAAGTAAGGGGGGAGCCGCCATTATTACTGATAATGTTACAATCCACTTCAACTAATAGTCCACTTGCCCAAGCACTCATTAAGAAAATAGGATCAAATCACTTATATCTCGCGAGTCTACTGAATTTACTTCTTTGCCATCTGCCACTGTATATGTTTTAAACAGTACACAAGTACACAGGTAAAATTAAAATAATTCACATATTCCACCTTTGCAAGTATGTTTCATTCTAGAGCATGGAATCTGCAAACATTATGTTATGCACTTTTCCCCTGTGTCTAAATCAACAACGAGGGACACCTGGGATGAATGGTTACATTAAGCGATGTTGATATTGCTTGATTCCTAATAGCATCTTTGGGAAATTATTTTCCCAACAGGGTATGTTTTTGTCAACAAGAAATGTGATTCCCTTTCGATTGGAAATCCCCCACAGATAGTTCAGAACCACATAAAATACGTACCCGTGATAGCGAAGTGCTATAGAACACACGGGGCTTCTAATAAAGTTTTCCATTGAATACATATGTCATCCTAAACATGGTTTGGAGGATGTATTGACTAACATCCCACTTTAATCTCAAAATCCAAGAATCTTGCTATTCAAACGCAGCATTGTAATTTTTTCTCGTACCTTTTAGAAATAGATCCTGCTGACTCATGCTTGTGATTCTGCAAGTCCGTTCTTAACCACCGCAGAGTCAGCATTGACCGAATGTATAGACAAGAAGTAAACATGGCGTACCTCGTCAATAGGAGCAGGGCACGCTGGAGTGGAAGATTGCTTGCGCTGGATAATAGTGCTAATCATCTCCCCTTCAGTCTTTGGAATCGCACATTATCCTGCCTGCGACTAGAGATACTTGGCCTCAGTTCAGGACTCTTAATTAGTTACATTCAGGGAAATGTCTGTTGAAATCTGCGATCATTGCTGAAATATAAATAATGCCAACGGCGCACACTGTACGAATGCTAGCCTTTTTATCTGTTGTGAACACAGAAACAAGCACATTTTCAAGAGAGCTGACATAATTTACTTGCCTTTCACATTGAAAAAGCAACCACCCCTCCCAGGGTGGCCCACTTGAGCAAAACATAATCTCTCAGCATTTCATCTAAACTGTCTCACTCATGTCAACCCTTGAAGATGTTCTGCATAGTTTGCAATGTTTGTCAGTGGATGCTCAGAATTCAGACTTTACGAATTCTGTTTTACAATTGCTAGATTCGTTTCCCGTGGTTGATTCTTGGACACTGCGCAATTGCAATTTAACTACAGCACATAGTATGTGGAAATCTCCTATTAGAAATGGGGCTCTCTAGTTAGCAATGGATTGCACCTTTGTCCAAATAGGGACCCTTCCTCCTAGTCGGGATAAGGGGGATACACTTCTGAAATAACCACTGCTCACCCCCTAGGTAGCTGGGTATGAGCAGTCAGGCTTATCTAAGAGGCAGTGTGTGAAGCATTTGCACATAACCAACAGTAATACATTGAAAACACTACAAAAGGACACCACACCAGTTTTAGAAAAATAACCAACTTGAAAATGCAGTTCCCTGAAGTTGGTAGCTCCGTCTGGGGCTACTGCGGTGCTGAAAACACAGAATTCAACAGTTCGGCCGACCACTGTGGTGCGGACCGTCATTAGTGCCATTAGACTCATAAACAGTACCTTTGGTTATGGCCGACTGCATCAGGGAGGGCTGGTCATGGCAACCATTGCAGTTACGATGTGAAGCGTAGTGGTGCGGTGTGTGGTGCCCTCAAGTTGTGGTGCAGGCAACGGCTCGGTGATGGTCATCCAGGGCTACAGTGTAGAGTGAGGCGGTGCACGTGGCAGAGCTCACAAAACGGTGATGGATTAAAACCATGATCTCTTGACTTGGTAAGAGTATTCTGCATCATTCAGAAACTCTGTCCATCACCACCCCCCTTTTCCAAAATCGGTTTTATCCACACTATGTGTGGGAGGGTATACTCAGACGTGAGTCCCTTGCTCATTGCACCATCAGGATTCAAGCAAACCGGGCCGAAGAAGGCTGTGATGCCAGAAACCGGTCCCCGGGAGCTTGTTTCCTTCCCAGTATAAGAATTGGCTTGGTAGTTTGGTTTGCCCTGTTCCCATCATGCACTGGGACAGGAACAGACTAATTTGCATATAGCCAGGTTCTGAGCTGGGATGGTGCAGTGAGCTAAAAAACGGTGATGGATTAAAACCATGATCTCTTGACTTGGTAAGAGTATTCTGCATCATTCAGAAACTCTGTCCATCACCACCCCCCTTTTCCAAAATCGGTTTTATCCACACTATGGGGCCGATTAGGATGGCGGACGGACTTGCGTCCGTCCGCCACCCCAGAGGTGGAGGGACCGTCCGCAGGGGCAGCGGCGGTCCCTCCGTGCAAATCAGGATGTGACCGCCACCCTGGCGGTTACATCCTGTATGTTTTAACATTGCGGCGGGTGCTGCTTGAAGCAGCGCCCGCCGCAATGTTAAAACTGCATGTTTTACATTTACATGCACAAAGCGGCAGGCACCGCGCGGTGCCTGCTGCTTTGTGCATGTAAATGTTGGGGGGTACCATAGGTACCCCCCATGTGCACCCCCCGACACCCTGTGGGCCCGCAACGGGCCCCCAAAAGCCAAAGTCCACATGCTTTTCCACGGCGGAAAAACCGCCGCGGAAAAGCATGTGTTTGTGCAAATCCTGATTTGGTTGACGGTGTCTTGCAGACACCGTCACCAAATATCCCTCCTTACACCGCGGATCAGCGGCGGACGGACCTGCCGTCCGCCGCTGGTCCACACGCACTCCCACCGCCATCCTGATCTGGCGGTGGGTCTTCCAAGTCACTGCGGCGGATAATCCGCATACTCCGGGCCGGCGGTGGCTTCCGTCGGCCCGGAGTATGCGGATTATCCGCTATCATAATGAGCCCCTATGTGTGGGAGGGTATACTCAGACGTGAGTCCCTTGCTCATTGCACCATCAGGATTCAAGCAAACCGGGCCGAAGAAGGCTGTGATGCCAGAAACCGGTCCCCGGGAGCTTGTTTCCTTCCCAGTATAAGAATTGGCTTGGTAGTTTGGTTTGCCCTGTTCCCATCATGCACTGGGACAGGAACAGACTAATTTGCATATAGCCAGGTTCTGAGCTGGGATGGTGCAGTGAGCTAAAAAACGGTGATGGATTAAAACCATGATCTCTTGACTTGGTAAGAGTATTCTGCATCATTCAGAAACTCTGTCCATCACCACCCCCCTTTTCCAAAATCGGTTTTATCCACACTATGGGGCCGATTAGGATGGCGGACGGACTTGCGTCCGTCTGCCACCCCAGAGGTGGAGGGACCGTCCGCAGGGGCAGCGGCGGTCCCTCCGTGCAAATCAGGATGTGACCGCCACCCTGGCGGTTACATCCTGTATGTTTTAACATTGCGGCGGGTGCTGCTTGAAGCAGCGCCCGCCGCAATGTTAAAACTGCATGTTTTACATTTACATGCACAAAGCGGCAGGCACCGCGCGGTGCCTGCCGCTTTGTGCATGTAAATGTTGGGGGGTACCATAGGTACCCCCCATGTGCACCCCCCGACACCCTGTGGGCCCGCAACGGGCCCCCAAAAGCCAAAGTCCACATGCTTTTCCACGGCGGAAAAACCGCCGCGGAAAAGCATGTGTTTGTGCAAATCCTGATTTGGTTGACGGTGTCTTGCAGACACCGTCACCAAATATCCCTCCTTACACCGCGGATCACCGGCGGACGGACCTGCCGTCCGCCGCTGGTCCACACGCACTCCCACCGCCATCCTGATCTGGCGGTGGGTCTTCCAAGTCACTGCGGCGGATACTCCGCATACTCCGGGCCGGCGGTGGCTTCCGTCGGCCCGGAGTATGCGGATTATCCGCTATCATAATGAGCCCCTATGTGTGGGAGGGTATACTCAGACGTGAGTCCCTTGCTCATTGCACCATCAGGATTCAAGCAAACCGGGCCGAAGAAGGCTGTGATGCCAGAAACCGGTCCCCGGGAGCTTGTTTCCTTCCCAGTATAAGAATTGGCTTGGTAGTTTGGTTTGCCCTGTTCCCATCATGCACTGGGACAGGAACAGACTAATTTGCATATAGCCAGGTTCTGAGCTGGGATGGTGCAGTGAGCTAAAAAACGGTGATGGATTAAAACCATGATCTCTTGACTTGGTAAGAGTATTCTGCATCATTCAGAAACTCTGTCCATCACCACCCCCCTTTTCCAAAATCGGTTTTATCCACACTATGTGTGGGAGGGTATACTCAGACGTGAGTCCCTTGCTCATTGCACCATCAGGATTCAAGCAAACCGGGCCGAAGAAGGCTGTGATGCCAGAAACCGGTCCCCGGGAGCTTGTTTCCTTCCCAGTATAAGAATTGGCTTGGTAGTTTGGTTTGCCCTGTTCCCATCATGCACTGGGACAGGAACAGACTAATTTGCATATAGCCAGGTTCTGAGCTGGGATGGTGCAGTGAGCTAAAAAACGGTGATGGATTAAAACCATGATCTCTTGACTTGGTAAGAGTATTCTGCATCATTCAGAAACTCTGTCCATCACCACCCCCCTTTTCCAAAATCGGTTTTATCCACACTATGGGGCCGATTAGGATGGCGGACGGACTTGCGTCCGTCCGCCACCCCAGAGGTGGAGGGACCGTCCGCAGGGGCAGCGGCGGTCCCTCCGTGCAAATCAGGATGTGACCGCCACCCTGGCGGTTACATCCTGTATGTTTTAACATTGCGGCGGGTGCTGCTTGAAGCAGCGCCCGCCGCAATGTTAAAACTGCATGTTTTACATTTACATGCACAAAGCGGCAGGCACCGCGCGGTGCCTGCCGCTTTGTGCATGTAAATGTTGGGGGGTACCATAGGTACCCCCCATGTGCACCCCCCGACACCCTGTGGGCCCGCAACGGGCCCCCAAAAGCCAAAGTCCACATGCTTTTCCACGGCGGAAAAACCGCCGCGGAAAAGCATGTGTTTGTGCAAATCCTGATTTGGTTGACGGTGTCTTGCAGACACCGTCACCAAATATCCCTCCTTACACCGCGGATCAGCGGCGGACGGACCTGCCGTCCGCCGCTGGTCCACACGCACTCCCACCGCCATCCTGATCTGGCGGTGGGTCTTCCAAGTCACTGCGGCGGATAATCCGCATACTCCGGGCCGGCGGTGGCTTCCGTCGGCCCGGAGTATGCGGATTATCCGCTATCATAATGAGCCCCTATGTGTGGGAGGGTATACTCAGACGTGAGTCCCTTGCTCATTGCACCATCAGGATTCAAGCAAACCGGGCCGAAGAAGGCTGTGATGCCAGAAACCGGTCCCCGGGAGCTTGTTTCCTTCCCAGTATAAGAATTGGCTTGGTAGTTTGGTTTGCCCTGTTCCCATCATGCACTGGGACAGGAACAGACTAATTTGCATATAGCCAGGTTCTGAGCTGGGATGGTGCAGTGAGCTAAAAAACGGTGATGGATTAAAACCATGATCTCTTGACTTGGTAAGAGTATTCTGCATCATTCAGAAACTCTGTCCATCACCACCCCCCTTTTCCAAAATCGGTTTTATCCACACTATGTGTGGGAGGGTATACTCAGACGTGAGTCCCTTGCTCATTGCACCATCAGGATTCAAGCAAACTGGGCCGAAGAAGGCTGTGATGCCAGAAACCGGTCCCCGGGAGCTTGTTTCCTTCCCAGTATAAGAATTGGCTTGGTAGTTTGGTTTGCCCTGTTCCCATCATGCACTGGGACAGGAACAGACTAATTTGCATATAGCCAGGTTCTGAGCTGGGATGGTGCAGTGAGCTAAAAAACGGTGATGGATTAAAACCATGATCTCTTGACTTGGTAAGAGTATTCTGCATCATTCAGAAACTCTGTCCATCACCACCCCCCTTTTCCAAAATCGGTTTTATCCACACTATGTGTGGGAGGGTATACTCAGACGTGAGTCCCTTGCTCATTGCACCATCAGGATTCAAGCAAACCGGGCCGAAGAAGGCTGTGATGCCAGAAACCGGTCCCCGGGAGCTTGTTTCCTTCCCAGTATAAGAATTGGCTTGGTAGTTTGGTTTGCCCTGTTCCCATCATGCACTGGGACAGGAACAGACTAATTTGCATATAGCCAGGTTCTGAGCTGGGATGGTGCAGTGAGCTAAAAAACGGTGATGGATTAAAACCATGATCTCTTGACTTGGTAAGAGTATTCTGCATCATTCAGAAACTCTGTCCATCACCACCCCCCTTTTCCAAAATCGGTTTTATCCACACTATGTGTGGGAGGGTATACTCAGACGTGAGTCCCTTGCTCATTGCACCATCAGGATTCAAGCAAACCGGGCCGAAGAAGGCTGTGATGCCAGAAACCGGTCCCCGGGAGCTTGTTTCCTTCCCAGTATAAGAATTGGCTTGGTAGTTTGGTTTGCCCTGTTCCCATCATGCCCTGGGACAGGAACAGACTAATTTGCATATAGCCAGGTTCTGAGCTGGGATGGTGCAGTGAGCTAAAAAACGGTGATGGATTAAAACCATGATCTCTTGACTTGGTAAGAGTATTCTGCATCATTCAGAAACTCTGTCCATCACCACCCCCCTTTTCCAAAATCGGTTTTATCCACACTATGTGTGGGAGGGTATACTCAGACGTGAGTCCCTTGCTCATTGCACCATCAGGATTCAAGCAAACCGGGCCGAAGAAGGCTGTGATGCCAGAAACCGGTCCCCGGGAGCTTGTTTCCTTCCCAGTATAAGAATTGGCTTGGTAGTTTGGTTTGCCCTGTTCCCATCATGCACTGGGACAGGAACAGACTAATTTGCATATAGCCAGGTTCTAAGCTGGGATGGTGCAGTGAGCTAAAAAACGGTGATGGATTAAAACCATGATCTCTTGACTTGGTAAGAGTATTCTGCATCATTCAGAAACTCTGTCCATCACCACCCCCCTTTTCCAAAATCGGTTTTATCCACACTATGTGTGGGAGGGTATACTCAGACGTGAGTCCCTTGCTCATTGCACCATCAGGATTCAAGCAAACCGGGCCGAAGAAGGCTGTGATGCCAGAAACCGGTCCCCGGGAGCTTGTTTCCTTCCCAGTATAAGAATTGGCTTGGTAGTTTGGTTTGCCCTGTTCCCATCATGCACTGGGACAGGAACAGACTAATTTGCATATAGCCAGGTTCTGAGCTGGGATGGTGCAGTGAGCTAAAAAACGGTGATGGATTAAAACCATGATCTCTTGACTTGGTAAGAGTATTCTGCATCATTCAGAAACTCTGTCCATCACCACCCCCCTTTTCCAAAATCGGTTTTATCCACACTATGTGTGGGAGGGTATACTCAGACGTGAGTCCCTTGCTCATTGCACCATCAGGATTCAAGCAAACCGGGCCGAAGAAGGCTGTGATGCCAGAAACCGGTCCCCGGGAGCTTGTTTCCTTCCCAGTATAAGAATTGGCTTGGTAGTTTGGTTTGCCCTGTTCCCATCATGCACTGGGACAGGAACAGACTAATTTGCATATAGCCAGGTTCTGAACTGGGATGGTGCAGTGAGCTAAAAAACGGTGATGGATTAAAACCATGATCTCTTGACTTGGTAAGAGTATTCTGCATCATTCAGAAACTCTGTCCATCACCACCCCCCTTTTCCAAAATCCGTCAATTGGCACAGACTGCAGTGTGGGATGGGGCAGTGCATCATGTCACTTATGAGCGGTGCCCCAAAACCACAGTGCGGTCACAGGTGTCGAGGTCAACGTGCAGCACAGTCGTCGGTTAGACCAGCGCAGCAGGCTGAAGCGAGGCAGTGCAGAGTGTGGTGCCCACAGGTCACAGTGCAAGCAGCAGCTCGTTTGCGGTCATCATCGTTGGTGAGACCAGGGTTGCAGTGTGAAGTACGGTGGTGCCCTCTGCAGTGCCTTCAGGACACGGAGCCCGCAGTCGTATCGGTGTCAGCTGCTTTGCCCCTCTGAGGCAACTGAAATCCACGGTTTCAGAGGCGGGACCCAGAGATAGGTGAAGTCTTTGCTGTCCCTGAGACTTTATGAACAGGAGGCAAGCTCTATTTCAAGCAAGTGGAGATACTCAGCGACAAGTGAAGATAGTTCATTCCAGTCTTTTCAATGCCTAAGGAAGAATCAGCAACTGCAGGCCAACCCAGCAAAGTAACAACACATCAAAGGGGCAGTACTCCTCCTGGCAGTTTTTTCAGCTCTTCTTCATGGCAGGTTCCTTGATCCAAGCAAGTTCTCTGCAGTCTCTTGTCTCCTTGAGACTTCTAACAGGAGGCAAGCTCTACTTTGCGCCCTTGGAGAAAACTCTAACAGCAGGATGATGAAAGTACAATCCAGTTCTTTGCCAGCCCAAGACAGAAGCCGCAAGCAGCAGGCCACCACAGCAGAGCACGCAGCAAAGTGGCAGTGCCTCATGACAGATTTTCCAGCTCGTCTTCCAGGCAGGTTCCTTAGTTTAGCAGTAATCTGAAGTTCTGGGGTCTGGGACCCTATATTTATACTCAGTTTCTCTTTGTTCTTGTGGGCAGAGAGAGCCTGTGCTCAGCCCAAACCAGTTATGTCATCTCTGGTCAAACTTCCCGGCAGGATGTGGAGACAACATTGTCCAAGGCAGACCAGGCCCATTCAGGTGCAAGGGAAATCTCCTCGCACCACTCTAAATGCAGACCAGGCCCATTCAGGTACAAGTGAAACTCCTCCCACTACTCTAAATTCAGTCAGGGTCTATTCAACCAAGCTCTGACTCATCCAGGAAGGGCAGGACACACTCGACCCCCCCAGTGGCTGTCTACAGTGAATGCACATCCCCAACCCCAGTCACTTCAAAGCCAGACAGTCAATCCAACAACCCAACAGAGGTACACAGGATAGCTTAGCAAGAAAGACCCACTTTCTAAAAGTGGTATTTTCAAACACACAACATAAAAATCATCTTTACTAAAAGAAGCATTTTTACATTCTGTGTTCTAGCATAGTAAACTCAATTTCTCCATCTCGCCCCAATGGGAAGTTGTTCTTGTAAGATATTGCAAAGTACCTCCCATTCTATCCTATGGGACAGATAGCTTTCCATGGTCAAAACCAAAATACACTATATTTTACTATCAGGACATGTCACCCACACCAGTACATGTCCTAACTTTCACATACACTGCACCCTGCCCGTAGGGGTATCTGGGGCCTACCTTAAGGGTGACTTGCATGTAATGAAAGGTAAGGGTAGGGCTTGGTACGGGGTGTTCTTGGCAACTCGACATGGCAGTAAAGACTGCACACAGACACTGCAGTGATATTTCTGAGAATCCTTTGAAAGGCTGCTGATGTGGGTGTCACAATCAGTGCTGCAGGCCCACTAGCAGCACTTGATTTACAGGCCCTGGTCACAGACAGTGCACTATTCTAGGGACTTAAAGGTAAATCAAATAAGCCAAACATGGAAACACTAATCCATAAACATAATTTACCTGGAGAGCATACACACTTTAGCACTGAATAGCAGTGGTAAATTGTCCCGAGTTTTAAAACCAACATAAAGTATGGGGGTAAACCCACTGGAAAAGCCAAATCTAACATCTCCAACTCGTGTTCTCCCATCCTCTTCTGTTTTCTGTCTCTACCCGCAGTGACTTCACATACCTTGTTTTTTTTTTTTTTTTTCGACATCTTCTGAACCGCTCTTCTGTATGCGTATACGTGGTGGCAGTCCTTTAACATAGAAGCAACAGACTCATGGAGGTGGGCCATGACCCAGAGCCGAAGGTAGGATTTTCCCCATACCTCATCACCATGCTCCCCTTTTTTCCTTGTCCAATATTTGCCCATCATGCCTCACCATGATTTTTTGGTTTATAATTTATCTATGGGTGTACCCACAACCTTGTGCCCCACATTCAGGTTTGTTTATTTTTATGGGAGCGGCACCACATGCCTTTGCCTTTATGTGTTTCTTTTCGTATGAGGGCTCAAATAGAAGTGGGTTCACATAAGCGAAGGAGTTGTGTTTGAAGACAGTTCGGGGAAGGTATAATTGTAGAAAAAGTGGCTGCGGATACATAGGCAACTGTTGTTGATGGCAAAATGTCTGTATACCCCCAAAGATGCAAGGTCACTCTTCAAGCTAGGTAGTTTTACTTGTTATGCCATTCATTTACAGCAACCCTTCCATCTAGCTGAGTAGCCAGTCACTTCTAGAGGCGGGCCTATACTTGTTCATGCGGGTTTGAGATTTTAATTTTAAAATAGCTCATATCACAATCCTTTACTGGTTTTCCTGTGCTATTTTATATCCTGTTTCCCCCTCTAGTTAGACGAATCCCTGGCTATGTTTTGTTTTCAAAAACTGAGCCGCCCTAACCCTTTAAGATGTTTTTGCAAAAAACTGCTTTTGTTTCAAAGTTTATTCTTTATGGCACTAAATAAGTATGTTGGATTCTTCTTTTTTATGGCTTGGCTTAATAGCGCAGCTTTCACAAGACAGTTATGTGATAAGCACTAGAGGAGGGCTTTGGCCCCACCCACATGTTGGGAGTCAGAAGTACATATTTTGATTGGACCGAAATTGTGTGCTTCCACAAAAGAAGTGCTTGCCCACCAACCGACTGTGATCATTTTATTTATTTATCCAGCTGCGTGAGGTTGACCTTTCAGGGGCACACACAGTGACATTATAAAGCTATTAGAGTGTCTTAAATAACAAACTAATTTATGTTTTTTCTCTGATTGCAGCACAGATGGGAGGAGGGCAATCATGTATCTACAGGAATTTTCAAATCTGGCTTGACAGTGCCACTGTCACTGCCCTTTTAACTTGAACCAATTGTATTCTACAGTTCGTTTCTTCCACCTGAATCTATATCCATTCCCGTGCTATCTACTTTTTATGGTTTACATTACCATACATCATTTTTAAAGCCAGACCTATTGCCATTGTCAATGCTTGTTGTGATGTTTGATTGATCTTGCATTTATTTGTAATTAATTACTACAAATGGGGTTATGTTGTATATTTCTCTGACCCTTTTGTCCTAGATTATACGCAGGACATATACACATGAAAAAAATATAAATTTCTCTTAAACAATGTGAGTTTATATGTAAAAATGCCAGCTTCATCATGGTCATATTCGACTCCCATTCCTTCCACCTTTCATGTTGTCAACGCATCTGAATAATGATTCCATACCAATGAGTCAGACCTCACCCCATTCTTGGTACACTATTGAGGTGTCTTTTGAACACTCCACTGTACAAAAAGGACAAGCATTGGCAAAGTCAATTGGTCTCTCCTTTGGGACCTATTGAGTTTGCCAATGGCTTTAGCCGTTCTGTACAGTATCCTGATTTTGTGCAGCATGGCTTTTGGACAGCCTCTGACCCCGATGGGGGTGCTCATAAGACTGGGAATTTCAGGCTCCTTGTGTTCTGCTCCACGTCTCACTTTATCAACACCCTTGAGTAGAGACAAAGAAAAACGAGTAGGAAGGTTGATGGAAAGAATGAAAGAAGAGTCCAGCAACAAATAAATCTATGAAACAAGTCGTGTTGGTGCTGGTATTACCAAAATCATGTTGCACTGGCTTCTCGCGTATCTGAGGGGCTGAGGAGGAACCAATCCCCAATCAGCAAAGAGGAATGCTATAGCACTTACCTGAACTAAGATGGGTGGTCTCATTACCGATGCTTGGAGTGATGTAGAAAAAACTCCCGGGCTTGCCAGCTTCACATCTTCATCCGCCCTGCTTTTTTTAAATGTACATTTATGGTCAGACAGCGCAAATAAAATGCAGGAAAGGAATATCTTCCTTTGCCGCGATTTAAAGTACAGGTCTCAGGGAAAGCTGTCTTGCTGAATCCACCAAAAAACAAAATATGCATCGGCCTCCTTTAAAAATAACAACAAGGGGCTACAGTGTGTTATTGAGACCGGGCAAACAATGATGAGGGAGAAGGGTTGGACGCAGGGGAGGATGGGTGAGCAGCAACGAGGGAGGGTGTGGGACACATGAGGCTATTGTTTTAATGTTTTTGTTTTTATTTGGTTAGCTCAGTTAATTAAAACCATTGCTATAAAATATCGACATTGACACAGTTATCACATTAAGAAACGAAACTGGGGAAATACACTGTCAGTATTAAAAAAGTCTATACAAGTAAAACAGTCTTATAGTTACTAGTGGTATTACACTATTACTTTAGCCCAGAATGAAGAGATTGAGACAAGAGGTACTAAAACAGGGGGTAAAAAAAGTCTGTAATAAGTTTTTGAGGTGGAGGGACAGGATGCACTGGGGCCGGGGGTGGTAAAAAGAGATTAGCCAGAAGTCTCACATACTTTCCAATCCTAACAAGCGCTTGAATGTCTGTGGAGGTAAAGCACAAGGCCGTCGCCGCCCAGCATGACATAGTGCCCCATTTTAAAAATACGGGTTTTAAGAGTGATCTTCTGGGGGCATCCATGGCAGGGCAACAGCACAGAAGATGCGGCCATGATTCTGTGTGATATGTGCACAGTCTGCAGGGCCCCCCACCTTTGAGGGAGCCCATCTGTAGGAGGCCGTAGAACACAGGCCTAGGAGGCGCATGAACATTATGTTCTTCCGTGCCACTGCGTTCAGGTTTTCCAGCAGATAGAATTGCGGTACCCCTGGTTGGTATGAGGCATTCAGGGGTAGCAGGGCAGTAGGAGTGTTTAAAGCCTGGAGGTCCATCCGATGGGAGATTAGTTTCACCTGCTTGTTGATGACTTTTTTCCAGACTGAGTATGGAATAGTGTCTGAAGTTAGCAGTGAATTGTCAATCTCTAGCGATTTGATGGCCTTTGTAATCTGACGATTCCATGGATTTCCAGGACTGGTGAAGATCTCTTTTAGGCGGAATTTTAAGGTGGTGTCTGCAGCTTTTAGTGATCTTATGAAATATTTCAAAGTGTCTGCCTCGCAATAGATGGACTGTCTTTGTAGGCCCAGCTCCAGACGTAGTCTTGCCCTCCGAATACATTTCGGAAGGTGAAAGATTTTTTTATTGATGGAAACTTGGGCGTGGTCAAGACTAGCAGAGGAAGCACCAGGGAAGGCCTGATGCCCATAGTTTAAGGCAGGGAGTAGTGTAGCTTTAATCACCTTCAGAATGGGTTCTGCGGAAGGGAAGCTCAGAGACTGGTTTAGTAGAGTCAGGGAGTATGTTATTGCACCCGCTCTTTTTTTCAAAGCAGCTAAGTGGGCTGTTGGTCTAGAAGTCTCGCAGAACCATACTCCTAAATAATTATATTTTGGAGTTGTGTTGATCTTTGCGGGCCCAATATGCCACCGTAGACTTCTCTTGTTCTTGCAACTGCCGAATATCAACACCTTGGTCTTTTCTTGATTAATTTTTAGTGCATTGGTGGTATTGTATGTATAGAGCTTACTTAGCGCTTGTTGGAGCCCCGATTTTGTCTGGTCCATTATGAAAATATCATCAGCATATTGTAGAATGTGCAGATTCCTTTTGGCAATGCCCAGCTTCGGTGGGAGAAGGTTACTCTTCTCCAGATATGTTCACAGGTCAGCAGTGTAGAGATTGAACAAAAGAGGGGCGAGAACGCAGCCTTGCTTCAAGCTGTCTCCGATAGCAATTTTTCTGCAGACTGTCTTTGGGCCAGTTTTAATTCGCACCCAGGTGTTCTTTGTGCAAGGAGATAAGGGCTCCTAGCAGGCTCTGTGGAATCCCCCACTTGTCCAGTTTCCTACATAAAATGACGCGAGACACTTTGTCAAAGGCTGCTCTGTAGTCTATGAAGCAGCAGTATAGTGGAAGATGGTTTTTTTGTGCTGCCTGTTGACTCGGAAAGGCCAGGGTTGTGATGTTATCTATGGTGGAGGCTGAGGAGCGAAACCCTGTTTGGAAGTAAGGTAAGATGTTATTTTCTGCTACCCAATCTTCTAAGAGCTTAAGAAGACACCAGGCATATGCCTTCGCCTCCAGGTCTAATAGGGCAATAAGTCGATAGTTGGCTGGAAGCGTTCGGTCTCCTTTCTTAAGTATGGAGCATAAGATCGAACCAAGCCATGAGTCAGGTAGCTGACATGTCGTAAACACGGTGTTATATAGAGGGGCAAGAAGTGCGGCCCACTCGTCTAGAGCACATTTGAATACCCCTGCAGGAAGGCCGTTGGGCCCGGGAGCCCCATCGTTTTTCATGGCCTTAAGAAATTTGAAGACTTCAGCTGCAGTAGTCAGATCATGGATTTCTGTCGGGGTGTGATCAACTCGGTCTCTTAGATCAATCACCATGGGATCCGCAGTGTCACAGCAATATAATTGAGTTACGTGCTGGGCCCAGTCTTCTTCGCGGACTGCGTTCCCTCTGTTGTTATTCGACGAGCGGAGCTTATTCATGTAGTTCCAGAACTGGGACAGGTTTTTGCCCTTTAGCAGGGCAAATATTTTTTGCCACTCATTCTGTTCTTTAAGTCTCTTGACAGCCCATGCTGATTTTCTGAAGGCCTTACGCTGCAGAGCCATGTGGCTGGCCGAGTGCTCTGTGCCAGTCAATTTATGCAGGTGCACAGCCCTCCTTAGGGCTTTCCTTTTGGTGACTAGCTCTGGGTCATAGGTACGGGTCGGGCGTAGCCCCTGGAATTCATGATGAGCCTTGGGACCCGTTAAAAGATCTTGCAATTTAATAATGGCATCATCCCACCGATGATGTAGGTCTGTGATAGAGTTGTGCCTTAAATTAGGAGTTTCTCCTGTAAGCCAAGTGCCCACTATGACAGAACCCGATGTGTCCCATTTAATTCTTCCGACTACTGTATGGAGTTCAGTCAGCGTTGAGTGCCCCACCGCTGTTATTTCAGTGGCCGCAGGTGCTAGCAGTTGAATTGTTATCGTTAAGGGGTTATGGTCACTCTCATGACGAGGTGGAATTTCCATCCTGGTTAATTTATTTCCCAGTAACGGTGAAAGAAAAATTTAGTCGATTGTCGATATGTTCTTAAAAGTTGGTGGAAAATGAGTCCCAGGATTCTGTTCCATACTAGTTTGCTTTGCTGAGCATAGGTTATGATTGGTTAAAAATGTTATCATAACTTCTTGCTTCTTGGTTCTAGTAACTGGACGGGCGTTGGTAGCCAGATCTTTGATGTTAAAGTCGCCTAATAACAGAACCTCAGCAGATGCGAATTCCAATAACAGATCTTCCAGATGTTTGATCAGTCGCTCTATAGCAGTTACTTTTGTGGTATTCGTAGGATTGTGGTAACAGTTGATTAGAAGCAAGGAAAAGATGAGAGGCCGGTAATTAAAACAGTCTGCCCTGTCATTAAGTTCCGAGGGATGGAGGTGGCCGCTATCTTACACCTGTGTTTGATGAAAATAGACAAACCCCCAGAGGGTCTTCCATAGGAATTGGCCTGAGTATCTGGTTGAAAAAGTTCATAATAACCGAGGAGAGGAGTTGGAGCTAAAGACCAAGTCTCCTGTAGACAGATAATGTCACTTTTATTCAGATATTCCACGCCAGATCTAGAGGTGATCGTTGACTTTAGCCCAGCCACATTCCAGGACGTAAGAGTCAGATTATGATCTGACTAAGTAACTTGCCCGTTAGGAGGAGCACTGCCAGGAAGGTGTATTTGCAGGCTCTAGGTGAGGCTGCCCGTGGCAGTTGTTGGTCACATGGATGGGGCGGCTCAGTTTACAGCTCACCAGGCGGTGGTTATTGTTGCAAGAGATGTTTATGGAATTATCCGCTTAAGTTGCTTCTGGGAGCCAGGCGTAAGTTGCGCCCCTGGACCCCTTAAGAACGCTAGTATGCTGCCTCGCGGGGGCAGCTGGAAGGAGAACATGTGGATATTTTTGTTGTGTAGGTACCCACATTTCTATGCCCCAGTTTTCAAATAGTCTTGCTTCACCAAGGATTGCATCCCTTGTAGATTCCCGGGACCACGTTGTTACGGTTGCCTCTGAGCCCCCTTTGCCTGGTATTAAAGAGAACTTGACCAAAGTAAGGTCCAAAGTGCTGACTCCAGACAACGCTAGAAGGTTGTTAAGTAGCTGAATAAGGTTGGTTCTGTTGAGGATGTCGTGTGGGCCCTTATGGGCGTAAGGAGGGAAGAAAAGAAGTTCAGCATCTTTTTCCGGACTTTGATGGTTCTGGCTCCTGGATAATTCACTTGAAGATGCGAGCACCTTCAGTTGTTGGGGTCGTGCTTCAGTTAAGTGATTGTTCCCCTCCTGATGACCTTTCGCTCCCGGGGCATATGTACATTGGGGCTGAAAAAGCCTCTGTATTTGTATAGAAGAGTCCACACAGTCTTTGGTCGGAACTTCTGGCATGTGGCACAAAGAACAACCCGACACTACACCCTCTGATACAATTTGAAGTTCTCCTGTCACTGCTTTTGTCTGGCCCTGGCCATTAATTTGGCTGTTCTGAGCGCCTGGCGCTGCTATTGCAGGTTGTGCAGTAATGTTCTGGCTCCCAAGGCCTGGGTCATGGGTGGCAATTCCTTTGATTTTGTTTGGTAGAGATCCATACGTTGCCGTTGTGGAGTGTAGTTCGCTAACTCCCAAAGCCGGAGATGTTCCCACGGGCGTACCCTGTATCGGTTGCCCTATATTTACTATGGTATCCTTATTGCAGATCTGAGTCGAGCTTGTTCCAATAGTTTTCGTTTTGGGTTTTAAGGCCAAATTAAAAATTGGAAAATACGGAAGGGCCTTGGGTTTGATGGCTGGTATACTAAGAGCCGCTGGCCCGTCAAGCCCCACTCTCCTTTTCACTAGGCGTTGTTTTTTAGATTGTTTTTTCAGTTTCTTTCTCTCCCTCCTTGACAGAGGAGGTTTCATTGGGAGGTTAGAGGACGTGAGATTCGAGTATTTATTGGCCTGATTAGCGGGATTGGGCCGCTGAATCGCTGATTTCGTCGGTGTGGGGCTGCTCAGATCGGAGCGGTCTGGATCCCCTTGGAGGTTCCCTGGGCTGGTCCCCAGTGGCAAACAAGCCGAGCTATTAGGGTCTGGTTCAGAAAACAGGGGGGTAGCTTTTCTTCCTGGTGGAGAGCCGACCAATGTGGTTGTGTGTAAAAACTCCTCAGAGAAGATTAAAGTTTGGGGGTCTTGAGGGAGTTTCACTGACCCGTTTCCCTTGATGTTGCTCTTCACACTGTCCAAAAGTGCTCCCAGAAAGGAGAGGTTATTAATTATCGGAGAACAGGAGCAGAAATTCGAGTTTTCCTGCGGTCCTACAGACCTTTCAAAAAAACTTAGCCTGGAGCCCAGGTCAGACAGAGCTGAGGCCAAAGTTTGAATTAGGTCAATCTGCAGTTCCATTTTCTGAGATTGCCAAAGCATAGCTGCAGCAATTGCGTCTTGTTTTACATGAAGTGATGTCAACGAGACCAAGATAGAGTTTGTCGATCCCATGGCAGCGAACGCAGGTGGCTCTTGATCATCTTGCATAATACTGGAGGAGTTGGAATGCGAACTGAGGCCCGGTGTGTGGGCAAGAGATTCCTCAATTCGGGCTTTTAGAGAGGCCAAATATCGCTTAGATGACAGGGGGCTTTCAAACTTTAGGCTCTTTATTAAAGATAGAGGGTCCTTCTGGCTGACTTAGAGAGCGCCTGAACCTGGGCTGCGTTGTGGTAAGGGCTTAGGTGTCAAATCTACCATGTTGCAGTTGTCAGAGTATTTTGGAGGGGTAGGCTGCACTCTGCTATGGACTTGGACTTGGACTTGTAACTTGGCCGCAGTATTTTTTACAGAGGTGTTTGTAGTGAAGTTTGTAGAGTCTGAGCCCATGACTGGTTTCGGTAGGTTCCCCAGGCCAGTAGAAAGGACACTTGGTGAAACAGCGAAGCTGTCCTGGGTCGTGATGGCGTCGTCCTGTGAAAGTATATTCTCATTTGAGACAAAGACTTTGGACGAGGATGAATGCGGGTTTTCCAAAACTGAATTTTTGACGTGAACAGGGCTGGAGGCAGAATGTTTATCGTAACCCTGGATATCCGCATTTGTTTCCACGTCGTACTGTGATGTTGTGATGGGGGAGAGCCTGTTTGAGGAGCAAAGTTGCCAAAGAAGTCATTAATCCGGGATTGCGACAATGAGCCACCGGTGTGGGGAGGTTTGGCTTGGGGTGGTGACAACTGCTGCTGGTTGACTCCCGGAGAGACGGTATGTAAAACAGTGCCCTTTCTCCAAGGTAATTTCCTGAGAGGCTTGGAAGTCTCCATGGTAATTCCACGAATCTTGCAGCTTGCTAGGAGTGGAGCTTACGCGCTCCCTTGTACCCTCCAGGAACTATATCAGCTCAATGGTGGAGAGAGAGCTGCAGGTGCCACAATCCACCAGCGGCATCCCGAGAACAGTACGTCAAGTTACTGACAGAGGTATAAACAAAGATTTCAAGTTGCCACACCGATCCTGGCCTCCGGGCCGCGGCTGATCCTAACCGTCTAGGTAGGTAACTGCTCTTCTGAGGGTATGCCCCTTTGTACACACTCATCCACGTATCACCTCCATAGATGGCAACACCACCGAAACTCCAGGTGGCTGGCAGGTAAGGAGGCAGACAGGC
This sequence comes from Lissotriton helveticus, assembly GCF_964261635.1. NCBI lineage: Eukaryota > Metazoa > Chordata > Amphibia > Caudata > Salamandridae > Lissotriton > Lissotriton helveticus. The sequence goes on along the minus strand of NC_136068.1, from coordinate 899,454,201 downwards.
AGTCCAGCTGGAAGACCTCAGCCACGGTCGATGGGCTGACAGACAGGCTGCCAATCGGTGACTGGGCGACTGGGAGGGTCTGGGCAGCCAGTTCTCAGCGCCGGCGGACTGGCAAAACCCAGCAACTTGTGCTCAACAGTTAGGAGGCGTTGGGAAGCGGGGGGGCCGATACAAGGACCACACCCACCTCGGGTTTCAGCCTCACCCGAGCTCAGCAGAGCGCACACCCTGCTCTTTAACCCGGGATTCCTCCCACAGCCCTGGTCGCTACCGGAGTCAAGCCGCGCCACTGCTGATGTCTCACCCGGGGTAACGGCCGTTTTCTGCACCGTGCTGCACCGTTCCGTTCGCAGCCTTCCCAGCTGTCACAGGTTTTCACAAGTTTTCACAGGCTTTCGCAGGTTTCTGCCATACGGGTATCCACGGGAGTCCACCGCACTCCCCAGTCTCCTTGCCACCCCCTTATCTCCTCTGTCGGGGGAGGCTCTGGCGGGGGGAGCTTAGCACTCAGCACTCAGCGCTTGGCGTAGCGGAGAGGCTGTGGCGGTTCGCGGCTTGCTGCTTGCTCGTGAAATGGCAATCTGGCTCTCTGGAGTGCACCTCTCTTTAATGTGGATGATATGTAAGCAAAGAAGGAAAGGGGGTTTGCAGCGACCTGCCTGCGCTTTGAGTATTTGGGCACAGTAGCTGCATAGCTCTATTAAAGGCTGCAGATAACTGCAGCTTACTTTAATTAGATTTCTGGCTCCCAGTTTTAGAACTATGGCCAATCTCAGTGTGTAACCATCTGTAATGAGACAGCACATATACTCTAGTATGGGAGTGGAGGCTGGGATGCAAGCAAAGTCCTGTCTTTCCGACAGACTCATTCATCAACTGTGCAGCAGATAGAAAGCTCAATAAGCTACCGCCCTCCACATAACTCAATTATTAAGGAGCAGGTTATGTTTCACACTTGCTGCTGGATCTGAGTACCGCACATTTTCACTCGAAAGGTCATTCTCAAAAACACATAGCCCAGTGGAATGAGCCAAAGGTTTGAGTGGCATTGGAAAGACCCTTTGATGAGCGAGATGTTGCTCTGAATATTAAATGAAATCATGCAAAAGAAATAAAAAGGCAAATTGCCAAAACACGGGCTGGGCTAAAAGCAATAAAAAATACGCACTGGGCTTGGGCTGTACTAAAAGCAGCTAATAAAATAGCAGGCATACACAAACAGAAATACACAAAAGTGAAAGGATACACGTAAAAGGCCACTGTTCCATGGGAGGGAGCAAGACACCAATAGGAGGGATAAAAAAAACTGATTATCCACATACAAGTAAGCTTTTGGAGAGGACATGTGAACAAACATATCAAAGGCGGTGGGTTGTAAGCCCACAGAGTAGCTACAGCATGTCTCGACGAGACAGTGCATGTGCTACTTATGCGAGACCTAACAATGCTGCTGACTACATTTTTATCTCTAGAGCAGATCCTCTCTACCATGCTCATCCACTCTCCTAACTCACTCCTCATTTGACCAACTAAATGTCTTTCCCCTTGCTACAAATACCAGCATTTTGCCTATTTGCACTGCTTCATGCACAGTCTTGGAGAATTGACCACTTCTTGAACTCTCCCTCACTTCTTCTCCCTTACAATTTTAACCTCAATAAAAAGGTCAAACAACTCCTCCCATTATTGCATCACCATGAGTTCTCTACCCACTCATTCCAGCATGAACACCATCAATCCCATCCCCATCCCCATCTCCATAGCCCTGAAGGTATCTACCCTGAAATGGATATCTCTGATTGAATCTGCTGCCTCGTCTACATGATCTTAATAATTATCTCATATCTCCCACCACCTACAATCTTGACCACACTTTTAAAGTGCAATTGTACACCTCACACCAGTCCTTTGATATCTCATTGCATTAATCAGTTCTAGGCCTGAACATGGCTCGTGGAGTTTCGCTACGCTGAACTCTGAGAAGTGACAAAAAAACTCATGGCGGAGTGTGGCATGAACTGCCATTCATGCTGATGTTCCTGCCGATCGGATAGAAATTCTACCCAAGCGGCAGCTCGCGCTCGGCAACTTACAGTTCGCGAGCAGGGAAAAAACTCTGCTACACTACACAGAGAGGAGTTTTCTCCACTATGCGAGCTCCGCGGAGCGCTAAGTGCAGAAAACTCCACAAACTCCGCGAACAGAGCATAATTCACTGCCCTTGCCTAATTATTTATTTGTCTTTTACATTTCACTAACCTTCCCTTCACTAAAAACATCAACTTGTGCACTCATGCCTTTAAAATGCCATGGATATACCCTGCTCTCTTAGCACAAGGTGACTTCAATACGCCCTTCCCTCTATCTTGATTCACCTAACCACCAACTATGTGAGAACACACATATGTCTTCACAGCAGCAGGAGGGAAACGGTTGCCCATTCTCACTTAGGACTTGAAATTCTATCTCACCACCATCCCACATGCCTGTGACTTTACCAAATGCACCCACCTTTGAAATCTTATCATAACAACCTTGCCAAAACTCTAAAACTGTACATTTGCCCATTATGTGTTCATGGCCTCTCCTTTTCCATCACAGTCAAAAACTTTGCAGCCTGCTTCAAAACAATATGAATATCCTTTTGCATTCTCGTACTGCGCCACATTCTTTTTTCATTCCACCTACACCATTACCAACATAATATTTGTTCTTGTTCATCCTCTCCATCTCAAAACCTGAACTCACCCCTGGTCTCCAATCACCTTCTTCCTTCCGGGCCATTTTCACAAAACCATTTATCAGAAATAGTGATCCATTCACTCTCAACCAGCAGCCTTACCTATTTCTCCTATCATTCATCTAGGGATGTATTCTATCTTCATAATTTCAGAATTATCCTGCTATCTAAGAAATCATCTGTTGACGCTACATTTTCAAATATCATCCTATATTTTTCTCCTCTGATTCTTGCCAAAAAACTTCTTGAGAAGGACAATCCTTCCATTCCTCAGTAATTACCTTTATAACCGACTTTAATCTGTTTTCCACAAACACTTTTCTAATGAATCTGCTCTCATCCATGAATTCACTATTTCTTTTGACCTCATTAGTGCTTTACCAACTCCATTTTCAATCTTGCTGTTACCTACCACACTACTGATGATGGCAAAGGAGTAGCTCACACCTGGCTCAGCTCCCAGCCAACCCTCATCATTACAATTATCATGCCACAATCTTGGGCATCAAGCAGGCAAAAAAAAGCAAGCAGGGTTGCTGATGAAGGGTGGGAGACCAGCAGAAAACAGCTGAAGTTGGATTCAGTCGTGAGGTAGTGGAGTACGTGAAAAACTGCTTTACAAAAACTGAGTATGCAATGGTTCAGAGGAATGGATCTCCAAGATTGCCCCAAGCACAGCAGATAGCCTATGCAGGAGTCCAGATCACAGAAAAATTGGACATCTTTCTCGTAGCTGGGAGTCAGGGACAGATGGTGCCTTAGAAATGCTAGATTTAGACGGTTGCGCAAATATTGTGTGACTGAGATGTGCTGGATGTTCAACTTGCTTACCCGATCTCTTTGTTTCTTTGGCATTCATTTTACTGTCTAAAAGGAGTGCAAGATCAGCAGTGATTGCAGTTGTGGTTTCTCATTTTCATTTGGATGATGGACCACTGCCTTCCTATTCAGGGATGGGACAGTTGGGTCTCTTATAGCTTTATTTTATGCTGGAGTGGTTGGCAATGGGCAAAGCATAATTGAAAAAAACATAAAACCTGAATGAGGTCCTGTTTTAAATGCTGGAGTACTCTGTTCATCGTTTTCACCACCACTAGTAATAGGAAAATAGGAACTTTTTCTTTTTGGGGGGAAGTTTTATATAGCTCGAACTTGACGCGAAGGTATCAGAGCACTTTACATGAGCACCAGTTGCGTTACAGATGGATACATTTTTTTCTTATTTTTTTAGGCACGGGCCACTCTCTTGATATGAAACGGGAATCCCTGAAGATTAAGCTGCTTAATTGGAATGTTAGGAGGCTTAATTAAATGAACATATATATGGGGTTCAAATATACATAAAGAGATGGGTAGTAAAGGTGCCCTATTTCAGGAAAACCACATAAATCTAACAGAGGGTGAAGTTCTTCAGAAAAGATTGAGAGAGCAGCTTTACTTTACAGAGTATTCAGCCTTCACACAGGTAGTGCTTGTGTGGATAAGGCAGAGCATCCCATCTCAAATAACAAAGAAAATAAAAGGCAAGAAAGGAAGATATATCATTTTGGGAGGAATAATGAGGGGCATGATGTTACCTTAGTATATGCTCCTAATGTGGATCACTAAGGGGTCCTAGATATGATAGTCAAGAAGTTGGTGAATTTAATTCAATCTCCAATAAACTGATAATAAAAGGCCTTTTTAACTAAGTGACTGACATATCCTTAGACTGAACTCACCCTACATTTCAAGATTAACCTATAACGATGGCTACAAAGGGTATAGCTGTCCCAAAGGGGACTGATTGACTCCTAGAGGGTAAAACATCCCAAGGATAGAGATTTGTGCGTTCTATTCAGGGATGCGTGATTTGCATGAGATTGATATTTTTATGAGCTCCCCACGGATACAGAGGGAAGTCGATAATGTATAATACCTAACTAGAACATGTCAGTTCATAATCCCTTACTTCCGGCCATGAAATGTGGGAGTTTGTGGACAGTTATCCTCACCTGGAAAATTGAAAGTAGACTCCCTGAAAGTCCCAGTCTTCCCTCAGGCTATTGAGAAGGATACACAACATTATTTTGCTCTGAATAAGTGGGGGGAGGCAGTACACTTAGATAGTTTTCAACTCTAGTATTCTCCCTTCTATATTCCTCATGCCCTACATCTTATCCTTTTTTCCTCTACAGAGATTGCAAAAACAGAAATCAATAAAAAAAACAAGCAATAAGAGTTATTTACTGCAAAATTGATGATCTGTTTCAATTACCTCCTCATGAACACTTCATTCTATGATCACCCGTGGAAACCTCTCAAGAATGGTTGGATAAGTTTAATATGTTTCATAACCATATCTCGAATGTTATCAGAAGATTTTGAGACCAGGAGGAAAGCATATGTTAGGCCATGGCATGCCTTGAATGGAAGCAGTTGTTGGAATGGACTAATAATTGCTCTAACTTACCATGGGTGAAGGGTTTAGAGCACTTGAATGTCTGTTACAGACGTTAAGGCAGAACCTAGACCTCTATGTTGAGCTTGCTGTACTGTATCCAGATGACATGCCTAGATACACATGGTATACGTTTAATGTGTGCTATGCTGATGGGTGAGAGTTGTAAACCCAATTAAATATGTTTTAAATTTATGATGACATGTTCCTGTAAGCTAAGTATAGCTTTGGCACTACAGGGACAGCATTCTTCAGATCGACTCTGTGTCTACTTTACTTGTCTGTCCTACTAGGTCCCTCACTACGATTCTCTCCACCACCTATATTCAGGCCGAAGAATCCCCTTTGAAATGAGGAAGTACCATGAAAATCAGTAAATTAAAGCTTGATTCCACAGAAATTCCTCATTTTGAAGTGCAGATCTTGCTTTGCCGGTCATCTCTGGTAGTCGCTGGAGCACAAAAAGTCACTGAAGCTTCACATTAATGATTGGCTTAGGAGGGAAAGTCTTAGTACGAATGGGGACTCACTATAGCAGAGGCCAGCAGGACTCAGGCAGGTCCACTTGCAGGTCCAGACAGGTCCAGTTGCAGCAGGTCAGCTGGACATTTGCAGGAAGGTCTCTGGATCTTGTTGTGTCCCTGTAGTTAAGACATGATGTCAGTCAATTGACCCTTGAGCCAGTCAGGCAGCCAGTGATGAAGGGAGCACGTCCTGTGTCCCTTCTCAGAGAGCAGGGCAGCACACAAGTGGTCAAGGCAGTCCTCAAACGTCAGTGCAGTCCTCTGGCAGCAGCAAACCTTCCTTCGGGGAGCAATGCAGTGCTTCCTATGCAACTTTCACAGGAACAGGAGTGTTCTGTAGTGGTGCTCTGGCTGTCCAATATGTATACCTTGTGCCAGCTTTTGAGGTCAGATGCTTCCCTATACTACCCCCACATCTGGTTCTGGAAGGATCTTCCCTTCCACTGTCAAGGATCCATGAATTATGGGGTGACAAAAGACTAGTGTTAGGTTTCTTTGTGTGTGCTGAGGGCAAGCTCCTTTGAAATGTAAGTGGGACAGGACACAGATGCCCCTCCAGCAATCCTGGCAGATTTGCCTATCCTGCCTAAAACCAGTCTCCTCTGTCTTACTGTCTGGCAGCAATACTCAAACCCCCAACAGCAGAGCCATTCAAAGTCATATGACCAAAGACACTGGCAGCAAGCACCAAATGGTTAAGGTAGGAAAATTGCCAAATGTCGAAAAGTGGCATTTGCAGAATTTTGACCTAAAATCTGACATTACCATCAAAGAGGATTTTAAATTACAATTCATTTGAGTCCAAACATGATATTCCCACCTGCTCCCAGTTAAAATAGGAAACAAATTTAGAAATGTTTCACACCAGGACATGTACAACTGGAACCCACATGTTCTACTTCTTTTCTTTTATTCAATGCACCCTTCCAGATCAATTTAACAGTTAATATTGCACTAAAGGCTATAATGGCAGGCCTGAGACATGCTTTAAAGTGCTACTTTTTGTTGGGAGGGGGACAATGAATGCTGTAAGCCCACTTGCAGCATTTCATATACAGGGCCTGGGTACATGTTGTACCACTTTACTGGGACTTACAAGTACATTAAATGTGCTAATTAGATAGAGTCAATGTTACCATGTTTAAAGAAGAGATTACAAGTACTTAACACTGGTTAGCAGTGGTAAAAGAAACAAAATGCAGACAGTGCTAATGCCAACAAAACTAATTCAGAAAACAGGAGGGGTGAAGGCAAAAGGTTTGGTGGTGACCCAAGTCCAACAAAGCACAGATCTTACAAATCGGAGAGGGCTAGTAATTCCTGTTGCTGGTCCCATCGGAATGGAGAGGCTACTTGTAATGGGCACCTAGATGTGCTTCTGCTGGGTTGGCTCTGACTTTAGGGCCCGCCAACTGCCTTCCCCTCTTACGCCTTCACACTACCTCCTCAGACACATTGGGGCACATTAGTATGGCGGGCGGACTTTGTTTGTCCGCCATACCGGTCGGGAATGGGACCACCCGCAATGCTAGCAGTGGTCCTGCACACCCCATTATGATGCCTTTCATAATGGCGGCAATGCCGCCACGGAAAGGCATTCAGAAATGCACATTCTAATATGGCTGGCGGTGTCTTTCAGACACCGCCACCATATTACCCTTTTCCGCCCAGTCGACATGTCGACTGGGCGGAAAAGAGGTGGACGGTCTTTCCGTCCATCGCGTACCCCCTAGCCATTGTCTCCTAATACAGATTCTCTTATTACCTATTTGTTGGTGACACTCGAATATTTATCTTCCCTAAAATAACACTCTTGACTTGATTAACAAGCTGTTCCTCTGCCATAGGATTCAGGATGCTCTCATGCTTCTGATGACCAAAGTGAGCCAAGACAGAGAGGATTTACTTATTCATTTTTCAATTTATTTTGTATTTTTATTAAGTGTAACACTATGATAAAGGTGACTACTAGATAAATTAAAAGCGTAGCTTATGAGAACTGTCATATAACACATTGTAGGTACAATAAATTAAGAAAGAACATTTCAAGCACATCATCATCTGAAAACAAAGATAAATTAGTTTAAGAATCAGAATTTACCTGGAGTAGAAATAACTAACTAAAGAAAGTCATTCAAGGGGATGTAATTAGCATTAGGAACATGAGATGCATCAACTGTTATTACTGAGAATATGAAAGAGCCCGAAGGTAGCAGTGGAAGGTGAAGAGGAGATGGATGACAATCATTTCCTTTTCCACAGCCACTGCTTTCCAAACCAGCCTGTCTCCGTTCTACCCACTTCTTGATTCTCAACAACCGTCCGTAAACAGGAATTCAGTGTTAACCCATACAACAAGGCAAGATGCTCGACCTTTAAATCAGTCGCTGCCTGTGCAGGTAAGCGTGGTGGAGTGGGACGGGGGTGGAGCGGTGGAATTTGACATACGTAGGGATAGTGAAAAATAAATGAATAAAAGCACTTACTTTGTGCTCGCCGCAGACAACCCCTGATTGTTCCTAGCGTGCAAATTCACAATTATCGATACATTGACGATTACCTCAATTGTCAAATCACTCGTCAGACTCTCTCCAGCATGTGTATCCTACAACCTACAGCTGAACTCGTACGTATAGTTGTTAACTTTAAATAACACACAATGATCAGAACATTTATTCAAAATGCCAGAATATTTGTACAAACGTGCACCACAACATATCAGTGCAGAGACATAGGGGCCCATTAGGATGTCGGGCAGATTTCCCCTGCCAGGCTGGCGGTAGCCACCGCCGGCCTGAGGGGGGCAATCCGCCCGACATCCTCTCCTGAATTCCCCCCGCCATATTTGAATGGCGGGGGGACCGCGGCGGACGGAAAGACCGTCTGCCGCTTTTCCGCCCCGGTCGCCTTGCGGCCGGGGCGGAAAAGGATTAATATGGTGGCGGTGTCTAATAGACACCGCCAGCCATATTATGATGGGTCCAATCTGATGCCTTTCCGTGGCGGCGATGCCGCCACAGAAAGGCATGCGGTCTTCAGTCTGGGGTCCCCTGCGGGCCCCCAGAGTGAAGGAGAGGTGGGGGTGCACACGGGGGGTACCTCTGGTACCCCCCAGCATTTGAAAAACACGAAGCAGCAGGCACCGCGCGGTGCTTGCCGCTTCATGTATGCAAATGCATGCATACTTTTTTAACATTGTGGCGGGCTGTGCAGTGAGCACCGCCCGCCACAATGTTAAAAATGAGGGACGCGCCCGCCACTGTGGCGGGCGCATCCTAATGCACACATCGGGACCCCCGCCCTTAAGGCGGGCAGTCCCTCTTTCCGATGGGATGGCGGGCGGACAAAGTCCGCACATCATCCTAATGGGGGCCATAATATCGCGTTTTTATTTTCTAAGTGCAAAAATATCAAGTTGGAAATATCGAAGGGACAGAATATCGACATCAAGAATATCAGTGACTAGAATATTGACATGAAGGTAAGAAATATCATTTTTGTTAATATCGAAGTCAGTAATATTGTTTGTAAAAATAACGTTGTTAATAATATCGATGTTTATATCAGTGTTATGTATTTTAGTATGTATTTTAAATGTATGTGTTCTATATTTTTGGTTAAGTATTGTATTATTTTTTATATATATGTATTCAATTTTTAGAAGTTATAATTTTTTTTTTAAAGTATCTTTTGCCTTTTAGTTCAGTAGGGGGTTGTGGGTTTAAAGGGGAATAGTGTGGGAAGTAATTTAATTAATATTTTTTATTAATTCACATTGATATATTTAATATTTTTTATTGTTAATTGTGGTGATTAATTTATTATCAATTAGTTATTAATTGTCTGTTAATTATTCCTAGTTATTTTGTAAATATCTTAATTTTGCTATTTTTTTAGCAGCGGGTTGTGGATTTATAGGGGAATATGGTGGGAAGCAATTGAATTATAATTAATTAATTAATCATTTTTATTAATTATTTTTTAAGTATTTAATATTTTATATTGTTAATTGTGGTAAATAATATAATATATTATTAATTAGTTATTAATTGTTTGTTAATTATTAATAATTAATGGGTAAATATGTAAATTGTGTTATTTTTTCATGAGTGTGTTGTGGGTTTATAGGGGAGTAGGGTGGGAAGTAATTTAATAACAATTTATTTATTTATATTTTTAATTATTTAATATTTATGTTTTAAAATATGTACATTGTAAATTGTGGTAAATAATATATTGTTAATTGGTTAATAATTATTATTAATTACGTTATTTGTGTGATTTGTTAAGAGTGGCTTGTGTGTTGATAGTGAGTAGGCTGGGAAGTAATTTAATTTCTACATATTTTTTAAAATATTTTATTATAAAATATATTTTAAATTGTTTTATACTGTTAATTGTGTGAATTAAATTATTATTCATTAATTTTAAATTGTTTGTTAATTTCAAATAATTAATTAAATATTAATTAATTATGTTAATTGTGTTATGTTTTACAATATTGGTGGTGTCATTTATAGGGGAATATGCTGGGAGGTAAATAATGTTTAATTAATTAATTGTTTGTAACTTCTTTTAAATTATTTTACTGGAGGGGGAATAGTAAATTATTCCTCTCTGTTCTCCAACACACTTTCCCTACTGTTGCACTCTCTGAAGTAGGAATAGTAATTTTTACCTCTGTGCTATCCAACAATTTCCCTACTGTTGCACTCACTGGAGTAGGAAGAGTAATTTTTACCCCTCCGCTATCCAACACTTTCCCTATTGTTGCACTATCTGGAGCAGGAACAGTAATTTTTACCCCAACGCTATCCAACACTTACCCTACTGTTGCACTCTCTGGAGTGGGAATAGTAATTTTAATTGCTACGCTATCCAACACTTTCCCTACTGTTGCACTCACTGGAGCGTGAGCAGTAATGTTTACCCCTCCGCTATCCAATATTTTCTCTGTTTCAGTTCATGTTGTGTAAAATGTATTTTAAAAACATTAAAAATATTTTATTATTTTAATTTATTAAATATATATTTTATTTGTATTGTTATGTAATTGGTGTATGAGTATATATATGTATTGATAATTTTTAAATATATATATATTATATTTTATATATGTATGTTTAATTCTTTTTTACATTATATGTAATACTTATAATTTTGAACATTTTCTAATAATTCTAACAATTTTTTCTATTATACGTATTATTTCCTTTATTTATGCAAAAAATTGGGCCCCCCTCTAAAGGAGATTATTTGAGGTCAGGGAGAAGAGGGGAAGAACACAACACACAATAAAGAGCACCCTCATGACCTATATTTCTTTCATCAAAATTCATAAGATGAAATTGATTTTATCGTTGTTTATTTGACTTCTTTTTTATCACTGAAGACATATATGTCAAAAATGTCTGCTTTTTCTCCTTTTTTAAATACAAAACTATTTTTGTTGAAATATACATACAGCAATTAAGTTTTACATTAATGAAAGAAATATAGGACATGAGGGAGCTCTTTATTGTGTGTTATTTCCTTATTTTTTAAACATTAAAAAATACAATATTTTTACCAGATATTTTAGACAAGGATTTTTTTTTCTCAATATGTTTGTACTTACCATTAGGTAGTCAGGGCTTCAATATTCTGGACATCGATATTTTTGATGTTGATATTCTGTCAGTGATCCCAGACATTACAACCAATCAAGTGAAAATACAGTTGGATTATTGGAATTGTTCTGCATGCTGCACTTTTGAGCAAGTTTCCTCTGAAAATATTTTAGGTCCTCATTCCAAGCCTGGTGGAGCAGTCTCATCATCAGGGGATACCACGCCACCTGGTCCTTGGCCACAATTACCAGATGAGAGAACACTAAGGCCCAGATCTACACTTGCTAAACTGGTCCTCTGGGCACGGACTCTGGGCACACACACAGTCCAGCACCTGCCCTCCCCAAACCAACACAAGGAAAAAGGGGTATTCAATGCTCCTCCCTGACACTAAGGTGTCTGTCCTGCTCCCATAAGCCTTCCTAACCTGCTGCACCACTCTTACGCAGCCCCCATTCACAGTTGCCAACCTCTGCTAGAAGGTGATAAATCCGAATGGAGGAAAACCTGCAGCAAAAAGCTTCTAATTCCACAATCGCATGATTATTCCCCATTCTGGGTATGAAACTTCTAATGACCAGATTGAGTTGAAGGGATAAAGGACAGAATTCTCATTTCTAGCGCTCAGGTGTCAGCGCACCTAAATCCAGCCTACTCTTTGTGGAAAAGTAAATTTTGCCATGTTCTGTGTCCCTACGCCTCATCCATCATATGTTATGTGTGCATGATCAATATGCATATGTTATTCCCCATGTCCGATTAATGACGCAATTACAGTTGTGTCCACCTCTAGTGTGCTATTTTCCAGTCCTCGTGAATACTACGAATATCAGGCCTATGTAAGTAATGTTGCCACGTTTCTCAGTGTGCACGTTATTCAATTATAAAGTCCCCGTTTCTAGGCCTCAAAAGGGCCCGGACCCTGGATTCAGCTCCTGTCTCCTGAAAGCCTCGCTGAGGAGCGATACAGCCCCCACCTGTATCCTCGACCCTTCACTTACTTCCTGCCTCGCAGTGCCCGGTGCACCCCGGCTCTGCCTCTGAGTCTGCCAAAAGTATGTTATAGTTCCTGCTATCAGTTCAGTCCTCCTCCTCTGCATTCCTAAGCTACTGAACTGCATCAATAGTTTCCGTCATTGTCTAGCCTTCTCGTCTCCATGTTAGAGAAATACTGTATTTAATGGTCATTTAATATTCTTCTTCACGCACTACATGTAGAATAATACATGGTCCAGTCTTAGAGTCAGTTAGCCTCTCCCCTCATGACTTCTAGTTTATATCAACATGTTCCCTAAACAGTAGATACCAGATAGGGTTTAGGTACATGTCGCTCCGACCCTCCAGACTCTAGTCTCTGCTCCTAGCACAGAGTTCGTAGCCCCCAGCTTCTCCTAGTAACACGTCATTGCTAGTTTTCGCGCACCATTAGGTTAGAGGTCCCGGCTCCTTAGGTAGCCCCCTCCTATGTGTCCGCCCATTCATGACATATTCTGTTACGTTTTACATCACATGTCTAAGTAAACTCCCAGTTACACCTCTTTTTACTGTTATCTCTCGCGACTGTTACACGTCACGCCTTCTGCTCCACCCACTGCTACGCCTACTGCAATGTAATGCTATGTGTTTGCGCTATGTATATAAATGAATGTTATGTTATTAAATGTTAGCGCGCTCATCCCAGACCTAGCCCCAGCAGCTGCTGGGTCATCCTATGCAGGTTGTCCTGATCCTGTCCTTATGCTGTAATAAACCTGCAGAAACTCCTACTACCTCGAATCTTGACTCTTATTTATTGAGCTATCTGTTATTCATTTATTCATCCAAAAATAGGGTATTATTTATTTATTTACCACATAATGGCGCCCGAATAGGGACTTGCCCTTTCCCCACGCGTCGGTGAAGCCACGCCGACCCCCTGACCCTCTGCAGTCGTGACGGAACCATACTGGCCAGTGCAGATATTTCTGCTTCAAGTATCCCTCAGGCCCACGGAGGAGACGGAGGAGGCGGTCCAGCATCCGAACGAGACGGTGGAGGAACGCGGCGAGTCCCGACCAGAGCCCAAGCCGAGAGTCCAAGGTCCGAGGTATCCGGAGGTCCACCCGTAATTGAAGTCCGAAGTCCGAAGTTCGTCGTCGTAGTCCAGTCCCGTCCGAGGCCTTCCGTTCCGTGCTGCCCGGTGAGTACCATTGCTGGGGTAGTGTCTAGACAGGGTCAGTCTAAATTGACTCCTGGTCCGTGGGTTGGTGGTACCCAAGCCCACAAACGAAGTGTTCACCTAGGTGGATACGGGTCTTGATGTGTTCCTTTATGGGACCGGTATGTTCCGTACTGTTACAGCAGTGCATCCAGTAACTCTAGTCTGTTCCGTTCTCGAGAATTCTGTTCTGTTTCTGTTTTCAGTATTTTCAGGTAGTATTCTGTTCGAACTGTTATTTATAATGTTGTTCAATGTATTTCCAATGTCGTGGTATGCCTGAATTGTTTTCCCAATTGTTATTGTTTTTCGTGTATTGTATTGTGCTCCGATTCAAGTTTAGAATGCCGCTCTTTTCCAAGTTACGTCAGTTAAGAACTAGAAAGGGTCTGCTGGAAGCAGCAGTTCCTGTTCCGCCTAGGGACAGTCCAGGTCACTTTATGTATCAGAAACATGGCATAAGCGCCATATTGTATCTAGATTTATGGGTAGAGTATACCAAACAGTTAGAAGAAAAGTATAGATGGCCCGTATCGGGTACATGGGATGCCGAATGTATCATGCGAGTAGAAGAAGCATTATGGAAAAAGAAAGCCAGACAGTCACAGAAAGATGCCATCGAGTTATGGCGTAAGGAAGCGCATAGAAGAACGGAAAAGGAAGTCAGAAAGTCAGAGTTAAGTAGAGAATCCCAAGAACGAGCCCAAGAAAGAGAATTAATCGAGATAGGTGAACAAGTCAAAGTGGAACAGTCAGACAGACAGAGGCATGCCCTTATTAAGGGTATGTATCCTCTCCTTGCCGAGGGCTTGCCACAAGCGACCCCAGAGGCACCCAGTAATTTCCCGCCACCATTGGTTCCGACCAAGCTACGTCACAAACCGACCGCAGCTGATATTTTTATTTCGTCCTATTTGGACGACACAGTTCCAGAATATGCAAATCCTGTTCGTGCTCCGCCCGTCCCTGTAAATCAGGCACTTCCCGTTCCTCCAGACACCGGAGTACCTGTTGCGGTACCCCCGGGTCAGCCTGCCATACAAGTTCAACCCACGTTACAATTACCGACCCTGCAAGCACGAAGAATGTCAGTCGACGATTCTAGTCTAGGGGCCGCAGGAGGAGGTCCTCCTCAAACCCCGCCGCCACACAAGCGTTTATCAGCACTCGAATTACATGCTCAAGCATCACAGCGTACTCCTAAAAGTAATAAGTCTGTTACAGAAATCAGGCAAGCCCTTAACGAATGTGTTTATGATCCAGTTCCAGGCGAATATACTATGGTTTTATATTCCGTACGCGTAAGAAGGATGACCGAGTATCTAGTCACCTTGCCGAATATGAAAGAAGATCTAGACAGAATATATCGTTTCATCCGTACAGGGGATGATCCAGAAAGTATTGGCGAGATTATGTCTCAAAGGAAAGCCGAGATTCAGCTCATGATATTAAAGTTCCTGATAAATTGTCTAATAAGAGAACAAGATTACCCGTCTAAAGATCCCGCCGAAATGAGAATCCTGACAAGGTGGAGTGATAATATAGCCGAGGGTAAGCACAAGACCATTAGTGCCATGGAAAGTATGTACAAGAAAATTCGTAAAGAAATAATAAGGTTACACGAACAGCGTAAAGCAGCACAAGTAAGCGAGAAAGAAAGTATCTCTGATCCTGAAGAGGAAGACGAGAATCCCGCCAGAATAGCGTATGTAGGAAAATCCAGATTTCCAGATCGCCATTTACGTCTAGAACCTATGTCTATTTTTCATCATCCAGTACCAGAACGAGGTTCTCTAGAACAAGTATTTCAAGCTACCGATCACATTCTGAAATCACGAGTCGGTTATAGCGAATTAAGTACCATGCATGAACAAGAACTAGCCCGATCAGCAGTCCGATGGATTACTGATCCTACCACTTTTCCAGACGAAATAGTGGCACAAATGTTTCTGAAACTGCCCCCAGCCGAGCAACGACTGGTGGGTATGTATATGATCCAGCACCTCATTACTCTGTATGAGGGTCAACACTCTGATCCAGGCCCGTTACACGATATCCTGAACGAGTTACTCCAGTATAAATGGAGAGGTCTAGGTACCGATTTAATAAGTGTCATTCTAGAACAGCGCCACAAGTATAGAACGTTCCTGAACCCGCATTTTGTTCATGTCTCACCCCCAGAAAGTAAATCGTTTTACATAGACAGACAGAATCCGCTACGAGAAGTCCACCCAGTCCAAGGGGCGGGTGGCGTAATGCAACGAGTGTTTGTATACACTCCGATTTCAAAGATGGAACTCCTTGAAATGAAAAAATTAATTCCCTGTCATGACAAAGATCCAGCAGGGTTCCATAGAGAATTAAAAGACATGCTCCGTATGGGAGAATACACGTACCCCGATATCATTAAAATGTTAAAGGTCCTGCTACCCGCAGGGGTGTATGAAAAGTTAAAGGAAAAAGAATGGGAGGTGGGAGAGAAAAAGATCGATTGGGCAGCTCTAGAAGCTGAAGACAAGGCACGAGTACCAGGTACCGGTCTTGGAGATAAATGTAAAGAATTACCAGAATTATTGATTCAAGTTTTACCCAGATTATTGACAACTAGGAAAGAAGACTGGGATGCAATCTCAGCCTGTAAACAGAAACAAGAGGAAGACATTAGTGATTTTTATTCTAGATTCGAGAAATGTTTCAGTATTAATAGTGGTCTCAAGACAAGTAGTGAGTCATACCCTCATCTTTTCGTTACCAAATTAGTCGAGAATTCAAGTCCACAAATTAAAAACCGAGTTTTGAAAGTCGAAAGCACCTGGCAAGCAAATACTCCGTCCCAGATGCTCCAGATGCTTCAGTATCACCAGAATAGAATCAGAGAAGAGCAAGAACACGAAAGAAAACGTATGAAAGACACGAAAATGAAAGTGCTAGTTGCACAATCTATTCCTCAAGACAGTCAGAAGAGGGGTCCGATTCAAGCCAGTCATCCTGCAGCTCCCGTTAAAGGGAACTGCAATTATTGCAAACAGCCAGGTCATTTTATAAACGAGTGTGCAGTTCTGAAACACAACATAGCTACTGGTAAGACTAAAGAAAGACCACGTCCGCCTAGACAAGAACTAGTTTCACAGACTCCTCAGTCACAGAATGCACCACAGACAGTTACAGTACCGCAGCCTATTGCTGCAACACAGCACGTTACATCGCAGATGTACCAGTATGCACAGTCCGAGTATCCAGAGTACCAGTCATATTCATGAAACAGCCTAGAGAGGGAGGTAGGCTTGCCTCTCGTCGAGATACCTGTAGACCAAGAAGGTCCCTATGTTCATAGTCAAGTATTAGGGAAAGACAGAAAGTTTTTGATCGATACAGGGGCAAGTAGGACCACAATTAGTCATGCCGAAGTTCCAGGGGCTCCGCTCTCAGGCTCAAGAAATGTTTCCCTTGGATTTTCAGGAAAACCCATAGTTAATGAAATATCTAAGCCAGTTACTCTAGAAGTAGGTCCATTGTCCCGTACTACTGATCTGTTACTTACTAAGTCATGTCCAGAAAATCTGTTAGGTATTAAGACACTGAAAGAGTTAGGTGCAGTTATTTGCTGTTCCCCAGAGGGAATACGTCTGTTCCTACGTGACTTTAAGGGTCACTATGTATTACGAGATTTTGATTCAAGGTTGTCTAATGTTCCGCAGCATTTATGGGCGCAAGGTCCAACTGATGTAGGTTACATGCAAATCACACCCTATCGTGTGACTCTCAAACCAGGTGTAGTGTTACCCCGAATCAGGCAGTACAGATTGCCACCTGAGGCTGTAGAAGCCTTATCCAAAATTATTGACGAGCTCATGGCTCAAGGAGTAGTTGTAGAAACTGACTCCAATGTATGCAATTCTCCGATCATTCCAGTCATGAAACGTACTGATCCAAATGCACCCCCAGTATATCGATTAGTGATTGATTTACGAGAGCTTAATAAATGTATTATTCCTCAGTACCCAGTTGTCCCAGACATTTCTTCCCTGTTAACAGCCATTGATTCCGAAGCCATGTTTTTCACTGTTATTGACCTCAAGAATGCATTTTTTAGTGTTCCAATTCATCCAGACAGCCAGTTTCTTTTCGGATTTTGTTTAAATGGAAGGAGCTATATGTTTACACGCGCTCCTCAAGGTTTCACAGAAAGCCCTAGTATTTACAGTCAAGCACTCAAGAGACAACTAGACAACATTCACATGCCAACTGACACTGCCCTGCTCCAGTATGTCGATGATCTACTGATCACAGCCCGTTCTGAACGTGACTGCGAGCGAGCATCACTTACAGTTCTGTATTTTTTAGCCGAGATGGGGCACAAAGTGTCACCTTCGAAGCTTCAATTCTGTGTCCAGCAAGTGGTATACTTAGGACACTTGCTGTCCAAGAGGGGTAGGCAGTTGACACCCGACCGTATCCAGTTAATAGCGAGTCTTCCCCAGCCCAGAACCCAGAAGGAGGTACGTGCTTTTATCGGCCTTACTTCTTATTGTAGACAATGGATTCCCCAGTATGCATTCCTAGCCAAGCCACTGATACAGTTAACGACACAGGAGGCAGCCGTATCGACTGTCCTCCCTTGGACATCTGAACATACACTTAGTTTCAACGAGTTAAAGAAAGCCCTATGTCAAGCTCCAGTTCTAGCTACACCGAACTACAGTAAGCCTTTTATACTTTTCGTTACAGAACGCGAAGGTACAGCATTATCTGTTCTCACACAAGATCAAGCAGGTCAATACAAGCCCTGCGCTTATTTTTCGAGCACATTAGATCCAGTCGCCCAGGCGTTGCCTGCGTGCCTCAAGTCAGTTGCAGCCACAGCACTAGCTATCAGACAAAGTGATTCTATAGTTTTAGGACACTCCCTGACAGTACAGGTCCCACATTCAGTAGAAGTTCTTTTAAACCGAACACAAACTCAGCACTTGACAATTGCACGTTTAACAGGTTATGAATTGACACTGTTCCAGCCACACATAGAAATTAGACGCTGCAACGTCCTGAATCCTGCTACACTGTTACCATCAGTTAATTCAAATCCAGACCCACATGATTGTGTGGAAGTAGTTAACATTACGACAAAGCCAAGACAAGACCTGACAGACATTCCGTTACCAGATCCTGACCTGACACTTTATGTGGATGGTTCATGTATGAGAACTGGTACAGGAGAACTAGTCGCCGCGTATGCAGTGACTACTGACACCGAAGTTATTGAAACACACCGTATTGATACCCTGTCCGCTCAAGCAGCAGAGCTAGTTGCTCTGACACAAGCCTGTATACATGCCAAGAACCTGAAGGTTAATGTTTACACAGATTCACGTTACGCATTCGGAGTTGTACACGACTTCGGAGTGCTCTGGCAGGAGAGAGGTTTTATGACTTCTCATGGAACCAAGATTCAGCATGGTCTCCTTATTCAAGCTCTGTTAGATGCCATACATTTACCGACATCTATTGCTATCATGAAATGCAAAGCACATACGAAAGTTACTGACATTATTTCCCAAGGTAATGATTTAGCAGACCGCACAGCCAAGCTTACAGCACAGACTCCAGACATTCCAGTAGACAAGACACATACTCCAGACCTGATTACATGCATGACAGTTAAGGACCCTACACAAGATGTCATAGATATTCAGTCACATGCTACTCCCGATGAAATCAAGAAATGGTCTGTACAAGGAGGGGTCCAGACAGATCAAGGATGGTTAACGAAGGGTAGAGCCACATGGTTTCTCCCCGATTCTATGGTTCAAGTCATTATCAATACTGCACATAGTCCAGCACATTTAGGAGAAAAAGCTATGTTAGACAGTATCCAGAACATTTGGTTCAACAAGCATTTACGAGCTGCAGCCAAGCAGAAAGTCCGTACCTGTATGATATGTTGTCAGTTCAATCCAGGTAAAAGTGTCCCGGTGGAACAAGGTGGTTTCCAGCCCCCTGACCACCCTTTTGAGGTCCTCCAGATGGATTATATTCAAATGGAGCGATGTCGAGGTTTCAAGTATGTCCTCGTAGTTGTATGCGCTTTGTCCAGGTGGACAGAAGCATATCCAGTCCCAGATTACACAGCCGCGACCACTGCCAAGCAGCTGGTTCGTGAATTTTTCCCTAGATACGGACTCCCTAGAGTCGTATATTCTGATAACGGTCAGCCATTCTCATCCGAACTCATGAGACACGTTTCCCTGTTGTTAGGGTACCAGTGGAAGTTCCATTGTGTACGCCATCCAGAAGCAGCTGGACTAGTCGAGAGACATAATCAGACTCTGAAAATCCGTATAGCAAAAATCTGTAAAGACAAGGGTGTGGACTGGTTAGTAGCTTTGCCAGTCGCTCTGTTTTACATGCGTATGGTCGCACATTCCAGATCAGGTCTGTCCCCGTATGAGGTCGTATTCGGCCGCCCCCCTAACATGTGGGGTACTCCTAGACCCCGAAGTATTACCGATGTTTCATGTAATATGCTGACAGATTACCTAGCTTCCTTGATGTCTGCCCTCAACTCATGTCGTTCACAGGTTGCCGCCGCATTTCCAGACAATACCGAGGTGGCACCGCACGAGATCGTTCCAGGATCCTTGGTGATGATCAGAAATTTTGACAGATCAAGTCCGCTGGAACCACGTTGGAAGGAGCCACGTCAGGTCCTCTTGACCACCCGAACTGCCGTCAAGTTGGAAGGCAGGAAGGGGTGGGTTCACCTCTCTCATGTAAAACTTTTCAAAGGACCAAAGCCGATCTTCAAAAACATTGCCAAGAACATTTCCCAGGATTCAAAGGATTGCCAGAACATTGTTTTAAAGGACTGTCCCGCACCGGACTTTATTACAACCCCTCCCTTGTTAGAGAAAACTCCGCAACAAGAGTATAAGCTAAAGCTCAGGTCTAATAAGTCAGCCAGTTTGATTGTATAAGTCCTCCCCTAGGTGAAACGGTTAGACTGTTTCTGACATGTATAAAATAGACCCCAATAGTGAGAGAGTCAGTCGAAGTTCACTTCAATGCATCGTTTTTCTAAGTTTCATATTATTTTTCAGCATAATGATTTCCTGCACCAGTTATGCTTTCTATCTGTGTTTTTCAGTTCCTCATGTAAATATGTCTGCTCATGCTACAGTAGAGCACACGTTTAGTGATCTGCCTCCTCACGAATATTCATACCGCCTCGCAATGCGTAATAACACATTCATCCGTATGTTACATTATTCACACCAGACCAGCAATGCCACTAATTGTTGGGTGTGTGGTCGACTCCCCCCTTTCCAGACACCGAAGGGAGTTCTGCCACTCTTTCCTTATCCATTCTCACACAATGGTTCGTGTGGAGCATGGTCCACGCTAACGTCATCCTCAACAGATATGTCTTTTCTTAATAGTACATGTTTCCCAGACAAGCAAGGTTTCCCCCATAGAACAGGTTTAGATCTAGAAAATGAAGTATATAATTTAGGAAATTATTCGTCGAATTTCATGGTTCTGAATGTTCAGTCTGATACTACTCCAGACTCACCCGCTATTTCAGTACTACCAGTCAAAGGCGAATTATGTGTCCGTAGTTATGGTTCTGTACATATAGGTCATAGTGAATGTACTACTGTTATCCAGTATAGTGACAGTAGGAAATCTATTTTTAAAGCTTCACGTCATTCTTATTTTGTTTGTGGTCAAACTGCATATGTCCGTCTGCCCCTCGATTGGGAGGGAACCTGTTATATTGCTTTCCTACTGCCACCTGTTTTTCTAGCCCTACCTGACTATCATAGGAATTCTTTCTTAGTACACACTAGACACAAGAGAAATCTCCCGATTGTCGATTATACTGAAACCGCCGCAGAGCAATTCATTGATATAGATAAAGGTGTTTTCCCTTATTTAGGTACAGTTGTAAATAGTAAGCTTATTCGTAGATTAACAAGAACCCTTGAAGCAGTAGTAGATGAGACTGCCTCCGCTCTAGGTAACTTAACTGAAGAGCAATCCTTTATGAGAATTGTCATTTTACAGAATCGTCTCGTCCTTGACGTCATACTGGCCGATAGGGGCGGGGCCTGTAGAATTCTCGGATCCAGTTGTTGCATTTTCATTCCAAATAACGCGCCGTCTGTTTATTCAGCTATAACCAGACTCCATAAAATTGCCCATCTGTTACACCAAGATCCAGGCACCTGGACATGGTCCGGTTGGTTCTGGAATATAATTTCCGCATGGGGATGGAAAGTCCTGTCCTTCCTAGGTATTGCAGTAGCGATCATATTCAGCTGCTGCCTCTGTATACAATGTGGCCCTGCGATTTGCAGCATGTGTGCTACCTCTTGTATTCCTAGTCCCAAGCCCCGTTCTAAATCCCGTTCCAAGACAATTCGAGACGAGCAAATGGTACTGTATGAAATGATAGACGGTATCATGAATATTGATGTTTCCTGATGGAAACGTAGTGACAAGGAGGGAATGTGGAAAAGTAAATTTTGCCATGTTCTGTGTCCCTACGCCTCATCCATCATATGTTATGTGTGCATGATCAATATGCATATGTTATTCCCCATGTCCGATTAATGACGCAATTACAGTTGTGTCCACCTCTAGTGTGCTATTTTCCAGTCCTCGTGAATACTACGAATATCAGGCCTATGTAAGTAATGTTGCCACGTTTCTCAGTGTGCACGTTATTCAATTATAAAGTCCCCGTTTCTAGGCCTCAAAAGGGCCCGGACCCTGGATTCAGCTCCTGTCTCCTGAAAGCCTCGCTGAGGAGCGATACAGCCCCCACCTGTATCCTCGACCCTTCACTTACTTCCTGCCTCGCAGTGCCCGGTGCACCCCGGCTCTGCCTCTGAGTCTGCCAAAAGTATGTTATAGTTCCTGCTATCAGTTCAGTCCTCCTCCTCTGCATTCCTAAGCTACTGAACTGCATCAATAGTTTCCGTCATTGTCTAGCCTTCTCGTCTCCATGTTAGAGAAATACTGTATTTAATGGTCATTTAATATTCTTCTTCACGCACTACATGTAGAATAATACATGGTCCAGTCTTAGAGTCAGTTAGCCTCTCCCCTCATGACTTCTAGTTTATATCAACATGTTCCCTAAACAGTAGATACCAGATAGGGTTTAGGTACATGTCGCTCCGACCCTCCAGACTCTAGTCTCTGCTCCTAGCACAGAGTTCGTAGCCCCCAGCTTCTCCTAGTAACACGTCATTGCTAGTTTTCGCGCACCATTAGGTTAGAGGTCCCGGCTCCTTAGGTAGCCCCCTCCTATGTGTCCGCCCATTCATGACATATTCTGTTACGTTTTACATCACATGTCTAAGTAAACTCCCAGTTACACCTCTTTTTACTGTTATCTCTCGCGACTGTTACACGTCACGCCTTCTGCTCCACCCACTGCTACGCCTACTGCAATGTAATGCTATGTGTTTGCGCTATGTATATAAATGAATGTTATGTTATTAAATGTTAGCGCGCTCATCCCAGACCTAGCCCCAGCAGCTGCTGGGTCATCCTATGCAGGTTGTCCTGATCCTGTCCTTATGCTGTAATAAACCTGCAGAAACTCCTACTACCTCGAATCTTGACTCTTATTTATTGAGCTATCTGTTATTCATTTATTCATCCAAAAATAGGGTATTATTTATTTATTTAACCCTTTCGGTGCTGGACACAGTGCTCGCGTGCTCATGACGAGCTCAGCTCGTCATGACACACAGCCCCCGAAATCCCTCTGGTGTGGGCACCAGAGGGATTCCCTTTTCTTCTCCAAAGCCTCGAGAGCTTCCCCAGCTCCCGAGGCTCCCCCCCGGTTTCCCTGAAATGACGATCAGCGCGCACTTCGCGCTGACGTCATTTCAGTGAAACCGAAACTGAAATGAGCTAAGAGGCTCATATCAGTTTCAGTTTCTACATGCTCAGGAAGCTATCTCAGCCCCCCGGGCATGTAGAAAGACAGGAGAGGTATCATTGGAAAGGGGAGAATCTCCAGTGGATCCCTGCTTGGGAATCAACCCAGGAGGCGGATCCCCAAGCAGGGATCCACCCACTAGACACCAGGGAGGGGGTAGCAGCCCCTTGGGCAAGGGCTTTTACTCCCCCCAAATTGCTTTGGTGTAATTTATTCTTTTTGCCCCCCCCGGAGGCAGATGGGGCAGTAGCCCCTAATCTGCCCTGCCGGGGGTAGAGGGGGGGCAAAAAGCCCACTAGACGCCAGGGATTTTTTTGGGGCAAATTTTAATTAGAGTGGGGACTACCAAAACGGGCATGCCCTTGACCCCAACCACTCCACCGCAAAAATAACAGCCTTCCTGCCCCTTCTGGAGGGCAGATGGGGCAGTAGCCTCAAATCTGCCCCCCCGGGGGGGGCTAAAAGCTTACTAGACGGCAGGGATTTTTTGGGGCAAATTTTTATTAGGGTGGGGGCTGCCCAAAACCTCCACCTGCAACAATTACAGCCTTTTTGCCACCCCGGGGGAAGATGGGGGCAGTAGCCCCCAATCTGCCCCCCAGGGGGCAAAACCCCACTAGGCGCCAGCGATTACGCTGGCTTTTTTATGTGTAGGGGTGGGTCCTGCCCAAAATGGGCATACCATTGCCCCCACCCCCCAAAAAAACTATCCACAGTGTTTCTGCCCCCCTTGGAGGCATATCAGGCAACCCCACCCACGATATCCCCCCAGTGCAGCAGAAAGCTGACCAGGCACGGATTTGTTTTTAGCATTATGCTTACCTGTCGATTTTGGGCCCTAGCGCAGCAGGCACATAGGAAAACCTAGCAAACCTGTACATTTTTACATACAAGACACCCAGGGGAATCCAGGATTGGGTAACTTGACTGGCTCTCACCAGGTTCTGTTACCCAGAATCCCTTACACACCCAAATTATTTTCCAAAAAAACACATTTCTGTGGGGGAAAGTTCTGGAATCTGAGTAGATCCAGAAAATTCCACCCTCACCGCATTCTCCAAAGTCTTCCAAGAAAAATGGTACCTCACTTGCGTGAGTAGGCCTAGTGCCCGCGAAAGAAACGGCCCTCAAGGCAACGTGGACACACCACATTTTCACAGTGAAAACTGACCCTTTTTTTTTGCAAAGTGCCTAGCTGTAGATTTTTAACCTTAGCTCTGCCGGCACATAGGAAAACCTAGCAAACCTATACATCTTTGAAAACTAGACACCCAGGGAAATCTAAGATGGTTTGACTTGACTGGCTCTCACCAGGTTCTATTACCCAGAATCCCTTGCAAACCTAGAAATGTGTCCAAAAAACACATTTTCCTCACATTTCTGTGGTGTAAAGTTCTGGAATCTGTGTGGATCCACAAATTTCCACCCACCCCACATTCCCCAAAGCCTCCCGAGAAAAATGGTACCTCACTTATGTAGGTAGACCTAGTGCCCGCAACAGACAAGGGCCCAAAACCTATTAGGCCGACATCAAAATTACCTATCACAAAACAACCTGGTTTTGCAAGGGGGGTCTCATGAGTTTTTGGCCCCAGGCTTGGGGGCCATCTAGGGAAACCTACCAAACCCACACATTTCTGAAAACTAGATACCTGGGAGAGTCTAGTGAGGTATGGCTTGCGTGGGTCCCCCAACGTTTTCCTACCCAGAATCTCCTGCAAACCTCAAATTTAGCTGAAAAAATCACTTTCGTCTCAAATTTCTGTGTCGGAATGTTTTGGAATCTATGTGGATCAACAAATTTCCTCCCACCCAGCATTTCCCCAGGTCTCCCGATAAAAATTGTACCTCACTTGCGTGGGTGGGTCAAGTACCTGCGACAGGCAAGGACCCAAAACCTATTGAGGCGACATCAAAATCTCCTATCACAAAACAACTTGGTTTTGCAAGAGGGGTTCCATGAGTTTTTGGCCCCGGGCTTGGCGGCCATCTAGGTAAACCGACAAAACCCACACATTTCTGACAACTACATACCCGGGAGAGTCCAGCGCGGTATGGCTTGCATGGGTCCCCTAACAACAATCCCCTGCAAACCTCAAATTTAGCTGGGAAAAATGACTTTTTCTCAAATTTCTGTGTGGGAAAGTTTTGGAATCTTCGTGGATTCACAAATTTCCTGCCACCCAGCGTTCCCCCAGGTCTCCTGATAAGAATGGTACCTCACTGGTGTGGGTAGGCATAGTGGCTGCAACAGGAAATGGTCCAAATCGTACTGTGGAGACTTCAAATTTACCTATAGCAAAACTACCTGGTTACGTGGGGGGGACCTAAGATTTTTGCCCCGGGCTCGGCGGCCATCTTGGGAAAGTACCAAATCCAAACATTTCTGAAAACTAGACACCCAGAGGAGTCCAATGAGGTATGGCTTGCATGGATCCCCTAACGTATCCCTATCCAGAATGCTATGCAGACTTCAAATTTAGCGGAAAAATCCACATTTCTACATATTTTCGTGTGGAATCACGATGCCGGCATAAATTTCCAACCCCACAGCTTTCCCCTTAGTGTTCCGAGTAAAATGATACCTCACCTGTGTGGGTGTCTAAAGCAGAATTGTCTAAAAACGTATTTTTAAAAAAATGTGCTATATTCTAAATCCCTATGTTTTGGGCTCTTCCTAGCCACAGGCCTTTGGCCCACCCACACAAGTGAGGTATCAATTTACTCAGGAGAATAAGGGAAATGCTGGGTGGTAGAATATTTGAGCCGGCACGGTGAATCCACACAGAAATATGTGGAAAATGTGTTTTTTTCAGCTAATATTGAGGTTTGCATGGCATTCTGGGTAGGAAAACGTTGGGAGTCCATGCAAGCCATACCTCATTGGACTCCCCAGGGTGTCTAGTTTTCAGAAATGTGTGGGTTTGGTGGGTTTCCCTAGATGGCCATCGAGCATGGCGCCAAAAACCCAGGTGACCCCCCCCTTGCAAAAGCAGGTGGTTTTGAGATAGGCAATTTGATGTCGCCTCATTACGTTTTGGGCCATTGCCTGTCGCGGGTACTTGCGCCTCCCACACAAGCGAGGCAACGTTTTTATCGGGAGACCTGGGGGAACGCTGGGTGGTAGGAAATTTGTGTGAGCCCGGTGATGCCACACTTTCCCACACAAAAATGTGTGAAAGAAATGATTTTGTCAGCTAAAATTGATGTTTGCAAGGGATTCTGGGTAAGGGAACATTGAGGGATCCACACAAGCCATACCTCCTTGGAAGCCCCCGGGTGTCTACTTTCCAGAAATGTGTGGGTTTGGTAGGTTTCCCTAGGTGCCGGCAGAGTTAGGGTTCACAAACTACAGCTAGGCACTTTGCCAAAAAAGAGTCACTTTTCACTGTGAAATTGAGGTATGACCACGTTGCGTTTTCCACTGTTTCCTGTCACGGGCACTAGGCTGATATACACAAGTGAGGTACCATTTTTCTCAAAAGGCTTTGGGAAACGCAGGATGGGTGGAAATTTCTGAATCCACACAGATTCCAGAACTTTCCACCACAGAAATGCGGGGAAAATTTATTTTTTGGGACAATTTCTTAGGTTTGCAAGGGATTCTGGGTGACAGAACCTGGTGCGAGGCAGTCAAGTCACCCCATCCTGGATTCCCCTGGGTGTCTACTTTTCAAAAATGTATAGTTTTGCTAGGTTACCCTGGGTGCCTGCAGAGCTAGGGTTCAAAAACTGCCGCTAAGCATTTTGCAAAAAAAGGGTCATTTTTTACTGTGATAGAGAGGTGTGACCACGTTGCGATTTGCGCCGTTTCCTGTCGCAGGCACTAGGCCGACCCACACAAGTGGCGTACCATTTTTCCCGGAAGACTTTGAGGAAGGCGGGGTGGAAGGAAATTTGTTGATACACGCAGATTCCAGAACTTTCCACCAGAGAAATAAAGAGAAAATGTGTTTTTTGGACAATCTTTTAGGTTTGCAAGGGTTTCTGGGTACACCCCTTCCTAGATTTCCCTGGGTGTCTAGTTTTCAAAAATGTATAGGTTTTCTAGGTTTCCCTAGGTGCCGGCAAAGCTAGGGTTCAAAAACTGCAGCTAGGCACTTTGCAAAAAAAGGGTAATTTTTCACTGCGAAATTGAGGTGTGACCACGTTGCGTTTTTTGCGCCGTTTCACGTCGCAGGCACTAGGCTGAACCACACAAGTGGGGTACCATTTTTCTCGGGAGACTTTGGGAAACGCGGGGTGGAAGAAAATTTTTTGATACACGCAGATTCCAGAACTTTCCACCACAGAAATATGGAGAAAATGTGTTTTTGTTGGACAATATTTTAGGTTTGCAATGGATTCTGGGTAACAGAACATGGTGGGAAGCATTCAAGTCACCCCATCCTGGATTCCCCTGGGTGTGTAGCTTTTAAAAATGTATAGGTTTGCTAGGTTTCCCTAGGGGCCGGCAGATCTAGGGTACAAAAACTACAGCTAGGCACTTTGCCAAAAAAGGGTTATTTTTCACTGGGAGATTGAGGTGTGACCACGTTGCGTTTTGCGCCGTTTTCTGTCACGGGCACTAGGCTGACCCACACAAGTGAGGTACCGTTTTTCTCATAAGAGTTTGGGAAACCCAGTATGGGTAGAAATGTGTGGATCCACACAGATTCCAAAAATTTCCACTACAGAAATGTGGGGGAAATGTGGATTTTTAGACAATTTTTTTAGCTTTGCAAGGGATTCTGGGTAACAGAACCTGGTAGTCAAATCACCCCATCCTGGATTCCTCTGGGTGTCTAGTTTTCAAAAATGTATGGGTTTGCTAGGTTTCCCTAGGTGCCGGCAGAGCTAGGGTTAAAAAACAACAGCTATACACTTCACAAAAAAGGGTAAATTTTCATTGGGAAAATGTGGTGTGTTCACGTTGGGTTAAGTGCCCTTTCCGGTCGTGGACACTATGGGGGTCATTAGCATGGCAGGCGGGCTTAGTCCGTCCGCCATCCTATCGGTAATTGGGACCGCCGGCCATAAGGGCGGGGGTCCCGTGGGGGGTATTAGGATGCGCCCGCCACTGTGGCAGGCGCATCCTGCATTTTTAGCATTGTGGCGGGTGGTGCTCTCAGCATCGCCCGCCACAATGCTAAAAATGCACATATGCATTTGCATAAACAAAGCGGCAGGCACCGCGCGGTGCCTGCCGCTTTGTTTATGCAAATGCGTGTGCACCCCCCACCTCTCCTTCACTCCAGGGGCCCGCAGGGGGCCCCCAAAGTGAAGACCGCATGCCTTTCCGTGGTGGCAATGAGGCATCTAAAAAAGCCCATGTTAATATGGCTGGCGGTGTCTATTAGACACCGCCACCATATTAGACCTTTTCCACCCGGTCGGAAAAGTGGCGGACGGTCTTTCCATCCATCGCGGTCCCCCCGCCATACTAATATGGCGGGGTTCATTTAGGTGAGGATGGCGGGCAGATTGCCCCCACCAGGCCGGCGGTGGCTACCGCCAGCCAGGCGGGGGCAATCCGCCCGCCTTCCTAACGGGCCCCTATGCCTACCCACACAAGTGAGGTACCATTTTTATCAGGAGACTTAAGGTAATTCAGATTTGTAAAGTAACTGTTATTGCCTATTGAGTTTTGATGCATTTCTGCCTTCCAAATGAAAGACACTGTGTAAAAAAGAAGTAATTTTGAAAAATGACCAATAATTCTCATGCTAGTAGGAGTATTCCCAATTTTGAAAATGTGCAAATATGTACTCTTTCTAACCTCTATAATTTGTACCCATTTCAGAAATACATAGGTGTCTTCCATACCGATTTTTCCATGTATACATTTTCACACAATAATTGCTATAGACCCTGTATATAATAAAAAGCCTTTGCAAATTGCTACTCAGTTTTTGACTCTGGGTTCGTCTGGTTCTTGGTTCTTGGTGAACCTACAAATCCTATATATCCCCAAAACCAGGAAGGTCCGGTAGATGTTATGGTATATTGCTTTCAAAGAGATGTCATAATTACAAAAAGTTACAGATGAAAACATTGACACAAAAGGCTGTTTTTTTCCACTAATTTTCAATTTTTCCAATATTTAACTGTTAGTTTCTATAAAGAAACCTTGATTGATCTACACAAATGACCCCTTTCTGAATTCAGGATTTTGTCTACTTTGTTAAAATGTATAGCTTTCCATGATCCATTATTGCTTTCATACTCATTTTTAACATTAACTGGAAGGAGGTTGAAAGCACTAAAAATAGCAAAAATAGGCGATGTCCCAGAAAAATGCCAAAACTGTGTAAAAAATGTTGGTTCTATGACAAAAGACTGTCATTCTCTAAAAGCTGGGAAAATGGTGATTTCAGCCCCACACACCCTTTTTTGATAACATTTGCAGGAAAAAACCCAGACGCTTTCATTTGTAGCCCATTTTCCAATTTTTCTGAAAGAAACAAACATTTTACAGTATTTTGTCTAATTTCTGGGACCCTTCCAAGGGAATCCACAATCCCTGGGTACCTTTAGAATCCCCATGATGTTGGAAAAAAAAGGACGCAAAATTGGCATGGATACCTTATGTGGTCAAAAAGTTACAGGGGCCTAAGCGTGCACTACCCCAAATTGCCAAAAAAAGACTTAGCACAGGAGGGGAAAAGACCTAGCAGCGAAGGGGTTAAGGAGGGCCTTAATGACATGCTGCAGTCCCAGTGAAAAACTGATATTCACTTGCAGGTCATTTGGGAGATGAGTAAAGTGAAGAGATTGGGGCAAATTTTCCACATAAAAAAATTTGACCAAATTCAAATTTAAAGTTTCCTTGAACTCTCTATCAGCAAATAAACAGCTTCTCTGCGTGGCCCCCATGCTGAGTCAGAGCATGTTTGCAATTCTGTATGCCAGATCAGTGAAACATCCAAAATGACCTCTATGAAAAAAGTATCAAAGTTTGTCAGGAAAGAAAACAAAAGACACAGAAGTAATTCAGTTTCTAGCTTTACAATACAGAAAAATATTGTAACCACGGAACAAGACAGGGGTGAATGCGGGTGGGCGGTATCCACCCACTGCGTTTAGCGATGGCAAGATGATCCACTGACCCGAAGCCAAGACGGAAGTGAAGTATAGCACCTTCATTGCTAACCGTGGCTATTCTTATGTTTTAAGGTGTCCCACACATTTGCAATTGACCTCACGCCTAGTCTTTAGAGCTCCTAAACTGCGGAAGCAACTGGCCACTATTTACCTTTCCCCTCGTAATGTCCTTCAAATCAAACATGAGCTTCAATTGGAATAGTGCCCACACCGTCATCCGCTCCCCCTTGCACCTTTTACACTTGCCCATATAATGATTACACTGGCTCACGTCATCATGCATTATACTCCCGCCCCTTTCAGGGCGGAGTGTGGTATGGCACACCCCCGGTTGGTCAGACCGCCCGAAGGACTAACGGGGCGCTGTCGCGGTTTCCCTGGAACCTCCCTGTGGCTCCAAGTCTTTGGCTCAGGCACCCTTACTGTGCCAGGCAGAGGTACCCTTACTGTACTAGTCTGCCGCAGAGGTACCCTTACTGTACCAGTCTGCCTCCAGATCGCCCAGTAACTCCGCCTGCAACACAAAAGGGAACATTAAAACATTCAAGTTGTATGCTGCCTGCCCCGCTGCTGGGTACGAGGGTAGGGTGGGTGCAGCGCGGCAGGCAGGGCAGAACGACAGGCAAAGAGGTCGCTTTCAAGGCGACAGGGGCATAAGTACCCAACCCACCCCCCAACATGCCCTCCCCCGGATGCACGGCACTGGTGCACCCGGCCAGGGGAGGACTGGTGAGCTGCCCGAGCCTCCCCCTTTTCGGGGGCCTAAGGGGGGTTGCTCCGACTAATGGGCACTAAAGGTGCTGCCCTGCTGATGTCCCCCTGTGGGGGACGCAGGCAGCGGCATTCCATAGAGCATATTATCAAGCCCATAATAGCTGTTTTAGCGGCAGTTTTCTACCGCTAAAAGGCCGATAATTTTATCGCCTGTCTTGATAGTATGCCCCTAAGATTGTGCCATGCCAACAAACCAAGCACTCTTGTCCTTTTGAACATATTTACTAACTAAGAAAACAAGAGGCTAAGGAACACTAATTTACAGCAGAATTTACAAAATGTTTTAATTGCACCATCTTCATAATCTTTTGGGACACTTTTGTATTTGTACTCAAGAAAGATCAAGATGTTTGACTTTGTATTGACTTAGAGGTTGAATTCAAATCATGATTTACCAGGTGCTGTCAAGATTTCAGCAACAACACTATTTTTCCAAACTGAGAATTTTGAGTTAAAGGGAGTAAAAGGTTTTGGATTTCCAAACATTAATCAGGAATGTATCAAAAAATACACAAAGCTAACTACTGGCCTCACTCATGTTTTGGAAAAGGAACATATGAAGAGAGTTTTTTTTCTTTTACAAGAGCTAGAATACAATGGACAGAACATCATGGGGCTTATTTACAAGCCTCTTGTGCCACTGGTGAGCCACTTATAATATGGGAAAATGTGACATACCAGTAGCACAAGTGGCTTATAGATAAGCCTCCATTTCTTTTATTCATCTCATGTTTTTGTCAGAGTCCTTATGGAACTACTCATTCTTTAAAGAGTAGTGTTACCCATGAAGGTGACTTGTACTGAATAGAGACATATTTAATAAACACTTGAGAACTATTTAACATTCAAACTGATCATTGAAATTTGAAGTGTTTGCAACATTTTCAATGCAGGAAAGACGCCAAGCTAGATGGTCATTTTCTTTGCACGTTATAAGTTTATGATCACTTATATTCCTGGCTCAAAAAAATGTGCTAGAGAGTGTTCTATCCCTCTGTTAGCCTGAATCTTCACAGAATCATGATCAGCCTATAAGACCTTAACAACGTGGCTGGAATAGTTCAGTTGTTCTTAGAAAAATTCAAGATGGCATAAAACAGATCGATGAATTAGACAATTTTCACTTAAATATATAACATATTGTGTATTTGTAAAGCACACTTTCACCCAGAAAGGCTTCTTCGAGTTGAATAAAATATGTTTTTTGGTACCCAACTCAATGGTACTCATTTGTCGACCTCAGGAGGATGAAAGGACCCCCTGGAATTTGAACCTATGACCATGAGGTCAAACACAAGCCACTACATTGGCCGCATTAGTCCACTAAGCCACCTTAGTCTTTGGTTTCATGAAATAAATTGCATTTCAGCCAACAAGGCATTGGGAATTCAACAGCTCTTTCTTCTGATTGTCATGCTCAGTCAAAAGACTAGACAGAGCAAACCAATCCAAGTATAGAGCAATATCACTGGTGCAATTGTACTACAAGTCAGCATAACTGATTTCCAATTTACCAATTGCAAATTGTTCCACATCTACCACCAAAGTAACACCATTCTTTTGTAAACAAGGGTTTTATCAAAGGGTGCTTTCATCTTCTCTTCGTATTGATCTTTCAGTTCCACTGGTTATTTAAATCTGTTACAGAGGCATAGGCAACATGTTTGTGAAAGTTTAGAATGACCTAGGCTAAAAATGGAATAATGTGTGGAAGAATCAAAATCAAATTAGTTTCCTTTTGCTCCTGGAGAGAGCGCTTGAACTTTTTCTCATTTTATTCCTATTCATACCCTGCCAGTTACAATTTTAACCACAGTTTTTTTGTCCATTTGTGATAGCTCAACAGATTATCCAGTGGTCTTTTGGCTGAAGATTCCATGTACTTAGAAGATCAATTCTGTGCTTCATTCATCCAAACTGAAGCCATATATTCCTGATCCTTATCATCAGCTTTCATCTAAATCTCTAACTTTATGATACAAGAGCATCAAGACACTTCGGTTCAGAAACTGTGATTCACAGAGTTTTTGAGGTTGTCTTTAATTTATGATCCAGTGGATACACTATGTTTTTAATGAGTATTCTTGGGAAGATGCTTCCAAGGATAGCCTGCCGTTTCTTTTAATAGCACCCTGATAATCCCAGAGCTTCGGAAAAGGGGCATGCTGTTGCATCTGCCTTTGAGAACTGTGCTGAAATCTTACCAGAGATTACATATATTCAAGAAGGACAGAGCGCACCTCAGGCTGCCATTTTATGCCAGGCTCAGTTCATGATTAAGTTTCCTCACTGTTCAGACACCTCCCACATTAACATGCTCCAAGTCGTCTGGAGGCCTGTTATGCAAGTTTCATGGAGTATCAAGCATGAAGGTATGCAGCAAGACTGTGAAATTCAGTGCTGAGCAAAGGGATGTGAATCTAGGGCTTCTTCTTTGCGTGCCAAACAAACACCTTGAATGATAACCTAGGTTCCCAATCCAAAATGATGTAGAAGTTTTTCCTGTGATATCACTGAGCACTTGATTAATTGTTCTAATTATATATAAAGAGACATTTCCAAGTGATGGATGCAATGCAACACATTAATTCCCTTCATTTTTCTCTGCCACCTTACTACTATTTTGGTCCTCAACTTCGATTTCTAGCAGCTCAAACTTCCACTGGATTTACTTCAGAATAGTCTTTGCTTGTCTCCTTCCACTTACCTAAAGTCAGAGGAGTGGTCTACTTTGATATAAACTGCAGCATTAATCAAAACATTTGTATTTTAACTTTTGTGGTTTCTTCCTCTAACTCAGATCCTCTAAAGATGACACTTGAAACTTGTCACATGCACTATTCTGTGCAGTGTGGCATAGTGGCTAGTGAGAGGAGAAGCTGGTCCTGCCGCTAACACCAGCACAGTCCCAATCTCCTCTTGTAAGGATTTCTGCCAGGAAGCGCAGGTGTTACCTGCAGGCCAGTCCCTGTTCCCAATCCACAAATGCACCCAAACCCTGCTCTGCATGTCTTGAATAAAAGCACAGGTGCACCATAAATTAGAAAAGTGCTAAAACAACACAATTATCGCAAAAGCACAAATAGTGATGTCCAGAGGTCTGGTTTGTTTGGATGATTTATTTGTCAACAGAAAGAAAACGAACAGCCGACGCGTTTCGTCCCGGATGGCACTTCTTCAGGGCTGTATTTACAGAAAAAAACACATAAACACGCAATTAAAAACTTGGACTATTATCTAACTCAGCCGAGCCCAGATTAGTCACAATTTTAAAAAACATTGTAATAATGTCATACAGAGAACAATTTTTGTTGCTACATTCCTAAGCTTATCTAGTCAGAACTACCCCAAATAGGCACAAGTAAACATTGATTTATGGCACAGTACTCAAGAGAGAAATTCATTTGTAGAACGAAATACAATGTAGACGAATACACATTTGGAATTGCATTTTTAGAGACAATCTCATGGTCCAAACAATGATTTAATAACAAGGATTAAATAACCATACATCGCTTTTCAATAAAGAAGAAAAATGACAAGTGAAGTAACATATGGTCGCCACTAACGATTGAAATATAAAAGACCACACCTACCAAGAATCATATATCAACTCCTTGGCGGTGAATAGAGGCCAGAGGGTTGCAGTCCGTTTCGTAATTTCTGAGCAGAGACTGAGTCAAAGAGATAAATACAAAAAATAAAGAAAAAGAAGAAAAAAAAGGGAAATTTTATTAGAAAAAGACATGAACAATTCAATGCTTTACAAAGAGAGCAGTATCGGGAAGGGGAAAGAGGGAGCGTTCTGAATGGTTAAGGCATCATTAATTGCCTTTCCTAATATTCTCGAAATGAAGATGGGGGGAACTTTCTGTTAAAATGTATAAGATATAAGGGTCTTTAGGTAATTTCAATCCTACAAAGTCGTTGTCCAGCTGGCCTAGGAAATATACTGTAAAGAAGAAAACGAAAAATGTAGAAAAAATCTGAATTAAGTATGTATTATACTTGCTGGACAGCCTGAGACAAATGATGTCAGTCCTCTTCTTAGGGAACTACTCCAGCAGAGTGGATAGCTATTAAGATTAATTCACCGTGCTTGTCACATGCAGATTATGAATATTTATATGTGACTGTGGCTTACCTAAATCAAGCTATCAACGATGAAGTAAAATTTATTTTCAATCCAAATATAAGTGAGTATGAGGGGGATGCACCAATCATGAAATGTGCACCTCAATCTAGGTAAAAAAAGAACAACGACTTAAATTAAAAATATGAAATTTGCAAGTTAGATAGCACAAGTAGAGTTGTGATAAAGACAAAAAATCACCTGAAAATGTCCAATGGAACCTTCAAATCTGTAATAGTAATGTATTTAAAGGTCTCTCCTTACTCCTCCACCAAGATTCTAAATATATAAAATAGAATAATATTATAAGAATGGTTCACCATAAAGAACGGTGGATACATATTTTGAACAATATTGCTCCAAAGGTGGAAGGCTAATCGATATTTTGGATAATTCCTTGATCCCCAAGTGTGAAAAATGATGAAGAAACTCAAGGTAGAAAGGGCGCTAGAAATAAACGTCAGATCACTAATTGCATTATATATGTCTTTAGTATACGTATATTATGAGCTAATTATTAGTAACTCATAAGGATCAAAAGGTAATGTGGATGAATAATAGAAAAGCTCTCCACGGTGGTGGGGTAGCCAAAGGACGAAAAAATCTAAATGGACATGAAAGAGGGATCTTGCACCTAAAAGTACTGTATCAATAGCTAAATTTAATTCAAGAACACGGTTAATGTAAAAGATAAACCTAACTAACGATCATGTTATTAAGAAGAAACGGGAGGAAGGGAGCCCGAGTTTTGCAAGTTAACTTACCGCAGAAAAAGTAAGAGCTGGAAATGGGAGCCCAGACGTGGTATCCCCTCAGTCCGTATAGCGCCTGATGGGGATAATCCATGTCTGCGCTCATATTTATACCCCTTTAAATTGTTTAAGTGCCTTCACCTGTGTGGTAATGGTACTGAGCCTAATCTAAATAAAGTAGCGTACGACAGCGGCCATCTTAGAATAGTGTAAAGGACTATAACTGATAATAATATAACAAGGGATAACATCCAGATGCCGTTATACTGGTTGATAATCAATATGTATATATGTAAACCGATCGCCAAAAACGTATACCAGGCGAGTACTTCTATAACTTAATAGAATGTATGTAATCCGTAATCATATTGCAATAGAGACGAATAATCTTGGCGGCCATGTTGGAACAGTGTACGGGCGTGTATAGAAAAATCAGGTATTATCGGCGGCCATATTCGAATGGTATATACATCAGATTTACACAGTTTTATCGTATTTTTAAAGAAACCTAAAAGGCGATTGGGCATCCCATCAATTAATAAAACAAACCATAGAGTTAAATTCGAAATTCGCGGTTGATGAGAATACATCGAGAACCGAATCTGTGGGGGAATGTCTAAGATATGATGGAAGGACTGCCGCCCAAAAATGTACGGGGACTCAATCATTAGTTACTGTCTATAATACGCATGTTATGAGAACTATGAGGAAAACATGAGGAAAAAGAGCCAAGGGAAACAGAAGCATAAACAATGACCATATTACAATGGTGATATATAATTATTAACTCCTAATTGTCTGAATGAGAGGCAACCTTGGGTAAGTATACATTTGTTGGTATGAATCCTATGAAACAAGACTCTGTCCCTAAAAACGGGGATTATCGTTAATAAGAAGCCAACGATGAGCCTAGAAGGAAATTTTAGAAATATAAAAAAGGGAAAAGAAATGGAAAGTAGAGAGTGAATTGCAATCCAGACCCCAGTGATGTACCATATCTTAAATTCACTTGTCATAAAGAGAAAAGGAACAAACAGGGATTTCAAATATAGACTGAGGAAAAATGGGTTATAAACATATATGCATACATTTAATTCGAGACATGTTCATGTTATGCTAAGACAATCTGAACTTCTTTCATTTGTAATCAATAATTCAATCAATAAGATGTGTAATCAATAATTCAATCAATAAGATGTATACAACAGGTCTGTATAACATGCCTTGGTGTACATCTGGCACAATACCCCACTGCTCTAAATAGTTTGGAAAGTCAGCGAACAATGCGGTGGAGTATACTACATGGGAAAATCCTGTATACATTTGAACAGTTATAACAGAAGATGTGCAAGGGAAGTATATACAACATGCTAGAGCAACAACCTGGAGCATGAGAACTGAGCATTTGGATACATATTGGTCAATTTACGCCAAGAAGTGATGCAATTCATCATCGAAATTGTGACCAAATTCTAACGTTCTCAATCTGCAAATCCACATCGCTTCCTTCTTGCGTAAGGCTAATAGTCTATCCCCCCCCTAGGGTTTACTGGGATATGATCTATGCCCAAGAACCAGATGGTATCATTGGGTAGATGTTTTTCCTGCATATGATGCGTCATCGCATATTTAAAGTCCCCATTCCTATGTGCCCTGACGTGTTCCTGTATTCTAATTTTGAGAGCCCTCTTTGTACTACCCACATAAATTTGATCACATGGGCATCCCAGGACATACACCACATAGGTGGTATTGCAATTTATG
Organism: Lissotriton helveticus; assembly: GCF_964261635.1. Classification (NCBI taxonomy): domain Eukaryota; kingdom Metazoa; phylum Chordata; class Amphibia; order Caudata; family Salamandridae; genus Lissotriton; species Lissotriton helveticus. The sequence continues at coordinate 899,416,234 of NC_136068.1, read as the reverse complement.
TAATGATCAACTTTATACCTGTGTGTAGTGTTGAAGCAGAACTCTTTTGTTTTATCTTTACCAAGACCGCACATATTGCACCCCCTACAGGTATAAAAACCTGTTAACCTATTGTTTAGCCAATCCACCCCTTTCTCTCAGGTGATGTAGCTAGGGCAGAGGATATTTCTCAAATTGGGTCCACGTTTGTATGTGATCCTGGGTTTTGCAGGTATAATTCCTTGTAAACTGGGTATAGATGTAAGCAAATGCCAGTGCTTACGGAGGGTGTTATAAATTCTCGCACTCTCGTCAGTGTAAGGTGTAACAAGTGCAATGGCAGGGGACTTGGCCTTCCTATTTTTGACTGGAATCAGGGTGGATTCTCTAGGGACATCATTGATTCTTTTAAGTGCTTTGTTTAGAATCTGGGGAGGATAACCTCTATTGCGAAAACGATTTGTGGTCTCCCTGATATTTTGAGAGAAGGTTTCTGGGGTGCTGCAATTACGTCGCATTCTGATCATCTCCCCGTAAGGGAAGTTGTTAATAACATGGCGGGGGTGTGCACTGGTGAAGTGTAGTGTGCTGTTGCAACTAGTGGCCTTCCTGCTCTGCATGTCATTCAGCAGTGTGGATCAGGAGACTGGCTGCATGGACCGACATTTTAGCATGCCCCATGCGGAAACACTATGCCATTCTTATCCTCACTGTGCAAAGCCATCAGCTGGGCTGGGCAATGTAGAAGCTGAATTCATGGCCTGGCCCAACCCTGCACAGACCCAACCCCTGCATGTGTCCAACCCCAACTGCACATGGAGGCCGTGCACAGAAGAGTTGAACTCATGGTCTGACCTTTGTCCATCCCCTTCACCCATCCCCTTCGTGCGCCCACTATCCACTGCACCCAGCCATTGTCTGTGCTCAGCAGTCATAGGTCACTTCTTTTTGTTTGTACATTCTTTGAGGATTCATGGATCCTGTACTAGACTCATGGATTCTCAAACTTCTAGTAGAATCCACGAAGGAGCGGAATGTTCTGGGACCCACAGATTTGCTATGGGATTTTCAAATCCTGGGTCCAATTAATAAAAAGCCTCCACAGTCGTGGCGGAGTATCAACACTCGTCACAGAATGTTTGCAAGTTGAAACTGCAATGTGGAGACTCCAGCGCAACTACAGAGCCTCCTCCACGATTGTGGGGCTCTTTGTGAATTGGCACCCTGTGACAAAATTCGTTTTTAAAAATTCATTGTAATATTATTGAGTCCATTTTGCCCCCCCATATAATACTAATAGTTAGTGTACTGTCACCCAACACTATAAAGTCTTTTTTAATTTTTTTTCTCAATTCAGTGGTCAGCGCAACACATTGCCCAAAGGTGGCCAAAATAGAATTCTGCGACTTCCTGTCCATTCAGAGCATTCAGATTTGTAGATCTGGCTCAGGATTTGCAAATCTGCGGTTGCCAATAGTAAAAATCAATCTCATCTAATGTGTTTGTATTTATATAATGCGGTTTCTTTTTTTTTTTGTTTAACGAACTTGTGGATTCCTTGAGGATTTGCAAATCCACAGAGGATCTGCAAATTACCAATCTAGATATAGGTATAAATTAACCATTTGAAGCATGGCCAATATCATTTTGTAAAGTAAATCTCAAAACCAAAATGGATTCACACCAAACCATAAAATGGCACGGCACGCCTGCGAGTAAAGTTCATGTTTCATGCAATATTTGACAATATTCTATTCACAGATTAATGTTGTAGTAGAAATCAAGGATTCCTATATGAATTAAAATGAAAATGTCTTGCTTTTTTTTACCACATTTATATGTTTCTTCCCATTCTTCCCCTGATTGATCAGTATGAAACTTGACCTGCATTGGTTGCAAATGCTATTAACCCTGTTACAACAATATGCCTGAGTCTTTGGATTCCAGACCGTTTCAGATCTACTCTGAAAACACTTCACTGACTCCCAGTAGGAATATAACCTTCTTAGAGAAACATGCGTTCCACTATGGCCCACATTGGACACTAAGACCATTGAATGCACATGTGATCATAGAAAAGGTCTTAGATATGGAGGGAGGACTGTAGGAGTCTGGGCTCCAAGGTTGTGGAGTGCCCTGGCAAAAAGTTGAGAACAAATCTAAACTATGTGCACTTTAATAGGAACTTGAGAAAATAACGTATCTTAACTACATTGAAACGTAATCCTCTTGAGCATTGAGAAGAATAATAGGAATTATTGGACTCTTACCACCCATTGTTTTCTTTGTATTTTTCTTGGTGCAGACTGGGTGCTCTGAAGCAACCACAAGGCTACACACTGTGCTATCCAAAACAACATTAATAAATAAATCAATAATGTGAGAACATGGGTTATTGGTCGAGTGGAATGTTAACCAAGAACAATCAACAACCACAATCCCTGCCAGGGTGTACCATAAAAGTCACCAAAATAACCTGTGCTTAACCCTTAGGTAAATTGACACAAAAACAAGCCTGCTTATATTAGAGGCAGTTTGTAAAGTATGTATGCAGCACATAAACAGCAATAAAGTGAAAACACAACACAAGAAAAATCGCATATTAATTTGGGAAAATAGGAGTAAATTATAATAAATTATTATACACCAAAACAACAAAGATCCAATCAGTAGAACCTGAGTTATGATTTTTAAGGTTTAAGGTGAAAACTATCACCTAAAAGATGAAAGCGCTAACTGCATACATCTAGTTGCACGAGACATGGTCAAGTTGAAAACTATGTCCAACTGTGATGTAGGTCAAGTAAGATACCAGAAGCTTATTGGGCCCGGTCGGCCCATACCTTTGGACCTGGAAGTATTTGAAGCGAAAGTCTCTGAAAATGTAGAAGTTCAGGAGGGCAGGGCTGCAGTCAGTGTCCGAGAAGAAAGAGTTGTCATCAGAGTGCCACTGTATGAAGTTGCAGTGAAGAGCTCTACGTTCTGGCTTAGTCTATTTTTTGGAAGTCAAAAATCTTCAATGGGATGGAGGTGAAGGCTATAGTCAATGAGACTTCCATAAGGCTGGTTCCCCTTTTGGCAGAGCGCTGAATAGGATTTGCTGCTGATGAAAAGAACGTAACAGGAGCTGCTGCGAAGTCAGGCTAACTGGCCGAGCACCTTTGGTGGATAGACAAGCAGATTGGTGTGGGTCGCCTCTAGATTCTGAGACCAGTTTTTCACAAATATGTTTTACATCCCAAGTTTTGGATTTTGACTATCTGGGCATCTTTAACATCACCGCCAAGGGTCCAAGAATGGAAGGTCAGGCTGGGTTCATTTGTGGATTCAATATGGTTGGAGCCGTTTCGGTTTCTGAGGATCAGGAGGACAGCCAACTATTTTAGATTAGTTTATTTCAATAAGTGATTGGTTAATTAAAACCATTGCACATTCCTAAGCTTTTTTTCCGAGAAAAGTAAAAACGCATTTTAAAACCAAGCAAAAAAAAGATACTAGCTTGTGACAGTAACAAGAACTGTGGACAGTACGCTCTGAGGAACTGTAATCTCTTTCCTGGCCATATGCACTAAAGTGGATGTGCATATCAAAAAACTCTTTTCTAGCAAGTATTGAGAGCACCATTGAAAACTAAAATGCCTAAACATATCAATGCGGTCTCATTGCTGTCGAACTAGTGGAACTAAGTACTAATAAGTACTAAAGTGATGGTTCATGCCTATAAGAGACTTTTTCAGAGGACGTTCAAGGACGAGATAGATAGTAATTAGCAAGAATAAACATATCAATGGAGTCTCTCTTCTGTCCAGCTTGGGAGGGCTAACCTGATAGTACTTATCTGTATATTATCTGGTCTGGCTAGTGAACTTTGGCTTAAGTGACAAGGCTTATCTATATTGTGTCTTTTCCGGCAAATGATCTTCAGTATAGTTATATGTTTTTTCAATAATTTTTACCTTTGCACTGAAAGTTGCCAAGAATTTGACAAACCACACATTTTGTTGAGTGTGCTCAGGATTAAGTGCTGTGACAAGGGCTTGTCTGCATCCCTGGATCTTTTTTTTAATCAAAAATCGCTCTCAACAGCTCTCTGTCTCCATGTTAAGATAAAATATGAAGCAAATGCAAAAGATATGAATCAAGGTTTCTTTCCCAGAGCCACACAATAATCAGGGTTCACTGTCAGCACTTTTTGTCCAAGGGGAAATTGCATCCAGGGTTGAATGAAAGCCTAAACTGAGATGCATAAATTTGAGCTTTGTGTAAAATGAGCAACCTTGATCAAAATAGGGCTGTAGCTTAAGACAACAGTAGGTCTTGCTATGTATGGAATCGTTATTCTAAAGTTGCTTTGTCCTCTTGCAGAGAGCAGGTTTTAGATATGGCATTAAGTTGTTTCATAAATATGGCGGGTGACACCCGGTAACCCACAAGTTGGAAATGAGTAGTGTCTGGACTGCTTCCTGTAGTGTGTGCCCGGCTCTATGAAGACATGGGATTCAAATTGTTTATTTCCTGTCAGGCTTGTCATGCTAACAAGCTTTTGTCTGCAAGTCAAAATTTATGACACATCTTGAGGTAAGTGCTTCTGATCACCCAGGATTTCTTGATCTGTCCAAATTCCAAACAAAACTGGGCCTGTGATGGATAGTTCAGTAACTGTAACACAGTCCTGTATACTTTTTCCAAAGATGGATGTAGTTGCCTGGCGGCTTTATCCAAGAGGATTTTGCTGTCATACACAACCAACGGGAGGAGTTTGGCAAACTTCACCTTCTGTAGTTGCCCTATAATTGGGACGTTGAGTGACCTTGAAATGGTCATACATTCTTCCATCAGGGAAATAGCCTTGTGTTTCATTGCTTCCAGGTGTGGCTCAAAGGAGCCCCTTCTATCAGATATTCCCCTTAGATATTTATATTGAGTCTAACAGGAGACATGTGTGCCATTGGCAAACCAGGAGCCATTTGTTCTAGTTTTCTATGAGAAGATTACAATGTTAGTTTTTTTTTAGATTGATTTCCAATTTGTTCCATGACCTAAAAGGAGAAATTTCATCTAAGAGGTGATGTGGGCCCACAGGGTCCGGCTCATCAGTAATAAGTCATCATTATACAGAGTGTGATAAAGTGTGTGACTTCTTTGTTTTGGTGGGTGGGCGTTTATCAAATCAGGATTTCTGGTGAGGCATGAAATGTAGGTGCTAAACAGGAGCGCAAGAACACACCCAATCCAACTAGCCCATGGAGCCACTCTGGTAGTCTTGGCTTTAGAAGTGGAACAGGGCTCAACAGCAGGGTAGGGTTCAAGGCAGACCTCAGACAATAAAGCAGTCTTTCGAAGTACACAACAGGCCACAGCAGCAGGCAGTCTACTGAGAATGCTTCCACGTGTCCAAAAAGTGAACTGAAGAGTGGGTCTGAGGGTTCTATTTTATACCTGGTGCCTTCTTTGAAGTAGGAGGAATTTCTATAGAATTTCCTTAGAAGTGCTTGAAGTTTCCTGCTTCCTTTGCCTTGGCTCCTGGCTGTCTGCGTGAACAATGCAGGGGTGACAAGTCCTTTGTGTGAAGGTAGGGTACAGCCTATTCAGTTGCAAGTGGGGTGGTGCCTAACTCTGTCCCCATCCTGCCAGTGATGGCCCATCTAAGCACAGCTTATTTCTTCATTGTGTTGCTGTCTGGGAGGAATAAACAAAGATTAACTGCCAACTACACCCATTCTTATGACCCAGAAACAGCTGCAGGCACCAAATTCCAACTTTTTAAAAGTGGAATTGTAAAAACGGTACCATAAAATCCAACATTATCCTTAAAGAGGATTCTAAATGACACATTATCAGACACTAAGCATGAAATGTTGACCTGTACCCAATCAACGGCAAGCTAATGATATCCTATAGGATAGATGGGCCTCACAGTAGTAAAAAACAAATGTAGGAGTTTTTCACTACCAGGAAATATAAAACTTGAAAGTACATGTCCAACCTTTTAATTACAATTCATCCTTCCCTATTGCGTGCTTAGGGTCTTCCTTAGGGGTGACTCTGGTGACTTACATGCTGTAAAATGAGAGTTTAAGGCTTGTCACAGGGGTCATATTGGAAAGTCGAATTGGCAGTTTAAAATTTCATTCAGGCTACAATGGCAGGCCTGGGACTTGTTTTAAGGGTCCAACGTCCCTCCATTACGCAATTGCTGCTCTTATCTCGAACGGGCGGGATGCAAGACTTCGGAGCAGCGGGCCTTTGCATCAGTCCTCCTGCACCGTTATCTCATGGTGGCCGGCCTGCTCGTACAATCTCCCTAGAGTCCATTCCTCTCCTTGGGGAAACTGGTTGGGAGAACGTTGTCAGCATCTCCATAATGTTCTAAGTTCTTCTTTTTCCCTTCAGGATTCTCCTGCCTGAAGTGCTCCTTCCTCATCCATCATGGCAGCAGTACTGTCTAGTGATGCAATTTCTGTGTTATCAGTATAGAAGCCCATTTTTTGTTTGGCCCCCTACGTCACAACATTTCTTCGTGTGGGTGTGTTCCTCACTCATATTCTTGTGAACCTTGTTCAGTGCTCCTGTAGTTCTCAGATTCTCCTGTGTTCCCTCTGTCTTGGGGTTCAACTTTGGGTACCATCTGCTGGTGATGTTCATTGTGTTAACAAGGTGTTGCCTGTGGGTTTTTCCTCCTCAGGGACGCCTTCTGGAAGCACCAACTTCTTAGGTGCTTTCTTATTGTTGGTTATTTACAACAAGGGGTGGTGATGGACAGAGTCTCTGAATTAAGCAGAGTACTCTCACCCAGTCAAGAGATCAGGGCTAGATCCAACACCGTTTTTTAGCTCATTGCACCATCCCAGTTTCAGTACCTGGCTGTATGCAAATTAGTCTGTCCCTGGCCCAGTGCATCATGGGAACAGGGCAGACCAGACTACAAAAGCCAATTCTTACACTGGGAAGGAAACAAGCCTCCGGGGACCGGTGTCTGGCATTTCAGCCGTCTTCGGCCCGGCTTGCTTGAATCCTGATGGTGCAATGAGCAAGGGACTCACATCTGAGTATACCCTTCCACGCTTAGGGTGGACAAAATTATTTACAACAAGGGGTGGTGATGGACAGAGTCTCTGAATTAAGCAGAGTACTCTCACCCAGTCAAGAGATCAGGGCTAGATCCAACACCGTTTTTTAGCTCATTGCACCATCCCAGTTTCAGAACCTGGCTGTATGCAAATTAGTCTGTCCCTGGCCCAGTGCATCATGGGAACAGGGCAGACCAGACTACAAAAGCCAATTCTTACACTGGGAAGGAAACAAGCCTCCGGGGACCGGTTTCTGGCATTTCAGCCGTCTTCGGCCCGGCTTGAATCCTGATGGTGCAATGAGCAAGGGACTCACATCTGAGTATACCCTTCCACGCTTAGGGTGGACAAAATTATTTACAACAAGGGGTGGTAATGGAGAGAGTCTCTGAATTAAGCAGAGTACTCTCACCCAGTCAAGAGATCAGGGCTAGATCCAACACCGTTTTTTAGCTCATTGCACCATCCCAGTTTCAGAACCTGGCTGTATGCAAATTAGTCTGTCCCTGGCCCAGTGCATCATGGGAACAGGGCAGACCAGACTACAAAAGCCAATTCTTACACTGGGAAGGAAACAAGCCTCCGGGGACCGGTTTCTGGCATTTCAGCCGTCTTCGGCCCGGCTTGCTCGAATCCTGATGGTGCAATGAGCAAGGGACTCACATCTGAGTATACCCTTCCACGCTTAGGGTGGACAAAATTATTTACAACAAGGGGTGGTGATGGACACAGTCTCTGAATTAAGCAGAGTACTCTCACCCAGTCAAGAGATCAGGGCTAGATCCAACACCGTTTTTTAGCTCATTGCACCATCCCAGTTTCAGAACCTGGCTGTATGCAAATTAGTCTGTCCCTGGCCCAGTGCATCATGGGAACAGGGCAGACCAGACTACAAAAGCCAATTCTTACACTGGGAAGGAAACAAGCCTCCGGGGACCGGTTTCTGGCATTTCAGCCGTCTTCGGCCCGGCTTGCTTGAATCCTGATGGTGCAATGAGCAAGGGACTCACATCTGAGTTATACCCTTCCACGCTTAGGGTGGACAAAATTATTTACAACAAGGGGTGGTGATGGACAGAGTCTCTGAATTAAGCAGAGTACTCTCACCCAGTCAAGAGATCAGGGCTAGATCCAACACCGTTTTTTAGCTCATTGCACCATCCCAGTTTCAGAACCTGGCTGTATGCAAATTAGTCTGTCCCTGGCCCAGTGCATCATGGGAACAGGGCAGACCAGACTACAAAAGCCAATTCTTACACTGGGAAGGAAACAAGCCTCCGGGGACCGGTTTCTGGCATTTCAGCCGTCTTCGGCCCGGCTTGCTTGAATCCTGATGGTGCAATGAGCAAGGGACTCACATCTGAGTATACCCTTCCACGCTTAGGGTGGACAAAATTATTTACAACAAGGGGTGGTGATGGACAGAGTCTCTGAATTAAGCAGAGTACTCTCACCCAGTCAAGAGATCAGGGCTAGATCCAACACCGTTTTTTAGCTCATTGCACCATCCCAGTTTCAGAACCTGGCTGTATGCAAATTAGTCTGTCCCTGGCCCAGTGCATCATGGGAACAGGGCAGACCAGACTACAAAAGCTAATTCTTACACTGGGAAGGAAACAAGCCTCCGGGGACCAGTTTCTGGCATTTCAGCCGTCTTCGGCCCGGCTTGCTTGAATCCTGATGGTGCAATGAGCAAGGGACTCACATCTGAGTATACCCTTCCACGCTTAGGGTGGACAAAATTATTTACAACAAGGGGTGGTGATGGACAGAGTCTCTGAATTAAGCAGAGTACTCTCACCCAGTCAAGAGATCAGGGCTAGATCCAACACCGTTTTTTAGCTCATTGCACCATCCCAGTTTCAGAACCTGGCTGTATGCAAATTAGTCTGTCCCTGGCCCAGTGCATCATGGGAACAGGGCAGACCAGACTACAAAAGCCAATTCTTACACTGGGAAGGAAAGAAGCCTCCGGGGACCGGTTTCTGGCATTTCAGCCGTCTTCGGCCCGGCTTGCTTGAATCCTGATGGTGCAATGAGCAAGGGACTCACATCTGAGTATACCCTTCCACGCTTAGGGTGGACAAAATTATTTACAACAAGGGGTGGTGATGGACAGAGTCTCTGAATTAAGCAGAGTACTCTCACCCAGTCAAGAGATCAGGGCTAGATCCAACACCGTTTTTTAGCTCATTGCACCATCCCAGTTTCAGAACCTGGCTGTATGCAAATTAGTCTGTCCCTGGCCCAGTGCATCATGGGAACAGGGCAGACCAGACTACAAAAGCCGATTTTTACACTGGGAAGGAAACAAGCCTCCGGGGACCGGTTTCTGGCATTTCAGCCGTCTTCAGCCCGGCTTGCTTGAATCCTGATGGTGCAATGAGCAAGGGACTCACATCTGAGTATACCCTTCCACGCTTAGGGTGGACAAAATTATTTACAACAAGGGGTGGTGATGGACAGAGTCTCTGAATTAAGCAGAGTACTCTCACCCAGTCAAGAGATCAGGGCTAGATCCAACACCGTTTTTTAGCTCATTGCACCATCCCAGTTTCAGAACCTGGCTGTATGCAAATTAGTCTGTCCCTGGCCCAGTGCATCATGGGAACAGGGCAGACCAGACTACAAAAGCCAATTCTTACACTGGGAAGGAAACAAGCCTCCGGGGACCGGTTTCTGGCATTTCAGCCGTCTTCGGCCCGGCTTGCTTGAATCCTGATGGTGCAATGAGCAAGGGACTCACATCTGAGTATACCCTTCCACGCTTAGGGTGGACAAAATTATTTACAACAAGGGGTGGTGATGGACAGAGTCTCTGAATTAAGCAGAGTACTCTCACCCAGTCAAGAGATCAGGGCTAGATCCAACACCGTTTTTTAGCTCATTGCACCATCCCAGTTTCAGAACCTGGCTGTATGCAAATTAGTCTGTCCCTGGCCCAGTGCATCATGGGAACAGGGCAGACCAGACTACAAAAGCCAATTCTTACACTAGGAAGGAAACAAGCCTCCGGGGACCGGTTTCTGGCATTTCAGCCGTCTTCGGCCCGGCTTGCTTGAATCCTGATGGTGCAATGAGCAAGGGACTCACATCTGAGTATACCCTTCCACGCTTAGGGTGGACAAAATTATTTACAACAAGCGGTGGTGATGGACAGAGTCTCTGAATTAAGCAGAGTACTCTCACCCAGTCAAGAGATCAGGGCTAGATCCAACACCGTTTTTTAGCTCATTGCACCATCCCAGTTTCAGAACCTGGCTGTATGCAAATTAGTCTGTCCCTGGCCCAGTGCATCATGGGAACAGGGCAGACCAGACTACAAAAGCCAATTCTGACACTGGGAAGGAAACAAGCCTCCGGGGACCGGTTTCTGGCATTTCAGCCGTCTTCGGCCCGGCTTGCTTGAATCCTGATGGTGCAATGAGCAAGGGACTCACATCTGAGTATACCCTTCCACGCTTAGGGTGGACAAAATTATTTACAACAAGGGGTGGTGATGGACAGAGTCTCTGAATTAAGCAGAGTACTCTCACCCAGTCAAGAGATCAGGGCTAGATCCAACGCCGTTTTTTAGCTCATTGCACCATCCCAGTTTCAGAACCTGGCTGTATGCAAATTAGTCTGTCCATGGCCCAGTGCATCATGGGAACAGGGCAGACCAGACTACAAAAGCCAATTCTTACACTGGGAAGGAAACAAGCCTCCGGGGACCGGTTTCTGGCATTTCAGCCGTCTTCGGCCCGGCTTGCTTGAATCCTGATGGTGCAATGAGCAAGGGACTCACATCTGAGTATACCCTTCCACGCTTAGGGTGGACAAAATTATTTACAACAAGGGGTGGTGATGGACAGAGTCTCTGAATTAAACAGAGTACTCTCACCCAGTCAAGAGATCAGGGCTAGATCCAACACCGTTTTTTAGCTCATTGCACCATCCCAGTTTCAGAACCTGGCTGTATGCAAATTAGTCTGTCCCTGGCCCAGTGCATCATGGGAACAGGGCAGACCAGACTACAAAAGCCAATTCTTACACTGGGAAGGAAACAAGCCTCCGGGGACCGGTTTCTGGCATTTCAGCCGTCTTCGGCCCGGCTTGCTTGAATCCTGATGGTGCAATGAGCAAGGGACTCACATCTGAGTATACCCTTCCACGCTTAGGGTGGACAAAATTATTTACAACAAGGGGTGGTGATGGACAGAGTCTCTGAATTAAGCAGAGTACTCTCACCCAGTCAAGAGATCAGGGCTAGATCCAACACCGTTTTTTAGCTCATTGCACCATCCCAGTTTCAGAACCTGGCTGTATGCAAATTAGTCTGTCCCTGGCCCAGTGCATCATGGGAACAGGGCAGACCAGACTACAAAAGCCAATTCTTACACTGGGAAGGAAACAAGCCTCCGGGGACCGGTTTCTGGCATTTCAGCCGTCTTCGGCCCGGCTTGCTTGAATCCTGATGGTGCAATGAGCAAGGGACTCACATCTGAGTATACCCTTCCACGCTTAGGGTGGACAAAATTATTTACAACAAGGGGTGGTGATGTCCATCACCACCCCCTTTTTGCAATTATTTTGGCCACCATGAGTGTGGAAGGGTATGCTCAGACATGCTATGATTACGTACGGTAATCCCCATTACTCTTAGTCCTACTCGTCCTCGACCCAGTCATCACTCATGAGGTATTCCACACGACAGGAAACAAAACAGGAAACGCTTTCTGACTCCACCCACCCTCCTCTCAGGTGCTATAATACACCCCACCACCAGAAACAAATCCTGATGTACCAAGCACCAAAGGCCTGGAAAGGGAGGGCGGGCGGGTCGTATGACTGGGTCGAGGACGAGTAGGACTAAGAGTAATGGGGATTACCGTACGTAATCATAGCATTACCTCTACGTCCCTCGTCCTCGACCCAGTCATCACTCATGAGGCATACCAAAGCAACCCCACAAAGGCCTTTGGCACACCACAAACAGAAACAGAACAGAGACCAAGGAGTGCAGCAAGACACAGTTTATTAACAAAACAGAAATAAACAGAATCAAACAGATGGGGGGATCCCCACAGCTTGCAACACACCAGAACCAAAATTAGGGCGGCTAGACAGAGCACAATTCAATCGATAATGTCGCACAAAAGTGGACTCGGACGCCCAGGTACCCGCCCTACAGATCTCCTCAAGGGGAACCCCATGGAAGGCAGCCCAGGAAGCAGACACACCCCTGGTAGATCTCGCCTGGACCCCAGACGGGCAAGGCAAACCAGAGCCCTGGTAAGCCAACAAGATCACAGCCTTGATCCAGCGACCCAAAGTAAGACGAGAGGCCGCCTTACCCCTACCAGCCAAACCAAAGGTCACGAAGAGGGAGTCAGAAGACCGAAACCCAGCAGAACGATCAACATAAACAGACAACGCCCTTCTCACATCCAAAGAATGAAGCAAGACATCAGAAGGAGAGGAAGGAGAAGGACAGAGAGAAGGAAGAACCAACTCCTGGGAGGAATGGAAACGGGAACGAATTTTCGGCATAAAACCGGGGTCCAAGGAAAGGACCACAGCGTCGTCCAGAAACCTCAAAAAGGGGGGAGAACAACGCAAAGCCGTAAGCTCCCCCAATCTCCGAGCAGATGTAACAGCCACCAAAAAAGCAACTTTGAAAGACAGGAATTTCAACTCCACTGACTCCAAAGGCTCAAAGGGAGGGGACTGCAAGGCACCCAGAACCAAAGAGAGATCCCAAGGAGGAACCGGTGAGCGGACAGAAGGAGCAGAAAGAGAGAAACTCCTAAACAGACGGGAAACCAGCAACCCGTCCGAAGGAAGAAGAGAAGCCGGATCACGAAAGGCCCGAATAGCAGCCCACTGACCCTTCAAAGTGGACAAAGCATAGTGTTTTCGAAAACCCTCCAAAAAAAACTGCAGAATAGAAGAAACACCACAAGAGGTAGGAGACAGATCCAGGGCAACACACCAAGAAGAAAAAGAAGCCCAGTGTCTCGAATAGGAGGACAGAGTGGACGTCCGACGAGATGCCTGCATCACAGTGATGAGGTGGTCGGGCAGACCCCGGACTCCAAGAGACAACCGTTCAACCTCCAGACCGCCAAGGTGAGAGGAACCAACAGGGAGGGAGACGGGGAACACAGCGGAGAGGGGTAGCGGGGCAGGATCCACGGAGGGCCCACCGCCAGACCCAGAAGCAGAGGAAACCAGGAGCGGCGAGGCCAATAAGGAAGAACAGCCACCACCTGAGCCCCCACCCGACGAACCTTCAGCAGGAAAGCAGGGATCAGAGGAAAGGGGGGGAACGCATAGAGAAACCAAGGAGGCCAAAGGACAGACAAGGCATCCACCCCCCAAGCCCCCGACTCCGGGGTCCTGGAGCAGAACAGGGGAAGCAAGGCATCGGACCGGGAGGCAAACAGGTCCAGAACCGGAGTCCCGAATCTCCGGCAGAGCAACCGGAAAATCCGAGGGGCCAGGCACAGGGAGAGAGAGGACGGGAACCTCCGACTCAAGGAATCGGCAACCACGTTGTCCACACCCCGAATGTGCACAGCAGAGAGAGCCACCAGATGGCACTCGGCCCAACTCGCAATTGCACAGGCCACCAAATTCAAGGAGAGGCAGCGGGTACTGCCCTGGTGGTTGATGTAGGCCACAGTCACAGTGTTGTCCGACCTCACCAACACGTTGCACCCCAGAAGATGACCCTTGAGAAGGCGGAGAGCCCTCTCCACCGCAGACAGCTCCCTCCAATTGGAAGAGCGGTGCGACTCCGAAGGAAGCCAACGTGCCTGCACCGACCAACGGCCCAGAGTCGCACCCCAACCGAAAGCGCTGGCATCCGTCGTCAACACCAAGGGAGCTGGAGGATGGAACCACATGCCCCTCGACAGATTCGAAGAGTCCAGCCACCACTGGAGAGCAGACACCAACTCCGTCACAGGCACAGGAATCGAGAAGTCCTGGACAGGAAAGGAGACCCAACTCTGAACATGCCACAACAGAGGTCGAAGATGAGCCCTGGCCCAGGGCACCGTGAACACGGTGGCAGACATGTGGCCCTGAACCACCAGCCACTGCAGCAGAGGAGCTGAATCCCGGGAAAGCAACCTCCTCAACAGCAACTGAAGACGCAGAATCCTGGACTCCGGGAGAAAAACCATGCCCAGAACTGAGTCAAACACGGCCCCAATGAAAGTCCTCCGAGTGGCAGGCTCCAGGTGACTCTTCGGCAGATTGACCAGGAACCCATGATCCTCGAGCGTACGCATGGTCAAGGAAAGGTGGCGAGACATGACCTCTGGAGAAGGAGCCTGCAGCAGCCAGTCGTCCAAGTAAGGAAAAACGGACACCCCCAGGAGATGGAGATGAGCCACCAAGGGAGCCGCCACCTTGGTGAACACCCTGGGGGCGGACCGGACACCAAAGGGGAGGACGCAAAACTGCCAGTGACGACCCTCCAGGCAGAAGCGCAGGAACTGCTGATCCACCAACGCCATCGGAACATGAAGGTATGCATCCTGGAGATCCAGAGAGGTGAACACCCAGCCCTCCTGGATCAATGGGATCACCCTCTGCAAAGTATCCATTTTGAAAGTGATCTTGTGCACAAACAAGTTCAGGGCCCGAAGATTGATGACAACACGGAAACCCCCCGTGATCTTCGGGACCACAAAGACAACCGAATAAGTCCCCAGTCCACGTTCCAGGGGGGGGACCGGGACAATCGCCAGTTTGTCGAACAGGACCTGAACACCCTCCAACAACCCCAGACGACGAGACGGGTCCGAAGGCAATGGGGTCACCACAACACCCGAGGGAGGTGGGGGAGACAGGAACACTATCCGGTAACCCCTGGACACAACATCCAGTACCCACTGGTCGGAGGTCGTCAACAACCAAGCAGGGAGGAACAGCCGCAGTCTCCCACCAACCGCGGGCCGACCACCAGCGAGAGCGGGCACCGGAGCGGCGTAGTCAGGAACGAGGAGCGCCAGACCCACCATCCGGCTGGGGCTTCTTCTGGAACCTCCGAGGAAAGGACCCACGAGCACCACGCTGGCCTCTAAACGAGGACTGCTGAAACCTGGAAGGCTGGCGAAAGGACCTCGCATTCGAAAAGGAGGATCCCCTATGAGAAGGGGCAGGACGGAAGGACAAAGAATGCTTCCTCTCCTTGAAAACCTTATGGAGCTTGTCCTCCAGTGCGTCCCCAAAAAGAAGAGTACCTGAAAATGGCAACCGCAAGGCCATAGAACGCTGCGCCGCATCCGTCTTCCAACCCCGCAGCAACAAGTTCCGACGGGCAGCCACAGAGGAACCACAAGACAGAGCAGAAGCCCGGACTGAGTCAAAGACAATGTCTGAAAGGAACTCCGATTGACGTTCCATAGACTCCAGCAACTCCGGACAAGTGCCCCCCTCCTGCATAGTAGAAAATAAAGTCTTGAAGTCAGCCAACAAAGACTGCGCAACATAAGCACCATAAACACCCGACCGAAGAGCCAGGTGAGAGCCAGCATAGGATTTCTTCAGCGCAGAGTCAATTTTCTTATCAACTCCATCCTTCAGGATATTATCATCAGCCATGGAAGGCCGACCCACCAGGGAAGCAACAATAGAGTCCACCTGCACCGAATCAGGCAGGGCAACCTCCGAATCCTGCAAAGGATACAGCTTAGACATGAACCTGGGCAAAGAAATATGGTCCGGGTCCTTCCACTCCTTAAGAAGGACATCCATAACAAAGGGGTGGACGGGCATGGAAGAAGACACAGGCCTCCGAAACTGCGGCAGAACAGCATCCTGGGAGGTACTGGCCACAGAGACCTCAGGGAAGCCCATATTCTCCCTAACATGACCAAGAATATCAGGCAACAGCTCCTTTGAAACGTACTTGCCCTGCAGATCCACCGCACCCAAAGCGGACTCATCAGAGGAAGCAGAGGAGGAGATATCAGAATAAAGGGGAGCAGGGGACTCCGAGCGACCCCCAGCACCCTTCTTTGAAGCCTTGAGCTCGGACAGCGTCTCCAAAATCAACAGCTTCAGCCTTTTCGAGTCACCCAGACCAGCACTCCGACCAGCAGGGGCAGAATCACCACTGTCGGAAGAGGATGACCCAACAGGAGAGACATGCTTTCTCTTCCTATGGTGTTTCCCCATTCTGAACAGCAAAGACACAGCAAACCAGCAAAGCAACACAGCAACTCCACAAGTGGCACTGAAGAAAAGAAAACGAAATCCCGCCATAAATAGGAGGAAAACACTCACCCCACAGCTGCAGCCGCTTGGAAACCGAGGATGTAGAAGGAGGCGGCAGAAAAACGAGTCATCCAGGAGCACCGACGAAGGAAAAACACCCCGAGTCACCAATGCGGAAAGGAGACGATGACGTCATCGCAAGGATCCGAGCAGCCAATCCAGGAAGGAAGCCAGGGAAGCCAGGGAACCCGGAGCCCACCCGGGTGCCCGCTCAAGCAAAAATGAGGCTCCGAGGACGAGAACGGTATCCCGCGTCCAGCCCCTACAACGCGGCTTCAACATAGGAAGAAACGGCCCCCGCACTGCCAAGCGAAGGGAGGGGCGGAACCGGAGCCAGGAGGTGAGCGCGCCCCGCCCGAAAGGACCGGAGAACGCGGGCAGCCAGTCCGCCACCAACCGTCCAGGAAAGCGAGTGCTCCACCACATGGCCCACACCCCAGCGACCGGCAAAGTCAGGGCGCGAGGGCAACAGCCCAAACGTGCGCGGAGACAAGGAAGAGTCCAGGATCCAGGGGCAAAAACCACGGGGACCCGAGAAGCCCCGTAACCCAGGGTCCCCGCCACGAGCGAAGTGCAGGAAGCTCAGCAGCCTGCCTCCAAAAAGGTCCCACGTAGGTCCATGAGCACCCCCAGGGCCCAGCAAAGGAGGAACACCACAGGACAACCGAAGCAGGTAAGTGCCCGGCACTCACCCAAGCGTCACCCATCAGCATCCAACCGACAGGAAACAAAACAGGATTTGTTTCTGGTGGTGGGGTGTATTATAGCACCTGAGAGGAGGGTGGGTGGAGTCAGAAAGCGTTTCCTGTTTTGTTTCCTGTCGTGTGGAATACCTCATGAGTGATGACTGGGTCGAGGACGAGGGACGTAGAGGTAATGAGTCCCTTGCTCATTGCACCATCAGGATTCAAGCAAGCCGGGCCGAAGACGGCTGTAATGCCAGAAACCGGTCCCCGGAAGCTTGTTTCCTTTCCAGTGAAGAATTGGCTTGGTAGTTTGGTCTGCCCTGTTCCCATGATGCACTGGGCCAGGGACAGACTAATTTGCATATAGCCAGGTTCTGAACTGGGATGGTGCAGTGAGCTAAAAAACGGTGATGGATCAAGCCCTGATCTGTTGACTGGGTAGGAGTGTTCTGATTAACTCAGATACTCTGTCCATCACCACCCCCTTTTTGTAATTCTTATTGTTGGTGGCATCGTGGCTACTGGTAGGGGTCGCCTTACCTCTGGCAGAACAAGGTTGATTAAGACTGGGCAACTAGAGCAGCAATAATCTGGTGCGTGTTTTCAGAGTATTTGTCTACTGTAAGGTCGGAAAATTTAGATGGGGGGCACAATAAGTGCTGCAGGCCCACTAGTATCTTTTAATTTACAGGCCCTGGGTATATGGTGTGCAGCTTCACTAGAGACTTATAAGTAGATATAAATATGCCGATCAAGTCTAGGCCAATTTTACTAGGATTTAGGGAGTGAGCACGATCATTTTAGCACTGGTTAGTAGTGATAAAGTGCACAGAGTTCTGAGGCCAACAAAAACAAATTCAGCAAAATAGGAGGGTGAAAGCAAAAGGTTTGGCGGAGACCACCCTAACACTGACAGATGTAACAAATAATATATACAATTACCTTCAGTATTAGCAACTCTGCAGCTATGGTTGAGTTGAAACCGCTATAGGAATTTTATTTTGTGATTTACTAGCAACTTTGCCACTGTTTGACGAATGGGTGCAAAATCTGGCATCTGCATTACCTGTCCTGTGATCTCTATTTCAAATTCCATGCAGATTGGTAAAGGGTGCGATCTTTAATTATCATATACGATATTAGATAAGGCTCCTTTACAGGATAACGGGTGGTGTTATCCTCAAGAATACATGCAATGTGTCCCTAACAGGATTCAAATCTGGTTAATAAATAAGGTAACGCAACTACTGTTTCAATTAAATAAGCCTTCCTGAAAACTGTAAAAGTGAAATATATGAGGGTTTATTAAATATCAACGTTCAGTACAGAAAGCAAAAATAAAGTTATTCAGTCAATAAAGGTATTTTGCATAAAGCTGAATAAAATGCAGCAGCATAACCTCAACAAAATAGTCCTAAGCATGAAACATACTATCAGAGTTCTGGTCTCTAGGTCAGAGTCAAAAGAAGACTGGCTTACCTCCAGAACAAATACTTTATAAGAAATTGTTCAGCGAAAATCACACAGTCAGCCTAAGGTGATCAAATTGTAACACAGTTTTAACAAATTAGAATACAGAATTAATACAGCTTCATCTAACACCATCCTAGCACCATTCCTTAAATGAATATTCAATGAGCACTCATTTGACCTAATGTCATTGGATGTGACAGAACCTCTAGTTCCGCACAAACAATAACTGACTCATATTATGAATATGCCTTCAGTAATACAGGCAGGAAAGACCTTGAATTGTTACATTTGCACAACAACTTCCTTCGAGGCTCACTAGGAACAGCATGTCATCATTGAGCATTAGTGCACATTTTGCTGCATGTGGTGTCAGAATGAGAAGTGAAAACATGACTGTGTTTGAATCCAAGATGGAGTGTAGGCCTTGATTGGCCAATGCCAAAAAAAACATCGTTTTGCAATGTTCAGCATTGTTGTTTTTAATATTCTGATTTTATTAAGTTTATGCAATGAACAGATCAGGGATAAACAAAACACTACACAGTGTAGAGCATTCAGAAGAATCAATAGATAAAATAATATACAAATGCGTTGTTTCAATCACCTGTCAAGTTGCAGAAGTACCACCACCTCCCCCAAATCTTTCTGTGTTTACACAGACAACCCCTTTCAGTAAAGATGGGTTCCTCCAGTTTGGCGCACCGAGCCATGGCGGAACGCCAATAAGTGAGTGTTGGTGACAGTTACGTATATGCCAAGCAGGATGTCTTCCTTGGGGGAGCTTCCCACGTGCTACAAGATACCCAGCAATGCGACACAGGGGTGCAGTACACCGGCCTTGCAATCGTTCTGGACAGGGTGGTAAAAATCAAGGACCCGCAGTGCTCAATGACTGCGCGGGACCATACCATATGGAAGAAGTCACATTCATTGCTCTTGCACCGGGGCATGTGGGATTAGGAACTGCAGCATTCTCTTTTACATAATCACCATGGTGTGAAATGAGATATGCGTGGGTATTGTAGTTGGAATAGGCCCAAGTGGGAGGGGATGATCGGCACCCAGAGGACCATCCTGCTGTCCCTCCTTTCACTGTCATCCAAGGGGGTCAATCCAGTTTTCTCACTTTTCCAGAGGGTGGTGAAGGAGTCCAGAGCAGAGATGAATAAAGGTTTAACTAGGCGGGAGATGCCACCTCGGATCAGTTGGGTCGTGATGACCTTAGGTTCAAGTGGGTTTTATTCCAGTAGGACAATTAACATTGGGTGGTACACTGTCGGTGGATACAACACCTGCAGGTATCTGTAAAATTAGGTGCTGTGTAAGTCGAATTCCTCCAGGAGGTTTTCCTCTGGTCCGTATCCCAGACATCAAGCGTCGAGATACCAGTGAGGTCCCATCATTCAAAGCTGTCCAGGCAGGCGACCGGGGGCAGTCAACTGCCCTGCCATTGGGAGTGTCTTGTGTAGGTTTACAATCCCATTGGATCAGTGGCAGGCTTACCATCAGCATAGAAGATTAGTCCTTGTGGCCTCAGGAATGCACTGTGGAAGAGAGCGTCCATATAGGAAGCCTAGAATATGTTGTTGGCCTAAGAAGGAGACCACGAGGCAAAAGATGAGATCTTCGGAGCCCCCGAACAGCCAGTTGAACACTTGGATCTACAAGGCCCAATTGTATAGGCGAACATGGGCCATTCCCATCCCGCCTTACTAGATCAATTGAACGCATTTATGGAATGCTATATTT
This sequence comes from Lissotriton helveticus, assembly GCF_964261635.1. Taxonomy (NCBI): domain Eukaryota; kingdom Metazoa; phylum Chordata; class Amphibia; order Caudata; family Salamandridae; genus Lissotriton; species Lissotriton helveticus. The sequence continues at coordinate 899,396,004 of NC_136068.1, read as the reverse complement.
GGGGTTTTGTTGCCCACACAAAATAGTGCACCTTCATCAATACGGCAGTAAACCAGAATTGGGGAATGAATAAGGGGAAGTTCTGTAGGGCATGTAGAAGTTTCAGCAGAATAAACATTTTTAAAAGTACTCCCTGGAGTAGAACATTAAGGGACAAGGTAGGCCATCTAGTGATGTTTCAATGAGCCTGGTGCAGTAGTGGTACAAGGTTAAGGTTCCAGGTGAACCCATATTAGTGAGCGATGAATATCCCAGGTATTAAACCTGAGTCTGCAGATAGGGAGGCAGATCAGCCAACTGATTGCCACATGGTCGCCAAGTAAGAGAACCAGGAGTTATTTGGACCTTTTAATTGTAAGTCCTGAAGCAGTTTCATACAATTGAAACATCTGGAGGAGACGTTGCCCAGTGAGGTGTGGCCAGCAGAATAATAGAAGTATATCAACAACATAAAGTGCAATGCAGTCCTCTAGGCCATCACTCCATTGGAATTCCCGGGTCTGTGCATTAAATCTTACCCAGACTGCCGGAGGTTTAATTACCAGTGCAAAAAGCAGCAGTGAGAGGAGACACCATTGTCTGGTGCTCCTGCCAACCCGGAAATGTGGTGAAATGGTGCCATTCACTCTGACTTGAGCTTTGGGTTGTGCATAGAGCACTTTGAAATAAGAAAGGAAACAGGGCCCAAATCCCAACTGGGTAAGGGCCTGAAGGAAGAACCTCCAAATGAGGGAGTCAAATGTCTTTTGAAAGTCTAAGAGCATGAGTTCAGCGTGGTCTTTAATTCAAAGACGGTATGTCAGAGAGATGTGTTCCTGTTCCCTGCTGATACAGTGACAGGTGCAGAGGTGGGACATGAAGCCACAATGGCCCGGGAGGACAAGGGAGATCAACACCAGTACGAGGCGATTAGCAAATATTTTTGCAAATATCTTGATTTTCACATTTATGAGTGAAAGTGGGTGGTAGGAAGAACAGCGTTCAGGTTATCACCGTTGTTGTGAAAGACTGCAATGGTAGCAGGTTGATATCAGATGGAATTAGATTTTGAATAGAACTCAAGTGGGAAACTTTCCAGCACTGATGTTTTCCTGGCTTCATGCTACTGATAGCTTCTATAATCATTTCTACAATGAGGGCCAGATCAAGGGTAGGTCTGTCTCTGTCAGGTAGGGTAGCCAAGGGAAGATCCACAATCAGGAATAGGATACCCTCATTCATTGGACCATGTCTATGGGCGTAGACGTCACTGTAATAAGAGTCAAAAACCAAGATGCATTGAAGATCTTATTTTGTCTCCTGAGGAACGCCGTGCCCTGCTTTTCAGGATCACTTTCCCAACCAGCGCTAGAGTACCTTTAGACTTTATTGAGCATTTGGTGAGTTCAAAATAAGCTTTTAACTCTTGGACTAGATGCTTGGTGCATTGCACGTCAACCACGCTCCAAGGTTTGTTCAGGCACCATATCAGTCTATTGGCCCTCATGAATTTCCCCTTGTGTAGCATGACCGGCGAGTGGTCTGACATGCCCCTTGGCAGAAGATTTGCAGCTTTCACACCCAGAACTTTTGTGGACTGCATAAAGAAGTAGGTATTTCTCAACTGTGTGGGTTTTCAGTCACTTGTAGATACCATGTCCTCCAGACATCAGAGAGGCCTTTTAATACGTTTATTGAGACTGTCTGCATTCCACTTCTTCACATCAAATGCCACCATTGGAAGGAAGGTAATGTGGCATGGCCGAATTTGCAGATTGTCCATGGCTAAATGAGGTGATGGCCCGATGCCGGGATAAAATGGAGACAGCAGGTCTGCAGCGTATATGGCAGGGAGAATGTAAACCAAACCAGGAAATTAAACAAGTCACTAACATGAAACTTTAAAAATAACTCCAACAACCACAAAACCAACGATTCCACCCCAGAAGTATCTATTGCCCAAAATACCTGATGAAAAAGAAAGGCAAGAGAATGCATATTAGGTGTGAATCTCACCCTAGTAATATATACAGCATAAGAGGATATTGTGTTGCTGGCTGAAGTATTGGTATCAAAAGATCTCAGTATGATGCAGAGGCAGAAGGTGGTGAAGGTTTAGCCAGGTATATCAGCAGAAAATCCCAGGAGGTCCTCAACTTGTGTCCTGGGACCGGGTTGTCTTGGAGTGAGTATTCTGGGAGATGGCTGGGTCTAGCCAGGGATGGTCTGCCTCGGAGGAGCCCTACAAGTTGATGTTGGTCCCCCTATGCCTCCTAGAGTGTGTAAGAATAAGGCTTTTTAGGGGCTCACTGGTGCAGGGGTTCACCCTTATCAATCCACTGCTCCTTAAACCAACAAGATAGAGATTGGCACTGAGGCTGGAATATCCAAATAACAAGTTTATTAATCACTCATGAGTGGGACTACATCGGTACAGCACCCTTGGGCACTGTATGAGATAGTAGAATGAATTCAGAGACCATGGGGTTTATATACCTAGTTTGTTGCTGAATAAGCATGGAGACTCAAAGAGGAGGTACAAGCATATACAAGAATAACCGTCGACTAACATGGGCAGACAAAAACCACTTATTAAGCAATGTGGGAGGGGAGATAATACTGCTTAGCTAGTTGAAACAGCCTGACAGTTACATTCTAAAACAGGTGCATTCTAGCAGCTACAGGCCTTTCCGAGCATGCACAGTGCCCAGACTCAGTACTGAAGGAGTTAACTACAGTTGATGACTCAAGCAGAATAGGAAGGCAGGCAGTGCAGTGAGGACGGCAGAATCACATGACTAACACATGGCTAATGCAAATTGATGCTACAAACAAAATGGCTTCAGCTTATGCTAACAGTAATTCCTGCGATTTCCACAAGAGGCCTACCTGTTCTGTCTCTCATCATAATGATCTTGGGCCCAGAAGGGCGAGAGGCATCTGTCTCCTGAGGTGAAGGGCTGGAGGACACTTAAGTTCTCTGCATTCCAGGATAAGGTCCCAGTGAGTCAAAGAAGATGGAGCAGGAGTTTTGGAGGACTTTTAATCTGGCTGTGAACACGAGCATGTAGGAAACATTCATCACTCTCAGTTTTTGTTTGACAAAGTCAATGGCCATGCTCTGTTTCAGGACCAGAAGAGTCACTGTAATAAGAGTCAAAGCCAAGATGCATTGAAGATCTTATTTTGTCTCCTGAGGAACGCCGTGCCCTGCTTTTCAGGATCACTTTCCCAACCAGCGCTAGAGTACCTTTAGACTTTATTGAGCATTTGGTGAGTTCAAAATAAGCTTTTAACTCTTGGACTAGATGCTTGGTGCATTGCACGTCAACCACGCTCCAAGGTTTGTTCAGGCACCATATCAGTCTATTGGCCCTCATGAATTTCCCCTTGTGTAGCATGACCGGCGAGTGGTCTGACATGCCCCTTGGCAGAAGATTTGCAGCTTTCACACCCAGAACTTTTGTGGACTGCATAAAGAAGTAGGTATTTCTCAACTGTGTGGGTTTTCAGTCACTTGTAGATACCATGTCCTCCAGACATCAGAGAGGCCTTTTAATACGTTTATTGAGACTGTCTGCATTCCACTTCTTCACATCAAATGCCACCATTGGAAGGAAGGTAATGTGGCATGGGCGAATTTGCAGATTGTCCATGGCTAAATGAGGTGATGGCCCGATGCCGGGATAAAATGGAGACAGCAGGTCTGCAGCGTATATGGCAGGGAGAATGTAAACCAAACCAGGAAATTAAACAAGTCACTAACATGAAACTTTGAAAATAACTCCAACAACCACAAAACCAACGATTCCACCCCAGAAGTATCTATTGCCCAAAATACCTGATGAAAAAGAAAGGCAAGAGAATGCATATTAGGTGTGAATCTCACCCTAGTAATATATACAGCATAAGAGGATATTGTGTTGCTGGCTGAAGTATTGGTATCAAAAGATCTCAGTATGATGCAGAGGCAGAAGGTGGTGAAGGTTTAGCCAGGTATATCAGCAGAAAATCCCAGGAGGTCCTCAACCTGTGTCCTGGGACAGGGTTGTCTTGGAGTGAGTATTCTGGGAGATGGCTGGGTCTAGCCAGGGATGGTCTGCCTCGGAGGAGCCCTACAAGTTGATGTTGGTCCCCCTATGCCTCCTAGAGTGTGTAAGAATAAGGCTTTTTAGGGGCTCACTGGTGCAGGGGTTCACCCTAATCAATCCACTGCTCCTTAAACCAACAAGATAGAGATTGGCACTGAGGCTGGAATATCCAAATAACAAGTTTATTAATCACTCATGAGTGGGACTACATCGGTACAGCACCCTTGGGCACTGTATGAGATAGTAGAATGAATTCAGAGACCATGGGGTTTATATACCTAGTTTGTTGCTGAATAAGCATGGAGACTCAAAGAGGAGGTACAAGCATATACAAGAATAACCGTCGACTAACATGGGCAGACAAAAACCACTTATTAAGCAATGTGGGAGGGGAGATAATACTGCTTAGCTAGTTGAAACAGCCTGACAGTTACATTCTAAAACAGGTGCATTCTAGCAGCTACAGGCCTTTCTGAGCATGCGCAGTGCCCAGATTCAGTACTGAAGGAGTTAACTACAGTTGATGACTCAAGCAGAATAGGAAGGCAGGCAGTGCAGTGAGGACGGCAGAATCACATGGCTAACACATGGCTAATGCAAATTGATGCTACAAACAAAATGGCTTCAGCTTATGCTAACAGTAATTCCTGCGATTTCCACAAGAGGCCTACCTGTTCTGTCTCTCATCATAATGATCTTGGGCCCAGAAGGGCGAGAGGCATCTGTCTCCTGAGGGGAAGGGCTGGAGGACACTTAAGTTCTCTGCATTCCAGGATAAGGTCCCAGTGAGTCAAAGAAGAAGGAGCAGGAGTTTTGGAGGACTTTTAATCTGGCTGTGAACACGAGCATGTAGGAAACATTCATCACTCTCAGTTTTTGTTTGACAAAGTCAATGGCCATGCTCTGTTTCAGGACCAGAAGAGTATAATCTTGAGAGATTAGGATGTGGGTGGATTGGAATAGGAGAGTACCCTACTCCCTTGTCCCCTAGATCGCATCCCTATATTTGTAGTTGAGAACTTTAGCAACAAGGGCCCCCCAACCTGAAGCCTCTGCATCAGAGCCCACTCCAGGATAAAGCAGGATGGGAGTTGGTCCATTGGGAGCCGAGAAGCAATTCAATAATCCAGGAATCTTTCCAGTGAGGATCCTTCAATTCTTCAGGGAATCCAACGAATCAGAGATTATTCCTGCAGGTCTGATTTGGGCCGCATTCTTCCAGGAGTTTTATGGATGTAGAAAGGTGCTGGATATAGAGTTATGCTCTGTGATAGTCTCTTCAGTTAATGCAATATTACCCTCAGCATTAGAGACCCTATCCACTGCATAATGCGGGTCCTGGTGCAGGAGAGCGACATCAACCCCCATTTCTCCAATCTTAGTTTTGTCGGCTGTCCAGGAGGCCTGTATGACTTGTGGGATGGAATCAGCGCCAGTCAGGGCAGGGGGCAAGGAATGGGCTCCTGTTGGTTTGTTGACCTGACTTGTTTGTGAAGTAAACATGTCCATTTATTTTCATTCGCGCCTATCACGGTGCCAGGTGATCCATTCCCATTGTCACCTCAATCGCACCACCACCAGGGCCCATGGGAGATCAAGGATCAGCTCGATTTTACCATGAGGCTATAGCATTCATGGGCAGCATGAGCAGCTGCCTGCTGTAGGGAAGGAGAGGCATCATATGGGTGTCGGCCAAGTGGTAACTGTTTTTGGGGCCCTGTGAAGGTTTTAAATGCCAAACAGTGCCCAGGGCAATAAGTAGTCCAGAGTGTCCTACAGGACAGTTGGGCACAGTCTCCTAGTGGGATCTTTGGATACAGGAGAGAGAGGGGAGGCTGAAGATGTCTCTCTAGAAGAGGCAGGGTTCTCCACTTCCCAGGATTCTGAGGTATCAGTGCAATGAGCCTCAAGGATCATTTCACTCACAAGTCTGTCCAGGGCTAGGGAGTCCACACGGCTAAGATGCATGCGTAGGCCATTGTCTAGGGCCCAGGGGCAGGAAATGCAGTGGTGGCTGTGAGGCATCAGGCTGAGCAGGTGCAGGTGCAGGCTGAGTGTCTATTCTAGCATAGACACTAACTGAGATGTGGAGCTCCCCAGTGGGCTGGAGCCACTGCAGCAAGTGGCAGGCATCGACTACGATATTACCCTGGTTTGCAGCCCGCTGGGTGCCCTGAGACCGCCAGCAACATCTTTAGCCATCTGACAGCCAGCAGGAAGTAGATAGCTGCTTCTTCCACAGCCAGTATCTCAGCAGGATGGAGAGGGAAGCCACCATTATAAGCAGGGTGTGTCGTCTGCATGGGGCCGGAGTGTTCCCTGTCAAGATGTGCACCAGACCTCTGCTGCAGGAGGAGAAGGCGGTCGCAGAGGTTCCGGCCAGGCCCCGGGGCCAGTGCTCCATGTCCAGCACAACCAGCTGGCTTGGATGCAGCCTGAATGTGACAGGGCTGCAGGGTTAACTGGTGCAGCCCATCGCTACCATCTGGCTTCGCTGGACTACTCAGGTGCCATTCCCTGCAGAGTGAAGTCTGTCCCTAGGTTGTACCCAGTTCCAGGAGGCAGCACAGGTGGTCATCCGGTTGGATTCAGCCAGAATCCAAAATGCTAGCAGGAGGATGAAGTTCAATGGTGGGATTGGGTGCCAGAGCTACCTAGGGAGCATCTGTCATCTTTGCTGGTCAAGCCACGCCCCCAGCATTGTAATTTGTAATGCAAATTGCTCCTTCTCCTAAGCAACTAATATCTATTAGCAAAATATTTTGAACAATGATCTGAAAGTAACTTTTGTCATTTTTACCTATATAAGAGGTTTTGTTCTCTGCAACCCCAGAAACTGCTATTCAGATTTGTTGAAAAATTGGAATTTATTGATAAGTTTAAACAGAATAGGCCCTGTTTATAGTTTAGGGTAATTCATTTCAACTGCTCTGAGATATTTGTATTACAGAAATGTGTTGCTTTGGCTTCAAAAGTGTAAACTTTTGTATATTTTAACAGGGGTTCACAAACTGTTTGAGAACTAATTTTGGAATTGAAAACATATGATATTGACAAATCTAGCAGTTTTTCCTTTTGTACAAGCATTTTGAAAATGATTATCCAACCAATGTAGAACTGTCACAATCTGATTGGCTATCCCCAGCTGACAATCTTTCTCTGGCAACAATAGGACATTGTGAGTGGTAGGAGAACCATGGTACAATGAAAATACAACTAGTGAGTTAAGTGGGAGCAAAGGGACATATCGCACCCACAGGGACTATCATGGAATACCCCTGAATACTGCAAAAGACATTTTAGTCTCAAGCAAAAATAAATGTCATTTACTAATTTAGATTTGTGAGACAAAAGTCCATTGGGGTAGGATTTGTAAAGAAGGCTTGGGAGCCCCATGTACTAGGCACAGTGCACGATCAGTGCCAATAATCTATGCAGGCACCTAAGGCTTGTGCACAGCTGTTTCTGGGGCCTGTGACTGAAAAATAAAAATAGGTACAACCAGGCATTGGAATTCATAAAACAGAGTTGCCAACAGGGAGAATTGAAAGAAATCAAAAAAAAAAAAAAATAGATTAAAGATATTAACCCCTTGCATGCGCGGCGAATTTTTCGCTCTTTGCAGGCGATTTACATAGTGGGCGGGATTCGGACGGCCCCCGGCCATCGTCAGCACACACCCACTGTGACGCATGACGGCCGGGGGCCGTCATGAGCATGCAAGGGGTTAAGTCTCCAAATGCCTATGTACCACAAGTTTAAAACTGAGACTGACATTGTCTGGTGGTACAAAGTGTAGAACAGAGCAAACTAAACTTTAAGTAAAAAGGAGAACTAGGTTTTTAAAGCGTGTGATGACTCACACCAGCAGACAGAACAAACATTGGCAACATCAAAAGGTCTTGTTTTAATGTGCCAACACATTTAAACACAGGCTTTGACAAAAGCTCATTACATTTATCACATGTACATTAAAGCTTGTATGATTGCGCTTGACAAAGCTGAGAAAAAGTAGTAACCCACAAGGATTGATTTCTGCATATAAAAGATAAAAGGTGGAATGTGACATAAACCATGATGATTGAATGTACTTTTCCAGGTTTAAATATTCCCTCAAGAATTCCAATGAAAGTACTTCCTCTCAGGGAGACCGATACAACAAATAGACAATAAGTGGATGCGAGAGAATAATATTCCTTTGGGTAGAGCTAAAGCCCACTCTATGTATATTTTAAAGAATTGGAAACAATACATCTTACAGATAGCTGCACTGTTAAGCCAGACTCAAAAACAAAATCAAGGCTAAAAATGTTAGGGATGCTAGAGCGAGGTCTGAATCACCAACACTACCACCAACACCACAATGTCATTCTCCATTTCACCTCGGAATAGCAGAATTGTACCTAAACGCTAGGGACAGTAAAAGCAAGCAGATCCTGAGAAACAGCTTGTCAATAATTTTCATTTTTATTGAACAAGAAGGGTCTTTGTACACAATTATGGAACTTACGCCTGCAGATCTGCCATTTTGACGAAACGAGTTTGGAATGAGCTCTCTGAAGGTAAGAAGATTCTTTCAGTTACTGAGCATGCATGCATGTTGGATAATTAACAACAAAAGAAACCCTGGCACTCACAAATATTCAGATTATATTGATGACACAATCTGTCCAATCTAGCAAAAAGAAACAGGAGAAGTCCTCTTGACACAGGAAACATGGGAAGTACATTTATCAAGACATTCATTGGTTTATTTGACAAATATCAAAGTAGCAAAATGAATATAAGAAGTTGCAAGGACTCAGATACTTCAGTCTGGATAATACAGTCAAACATGTTTGATAACTACTCATCGGCAACACACATGCATATTTCATAACTGGTTCACGCACATTAATGTGCTGTAATGCAGTTCTTGATTGCATATGTATGCTCAAGGGCCATGTAAATGTGTATTCTCATTGTCAATAGGTTCTCACAAGTGCGTGAATAGCTGCAGGCTTCTTGTTTTTTGACCTTGCAAGCACTCATCACCAGTGCCACCTGAGTCCTTGAACGTACCACGCCGTTCTAAAAATAACATTCATGAAAGATGACAATCAGAACCCGTTCAGGGGCCACAGGGAAAGCAGCGATAATGGGCTTGCTAATATGCGTTATGGAATTCCAATAGAAGCCCAGGTTAGATATCCTGCACATCTAACCTGGGCTTCTATTGGAATTCTATAACGCATATTAGCAAGCCCATTATCGCTGTTTTAGCATCAGTTTCCTGCCGCTAAAACGGCGATAATTTTAACGAGGTTCTTGCCAATATACCCCTGTGTGTTTTTTAGCTGGGCAAACTAGGCCCAGACATCTTGGGCCCGATTCACAAAGGTAAAGTTAGACGGAAAGTCTAACGTTACGACTTTCGATATTCACAAAGGGCATTTACTACTTGTAAATGCCCTTTGTGAATACTGAAAGTCGTAAAGTTAGACTTTTGGTATTCACAATGGGCATTTACGTGTGGCAAATGCCCTTTGTGAATACCCAAAGTCGTACAGTTAGACTTTCGTCTAACTTCTACCTTTGTGAATCAGGCCCATTCTATTTCCAAACAAGGAAAAGTTTTCAGTTCTCACTGACTCCACATGTAGTAAAATGTGTACTAAACAATATTGAATATAATAAGGTTTGTGTTAGACCTGTCTGCCCTTTGGGTGGTCCCTCCTAATTATTTATTTATTTTGTCCCCTAACTGCCTCCTAACCTTTGCTTTTCATGTCCACTAAAATTTTTATGGTGTTGTCCGTGGGGCTAGGTGCTGCTGAGCCTCAACCCTCTGTATTTTTCTTTTCTTTGACTCTGGTGCCATCCCCCACATTGCGAAAACAGAGTCACAAAATGGAGTCCTACCAACTGCCAAATTCTACCTCAGGGACTAGGTTCATTGGGTAATGTGAGGGGTTCCAGAACCTTCTGGTCCACTCCAGGCCCTCTGGACCTGGGCTATAAATATTGGAATGTTGGGCGTCCATTTTAGATCTGACTGAAGGAGAGATTATCCTGGCTGGAGTGAAGGCTGTGGGGCGAGGAGGTTGGCGCTGTGCGGGGTCTGATTGCCTCTAGGAGCTGCAATTCCCACACCTGACGCTGTCCCTCTCCTATTGACCTGGCCGAGCGAGGAAATCGACGACTGTAACCCCGGACGTGGAAGGGACGTGTGACTTCCTTCAATGGGGACAGTTAGAACATGGACTGAAGGAGAATTGTCAGGTGAGAGTGCTGGTGGCGGCATTCTGTATTAAGTCAATACACCAACAGAGTAGCCCCAGCCTAGCTGACGCCTTCTCTCCCGGTAGTAGCATTACCTCAAGGCATTGCCGGAGTCTACTAACCGTAAAGAAGAAACTTGCCCCTGTCTTTCTTTCCTCCGTCCTGGCTGTGGGCTACCTATGCTAGTGTGCCCTCACCGTTGTGGTTGTGGAGGTTCCGGTGGACGTCGAGGGTGCGGGGCTCAGGAATTAGAGTTCTCCCCGGCTGCTTGTCAGAACCCCAGACGCTTCAGCAGGAGGGGGAAAATTGTGGACGGGCCCCTTCGTAAGTCGGAACCTGCGGGGAGAGGGAAGGTTCCCCTGTGCTGGCGCTGACTTGAGGAGCTCCCAGAGCAGAAGGCGGGTCCGGAAGAAGGCGGCGAGTTAGGCAGCCGCTCTCCTTGTGGTGGGAGGAGAGAGACACAGAAGCAGCGCAGGAGGCGGGCGGGGTTGAGCGCCCCGCATCAGTGGAAGTACTACCCTCAGAGACCTGCCGCTTCCCCGTTTGGAACGGAGCCTTGCATTTCAAAGTGAAAGTCACGAGGAAATTCCCTTCACAATGCGGCCGTCAGATAGCGGCTGTTTTCAAGACAAGGAGCGACCCGAGAGGGCAGTAAGCAGAGATTCGGGCTGTGGGGCTGGGAAGAGTAATCTGAGTCAATAAATTCCTACTCTGAGTCTGGTATGAAACGCTGCTTATTCGGGCTGAAAGATTGCAGGGTCAAACAGAGAAGTGGTAATTAACAAGACGGTCAGTCCACGAACTTTGTCATGAGACAGTGATACCAAGGCTAATTGTAGAACTGAGCTATTGAGAAAATAATCAACCCCAAGCGGCTCATTCACATGAGTAGAACTGCATTTCACTTGTATGAATGCATGATTAGATTGCCAAACTATAAGGAAGGTGTAAGTGGAATCAGAGAAATGTGTTGTAAAAGAGTCTAACTTCCATCTTTGATTATTCTTTGGCACTAGCCTACCGTATGATTTGTGCTTTGCTTGATTACTGTTAAAAGGTGAATTAGTGTTAAAAATCTTAATGCTTGATGGTAGACAATATTCTATGTGAAAGAGATAGTTTTGGGAGAAAATACTGACTCATAACCCATCTATGTTTAAATGAGATTCTTTGGCAACACATGCTTTGATGTTTTGATTTCTCCACAGCGGTTAGGAGTATTGTATGTGGAGTGAGAAAACTAAAAGAAAAAGGCACTTAGAAATAAATCTAATGAGGAAAAGATAAACTTTTCTACTTTTATAAAATAATGGTGTAGTGTCATTTTTGAGTGGATGGACACTGTGTTATTGTAAGGGTGTGACGCAAGCTTAACACATTTGCCTCTAGGTTTGACTGTCCTACACTGGGCCAGGCTACCCTATGTGATCTGGAGATCCCAGGTCCAACATAATTTGTTTCTAGCGGTGGGATGAGAACTGTGTTTGCGTCCACTCGATAGTACCCTAGTGTACTCCATAGGCCTACACCTGGAGTTTTCTCCTGGCGGACTTCCTAATTAGGTCTTTTGCTTTTTCCAAATTTACTCCTGGTGGTGGGTGGAGGTAGCTTCGAATTACCCTTTTAAACCAATTCTTTCCGAGTGGTTGTCCCGATATCTCTCATTAGCAAAATGGAATTTTCTCTGGAGGAACTGGAGACCTATACTACAGCCCAGCTTAGAGACTTTTGCCAGAAGATGGGAGTGTTTTTTAAGCGTGGTGCTAAGACCGGGGAACTCCAGACCAGTTTGAGAGCGTGGGTGGCAGCACATGGAGAGGGGAAGGAGGAGGAAGAGGGGACGGACCGGGACACGGTCATAGGGGTAGATGGGTTGTTCCAACCTGAGATGGGGAACCTACTACCAGGACCTTGGACCCTTTCAAGGGAGGGCAGCAGTGTCTCTGGAAGAAGCTTAACCGAAGCTGAACTGGTGGACAGGAGGGAAAAAAGACAGCTAAAGTGGGAGTTAGCCAGGTTGGAAAAGGAGAGGGAGGAGCAGAGGATGGCTCACGAGTTGAAGCTTAGGGAATTAGAACTCAAGGCCCTGCAGATAGGACCCTCCAATTCTCCAAATGGTGGCAGCGAAACAAAAGAACTGACCAGGGAATCCAGACCCTACCTACCTAAGGATATAGTTGCCAGCTACGGCCCAGGGGATAACATCGCCAAGTGGCTGGCTGCGTATGAGATCTCCTTAAGAGCCCATGGGATCCAGGAAAAACACTGGGGGGGTGGCTTGTACAAATACATGCCTCCTACTGGACGGGACACACTATTGGCCCCGGAACAGGAAGAGCAGACCCACTACCCCACCATGAAAGTGGCGCTACTTCAGAAATTTGGACTGACCCCAGAGAAGTACCGGCAAAGGTTCTGGGGAAGTCACAAATTAGGCACCCAGAATTGGGTGGATTTCCCGGACTACGCAAGGAAGGCACTAGAGGGTTGGATACAAGGCAGCAAGGTGAGGGACTATGAGGGGTTGTACAACCTTATTCTCAAACAGCACCTACTCGAGAAATGTTTTCCCGAGCTGCGTCAACACCTGGTTGACAGCAAGCTGACCAACCCCCGGAAGCTTGCAGAGGAGGCGGACATCTGGGCAAGTACCCGAGTGTCCTCAAAGGGGACTGGAGGGGATTCCCAAAGGGCCGGACAGGGCACCCCCCAGAAGAAAGAGGGGGGAGATAAAAAGCGGGAGTTCTCAAAAGGCCCCCAAAACAGTTTCCAGGGAAAGGGAACAGGATTCACCCCTAAGGCTAACCCGCCCAGAAACCCTCATCCTGGCCAAAGCCAGCAGCCAAGGGTTGTCCACTGCTTTGAGTGTGGTGGTGTTGGACATTATAAGGGAGATGTCAAGTGCCCAAAGAGACCACCCCCTCCCACTGGAGGAAAAGCCCCGGGAGTCGCTACTGTAGTGCTCGGGGAGGAGTTGCCCTTAGATAAGGGGGGTGAGTGGGCGGGTGTCACCTTAGTGTCCCTGGGGGATCGGGAGATGGTTCCTAAGATCCAGGTGCCCTCAAATACTGTGAAGTATGGGCAGTGGGTCACCATCAATGGCCAAAGAGGGGAGGCTCTGAGAGACACAGGAGCCAGTATGACTATGGTAAGGAGTCAACTTGGGTCTCCAGAGCAGGTGATTCCACATATACTCCACCCCGCCGCGATGGCTGACGGCAGATTGGGCCACTACCCTGTGGCCGAGGTTCCATTTGAGTGGGAAGGGGTTGCAGGTTCACTTCAAGTTGCTGTAAGCCCTGCCGTGCCAGTCGATTGTCTGTCGGGAAATGACATGGAGCACAATGCTTGGAAGGAGGTGGAATACCGGACTCATTCGGAGATGCTGGGTACACCTGACTGGGCCTGTGCAAGCACAAGGTCCGCGACTACCCGGAGGGGGAGTTCGCATGGGCTGGAGCCTGGAACAATGGCCCAGCCCGCTGCCAAAAAGGGAAAGAACCGAGGACAGGAGAAGCCTGCTTCGGCTTCACGCCCCATGAGACAGATCAGCCACCTGCGGTGGTGGACCAGGAGTCTGTGGGGGAGGAAGTAGTCTCCCTGGAGGACCTACCTATCCCTGCTGAGTGGCACATGGAAGGAGGGCCTACCAGGGAGGAGTTTTGTAAGGGCCAGAAGGAGTGCCCTACCCTTGAGGGACTGAGGCGACCGGCCGAAGCCCAGGCAGCAGGGAACGTTGCAGGGCACTATCCTATTTACTGGGAGGACGGACTCCTCTACAGTGAACCAAAGGTACCTTTGCCCGGTTCATCCCGGGCCTTGGTAGTCCCTCAACGATACCGAGCCTTTCTTCTAGAATTGGCTCATGAAATTCCGTTGACAGGACACTTAGGACAGGACAAGACCTTTGCCCGGCTTGTCCCCCACTTTTACTGGCCTCAGATGAAAGTGGCATCCGACACATACTGTCGGACATGTGTATCCTGTCAAGCTAGTGGGAAGACAGGGGTGAAGCTGAAGGCTCCCCTGGAACCACTTCCTGTCGTTAGCACCCCCTTTGAAAGGGTGGGCATCGACATTGTGGGGCCATTGGATCCACCCACTACAGCTGGTCACAGGTTTATCCTGGTTCTGGTGGATCACGCCACGCGGTACCCAGAGGCAATTCCTCTGAGGACTGTCACTGCACCTGTTGTGGCTAGGGCCCTGATGGGGATCTTCGCCCGAGTGGGTTTCCCCAAGGAAGTTGTGTCCGACAGGGGGACCAACTTCATGTCAGCATATATGCGGGCAATGTGGAAGGAGTGTGGAGTGACCTACCGGTTCACCACTCCATACCACCCCCAGTCCAATGGACTGGTAGAGAGGTTCAACAAGACCTTGAAAGGCATGATAAGATGTCTGCCTGAGAGCCTGCGGAGGAAATGGGACGTCCTCCAGCCCTGTTTGCTATTCTCCTACAGGGAAGTGCCGCAGAAGGGAGTGGGCATCAGCCCCTTTGAGCTACTGTACGGGCACCCTGTGTGTGGACCTCTCAGCCTGGTGAAGGAGGATGGGAAAAGTCTCCCAGAAAGCCTCCCCAGGATGTGGTGAGCTACATGCTGGTCTTCCGGAGCCAAATGGCAAAGTTGTGGAAGCAAGCTTCTGAGAACTTGGAAGCCAGTCAAGCAGTAATGAAAGAGTGGTATGACCACAACACTCACCCTGTGGAGTTGGAGCCTGGCCAGAAAGTGTGGGTGATGGAACCTGGAGAGCTAAGTGCTCTCCAGGATCGCTGGACAGGCCCCTTTGAGGTGTTGGAGAAGAAGGGTAAGGCCACCTACCTGGTGGATCTTAAGACCCCTCGACAGCCCTTACGGGTGCTGCATGCCAACCACCTCAAGCCCCACCATGAGAGCCCCGAAGTCATCTTGATGATGGTGACTGATGGTGCAGAGGAAGCGGAAAGCGAGCCTCTCCCGGATCTTTTTTCGTCTCAGGAAAAGGATGGGTCGGTGGAGGGAGTGATTCTCTCCCCATCCCTAACTCCTGAGCAACAAGAGGACTGCCGCCAGATCTTGGAGCAGTACTCCTCGTTGTTCTCCATTGTCCCGGGAAGGACCCACCTGTGTACCCATGATGTGGGCACAGGAGACAGCCCACCAGTGAAGGGTAAGACCTACCGGCTGTCAGACAAGGTGAAGGCCAGCATCCACGGTGAGGTTACCAAGATGCTGGAGCTAGGAGTCATTGAACCTTCCAGTAGCCCCTGGTCCAGTCCGGTGGTTCTAGTACCAAAAGCTGCCCCACCGGGCACCACCCCAGAACTGAGGTTCAGCGTGGATTACCGGGGACTGAACTCAGTGACCAAGACTGATGCACATCCGATCCCTAGGGCGGATGAACTTATTGACCGGCTGGGAGCTGCCCAATATCTGAGTACCTTTGACCTTACTTCAGGGTACTGGCAGATCTCCCTTACAGATGGAGCAAAGGAAAGGTCAGCCTTCTCCACGCCTGAGGGCCACTACCAGTTCTGTGTGATGCCCTTTGGGCTCAAGAACGCCCCCGCCACTTTTCAGCGGCTGGTGAACCAGGTCCTCTCTGGAATGGAGGCTTTCTCCGCTGCTTATCTGGATGACATTGCTGTCTTCAGCAGCAGTTGGGAGGACCATTTTTGTCACTTACAAGCTGTTCTCCAGGCCCTGAAACAGGCTGGCTTGACAATCAAGGCCAGTAAATGTCAGATCGGGCAGGGGTCGGTTGTGTACCTAGGCCACTTGGTGGGCAGGGGAGGGGTGCAGCCCCTCCAGGCAAAAATTGAGGCAATCATGGCCTGGGAACCCCCCAAGACCCAAACTGAGGTCCGAGCTTTCTTGGGCCTCACAGGTTACTACCGTCGCTTTGTGAAGGGGTATGGCACTATTGTAGCGCCCCTCACGGAGCTCACATCTAAGAAACAACCTCGACGGGTAGTCTGGACGGAGGCTTGTCAGCAAGCCTTTGAGAAGCTGAAATGAGCAATGTGTGCAGCACCGGTCCTGAGGGCCCCGGATTTCTCCAGGGAGTTCATTGTTCAGACAGACGCATCAGAGCATGGCATTGGGACAGTGTTATCGCAACTCAATGAAGAGGGTCTGGATCAGCCTGTTGTCTTCCTGTCCAGGAGACTGCTTCCCCGGGAACAGAAGTGGAGTGCAATAGAGCGGGAGGCCTTTGTGGTGGTATGGGCTCTGAAGAAGTTGCGGCCATACCTTTTTGGCTCGCACTTCCTGGTTCAGACCGACCACGACCCCTTCGTTGGCTGATGCAAATGAAGGGAGAAAATCCCAAGTTGTTGAGATGGTCCATCTCCCTACAGGGAATGGACTTCCGGGTGGAACATCGGCCTGGAGTGGACCACGCCAATGCAGACGGTCTCTCTAGGTATTTCCGCCTTAGTGATGAGGACTCCCAAGGGGTTGGGTAGCTCTTCCCACTTTCAGCTGGGGGGGACGCGTGTTAGACCTGTCTGCCCTGTGGGTGGTCCCTCCTAATTATTTATTTATTTTGTCCCCTTACTGCCTCCTAACCTTTGCTTTTCATGTCCACTAAAATTTTTATGGTGTTGTCCGTGGGGCTAGGTGCTGCTGAGCCTCAACCCTCTGTATTTTTCTTTTCTTTGACGCTGGTGCCATCCCCCACATTGCGAAAACAGAGTCACAAAATGGAGTCCCACCAACTGCCAAATTCTACCTCAGGGACTAGGTCCATTGGGTAATGTGAGGGGTTCCAGAACCTTCTGGTCCACTCCAGGCCCTCTGGACCTGGGCTATAAATATTGGAATGTTGGGCGTCCATTTTAGATCTGACAGAAGGAGAGATTATCCTGGCTGGAGTGAAGGCTGTGGGGCGAGGAGGTTGGCGCTGTGCGGGGTCTGATTGCCTCTAGGGGCTGCAATTCCCACACCTGACGCTGTCCCTCTCCTATTGACCTGGCCGAGCGAGGAAATCGACGACTGTAACCCCGGACGTGGAAGGGACGTGTGACTTCCTTCAATGGGGACAGTTAGAACATGGACTGAAGGAGAATTGTCAGGTGAGAGTGCTGGTGGCGGCATTCTGTATTAAGTCAATACACCAACAGAGTAGCCCCAGCCTAGCTGACGCATTCTCTCCCGGTAGTAGCGTTACCTCAAGGCATTGCCAGAGTCTACTAACCGTAAAGAAGAAACTTGCCCCTGTCTTTCTTTCCCCCGTCCTGGCTGTGGGCCCCCTATGCTAGTGTGCCTTCACCGTTGTGGTTGTGAAGGTTCCGGTGGACGTCGAGGGTGCGGGGCTCAGGAATTAGAGTTCTCCCCGGCTGCTTGTCAGAACCCCAGACGCTTCAGCAGGAGGGGGAAAATTGTGGACGGGCCCCTTTGTAAGTCGGAACCTGCGGGGAGAGGGAAGGTTCCCCTGTGCTGGCGCTGACTTGAGGAGCTCCCAGAGCAGAAGGCGGGTCGGGAAGAAGGCGGCGAGTTAGGCAGCCGCTCTACTTGTGGTGGGAGGAGAGAGACACGGAAGCAGCGCAGGAGGCGGGCGGGCTTGAGCGCCCCGCATCAGTGGAAGTACTACCCTCAGACCTGCCGCTTCCCCCTTTGGAACGGAGCCTTACATTTCAAAGTGAAAGTCACGAGGAAATTCCCTTCACAACACGGCCGTCAGATAGCGGCTGTTTTCGAGACAAGGAGCGACCCGAGAGGGCAGTAAGCAGAGATTCGGGCTGTGGGGCTGGGAAGAGTAATCTGAGTCAATAAATTCCTACTCTGAGTCTGGTATGAAACGCTGCTTATCCGGGCTGAAAGATTACAGGGTCAAACAGAGAAGTGGTAATTAACAAGACGGTCAGTCCCCAAACTTTGTCATGAGACAGTGATACCAAGGCTAATTGTAGAACTGAGCTATTGAGAAAATAATCAATCCCAAGCGGCTCATTCACAAGAGTAGAACTGAATTTCACTTGTATGGATGCATGATTAGATTGCCAAACTATAAGGAAGGTGTAAGTGGAATCAAAGAAATGTGTTGTAAAGGAGTCTAACTTTCATCTTTGATTTTTCTTTAGCACTAGCCTACCATATGATTTGTGCTTTGCTTGATTACTGTTAAAAGGTGAATTAGTGTTAAAAATCTTAATGCTTGATGGTAGACAATATTCTATGTGAAAGAGATAGTTTTGGGAGAAAATACTGACTCATAACCCATCTATGGAATGATAATATGTTTAAATGAGATTCTTTGGCAACACATGCTTTGATGTTTTGATTTCTCCGCAGCGGTTAGGAGTATTGTATGTGGAGTGGGAAAACTAAAAGAAAAAGGCACTTAGAAATAAATCTAATGAGGAAAAGATAAACTTTTCTACTTTTATAAAATAATGGTGTAGTGTCATTTTTGCGTGGATGGACACTGTGTTATTGTAAGGGTGTGACGCAAGCTTAACACATTTGCCTCTAGGTTTGACTGTCCTACACTGGGCCAGACTACCCTATGTGATCTGGAGATCCCAGGTCCAACAGTTTGTAACTCTCCTTGCTCTTTATGAATGAAAATGTTGCTCTTTGGGAGCTCTAGAGGAAGCTTTCCTCCCAAATGTTGCAGGTTTTTTGGGTTATTCCTGCCTGACCTCAGTGGGCTATTTACTTTCATAAGTATTATGTGCAACTAGATTTGTACTGTCACTTAAGGCAAAGAGGACTAATTGTTATTAATTTGGGGGATGGTGTCAAGTACTGTGATTTGTTAAGCCTATGTAACAATTTGCTCACCTCAAGCTAAAGGTGTGATTTTCACTGTATTTTCCTAAAAAGAGGATTCATTTTGAAGGTGAGACAGAGTTGTTTCCCTGATTATGAGAGAACATACTCACATTAGTTTGTTGCATGCTATATATTTTTTGATAATTTGGAAACTCTTCTTGACTCAGGCCCTAACTCTCATGCTCCATTTAATAGTATAAACTTTTTCTGGTATAGACAACTGATTTCTGCAATTCAACTAGCATGCATTTTGTCTGATTTTGAGGCTAACCATATGTTGCCTTCTGTAATGAACTTTAATTATTTAATAAACCAAACCATCATGGTTTCTAACTGATACCTTCTGCCAAGAAAGTTTATTTAGTTGCTTATGCTGTTTGATTTGCTCACAACGTCATCTATGGTGGGGCACATTCCTCATATGCTCTTGAGGACAGCACTGCCCCTTATCCTGCGTAGGCACTTTATCTTTAGATTATCTGATACAATAGAATCAATTTTTTCGGTGAAGAAAGTGAGCAGACCAGGTTAAAGATTAGAAGATTAACAATTCCCTTCCTTGGACCTGTTTACACTCTTGGGCTGAGATTTACTAAGAATTTGTGCTATGTTTGCGTCAATCATTTCTTCCTAATTTACTTTCTAGCGCTAACCTTGTTAGCGCTGGAAATAACATAAAAGTAAGGTGAATACATGAAGATAGGGGTTTAGCATAATGGAAGATGAGTGCCAAATATTAGAAACTGGGAAGAGACAAGAGAGACTGAATTGCAAGAAGAGTCTGAAGAGAGATTCAGGTATTCAAAAACACATACTAGACTGAAATTTGAGCAAGAGAAGAAAGGAGTCGTGTATGGTGCATGAGAAGTCTCAGAATGATGTTTCAATAGAAACGGTTGGTAAAAGTGTGTTTAATTAAAGTTACGGAGAAATTTATTATGTCTGAAGCAAAACTGCTTGTTTGAATCTCCCACATAATTGGATGGGACGCTGCTATTTCACTTTAGTCTTCCCTTGTGTTTATCATGTGAGTGAGTGTGAAAGGAATGATATGAGTCTTAGAAGTGTGGAACGTAGTTTTGGACATGTAATGATGGATATGTTTGGTTCTTTCATACTTTCTATGGGCGTGGCTTTGAATGATGTGAAAATAAATATACTGTCTTCCTTAATTGATCGTTGAGCTGCTAACACAGCAGGTGCATTAACCTGTATTAAAAAAGAACAAATTACTATGCTATGATGATGCAAAATCGCCTTACTTTGGACAGTCTTCTTGCAAAAGTGAGAGGAGTTTGTTGTAATCTGAAGGTTCTGAAGTACTGCACATTCATATCTGAGCTTATTAATAATTATATTAGTAACATCACTAATATTTTGTGTGCTGCAAAGGTTCCTGAAAAGTATGGTCTGGGGGAAACAGTTGGTTCATGGTTTAGTGAGACTGGAAGAGGAATTGCAAAGGTTAGTGAAAGGTTTGGTGATGTAGGTGGAAGCATGCTTCTGAAAATTCTAACTTCATCAATAAATATTTTCCTCTGTGTACTCAGTCCCAAACATTTACTTAAAATGTTAACTGTAATTTGTTTCAAGAAGGATATAAATTGTGGTTGTGAAAAGAAGGTGCCAGCAATGAGAAAAAGGAAAGAGATGATATGGAACTGGAGAACATTAAGGCACAAGCTTATGAAAATATTTATATTTTTATAAGAATGGACATGCAAGAAGCAGAAGATGATGTAAACAGAGCTGTAACTAAATGTAGTTAGAGTGTCTGAATATTAATGATTTGTTCATCATCAGAGGGAGGTTGTGAGAGCAGATATCGAATTAATAAATAAATACTCTATTGGTGATATGAATGATTTGAAACCAAAACAAATGCATTCCACTTTACAGAACTGTGGGGCAAATGTACTAGGAGTTACCACCGCGTTACCAGCACTTTTCTGCCGCTAATGCGGCAATATTTATATCGCCGTATTCACAAGCTGTCGCTAACAGCCATTAGCGACAGAACTCATGCGAAACCGTCCGGTTACACCATTGCCACTCATGTTAGTGGTAACTATCGCAAATGAGATGCAAGGTAGGTTTTCCCGTACAAAAATGCACACTAACCCCACATCGCAATATTTACAATGATCTCCCGGGCCCGCAATATGTTCAGAAATCAGCCACTAAAGCCCGTTAGCGGCTGGGAGTTAAGACCAGAAAAAAGGTGGTCTAAAAAATTGTGATAAAGAACAGTACTTAAGGAAGATTAGCCCAGAGCCTCATTTGAAGACCCACTGATGCCATGGAGGTACTACTCATGCAGCTTGGAGCACCTAGAAGACCACAACAACCACCGCCACTGACATCGCCCCAAGGACCACCACAGAGGCAGTGCCGAAGAAGACTGCGGGTCCATCGCCCACGCCTCGCCCTCACAGACGTAATGCCAGAGGATGTGATCACCCACTACAGGCTCAAAAGGTCATCCATCCTCCGCATCCTGATCCAGATATCCCCCAGGCTGCAGGCACCAACAGAGTGGAGAACTAACATCCCTCCGCAGACAAAGCTGCAGGCAGTGCTGCACATGTTGGCCTCTGGTACCTTCCAACCAATAACTGCTAGAGATCGGGGAGTCTTACAGTCAGCCCTATCAAGGTTACTCCCAATTGTCTTGGATGGCATCATCAGCCTAACACCCCAGCACCTACCCTTCCCCAACACTGTGCAGGAACAGCTTGAGAGCAAGCAAGGCTTTTATGCCATTGCTGGCTTCCTGCAGGTGTTGGGAGCAATTGACTGCACATATTTCCTACTTGTGCCCCCTGCAGACACTGCACACAAATACCGCAATAGGAAGCACACACATTCCATCCATGTGCAGGCAATTGTGGACCATCAGGGCTTGTTCACCAATGTCGTAGCCAAGTTCCCAGGGAGTGTACATGATTCCTACATTTTCCGCCAGTCCATCATCAACCAGCGGTTTCAGGATGGCACATATGGAAATGCACTGCATGTTGGTAAGTACTAACTGAACACACCACACACCTCAAGTCCACTATCATGGAACTCACAAATGTGAGAATGCACATGCAGCAAATGTCATACAATATGCCTAGTAACATGTCCACCTACCATACACAACAACCCAAGTGACTGCGGTTACTGGGGCTGACCTTGTAGACAAACTATCCCCATAGGTACAGCCCCTTCGCCACACATTAGCAAATGCTGGGAGAGTTGAGAATCAAGTAGTTGTGATGGAGGGTCTGGACCTATGAGGAAAGTATGAACACAAGGCTGAGTCTGGCGGTGGTGTCCTGTATAGTCATGAGCTTGCAGAGCACAGATTTGTCTATGTGGGCATATAGGACGTTTCCCTAATACCGTTTGATGGTAATGACTGCGTGAGTGACTGTCTTTCTTGACTCAAGGGGATCCATTTGAAGGTCTCATGGAGGATGCAGAGGGTGTCAAAACAGCTGCAGGCCACAGAGTAGACCTGTTGGTTCATGGAGAGGGAGCAGTCGAGTACAATGCCTAGGTACCTAGGGTCATTGGTGGGGGGGCCTGCCGAAGGCGGTAGCTCACCAGGTGTTGTCACATGCTGATGGGGTGGTTAAAAAGATGAGGACTTATTTCTCCTCCGCGTTGAGTACCAGGCAGCTGTTGATTATCCATGTTGCAACTTCCTGCAATCCTTCCTGGAAGCCCAGTCTGGTGGGTGTGGGCACCTTGGTTAGGGAAAATATGAGCTGGGTGTCCTTGTAGGTGGTGAAGTCTTTTGGTTGTCTTGATGTTGCTCCAGTTATTCTCCAGGCATCTACAGATGCATCTGGCATCTTGGAGGTCAGTGGTGAGCGAGGTGGCTATTCCTGCACGCTGTATGTTGGAGTTGCATAGCGGGGCAAGTTTGTGTGCGCAGTTGGAGATCCATATGTGAAAATCCCTGGCAGCGCCGTCGGTGTTGGCTGCAGCAGTGTTGGTGGTGTAGTGGAGTTGCTCCTCAGTAACTCAGCTCCAGTTCCTTTGTGATGCGTGGGCTGTGGGATTGGGTGGCTTGGGTTTCTCGATGAGGAAGTGAATGCAGTGGTGGTCACTCCTTTGAACTTGAGTGGTGTGAATGAACTGGATGCTGTTTCCACATGCGAAGATGGGGTACAGGTTTTGTCCTGCCTTGTGTGTCAGTGTGGTGTAGAGTTGGTTCAGTGTGATATTTGCGAGCTCTGGCCAGAGGGTACAGCAGTTGTAGTTGTTGTAGTTTGTGAGGTGGACTCTCAGGTCTGAAATAAGTACGTAGTCCATGGAGTAGATGGTGTGGTGTGTGATGATGTTCATGGTGTGGGCGAGGCGGCCGGCCTCTGTGGCCTATACAGGTGAGGGTGCCGTGGAGTGCTGCTTTGTGGCTGGTCTGGATCTGGAAGTGCAGGTGTTGGGCGGTGGTGAAGGTCTGGCGGTAGCTGCAGCAGGAGAACAGGACATGAGTTGTGTCTGGTGTGGCCTATTAGCAGTTGTTCTTTCTCCTGGCATTGACTTTGAGGAGAGTGCTTGAGTCTTAGCACTAGAAGGTAGGAGATCCAAGGTCCCTGCTGCTCTTTGCGTTTGGCCCACGGACGGGCGCAGACTGGATTGCCATTGTCATGCCGTTCGAGTGCCAGTGATGCAACCGCTGGCATACACAATAAAATAGGCTAGGGGGTAGGGACGGCCAGCTGTGAGGCAATGTCATTTCCATTAATGCGGTCAATTGTCTGAAGCTACACATGGCTAACCTGAATTCCAATGTTGCACAAATCACACACCACAAAATATAAATATGGCAAACACAGCATGCACAACAACTTATGACACATCTCTCCATTACATGTTTCAGGTGATCAAGGATATGCACTCTCCCAATGGCTGATGACACAACTCCGAGCCACAAACACCCAGGCCCCGAGGCAGTACAATTTGGACCTTGGATGCGCCCGGGCCATTGTGGAGGACACTTTTGGCATGCTAAAGTCATGTTTCAGGGGCCTTGACATCACAGGTGACAGACTGTTGTACAGCACGGAAATAGTGTGCAAGATAGTCATAGCATGCTGTGTGTTGCATAATATATATGTACGCACCAATGCCCCATGTATTCAAGTGTCAGATGCACCGCACGATGCTGAGGATGATAAAAAAGATGAGGCTGGTGCTGTTCACCCCACAGTTTCTGCTGCAGGAACTGCCAGGAAGAACCGTATCATAAACAATTTCTTCACCTGAGCATGTCAAATTCTGACAGTCCTTTGTGAAATTTATGTTCAAAATGCACCTAAGCACAGTTTGTCCAATAGAACAACACACATACCTTGTGTGCATGTTTATTCTCTCCATGAGTACATCTCTTTGACAAGTGAAAGCCAAACATTTTGCGGTAAGTATTGTACAATTGTAATTGTGAGGGTGGGAATGTCTTTTGTAGTAAGAGATGCTTTTTAGGGTGTCATATGGGGTAAAATATGCTTTTTAGGGTGTCATTTGGGGTCTGAGATGAAAATACATCTAATACTGTTAATCTGTGTAACAGATAAACAGTGTTTTTTTCTGTATCACGATGGAAAATCTATGGCTACACACATTGAACAACACAAAATATTACCCCTAAACCAATTTGTGTACAAATTCACAACGCAAAGTCAATAAACGGGCCGCAAACACACAGGAAGTGATGTCTGCATGCTTCCTGCTTCCTGGAGGAGCGCTGTGCACTTTCACTTTCTCTTTTGAGCACATTGCTGATGATTGGGGGAGTGCTGGAGGTGTATGGTGTTGTGGGCTGCAGAATTTTGATTGAGAGAGTGTTGCTGTTTCCTGTGAACTGTCGATAGTGTCTCAGTGAAGTTTTGTGTACTTGCTTTTACGTGTTTTTTGCCTCTTGTCCTCAATCTTGTCAGGTGTTTGACTAAGGGGTAGCTTAAATAATTACTAGTTGTTGGGGCACACATTGGGCATTTTTTTTTGTAGTAGTGGGTTTAGGGGTGTGCTGGGAGATGGTGGGTGTGGGTAGGGAGGGCAGGATGTCAGAGGGGGCATTGGGAAGCTTCCTCTGGCTGGTGAAATATTACCCGCCCTTGATGGTGGAGAGTGGGGGTCGTATCCTTTCTGGATATCCCATCCATGTGCGGAAAGTCAGGTGGCAGCGCGTAAGAGCAGCCACGGACGGCAGTGGGAGTACCTGCAGGGCGGTGACGTGGGGAGGGGGAGGGGCAGGGTGGGGGGTAGTAATGTATGGATTACGGAGTTTTATTGGTAAGTAAACATTGAAATAAATAAAACAAATTTCGTTGCGCGCACTGCATCGCATTTGGGGATGCAGTACCTGTCAACGAATTTTTATTTATTTATTTAAATGTTTACTTACCTGAGAAGCTCCGTAATCCATACATTACTACCCCCCACCCTGCCCCTCCCCCTCCCCACATCACCGCCCTGCAGTTACTCCCAATGCCGGCCACGGCTGCATAGGAGCACAGATGCTGTGTGTCTTTGGGGTTGACAGCACTGTCCGCCAATGGAAACACCGATGGCATGATTGCGTGAGCCATGAGGGTTGGTATACAACCGTTTCAATGCAACTTTTGCAACGACTTCTTTTACAACGCAATTTTTACAACGCAGGATCCATTACAACGAACTACCATTACAACGCATGTTTTTACATCGCAGATGCCTTTACAACGCATTCCATTACAACGTAAGTATTGGTAAGTATATAATTATATAAAAAAAAAATATTTAATTATTTAAAAAAAATATATATTAATTAATTCATATATTTAGAAATAAAATATTATTTATTTAAAAAAATAATCTAAATATTTCTATTATTAATTAATATTTTTACCCCTACACTATCCAACACTTACCCTACTATTTCACCCCCCCCCCCCCCGGAGTTAGAATAGTAATTTTTACCCCTACACTATCCAGCACTTACCCTACTATTTCACCCCCCCCCCGGAGTTAGAATAGTAATTTTTACCCCTACACTATCCAGCACTTACCCTACTATTTCACCCCCCGGGAGTTAGAATAGTAATTTTTACCCCTACACTATCCAGCACTTACCCTACTATTTCACCCCCCTGGAGTTAAAATAGTAATTTGTAACCCTACACTATCCAGCACTTACCCTACTATTTCACCCCCCTGGAGTTAGAATAGTAATTGTTATCCCTACACTATCCAGCACTTACCCTACTATTTCACCCCCCTGGAGTTAGAATAGTAATTTTTACCCCTACACTATCCAGCACTTACCCTACTATTTCACCCCCCTGGAGTTAGAATAGTCATTTTTACCCCTACACTATCCAGCACTTACCCTACTATTTCACCCCCATGGAGTTAGAATAGTCATTTTTACCCCTACACTATCCAGCACTTACCCTACTATTTCACCCCCCTGGAGTTAGAATAGTAATTTTTACCCCTACACTATCCAGCACTTACCCTACTATTTCACCCCCCTGGAGTTAGAATAGTAATTTTTATCCCTACACTATCCAGCACTTACCCTACTATTTCACCCCCCTGGAGTTAGAATAGTAACTTTTACCCCTACACTATCCAGCACTTACCCTACTATTTCAACCCCCTGGAGTTAGAATAGTATTTTTTACCCCTACACAATCCAGCACTTACCCTACTATTTCACCCCCCTGGAGTTAGAATAGTAATTTTTACCCCTACACTATCCAGCACTTACCCTACTATTTCACCCCCTTGGAGTTAGAATAGTAATTTTTACCCCTACACTATCCAGCACTTACCCTACTATTTCACCCCCCTGGAGTTAGAATAGTAATTTTTACCCCTACACTATCCAGCACTTACCCTACTATTTCACCCCCCTGGAGTTAGAATAGTAATTTGTACCCCTACACTATCCAGCACTTACCCTACTATTTCACCCCCCTGGAGTTAGAATAGTAATTGTTATCCCTACACTATCCAGCACTTACCCTACTATTTCACCCCCCTGGAGTTAGAATAGTAATTTTTACCCCTACACTATCCAGCACTTACCCTACTATTTCACCCCCCTGGAGTTAGAATAGTAATTTTTACCCCTACACTATCCAGCACTTACCCTACTATTTCACCCCCATGGAGTTAGAATAGTAATTTTTACCCCTACACTATCCAGCACTTACCCTACTATTTCACCCCCCTGGAGTTAGAATAGTAATTTTTACCCCTACACTATCCAGCACTTACCCTACTATTTCACCCCCCTGGAGTTAGAATAGTAATTTTTATCCCTACACTATCCAGCACTTACCCTACTATTTCACCCCCCTGGAGTTAGAATAGTAATTTTTACCCCTACACTATCCAGCACTTACCCTACTATTTCAGCCCCCTGGAGTTAGAATAGTATTTTTTACCCCTACACAATCCAGCACTTACCCTACTATTTCACCCCCCTGGAGTTAGAATAGTAATTTTTACCCCTACACTATCCAGCACTTACCCTACTATTTCACCCCCTTGGAGTTAGAATAGTAATTTTTACCCCTACACTATCCAGCACTTACTATACTATTTCACCCCCCTGGAGTTAGAATAGTAATTTTTACCCCTACACTATCCAGCACTTACCCTACTATTTCACACCCATTATTATAAAACACCTAAATTATAAAAAAAATATATACATACATTTATAAAAAATAAAAAAAATTAAGTAAATTTAAAATTAAATTAAATTAAATTATATTAAATTTAATTAATTACATTATTAAAAATATTACATACTTACCTATACTTACGTTGTAATGGTGTGCGTTGTAAAAGCATCTGCGATGTAATATTACGCGTTGTAAAGGTATTCATTGTAAAGGATCCTGCGTTGTAAAAAATGCGTTGTAAATGAAGTCGTTGTAAAAGTATGCGTCGTAACGTCATACATCCATGAGGGTTACCTGTTGGACCACCTGGGAGTCATCCTTGGCCTATAGTGTGGTAAGCTTAACCTCTAAATTTATTTATGACTACTCATACAAAAAGCCAAAAATGCGGTGTGAGACACAATGATGTATATGTGCACAAAAGTGGCGGAGTGAGGCGTTAGACGTCATGCCTTCCTGCCTAACGTTTGTCAAATCAGAAATGCAATGTGGCACCATATGTACAAGCATAGTGTGCAGGCTTGCGTTTCCCCCTGCGCTGGCGCAACACTTAGCACTGTAGTGCCAACGATGGCACCCTTGCACCATAGTGTGTGCAGGGCAAAGATTGTTCACGTACAGGAAGGGTGACTGTACATAAAAAATTCAAGGCCCTGTGTTGATGGACATGTGTGCTGCACAAAAGGAAGAGTAATAATGCATTCCTCCTTGTTTTGCAAAGTCAGGTACACTGCCTTTGTACATAGGCTTCGTTCTACAATGGATGAGATAGGAACAATTGTTCTAGTGAAATAGTACATCTTCAGAGTGTCATACACCACCGCCAGTTGTGACACAGCCTTGTTCGATCTGCAGCAATGCTATCATCCACAGAGCATGTATAACATCTTGTTGGGCGGAGAAATGGGGCCTTGGGAATATGTCACACAAGTAGTATGTGCAAATTTGTCAGCATCATTGTCTTGTTGGCCTAACTCAGCATTCCCAGGTCTTGTGGGAATGACAGGTAAAGTAGACACAATCATGTAGTCAATATGGACTGCAAACGTACAGTCGCAGAGCATTGTAAGTGATGGAGATGAATTGTATGATGAATAGGACACGTGAGATTTGACGTCTGATACCAACACACGTTTCTTTTCATGTCTCACACCTGGAAGACAACTCATCACACAGGGCGATATCAACACCTTCAAGGACCCACATGCCACTGGTGAGTTCAGCCATTTAATAATGGCATTGTGAGATGTGATGAATGTCTGAGTGAAATCACATTGACATTGTAACATGCAGTATGGGTGTGCATCACATGTACCCTGCCTCCAGTGTGATAATGTTTTGTGGAAGTGTGAAGCTTGTACAAATCAGTAAGTGAAGATGGAGCAAAGCACATCTCTTCCAGATGTAACTTTGCACATTCCCAGTCAGTGATACCCATGCAAGACACATCTATGGGTTCTGTCACTACAGCACATGCATGTGGATTACAGAGTTTACAGATTGGAGAGGAGACATGTGAGTGGTGTTGCTAGTGACTGAGACCAGACATGGAATGCAAGTACATCCTTGACTGAGCAAGTGGGCCCGATCATGCCCAAGGAGGCAGTTGTTTAGAGGCCGTGTGTGGTCAGACACTGGTCTGCACAGTACTATTGTGGGTATGCTGCATACCAGCTTCACAGAAGTAGCAGGGCGTAGCTTTAAGCCAAGGATATCAATGGCACGTTCCCCAAACACCTAGCAAAAATGGCCCAATGTATCTCATTGGCATTCTTTGCCACTGCAATGGTGTTGCCAAGCTGTCTCCTCAGGGTCATTCCCCTGATAGACTCAGGGGCAAATGTACAAACCCCTCTTGCCAAATCAGTGACATTACTCCACATGCATTTACACCACATGCTTTGCTCTGCAGTTATTTCTGTGCAACATATCTTACAACACAGGCCTCTACAACGCTAGCCGTTAAAACGCATTCCCCATCATAACACAATTACCATTATGGCTCCAGGGGGCCGTTACTTTGGGGAATGGATTGTAACAGTTTGCGTTGTAAAGCCCTGTGTTGTAAAATTGTCAGCGGAGTAAGAATTGCGGATCAAAGACATGCAGATTTATAATAATTGAGTAAACGACATTTCCCCCTCTCACCACCACCACATCACCTATTGTGAAGTTGTGGTGGAGAGAGGGTCTGCGCCTCATGTACAAGTCAGTGTTCTACCACCTAACGTGTTTCCATGTGTGCTGCTTGAGGCAGCACAAATTTAAGTGTATGTAGGGCTGTTCTGGGATTGTTCATGTGCAGGAAGGGTAACCTTCCTACACATAAACAAGCCTCCCCTGTACACATACACCCTTGCACACCTGTGTTGGCGCATATTTGAGGAACTTCACACCGTCACTGGGGGACACGCAGGGCTGCACATGATCATTGTACATATGTTGCAGCACTGTGTTACAGAAGAGGATGAGCAAGCCGCTACACCCGGAGTGCTAATGCCTCTCTCATCCAATTCC
This sequence comes from Lissotriton helveticus, assembly GCF_964261635.1. Lineage (NCBI taxonomy): Eukaryota > Metazoa > Chordata > Amphibia > Caudata > Salamandridae > Lissotriton > Lissotriton helveticus. Next base: position 899,365,728 of record NC_136068.1, on the reverse strand, counting down.
TTGTACATGTCACCCTCAGTCAGGGTATGTCACAGCACCACCATTTGACACTGACAGTCTCATTTGGTTGTGACACTACATGTCACATGTCATGCACTGTCATGTCAGTCTCCTCAGCATGTTGTTACTGATCCTGGATTCAAGATTTCATTGTCCCGGTCACTTTCTAACTTCACAATGTTATGTTACAGTGTAGGCTCCCACTTTCGTTCTGAAAGTGTGCTTAAGACATTTCTGGTACGTGCTGCCTTTGATCAGCCAGTCGTCCAAGTATGGGAAGAAATGGATAGTTTGTCTTCTTAGGTGAGCAGCTACTACCACCAGACATTTTGTGAAGACTAGGGGATGTGGTGACTCCGAATGGGAGTACCTTGAACTGGAAGTGTTGACCCGCTACCACAAACCTAAGGAGTTGAATGGAGAACATTGACATAGCCATCAGGACTCACATCTTGTCAGTGCTATTTGACAGACAACATGTCGCCAGACGAGTCCCACGCCTTATAGGTGAAGAAGGACCGGTACCTCCATATCAGAAAGGTCTCATAGTGATATTGCAACATGGCACAGTGGTACCAAGAAGACTGGGCAGCTGGTAGTTGGAAGTCAGTGCCCGAGGCAATGAGCCACCATAGGCTGAGTGTCACACAGGCCATCCCAGGGCCCTATGGCAACAGGCGTGGCTCCCCGGCGTGGACAGGCAGCAACACATCCCCCTTCAACAACACATACACAAGGGACAATACCACCTGCACCAGAAGATCAGGTTGTGCCGTTCACTGTGCGGGACCGGCACACAGTCATGGATAACAAATTATTCCTGCCAGAAATATGTCGGGGAAATGGCGGAGCATACCAGGCACCTGCAGGACACAAAGACAGCCCTGGGTCTCCCATATTGAGCGGACATTTTGAGCCCCATCCCCCTCTTCTCCCTTCCCCCATTGTTATTTATTGTTCATAGTTAGTGTTAGGTAAGTATTTTAAGTGTTAGGTAGTGTAGTTATTGTTGTGTAGGTATAGTTAGTGTTAGATTTTAAGCTACTTTTAGATATGTATTCTTCTATAGTATTTGGGGATACGTTTCCTTTTCCTTTGGGTGGGGGGTTGATGTCTTTGTTGCTATATACAAGTAAAAACCCCAGAAATATACATTTGTGTAGGTTAACTGTGTAGTTAGTTCATGTATAGCTTAGATGTATTTGTCCAGTCTCATGATGTGCTTTACGGGTGGGAGGGGGGTTGATGTCTTAGATGTGTTATTGCGTGTTTAAGAATAGTTATGGTACATAGTTTAGGTTATCATTCAGTTTCTTTCAGTTAGTTTAGATTGGGTTAGTTGTAGTAGTGATTAGTGTTTGTTTAGGTTAGTTTATTTTGTACTTTCATAATAAATGGTTACTACTTTAGAATTCTGGTTGCACTTATGTCCGGGGTGATTTGTTGGAGTGTTGCTTTTCACCTCGTATGCTACTTATTCTATCACACGACAATCATTTTAATGTGTACATGTGGTACTTAGCTAGACACTTAGCTGGACGGATAGTGTCAGGATACTTTAGTTATGAGCACAGTAAACTTGCATGTTTAACATGGTGGCAAGTAGGAGGTACGGCCTAGCCTAGGAAAACTCTTTTGTGAAGTTTAACATCTTAAGTATGACTCACGAAGTTGGTCAGCACATTGTTGGCCGTTTACAACACAACAAAGGGACATGGGCTTGAGCAGATATTGACATTGCAACTCTTATCCATCATGAAGATGGATGTATGCGCCAGGCACCACAGATTCCATCCACCTCCTGCATTTTACATGAGCCTGCCGCAGAGTCCATCTACCATGCACAGACATTGGCACACTTGCTGCGTAGTGCAAGTGTGGCAGCATCATTTGAATTGGATGGTCCTGGGCATGGAGGCTCAACCTCCTGCCCATGCAGAATGTTGTCATTTAGCAGATCTAATGTGCACGGCATATGGCAGTACATTGGGCCCGATTCACAAAAGTAATCTGGGACAAAATCCTAACTTGACGATACAAATTTCTTCCGAGCACTCAATGTCCAAATTATCAGTCTTATGATGGTTAAATTTTCAATTTATTTTCTTCATTGAAAACTTCTACTTTTCCATAATGTTATGACGCAGCCAACACGTGTTTCGTCTGGTCGGTATCGACCTTTGACTTCTTCAGGGCTGCAACCCAAATAATAAACATATATATATTCAGAATTAACTTCATAAATGACTGTACATTAAGTTACATACTTATTCACAGGTTTCTCACATTTTTAAAAAACTAATAATACATCTTCATACCATAGGTTATTCATAATACAGTAAATTCTAAACCAAATTCACTCTCTAACCACCTTAATAGTATAGAACTTAAAATCTGATATAGTACATATAATTTCCAAAAAGTCAACTCATTCTTAGCTCAAAATACAAGTTCCATCCTTTTCTTACTAGATGTGGTCTGTTCGAGCTACAATACACCCACATAACATTAATCCTATCTGCTTTATTATTCTGTCCATAACTGTTAGTGTGATATAGTCAAAAAATGATGAACTCACCCGTCTTATTTATGCCTCTAGCTCACTGCTTGTCATCTTAGTTGGCACTTTCTGCAAACAGAATTCTCATTAGTATTCCAAACTGTCTTATTATCCATCAAATTATACTCTGACACTAATTTTATATGTTTTCGACTCCTCACCTGAATTTCTCAGTTATGTATCCTTATCTTTATCTTCTTTTGTTTTTCGTTTTATCACGTATATTTTATGATGATTCCAACCTTATGAATTCGTACAGAAAATACATTGAAAATGTAACCATCATAAGACTGATAATTTGGACATTGAGTGCTCGGAAAAAATTTGTATAGTTTAGAATCACTTGTTGGTTTTCTTTATGTCGTGGTAACCGACTTCTTTCTACCTGAGCACCTAACAGTTACTATAGAGTTATTACAAGTACCTTTACATGCTGAGCGCTCAGACATAACTGTTACCAATCTTCAATTGTGTCCTAACTTGACGACTTTCGGTATTCACAGAAGGCATTTAGGAGTAGTAAAGTTAGGAATCCTAACGTTACTGCTCCTAAATGCATTTTGTGAATACTGAAAGTCATCAAGTTAAGGATTTTGTCTCAGATTACTTTTGTGAATCAGGCCCAGGTTCTGCTGCACACAGGAGGGGGAATGTAGCATTTCGTCCTGTAGTGCCAGTGTCATAGCCACTTCCCCCAGCTGCTACTTTTGGCATTGGCTCATAGTGATGCCACTATTACAATGGTGGTACATCATCTGAATGCATGCTAATTGCAGTGCACTACACATCCCTAGACACATTGCCCTATCCGCGCACAGTGGTCACAGCATGAGAGGGTTCCTTATTGATAATAAGGCATTGTTAGGCCACAGGAAGGGGCTGATTGAGGACTTGCACTTTGGGATAAGTCCCTATTGCCAACTCCACTTCACTGAAGCAGACATTGTGGTTCCTATAGCGGCTGGTAGGTATATGCCCTAACGAATCTTCTTCTGTGTGAATATGGTGTGATCCATCTTGGAATGTAACATGCAATGACCCCCATCACAACAAGCTTTGTCCACCCGTTAGAGTGTTAGTGGATCTGTAAAGTGAGACTTTGTAGCAATGGTAAAGGGAGACACTACCTGTGGCATGTGACTGACTTGGAAATATTTGCACTCATGCTCATTTCCATCATGTACATAGGGCTAAGCTGGAATCTTGCTACAATGTTGTATTTAGGCAATGGTGGCACAGCTAGTTCACACATACCCGGTCATATCACTGCCTATCTGGGACACAGTTAAACATGGCCATTTCTCATATGTCCCTTGGTGTACGTTTTGATGGATTCACTGGACCAACATTTGTACCAACTTCTATACTTTAATGGTCATAGGCAACACACACCTTTGTAATTGAAATATATATTTGTTTAATGCGCATTGTCTCTGATGGAGACTGGGCCAGTACTTGGCTCTAACAAGCCCCACATTCCAGAGATGCCCAGTGGAGGGCCTGACAGAGTACTTCAGGGGTGACATGTCTAGAGGAAGAGGTTAAGTTCAGTCAGCAGGCTGACTGCAGTGGAAATCACACAAATCATGGCAGTCCATACTGAGGTCCAAGGTGAGTGTCGAAGAGTGGATCTGGGGACAGAGGAAGCTGATGTTCCGGGGCATGATGCTAAGCACTGATCCAAGGCAAAGCAGTCCATTTGGCACAGATGGATGCTACCGCTTTCTTCTTCGCAATAATGCAGAATCATCCACATCTTCGTCCTCTGATGTGTCATGTACCTCACATGTGCATGGTGGTAGATTGGCTGCAGCACTGTAAGGGACGGACACATCAGGGGCGGAGATGTGGATGTAGAAGCAGCAGCAGCATTCATCTGTGCCAAGCCTTGATGCAGCAATGCAGTAATAATCAGCTGCAGGGCATGGAAGAATCCATCTACGTCTCATTGGTGTGCAGCCGTGGCAGCCATTTGTTCCGCTTGCATCTGCTCCATGTTCTCCATTATCATTCGCATGTGGGCCAACTCCTGGCTGGCAACGCTGGAGCCACTCTGACTGGACAGTTGTTCTTGTCTCTGAGTCATGACTCCAGCAATGTCAGCCATGGAATGCCGGAGAGCATGGAGCGGACCGTGGGTGTCTGTTATGCTCTCTAGGTGGTCCCAAATGGCATTCAGACACCCACGTACAGCATCGAGTTTGTTCACTGAAACTGTAGACTTGACAAATAGACAGGTTCTTAGGATTGAGGCAGGTGCACAGCTTTCCTTTGTTGTGCCTTTTTCACAGATTTAGAGTTAATTTAAAGGTGCTCCACAAGTGGCGTCCGAAGGCCCTATGATGCCTAAAATGAATCAAATTAACGTGCTCCTAATGGGTCATTAGTTGCATCCTTGCAGGCACACAATCACCCCTCAATAACCAATGAGGGTTCTGAACACAGTATTCCTTCAATATTTCTTCATGTTTTATTTCACAAAATGTCAATGCTTTTACGTTTTGCTTTCATTTGTTCCATTCATTAGCTGATTTCACATTTCTTTAGTATTGCACCCTGATGAAGGGCAGTCATATATGCCCGAAATGCATTGGATGTTGACGTAATATATGCCGCATGTATAACAGTGAAATCAGCTAATAGATAAAAGAAATATGGAAGGAATACTGTGTTCAGAACCCTCATTGGTTATTGAGGGGTGATTGTGTGCCTGCAAGGATGCAACTAATGACCCATTAGGAGCACGTTAATTTGATTAATTTTAGGCATCATAGGGCGTTCGGACGCCACTTGTGGAGCACCTTTAAAATTAACTCTAAATCTGTGAAAAAGGCACGACAAAGGAAAGCTGTGCACCTGCCTAAATCCTAAGTTCAAGTTTCATTATTTCGTCCACAGAGTCAGGCAGCACGCATAGAGTGGAAAATTATAAAATGAGCAATTATGAGGAAATATCTAAGAGCACTGAGGCTAGAGCGGACACCTTTGCTTTTAAGGAAGATGAAGCCAACCGCATATATGCTTTAATCAGGGAAGAGATCACGCAGGAATCATCAACTCGTACCAAGGAGCAGAGCATAAAACAATTAATATATCTCTCAAAAAGACAAATTAATCAGAAACTACATGCAAGTACGCTCATAAAATATCATAGAGCTTTGCGTATACCGAGAGGCCTAAGAATAGCTCTAAAACTGTCCCTTTGCAAAAACTCAAAAAACTTCCAGGACAAATGGTTTGCAATTCTTAATAATTGTTCCTTAGATCTTATTCTTTTAATTATAGAGGAACTATCAGGAATTTTAGAAGAATTGAACAAGGAAATCTCAGAGGTATCAATGGATCTAGCAAACATGATGACAGAAGAAGATCTAACTAAAACTCTGGAGGACATCAAGGATCAGATGGAAAAGCACACAAGAGATATAAATGAAAGGAAAATACGGAAGTTCAAGAGGGATACCCTTGATTACAAACTTGGGGAAGTATACACGTGGGTGGAGATATATGCCCAAAAAAGAAGACAACGACGGTATACTCAAAACACCGATACGTCATCTTCAGGTAGTGACATGTCACAGAGAACACAAAGACCACAACCACCAGTCGCAAGAGACATTGTTCAACTGGAACAACCAACAACAAGTGCCAGTACTGAGATTAGCCCTTCTTTTTTAGATCAGGGCCAAGCAGAAAAAGGAAACCCAGGAGGGGAAAAAACAAAGGAAAAAGAAAAGGAACATCCGAACACCAGGAGCACGACGGTGCCAAAAAAAGACAAAGAACGGAAGAAACCACAACAACAACAGACAAACTAGTTATAAACATTAGTGATTATAATTTGAGTGATCATGAGAAAGAACTTTTACAGAGAGGAACATCATTTGTACTGACAACCAGTACAGATGCGTTGGAGCTGGAAGTAAGCTTGTTCAAATTAATGCGTAAGATGAGGTTAAGGCATTTTTTTGATAACGTTCTACCTAAACCGGACACAAGTGAGTCAGATCAACTGTTAGGTTTAAGACTGATCAGTACATTTCAGGCACCCATCAGCCATAAAACTTTGGATCTTTTTGAAAAACTAGTGAGACAAGATTATTGAAACTAAAATTTGGGAAACAGGTTAAGAAGAATATCACCCAAAAGGATATGGACACTTTAAGAAAACTGGCAGTCAAGACTGAGATAACTTGTACTAAGGCAGACAAGGGCGGCGCCCTAGTGATCATGAACACCACAATGTATGAGGATAAAGTCAGAGAACACATAATGGATACCAACACGTACATGAGATTGGATTAGAATCCTACAATGGAGTACATGGGAGTGTTGAGGAATATCATTGACAAAGCCTACGAAAGGGGGATCATGAACGACAAGACGAAGACTTTTCTGATTAAAAAGAATCCCAAAAGTCCGGTATTTTATATGATACCTAAGATCCATAAAAACCTCTCGGATCCTCCCCTCCGACCGATTGTTTCAACTTGTGGGAGTTTGCATGAGCCGATAGGGCAGCTACTGGACAAGTATTTGCAACCGACCGTTAAGGGTATGAAGACGTATGTCAAAGACACTACGGATTTTCTACTGAAATTGGAATCATGTACAAAGGAACCTGGAGAAAAACTGATCCTATGCACAGCTGACGTCCGTTCACTTTATACATCGATACCTCATTTACTAGGTATAGAGGCTGTGCAAAAAGCACTAATGAACACCAATCTAGAACTTCCATTCCAGACATTCCTCATGGAATTGATGTTATTCACTCTGTATCAGAGCTATTTCCGTTACAAAGATGAATGGTACCAGCAACTGGTTGGTACGGCCATGGGAAATTCGGCGGCACCGGTATATGCCAATATTTTCATGCAGGATTATGAGGAGACACACATATTGAAAAAAACTGAGTGGCAGGATAATCTGAAACTACTCGTGAGGTATATTGATGATATATTCATCGTTTGGAAAAACACTAAAGAAAAACTGCAGGATGTACTTACAGAGTTTAATGAAAGGGATGACCGCATACAATTAACCTGGAACATTTCAGATACACAAGTAACCTTTTTGGATGTAAAAGTAACAATTACAGATAAAGGTTTTGAGACTGATATTTTCAGGAAAAGTACTGACCGGAATAATATGCTCCATTGCCTAAGTTTTCATCAGCCAAGCCTTAAAAAACATCTTCCATTCTCTCAAATGGCGAGAGTAAAAAGAATTGTTTCCAATGAAATCACACTAAAACGTAGAATTGAAGAGATGGCCACAAGATTTTCGAACAGAGGTGACCCGGATAACATCATTGATGAATCTAGGAAACGGGTGATTACAATGGAAAGAAGAGAATTACTCCAAACAAAAACTAAAACGGATGAGTCAAGAATAGTGGCAGTTTCTAAATGTTCCACACATAGTGATCGTTTCAGGAGAATTATCATAAAGAATTGGGCAATACTGAACTTGGAAACAGATTTTAATGGAATTTTCGAAAAACCACCTTTGTTTGCTTCACTAGAGCCCGTAATTTGGGAGAAATATTGAAAAACAAACCACCGAAGGCTGAGGTATATAAAGGTACAAAAGCATGTTTGAACTGTCGAAATTGTAATAGCATCATCATGGGTAACAAGATCAATCATCCTATGAAAGGCCATGAGATAAAACTCAAAGTCAATGCCACATGTGAAACAGCAAATGTCATCTATGCTCTTAAATGTCCCTGTGGAAAATTGTATATTGGGAAAACCGAAAGACGTATGAGAATAAGACTCACGGAACATAAATCCAATATACGTACGAAAAACATGAAGTCCTCAGTTGCTACACATTTCATAGAGGAAAAACACAATATATCGCAATTGAAATTCATGATTCTGGAGATTGTGGAGAAAAAAGAAGGGAGAGACAATACTAAACATATGTTACAGTGAGAAAACCATTGGATGCAGAAATTATCTACCGAAAAGCCCAATGGTCTCAATGATCGCACAGAACTATCATGTTACCTATAAAGACATTAATGCTCCTTGATCAAATGGATGACTCTTGTGTAACTTTACTTTGTATGAATTATATATTTGCATATTGAATGTTATGGTTAGACTTGTGGATAGCTTTAGTTAATAGGCACATTCACCCAGACACACTAGATAGCTCTACACATAGGACATCAGACGTTGGAGTCAGTTTTTTTGCTATTGAGGGTTCACGCCCCCTATCTGCATTGGGAGGAGCAGTTGTAATTTTTGAATTTGTAGAATTTTTTTAGCGTTATTTCATGTACTAGAAGGTGATACTTTATGGATTTTTATTTTGCAACAGACAGTGTGAGACTCCTGGAGGGAGACTATGTAGTGCATAAGTATGTTGTCTAGCTCGTTTTTTTGGTCACATGATTGGTCTCATGGCCAATGAGAAAGCAAATGAGATTATGTTTGAAAGCAAACTGATAGTCCAAACAAGCTGGAACTTTTGGGAACTTCGAAGAAACTTTGGTGTGAGTTAAGAACAGGTCAGTTTGTTTGTTGTTGGAGATTAGATTTTTTGAACAATCTGAATGCGATAATCCGCATGAGTACAGGTATTACAATTTGGTTTCCCCCGTTTTTTCTTAGAAGAGTTCTCGCTATACGCGGTGACACTGGCATGTGAGTTTTTTTGAATTTTATAAGTTACTCCCACAGGTTATAAGGTTATAAGGGTTCAAATGTAAAATACACTAATAATTTTTACAGTGTGCATACCTTATAAACTCGATACTTAGAAGGATTTTTTGGACTCCACGGGATTAATAGTGGTCGTGCGGTGGCATGTAGGATATTTACACTCTAGTTTCACACTTTAACATTGAACACGAAGTTACACAAGTTGCATGTACGAATAATTTGCTGATGTATAGTTTATATGTTGATTATTTTCATTTTTTATTTTATTTTCTTTAGTATTGCACCCTGATGAAGGGCAGTCATATATGCCCGAAATGCATTGGATGTTGACGCAATATATGCCGCATGTATAACAGTGAAATCAGCTAATGAATGGAACAAATGAAAGCAAAACGTAAAAGCATTGACATTTTGTGAAATAAAACATGAAGAAATATTGAAGAAATACTGTGTTCAGAACCCTCATTGGTTATTGAGGGGTGATTGTGTGCCTGCAAGGATGCAACTAATGACCCATTAGGAGCACAAATAGACAGGTTGACATGCACATCATGGTTTGATGGGCAACACACACCAGGACTAATGTGGAATGCTGTTTTCTGTATGGCACATGGTCATCCTTCTTTACAGGGACATTGTAGTTCTGTGAGTATGGCACACAGACAAGTCATGTAGTACATATTTGGGTGACACATTCTTGATATGCAAAGTCCACTGTAGTGTTGTAGGCTACCCACCTGCTCATAGTATGACATCACATTTGGACTCAAGTCTGCTGAAGGTGTGCATTGGGGGATATGTACCTTTTAGACAGATGGCTACATGATCACTTTGTTGTGACAATGCATGTGTTTATGGTATGAAGACTCACTAGATGCTTTCTCACTTGGTGTACACAGGACTGCATCTCATGAACATGGAGGGGAGAACATTGACTGGAGATGTGGCAGGATGTCTAAATGGCCCCCTTGCCTCAACCCCACGCATATCCTATTTATCTGCACAAGGCCGCATCTCTCTGAAGCCTAGATGAGGAGGCACTGTGAATGTGACTGATCATGTGCATAAGTAGGCATGCCACCACCAATGGCAGCACACATGTGCCATAGTGCCTGTGTGTCTGAGTTGTGTGCAAGATTGTGTATGTGCAGTGAGGTCTCCTTTAATGCACATGCACATTCTTGCACACAACACAGACACATGGGCACATGCATATGCGTATGCGTAGTGTTGAGGCAAGTGGGCTATTTTGACACCCTGGCGCATCTCCAGTCAATGTGCCCCTTTGCTATTTCATGCTGCAATTATTTTGTGGTCTGATGTTAATCTTGGACTTTTTTGGGGTACTGTTCTGTGCACATTTCCAGGTCTGTGAGCCCAGCAATATGTGTCTTGCAATGTGTTGGTTAAGTAGGGTGATATGTGTCTATGGCACCAGGGAGAAGGGTATCCGGGACATGATCCACAGTCATTGAGGGTGTGCACTGAGAGATATTTAATGGCGCATGAGTGCACAGTTTTCGTTGCACGCACTGCATCACATTTGGTGATGCAGTGCACGCAACAAAATTCATTTTATTTATTTATATGTTTACTTACCTGTAAAACTCTGTAATCCATACATTACCACCCACCACCCTGCCCCTCCCCCTCCCCACATCACCGCCTTGCAGGTCATCCCACTACCGACCGCGGCTGACAATAAATACACATAACTGTTTGACGCTGGAGAGCGTTTCTGAAACTCGTACATAATTATAACACTATAATTACTGGAATAACGATAAAATCCATCACAGCAAATAATAATAATTTAGGAGTACCAGAACGGCCTACATTTATACCATCCCCAATATCATCCATTAAAAATTGTCAATTATAAGCCAACCTTTTTACAATTTTGGTATTATAAAAAAGGTTAAAAAGAAACACTTCCCTATTCATAATCACAGGGACTATAACACTCAAGTACGTTTTAAAATTGCCCCTGAGAAAGGAGGTGATAATATTGCATACATTAGGATCTGCCAATTGCTGAAAGAAATATAAAGCTGGTAAATCTGAAAGCATGTTTAGGTAAAAGGGGAATTATATATTTATTTCTCTTTAGGCTATATAATGTGCAAAAGAATCAATAGTGCATACTAGACTGGATATATTTCCCATCATAAGGGCAGTGGTACAACTAATTCAGTGAATAAGTGTTTTCAGGGAAAACAACTTTAAGTGGGACCCACCTGGATTAGACCCTGAAGCGGGCGAGCAACACAGGCTTCCGGAGTATATGCATACGTTCCACCAGGCCACCAGCTACATTTAGCATCCAGAAGCAATCATATTGTGGGCCCAAGTACACCTGAATTTGACTGCAGAAGGCTGAAAGACTGAATGTACCCAGCTGGATTTATACCTGCAGCCGTGAGATCAACACAGGATTCAGGTGTGAATTCATTAGCTCACTGAGCCACTAACCAGATGTAGAGACTTATTTACAAGACCATCGCACCTCCAGTGCATCACTTTTTTTGACACACCAGCAGCGCAGTGTGCCTGCCATATTTACAAGGACATGTAAAGCCACCCTGCGTGACTTTTCATGGCCATGTATATTTGGCCCCTTTTCACGCATTACTGTGTGTGAAAGGGGCATTCCATGGGTATTGCTGTGCATGTTCCCATGCAACATCCATGGAACCTGACACATTCCCAGATATACAAGGGTTTGTAAATCTGGGAAGATGTCAGATTCCTATGCCTCCCAAGGGGAGGAGTAAGGGAGGTGCAACGAGGAGATATACTTTTATTTGTCGTAATTTTTCCTTTTTCTATATGTGCTGCATTGTAGATACTGCGCATTACTGTCCTTTTCTTTTGACACATGGCAGCACAGCAGAAAGGGTAGCTGTGGTGCTATGCATCAAAATATGTAAATGATGCACAATCACCCCTCCAACGCAGACACCCTTGCAACATGGCGCATGGGTGCCGGCCTTGGAGCGTGGCAGTCCATTGTGTGCCAGTGCAAGGGAAAGGGTCACAAATGTGCTGCATCTTGGTGATACGAAGCTTCCTTCCCTTTTCTTTTGACGCATGGCAGCACAGCACGAATGCTTGCTGCACTGCCGTGCGTCAAAATATTGTAAATGAGGCCCTTAGTATCCAGAAATGATCCAATGGTGGGCAAAAGCACTACCTGAATTCTATTGAGTGTTCTCTTATTTCTCTGGAAATTCTGTGGGGCTCCTCGATGCCTGCATAAATGAAAAACAATGCAGACCCTATACACCGCCTTTGACTAAGAAAAGACAGGGCGTACAGGGTGTTGACCCAAAAAAAAGAAACAACTTTCAATGATTGCAGCCTTGCAGATTCTGCCTGTATGTAATATACCATTTTATGTTTTCTAACGCAGGAAGGAAAAGTGACTTCCAGATTATTCACAGAACATCAAGCTGAGGTTTAGACACAAACCTCTCTCCTCAAATCTGAGTATGACATCTTCAGCCACCATACCACCACTACTCCAACTTTGTGGTGTCTGGCATCTACGGGAAGGGGGGCCACACATACAAAAATATTAATATTTTAAAAAGTTACCTGAACTGACGTCCACCTCCTCCACTCCAGAACCCTTCTCAGGAACTAGATAGAGTGCAGACACCAATCGTGGTGCTGCTCTCATGCTGTGAAAGCAGCGCCCTGATTGGGAGGAGCAGCCTCACTCGTCGCTCCCAAGGACACTGGAGCCCTGCACTCACTGTCACCCAGCTGTCTTAAGACAGCCGGGTTCTAACCCAGCTGTCTCAAATTGCACGTGTGTCTGGCTGTCACAAGACGGCCGGCCAAGGGGACATGCCCACTTTCAAAGTGTACAATCAGTCCACCATCCTCCCCGCTGCTGTCATTCAGCAGTGACGCCGCCCCCGTCCTGACGCTCAGTTCAGGACAGGAGTATGAAAAATAAAATGGTAACAAATAACCATTTCATTTTTAGGTCGAAGCCTGGCATTCACTGCGCAAGCAGTGTCGTGCAGGCGAGAAATTTTGATCTCCAGTATGGGGCTTTAACCCGCCTCTCTCTTCCATTGGCTAGCTCCATAAATGGAGGCTAGCCATTGGAAGAGAGATGGGGCAATCATTCTCAGAGCAGATTCGTGGGCGTTCCTGTGTTTTTTTATAAGCTCCGCCCCTTTTTTGACATCATGCAGCGGTGGGCCATTGTGGGTGTTGTCTTATTTTTTTTTCCCACTATGTTTGCGGCCGCCATTTTTTTCATGGAGCTAGGTCGGGCGGGTTATTTCCGCACTGCTCCCTTCTCTTTGCCCTATCTTCCTCTCATCCTTTCTCTTCCCTTCCTCCATCCTCGTCCTTTCTCTCCTTCTCCTGGTCTCGTTCCTTCCCTCTATTGCCCTCCCCTCGGTCCCTCTCCCCCACCCCTCCTCCCCTGCTCGTGCCCATCCTCCTCACTTCTCTCCCTGCCTCACGCGGTGAAGATGTCTCAGCTCGCGCTCTGCTCCCGCCTCCCCCTCCTCCTGCTCCTCGCCCTGCTGGGCTCCGGCGACGGTGAGTACCTGGGGGCGACCTATCAGATTCTCGCCTAGCAGACTGCGGCGGCCGCTGGAGCCCTAGGGCACCTACTGTGTGGGTCTCTAAATTATGCCTGGGCCAGCAGCATTAACCGCGGGAGTCGTTGCGGCCACGAGCCTCGCAAAGTAAGTGAATCAGACCTTCTAGGTGTGAGGTATCTCACTTCTTCAACGTCTTTTTAAAAATTATAATAGTTCTTCAGTTTAGCGCGCGCCGCGCAGTCATCTATCTTCAGCTGTCTAACCTGAATACAGTTGAAGATCTGCAGTGACACGCATTCAGTCTACTGTCTGTATCCCACTTCCCTCCTCACGTGTTTTATTCCCATGATCAGCAAGTGTTTGTTTACAAATCCGCCTCATTATAAACACTCATTGCAAAGCAAACGGCACGTTTAAAAAATAGGCGCCACACTGCAGAGCCGAGCCCTAATTTGAGATTTCATCGGAGGCTCGATTGATTAGCTGGTTCCTCCAGGCATCCACTGCTAGGCTCCTCTCCCGGCCTTTCACTGAGATAGGAGCTACCACGACTTCCCACACCCTATCATGACAAAAAAGTGTAGGCTTTCGCAGGTTTAAAGATAAACAGTACAGCACAGATGCTTTTTTTCTATATAATAATATTGCAAGCACAGTGTCTTTTAACCTCTGAAGGCCTCTCTGACCTATTCAATACAAACAGAAGTGCAATGGTCTTGTGGGTTTAACTAGCATTTCAGCTGAATTCTAGGACCATTAATATATTGCATGTGTGGGTGATGGGAGAGGTGGGGGCAGAAGTTATGTGCAGGAGGTAAACTTCTGTCTCTAATCCTTTAAATTAACGCTAGTAGCGCACAGGCATGATGATCAGCTGCCCTGTTTTAAGCAGGCACGCTTTCAGGCAGTGATGCGTCCACATACATCACCACATACACCACCACATACACCACCACATCCACCATCACCACCACATCCACCACCACATCCACCACACCCACCACCACCACATCCACCAACATCACATCCACCACCACATTCACCACATCCACCACCACCACCACTACCACCACCACAACCACCACTACCACCACATCCACCACCACCACATCCACCACCACCACCACATCCACCACCACCACATCCACCACCACCGCATCCACCAGATCCACCACCCCCACCAGATCCACCCCCCCCACATCCACCACGTGTGTGTGTGTGTGTGTGTGTGTGTGGGTGAGTGCAAATGCAATAGGTCCCGCATTTGCAAGAGATTAAGCTATTGGCATTGTAAATGACAATGGCATTTATTTATCTGTTTTGAAATCCAACACATAAATTAAAAAGTTTGTCATTTACAATGCCAATAGCTCTAACTTTTGCAAAGGCGAGACCATTGCATTGTAAATGCTTGTTCATCTTTGAAGGTAATTTAAGTGGGGAGACGCTCCAGCGGAAGAGCAGCCCCTGCTCCAACACCCTCCAACAAGCTGAGCCAAGCACTGCTGTTTTTGCACAGAACTGAGCTCTACAGCCAAGCCTGGACCAGGCTGAAGCCTGCCACCAGTGCCCAAAAACAGAAAACAATAGTAGGAGGGGGAAACAAAGGTAGACAGGCCTCTGCACTGTCCCCACTACAGGATTCAGACTGTAATTAGCAATTCACTAAAGCAAAAGAGAAGATGAAATCTGGCTCCGGTGCATGGAGAGGTGAGACAGTCTCCTTTTTTGAGGGATCCCATTATGGGAGGGTGGGCACCTTTCTTTGTGAAGGGATTATGTCTGAGAGAGTGTTGTTCTGAGGGATGCGGTGTGAGGATAGTCGGGCCTCTCTTCGGCAAGTATCATGGAACGAGGAAGGAGAGGAACCGATAATATTACATTTACAATCTGCACACCTATATGTTTAGGGATCAAGCAATTTCATTTTGACTGTGATAACCCCGAACATATGGGCATTCTAGTGCACCAGGACTGTCTTCGCAGGTGTGCAGCTGTGTGATGGTGCACTGCTTCCTCAGCCCACGCGGATCCCTGCCACACAGCTTTATGAACAAAGACAACCCGAGGCACTTTAATCGTCGGTGGCCTCGCGAGCAGATTATATTGCATGTTATTTGATTATGCAATGTTCAGCGAATGACACTGCAAGCGTATGTTTCAAATTTGCTCCATTTTATCCTCATTTAAAAAAAATCGTGTTTGTCATAGCTGGTAGCTTACATAAAATTGCCTTTTCCTCGCATTAGCACAGGCTTTACGAAGGGAGAGCGCATGCGAGAGAGTAACAAGTTCCAGAGGACCTGGCTCTTCGTGAATACCTTCTTTTCTCTGTTGATACAAAGAAGAAAACCACTTGCTTTAAAAGCCAGCCACCACTCCTGACCTCTGGGAAAATTCGCTCTGTGTAATTCACCTGAAGTGTGCGGTGAGCGTCCCCACGTATTGTCTGGGGGCTGCAGGTTTGCTCTAAGGCACGGTGGGATCCAGAAGGCAACAGGCTGGGGTGTGGTAAGGAAAAGAGCCTGCCTCTCCTCTTGATTGTACTAATGAGTTTTGACCCCCCCTGCCCACCCCCCGTACAGATCCCCCTCCACCGAGAATGGAGAAGCAATGAGCGGTAAAATATCGAAAGGAAAATGGAAATAGGCAGGTATAGTATGTAAAGTACAGTATGCACCTTGAAGGTATGCACCATGTAGGTACATAGATGTGGAGTTAGGTATAGAACAATTTGGGGGCAAATTTACTAGAAAGTGACTCTGTGCATGCTGCAAGCCATTTCGCTGTACCGCACTGAGTCACTTTCAAAGCACAGGGATGTGATATATTTACAACAATATGTCGCATCTCTGTGCTTCCCCCTGCGCTGCCGCACAAACTGCTGCCATGCACCGGTGCAGGCACCCTTGCACCATGGTGCAAGGATACCTGTGTCGTGGGGAGATTGTTTTTGTTCAGGAAGGGTTCCCTTCCTGCACAAAATACAATCTGAAATGCCGTTTTTCAACTTCTATGGGTGCTGCATTAGCACACATAGAAGTTGAAAATCGTTATTGTTTCAATTATTGTTTATGTGCAGGAAGGGAGATGATTTCCTCTTTCTATGTGTGCTGCAGAATGCAGCATGCATAGAAAGATAGAAAGAGGAAAAGAAAACAAAGAGAAATGAATGCATTTTTCCTCGATGCGCCTCCCTACACCTTCCCTGGGGAGGCATAGCATTGACGCGCATTTCCAGACACACTATTCTCAGTAAATCTGGAAATGTGTCTGGTTCCATGGGTACTGCATGGAAACACCCACAGCAACACCCATGGAACACACCTTTCACGCAAAGTGCTGCGTCTAAAACGCCCATATTTACTAGGACAGAAAAAGACACTTAGGGTGGCTTTTCCTGTCCTTGTAAATATGGAACAGTAACATGCGCAACTGGTATGACACAAAAAAGTGACGAACCAGTGGCGCAAGGGGCTATTAAATCTGCCCCCTAGTCTTTATTACCTCCTGTGGTGCTAGCTCGAGCTAGCAGGGGAGGCAGGGAATTGCAATATTGAAGACAGGACATGCCTCAGAGCCTCTCCTGGGATGCGCCTGGTTGACTGATGTCCGAAGGACACACCCGGCTGCAGTCATGGCACGGTATCCTAGTAATGGGACCACAGGTCTCCCTGTGAAGCTGAATGCCGAATGGAACCACAGCTGGGTCAGCCATGGGAACTCCCTCACAGCTTTGCCAGTGTGCTCCAGCCCTGCTGCACACCTCGTGGGGCAGTCCTGAGAAAACTCGACCCTGATGACACCCAATTCTGTCAGTGCAACTCAACCAGGCATCACCCCTCCTCTGGCTTCCTTGAGATCACATCAAAGCACAATAACTCTGTGCAGTTCAAGCGAGGCATTTCAACTTCTCATCTGACACTGTCACATATTAGAACTCCCCGCTCCTTTGCCTCAATCCTGCATCATCAATCAATCCCGCATCTAATGGTCCAGCTCTGAGGACGGAACAGCTATGTGTCTAACCACCGTACACTACAGCGCTGCTCCTGTCCTCCAACCTTCACAGTGCACCAGCCAAGAAGGGCCCTCACGATACCAGTGTCGCTATCCTAAACTTGCGCGACTCTCTTATCAGTGGCCCAAAGGTGGTCCTTTCCAGCACCCCCAGGCTGGACAGGACAGCTCCACAGCTTCAATCACTTCCACCACTTTTCAATCTTCTGTCACTCACACTAACCATTATTAAGGGGGGCAGGGTTGCCAACAGGCTGTTTTGTTTACAGACATGACCAGTATTTTACTGTTCAAGCCAGTAAGAAAATTAGGGAAATGACCTAATGCATCTATTTTCCCCCTTACTAGTACACAGTTAAACCATTACTAGCTAGAAGAAAACACTTTTAAAAGTGGTCTAAAGTTGTCTAAACGATCCCTTCTTGATAACTGGTGTAAACTGTTAGAAAAGGTCGTTCATGTTGGCTAGGGTATGCACCTAAGCCAGGCAGAACCTACCACTCTAGTCAGGGGGTAAGTAAGTTACACACCTAAGATAACCCCTGCTCACAACCATGGTAGCTTGGCACAGAGCAGCTGAGCTTATCATAGAATCAATGTGTAAAGTATTTGTACAGACACACACAGTAACACAGTGAACACACTGCAAAAGGACTCCATACCAGTTTAGAAAAATAACCAATATTTATTTAAATAAAACAAGACCAAAATGACAAAAATCCAACATACATAAATCAAGACATCACTTTTTAAAAACTGAATCAAGGATAGCCTTTAAAGATCAAAAATAGCTGTAACTGGGGCTATTTGGTCGACGTTGAGTTAAAAAAAGACAGTCTGACCTCGATGGAGGGAGAGCCAGTTACAGAGTTGGACAGAACCCAGTACATTACCTTGGAGGCGTTGTGAAAAACAAAGACGATGTGAAGCACAGAGGAGGTGAGGCATTGTGGAGGCTGGTGTGGCATTGGTTCCTTACTGCAGCTGGGGAGGAGAGGCAGTGGTTCTTACTGCCGGGCAGAGGAGATGATGCTCTGGGTACTTACTGCTCCAGGTGAGGTGATGCCGTGGTTGCAGGTGCAGTACCTCAGTTCCTTACTGTGGAGTGACGTCAATGAGGTGTCGAAAGTCAAGCCACCAGGTTTTGACTCTGTGGTGTCGATGCAGAAGTGCTGGCATCGACTAGGCCGGGGCTGCAGTGTATGTGGGAGGAGATTTCTCTGCACCTGAATAGGCCTGGTCTGCCCTGAACAATATTGTCTCATCCCCCTGCCAGGAAACTCCACCAGTGCGGACAGAACTGGTTTGGACTACACTCAGAGCCCTCTTCCACCAGAGAACAAATACTTTTTGGACTATAAGTAAAGGGGATGTGACCCCATGATTGGTGGCTTGAAAAAGGGAAGGTACTGCATGGACTGCTGTGTGCCAGGAGGAACTGCTGTTTAGGACTAAACTACTAGGAGACTGAAAACAATGCCATCTGTTGAGGTGCCCTGCCTGCTGGCCTGTCAGTGCCCTGTTCACTGCCCCAGTGATCTCCCAGGGCATGGTGGCTTGTCCTGTGGGGTTAAAGCAGCGTGTGGTGAGCACTGCGTTGCTCACCCTGTTATTTCAGAAAGCGTGTGGAGAGCTTTGTTCTACTACTTTTCCAGCATCTGTTTCCTTTCCTTGCATTCTATGGTGCGAGGAGTTGCAGAGCGCAGGCTGTCAGTCTTGCCAAGATAAACCAGCACCTACAGTTTACTTTTATGGCTCAGCGCATGTGGAGAGTTTCATGCTGGGTAACTCTGTATGGTGGGGCTGATTTTGACTCATACTACCCACCGTGTGGTGAGCGCTACTCCCGGGCAGAGGATCAGTGTGTGAACTGATCCCCTGGATGATTGTTGGCTCCAAGTGAGTGAGAAGCCATCTGGTGGTCTTGCGCTCCCCTCAGTGCGCTGGGCTACCGTGGTGGGAGAAATTCCGGCTACATTATGGTCAACCCCTTTCAGTGGGGCCCCATCTCAGGGAGGGGATTGTTGTGGCCGCAATGGGAACGCAGGAAAGGCGGAGGGCAATTGTCGATAGAGCCTGGGTGTGGGCGTGGTCAGGGTCCTGTCACCCCAGGACGACAAGCAGCGCAACACGGAAGAGGCTTGCATCCTTCCCAACGTAGACCCACTGAGGGCTCCTGATGCAGTGGTGGTGCTCCTCCCTCTTCCAGGCCACAGAGCCAATGAGGGTTGTGGGGCTGCTTACAGTCCCCACTGCATTACTGGATTTTTCTGGAGGTATCGGGCTCATTTCCAGCCCCACCGCAGGGGTGAAGCAGGTACGGGCCAGAAGCTTCAGAACTCCCGCCAGCTGCTGCCTTAGGCTAAATCAAGCGGGGGACCCGACGAGGTCACCCCATGGACGGGGGTAGTAAGTACTTTCTCCCAGCCCAAGTTGGCACATACCTGGGCAAAAACAACAGTTGATGGACATAATGCAGAACCATGTCATACATTCACCCCAGTACAGAGATCTGGGTCTAAATCCATCATTTTTTTGCTCACCATGCCATTCCAGTTTGAACCGAGCCATATGCAAATCAGTCTTGACCCTGTGCCCCATGGGAACAGTCCTGCCCGAACTGCCAAGCCAGGTCCTCCCTGGACTGGAAACAAGCATCCAAGGACTGGTTTCCAGCACATACCTAGGGGCATAGTTTTGCCGGCATCTCGGGGTAAACCTCGACGGAGGCCCCCGCTCCTCCCTTTCAACAGAGGAGGTGTATCGGAGGTCTCTAGTGGGATCAGGGATTACTGCATTTCAGGTTGTAGGCAGGCAGGTGGTCCAGAAGTTGCATTATATGTGCAATGAGGGTGTTGTTATAATGTGTGCAACTTACTAGTTTTTACTATAGTGCCCTGCTGCAAGTGTTTACTCTGGTGCACTACTGATGATGTGCATACGTAATGTTTTATGTTATAGGTAAACCTGCCAGTAATTACTGGTCGCCGTAACTGCGGTGTTTGTGACAATTGCCAGATTGGCAAAGTGGTTTATATAATACCTGTGAAGTCATGATAAGTGCCTGGTGGTAGAGTGATAAATGTGATTGTGATCTAATGTGTTTTCATGGATAATACAAAGTATATTTTTAGATAACCTTGTGTGGAGTTTCTATTGTGGTGTGCCTAGTGTGTCACTGTTGTGCGAATGTGTTGCACAAACACTTTACACATTGCCTCTGGGATAAGCCTACCAAGCTACCATGGGGGTGAGCAGGGGTTATCTTCAGTGTGTAACTCCCTTGCCCTGATGAGATTGGTGGGGTCTGCCTGGCTTAGGTGCATACCCTGGCCAACCAGAAACCCAATTTCTAGCAATAGTCTTCGCAGTGGACACGACCCTGCCTTTTTTGTGCCCTGGCTCACACACACTACAGGGAGTGGAGATGGCTTTGTGTGAGGACAGGCACGATCCTATTCAGGTGCCAGTGTGAACTTCTCAACCACTCTAGCTTAGGAAGACCTATCAGCCTTGTGATGTGTCATCAGGATGGACAGGGAACACCTCAGCTCCCTTTGTGTGCCTGTCTAGAGTGAATGCACAAACAGCCCAACTAGCATCCTATCCCAGGCATGTATTCCACAGACAGGCAGAGGCACAGAATAGTTAAAGTAAGAAAATGCCAACTATTTAAGAACCAATTTCACTAAAAGATGTATATTTAAAGTGTGATGCTAGAGACACCAAATTCAAATTTTCTATCAGCCCACAATTGGCAGATACACTTGTAAGATGTTACAATGCAGCTCCAATGCTAACCTAAGGGAGAGATAGCCCTTGCCGTAGTGAAAAATGAAATTAGGAGCTACCTTGGGCCTACGTTAGGGTGCCTTACATGTAATAAAAGGGATGGTTTGGGACTGGCCAGTGGTTGCACTTGCAAGGTCGAAATGGTAGATTAAACCTGCACACACAGACACTGCAGTGGCAGGTCTGATACATGTTTGCAGGGCTACTCATGTGGGGGCCACAATCAGTGCTGCAGGCCCACTAGTAGCATTTGATTTAAAGGGTCCTGTGCACCCCAGGTGCACTGTGATAGGAACGTATAAGTAAATCAAATATGCCAATACTGGTTAACAAATGACCATATCATTTTAGACCGGATTTACTTTAGCAATGGTCAGCAGTGGCAAAGTGCCCAGAGTCCTAACACAAGAAAAAACAAAATGCAGCACACAGTCAAACCAGAATTTCAGAGGCAAAAAGACAGGGGAAACCACACTAAAAGTTGATAGGTATAACATAAACATATTCAGAAAATCATAAATAAATACAAATGGTTTTAAATAAATTATGAATTATTGCATACCCGCCCATACAGAATCTTAAAACACAAACAAATGGCGGTATTTTGTTCTTGGACAGGTGCCCACCCTAAGCAAGAGTCAGAACTACATGTCTGGATGGAGGACAGCAGCACCTACTGCACCGCACAAACAGTATGTGCATGCAGATGGGTTAATGAATGTGTGTTTGCTGGATAACCCAACATTAAAGGGATATCATTTAAATGAAGGACATGGTCCAAAGACAGAGGCTTCCATTGGATGAGGATCTGTCAGCATTTCATCCTGTCTCTCCCCTACACAGTCTGCCAACTGAGGCATGTGCTGTACTGCTTAGGCAGATAAGAACCGTGAAACAGCCTTTACAATGAGATTTTTACCACGTTGTGACTTTACCATGCATTTTTTAACAAACATGTTTTCAGCATGTGTATGTTTTTACAATGCATACCTTTACCAATCAATCAATCAATGCATTTATATAGCGCGCTACTCACCCGGAGGGTCTCAAGGCGCTTTGGGAGGGGGGGGGTCCGCTACTGCTCGAACAGCCAGGTCTTGAGCTGCTTCCTGAAGGCCAGGTGGACTTGCGTATGGCGGAGGTGGGTCGGGAGGGAGTTCCACGTCTTGGCTGCCAGGTGGGAGAAGGACCTTCCTCCCATGGTGGCTTTTCGGATGCGGGGGACGGCGGCGAGGGCATGGTTGGTCGAACGGAGCTGGCGTGTGGGAGTGTAGAAGCTGAGGCGGTTGTTGAGGTATCTTGGGCCTTGGTTGTGTAGGGCTTTGTGTGCGTGGGTGAGGAGTCGGAACGTGATTCTCTTATTGACCGGGAGCCAGTGCAGGTCTCTCAGGTGTCCGGAGATGTGGCTGTGTCGGGGGATGTCGAGGATGAGTCTTGCTGAGGCGTTCTGGATCCGCTGGAGTCTCTTCTGGAGTTTGGCCGTCGTTCCGGCATAGAGGGCATTGCCGTAGTCCAGTTGGCTGGTGACGAGGGCCTGGGTGACCGTCTTCCTTGTCTCGGTGGGGATCCACCGGAAGATCTTACGTAGCATGCGCAGGATGTTGAAGCACGACGAGGAGACGGCGTTGACTTGTCTGGTCATGGAGAGGGAGAAGTCCAGGATGAAGCCCAGGTTGCGTGCGTGGTCCGTTGGTTTGGGTGCGCTGCCCAGGGCAGGGGGCCACCAGGAGTCGTCCCAGGATGAGGACTTCTGTTTTATCTGAGTTCAGTCTCAGGCGGCTGTTCATCATCCACTCGGCTACATCTTTCATCCCTTCATGTAGGTTGGCTCTGGCGGTGGCGGGGTCGTTGGTGAGGGAGAGGATCAGCTGGGTGACGTCGGCGTAAGAGATGATGTTGAGGTTGTGTTGGCATGCGATGGCCGCGAGGGGGCTCATGTAGACATTGAAGAGTGTGGGGCTGAGCGAGGAGCCTTGAGGGACGCCGCAGATGACTTCGGTGGCTTCTGACCCGAACGGGGGGAGGCGGACTCTCTGTGTCCTTCCGGCGAGGAAGGAGATGATCCATTCTAGCGCCTTCTCTTGGATTCCGATGTTGCTGAGGCGCTGCGCTAGGGTGCGGTGGCAGACCGTGTCGAATGCCGCGGAGAGGTCCAGGAGGATGAGGGCCGCAGTATCCCCGTTGTCAAGCAGGGCTCAGATGTCATCGGTGGCTGCGATGAGGGCGGTCTCGGTGCTGTGGTTGGCCCGGAAGCCAGACTGCGAGAGGTCGAGGGATCCGTTCGTCTCGAGGAAGGCGGCCAGCTGCTTGTTGACGGTCCTCTCGATGACTTTGGCCGGGAACGGGAGGAGCGAGATGGGGCGGTAGTTTTTGAGGTCGGTGGGGTCTGCTGATGGCTTCTTCAGTAGAGCGCTGAGTTCGGCGTGCTTCCAGCTCTCCGGGAAGGTAGCGGTGTCGAAGGAGGTGTTGATGATGTCCCGCAGGTGGGGTGTGATGACGGCGTCGGCTTTGTTGAAGACGTGGTGGGGGCAGGGATCGGTTGGAGATCCGGAGTGGATGGAGTTCATTGTGCGTTGCGTTTCTTCGGTGTTGACCGGGTTCCAGGCGCGGAGGGTGGTGGTGGGGGGTGCCGGTGCGGTCGTGGGGTGCGTTGGCTGTGTGCTGAAGCTGTTGTGTATGTCTGCGATCTTGTTGTGGAAGTAGGCGGCGAGGGAGTTGCAGAGGTCCTGTGATGGGGTGATGTCGTTGTTTCCGGCGTTGGGGTTGGAGAGCTCTTTGACGATGTTGAAGAGTTCCTTGCTGTTGTGTGCGTTGTTGTCCAGTCGTTCCTTGAATGCGGTTTTCTTGGTGGCGTGGATCAGTTGGTGGTGTTTACGAGTAGCGAGCTTGAGGGTGGTCATGTTGTCTGATGTAGGGTCTCTGCGCCAGGTTCTCTCGAGGGCTCGGCAGTTCTTCTTGGAGCTCTTGAGTTCGTCGGTGAACCATGGTGCTTTCTTACTGCCGGGTCTGCTGGGCGGGGTCCTCAGAGGGGCGAGGTCGTCAGCGCATCGGTTGATCCACTTCGTGAGGTTGCTGGCGGCCTGGTTGGGGTTCGCTGATCTGGCGGGGGGGTCCTGGCTCAGGGATGTGGCGAGCTGGTCGGCTGTGATCTTGTTCCAGCTTCTGCGTGCGACCTGTTGTTGGTGGTGGTGGATCGTGTTCTTTCTGAAGCTGAAGTGGATGCAGCTGTGGTCCGTCCAGTGGAGACCGGTGGTGTGGCTGAGGGCGATGTCCTTGCTGGAGGAGAAAATGGGGTCGAGCTTGTGTCCAGCGTAGTGGGTGGGGGTGGTCACCAGCTGCTTGAGACCGAGGTTGGCGAGGTTGTCCAGCAGGGTGACGGTGTTGCGATCCTTGTTGTTCTCCAGGTGGAAGTTGAGGTCCCCGAGGAGGATGTAGTCAGCGGAGGGGATGGCGTGCGGGCTGATGAAGTCGGCGATGTCTTCGCTGAACTGTGTGCGTGGTCCCGGGGGTCTGTAGATGAGGGTGCCTCTGAGGGTGGTCTTGGGGTCGGTGTGGATCTGGAAGTGCAGGTGTTCGGCGGCTTTGAGGGTGTCGTTGGTGTTGGTCGTGATGCGGATGGTGTTCTTGTGGACGATGGCGATGCCCCCTCCGGTCTGGTTGCCGCGGTCCCTCCGGGTGATCTTGTATCCGTCCGGGATGGCGATGGCGATGTCGGGCGCTGAGGAGGCGTTCATCCAGGTTTCCGTGAGGAAGGCGACGTCTGGTGATGTTGTGTCGATCAGGTTCCAGAGTTGGACGGCGTGTCTGTGGACGGTACGGATGTTGAGAAGGATGCACTTCAGGTGGCTGCTGTTGGTGCTCTTCTTGGCGGGTGCGGGTGCAGTGCAGGTCCGGATGCAGGAGAAGTTGCAGGAATGGCAACTGAAGGGTCCATGTGTTCGTCTCGGGGTTGCTCGGTAGCATCCGGGGATCCGGCCGGAGTTGAGTGCGTTGAGTTCGGTGGCGTTGTAGGTCCGGCGGGTGGGTTGGCACCAAGGGGGACCAGGGGTCCAAGCTCTGGGCGCGGGCCAGGCGCGGACGGGCACAGACGGGCTTACCTTTGGCGCGCCCGCTGCGCGTCAACGCTGCGCATTTGCCACTCTGCCATAAGTGGAGAGTGGCGGGGGCAGAGCGAGGGAGGAGCAGCTGGGAGGTGGGAGCGGGGCGGCGAATGGGAAGGGTGGCCGAGGGAAGGGGGCGGGGCCGCTGGGGGGCAGCGGCGGGGAGTGGGGAGGTGGCGGGAAAACGCGGCAGGGGCTGAGCACAACAGGGGCAACAGGGGACAAAGGCGACGAACAAATAATACTCTAACCACAGGGAGGGGATACAATCACAGAAATGCAATACAGATACAAGCAGAATCAGCGTACAGGCGGAACGAGAAACAGGAAGATTACAGTGCAAGGGAGCGCAAGCAGCAGCGGTCGGGGGTCAGGAGCACAGCTGCAGGCAGCGGCGGTCCTCGGAGTGAACCAGGGGCACAGCTGCCGGCAGCGGCGGCACTCGGGGGCAGCCTCGGCTCACACAGGAGGAGCGAGCGCGGTGCGTGGGGTGACCGGCCCAGAGGGTCAGAGGTCACTGCTCACCACCGCGTCCCCTCTATCCTATATGGTCCAGTGGGAGGGAGGAGCAGCTGGGAGGTGGGAGCGGGGCGGCGAACGGGAAGGGCGGCCGAGGGAAGGGGGGCGGGGCCGCTGGGGGGCAGCGGCGGGGAGTGGGGAGGTGGCGGGAAAACGCGGCAAGGGCTGAGCACAACAGGGGCAACAGGGGACAAAGGCGACGAACAAATAATACTATAACCACAGGGAGGGGATACAATCACAGAAATGCAATACAGATACAAGCAGAATCAG
This sequence comes from Lissotriton helveticus, assembly GCF_964261635.1. Taxonomy (NCBI): domain Eukaryota; kingdom Metazoa; phylum Chordata; class Amphibia; order Caudata; family Salamandridae; genus Lissotriton; species Lissotriton helveticus. The sequence continues at coordinate 899,339,219 of NC_136068.1, read as the reverse complement.
CGTACAGGCGGAACGAGAAACAGGAAGATTACAGTGCAAGGCAGCGCAAGCAGCAGCGGTCGGGGGTCAGGAGCACAGCTGCAGGCAGCGGCGGTACTCGGAGTGAACCAGGGGCACAGCTGCGGGCAGCGGCGGCACTCGGGGGCAGCCTGGCTCACACAGGAGGAGCTAGCGCGGTGCGTGGGGTGACCGGCCCAGAGGCAAGTTGGAGTTTGTGAGGGGTCTCCCCCCACAAATACATCAGTGGCTTTTATATATATAAACAATGCGTGGTAAAATGGCATACGTTGTAAAAGCATAAGCGTTGTTAAAAAATGTGGGGTATAAAATGTGTGGTTAAGGCATGCGATGTATTTACCTGTGTTGTTCTGTCGTACAACCATTAGAACGCCTTCTCTGAGCATGTCTAACTCCCTGATTTAACCCTATACAGGCCGGCTCAGGGCCTCACACAACATTTGCTCTGCCTGGCATTACCACACACCTCACAGGCAAAGCCCAACATAAAACTAGGACAAATGGACAACTGGACAGGGTCTCTCGCTACTCCAGGGTGCATTACCCAAATCCAGCAAAGTCCCAGTAAATTGAGAGATCTGGCCACCCTATTCGAAAGTCATGCTTGTGACCCAGAAACTGTCACTCAGTCACTGAACGTGCAACACATAATCTATTCAGGACACGTTTTCATTTGCCAGCAGCTAAAATTAACTGGTGATTGCTACTTCCTATTGTATCTTCAGATAAAAAAACATTGGAAAGGGCTTATGTTAATTCTGTTGTGATGCGAAGTAAAGGCAAATGCGATGCTGTATTTAAAAATACTTGTCCTTTCACAAACGTCTTTACGTTAGTACAAAAATAAAATAAATATTAGACTATCATTTCTACCATGCTAAAAGTCCTGGAGAAGAAAATAGGTTATCTGTGTCCAGCACTGGCTGCAGGCCCTACTTTTCTTGGTAGTATACCCTTTGTTTTCTTGTTATAATTACTTTGCCATACATCATCATCAACAAAACTTTATTCGCATTAAAATGCATAAAAGTACATAGAATTTCATTACAAACAGTTATTGATACATCAATTCCTCCTTTTAATTTTGGGTAAAATATGACCAAATATAAAATCCTTAAAATAGAACTAAAATATGACATTTCCAGGTTAAGCTAATATCAATTACTCAATAAATTACTTATATACTACGCTAAATAATAAAATAGTTAAAATATATATTTCCTAAATACAGAATATGGGTAATCTCTTACCACCAGTTACTCTTTATTCTAGCCGCCTGACCAGTATATTTCTCTTTATACTATCCTGGCTTACTATTACCTAAATAGGCTTAGTTATAAAGTGGATTCCCTTCTGTTTTTTAATGCTGCTTGCAAAAAAGTGACCATTGCAAAACACAGAAATGGCGTTTCCAGTTGTTGGAAAACTAAGGAGCATATTACCAAGACCCTATCACCACCACAACATCACTTTTTATGACGTGGTGGCGATAGGGTCAGCGCCCTATTACCAAGGCAGCATTAAACCACATAACGTGGCTAAAAGCCACGTTAAGTGGCTTAATACTTCCTTGGTAATAGGGCCCCTTTCACACCAAACTTAGCATGAAAGGGGTGTGCAGTGGGTGTTGCGATGAGCGTTCCACCGCAACACCCATTCTCTGCCACCTATTATAAAGAGAGGCGAGAATAGGTAGCAGCGCCGAACTTAAGACCAGGAAAATCCAGGTCCTAAGGTGTGCGAAACAAGGAGAAATGCTTCATTTCTCCTCTTTTTTGCTTTTCCCATACATGGCAAAAGCAAGATGCCAAGGTTTGTTTAGGTCCCTTGATTAGAGCAGATGTTGTTTTCCTGCTCACAGCTCTTTGCTTATTTTGCACACCTTTTTAAAACTGAAAATCGTTTTGCTACTCACTGTTTTTAAATTGTTGGATAAAGCTGAATATTTTGTTATTGTGTGGGAATTGGAACTGGGGGCTGGTACTTGGTAGCTGGTGGGGTTCGAACCAGGGTGTAGACTGTTTTTGACGACACTCCTGAGCCACCATTTTTTCTCTTGTGGGGCGGTCTAGTTGCTCTAGAGGGCTTAAAAAGGTATGCTGCGCTATCTCGTAGCGGACGCTTGCAGCGGGCACGCCGCCGGTGCACCTAAGGCGCGCCGAAGGCAAGCCCGTCAGCGTCCCAAAGGCTCGAGGCGCCGGAAATGCTGTTCATTTCTCTGGGGAAACTAGAGGTAAGAGCACTTTTAGGCTTAAATATAGTAGAGATAGCCTGATGGCGTTTGGCAGTCAGACAATGTGTTGTACAACAATGAATGTATCTGCTGACTCTGACCAATTGATATGTAACATCTGTCATTGGAAGGCAGCCCCTAGAGGTGGTGAGGGATGGGTCTCTGGGATAAATTATCATATCCTCGGTCACAAACTCCCTTGAATGATGTGATGCTTATTAATGCCAGGTCTAAGAGGAAACATGAATTTCAACATTATGACCTCCTTGTGGAAGCCAAGCCGGATGTCTTGTTTATCACTGAAACCTGGCTCCACGAGGGATCAAATCCTAGTCTTGCAAATGCTATACCCCCAACTATATGATAATCAGTAATAGAGGTGGGGGGGTAGCAATTATATACAAGAACTCTCTCCCTTGTTCGACTATACCCATCTCTGACTTGGAGGGAGCGAAAGGCTTAGGATTTCATCTGTCAATCTCCGCCCACCAGTCAGTTGCCGGGGTGATTATATATCGACCACCAGGGCCGGCTGGTCTCTTCTTAGAGTCCATCGGCCATGCCATAGCACTCATTGCCACTAGATTTAGTCTTTGTGTGGTCCTTGGAGACTTTAATCTTCATTTTGACCAAAAGGAAGACCCAGAGACCAAGAAGCTATGCGAATCTTTGAATATTTTTAGCATGGCTCCGTATGTGATGTCTCCTACTCATGAAAGGGTCACATTTTGGACCAGATTTTTTTCAACACATAATATTGACCTAGACAATCCTTTCCCTATTATTTGGTCCGACCACTTTCTGCTTACATTTTGGCTGAAAAAAGAGCTAATTAGGGCCAGGTCTTATGGTATGCAATTAACGAAAGAATTTAGATCTTTTAAGCTAATCACGCCCGACTCTTTGGCTGAAATATTAGACCATCATCCTATTCTTGTGGAGGGGTCTCTAGAAGACGCGACTTTTGCTCTGGAAAGCTGGCTGCAGAAATGGACATTGCACCTTGCTCTGCCTAAGATGCGAAGGGCTGCACAGGGCGATTCCGCTGCTCCTTGGTTTACCGAGGCATGAGAAAAAGAAAAAGTGCTTATAAATGCCGGGAGTGCTTATGGAGGAAATGTTTTGACCCATTGAGTAGAGACACCTACAAACAGGCACTTAAAGCGCACTACGTAAAAGTGCGTGATGAGAAAAAAAGTTTCCTGGCTACAAAATTGCCTATGCCAGAAACAGTAGTAGGGAACTTTTTAAGATTGTGAAATATTTTGCTTCCCCCAATGTTACCCAGAGTCTTTTTATTCCTACTTGTGAATGGACGAATCAGATTGCTAAAAAAAAATTGACAAGATTAAGACCATCCAAGACACATTTGTTATGCCTACTTGTGTGAATCAGGACGAAGTGTTAGACTCTAAAGAATACTTTAGGGAGGAATTACTTCTGAATTTTCCTCCTGTTTCTTTGGATACCTCTCTTACTATTATGAAGGCGTTAAAGTCTGGGTCGCCCACGGACCCCTGTCCCGCGAAAATAGTAACATCTGTTGCTGAGGTTTTGAATCCAGCTGTAAATCAAGTCCTGAACCTTTCCTTGTCTAATGGGAAAGTCCCAGCGAGGTGGTAACAGGGTAACATTCTCTCCCTTCTGAAGAAACCCTCAGCTGACCCAGCAGTAGTTAGTAACTATAGGCCCATCACACTGCTCCCTTTCTTTGCTAAGGCATTGGAGAAGTATGTGAATATGGTGATCACAGACATTATTAAGGCCTCAAATGCTCTCCATCCCAGTCAATCGGGTTTCACAGAAAATTATAGTACGGAAACAGCCTTATTGGCAGTCAGTGAAAGTATCAAAGCCACCCTTGATAGAGGAGGTAAGGCATTTTTAATACTGCTGGACCTCTCGGTGGCTTTTGATAATGTGCCCCATGGACGACTCCTACAGAGACATAGGGAATGTGGCTTCGGGGGCATCGTTCAAAGGTGGTTTTCATCTTTCTTGGATGGTCGTCAGCAATCTGTCTGGTCCCCACCTTTTTCAGCTGATATTCCTTCGCTGAATGTCGGAGTGCCTCAGGGCTCGGTTTTGAGTCCAACTCTTTTTAATATTTATATGGCACCACTGGCACCTCTAGCGGAGATACTTGGGGCAAAGGTCATAACCTATGCCGACGATTCCCAACTATTGTTTACATATGAAAAAGATAAGCAGTTTAATGAAAGTATAATACACCAATGCCTGACTAATGTGTTTGATTGGTTTTGACAGAACCAACTATCATGCAATTCCGCCAAAACCGAAGTTGTCTTTTCTGGACACACCCCGGGTGATGAATGGCGGAATTGGTGGCCCCAGGATCAACCTTCTCCGCCCAGTCCTTTCACCATTATGAAAAATCTCGAAGTCATGCTCGATTCGGATCTTTCTATAGAATCGCAGGTTCAATCTGTGGTTGGCATGTGTTTTAGGCTCCTTAAAATGATGAGGAACTTCCTATTACTGCTGCCACTGTCCCATAGGAAGACTGTAGTCCAAGCCCTGCTTATGTCAAGGCTGGATTACGCAAATGTATTATACCTGGGCATCCCAAATTATTTATTGGGCCACTTACAGGTTGTGCAAAATGTGGCAGCCAGAGCGATCTCTTTGGTCAGGCCTAGGACTCACATGGCGAGTCAATTGAAAACCCTACACTGGCTCTCAGTGAAAAATAGGATTGATTTCTAGTCTCTTGTGCTGGCCTTTAAGGCCCTTCATAAAAGTGGAGCTCAGTACATCAGAAAGAGAATTACGCCTCATATTCCTGCCAGGACTTTGAGGTCGTCGGCCCAACATCTGTTATTGGTGCCAACATTCTTAAGGACCAGGAAGGGGGGATGCTCTTTTCAGGTGGTAGTGGGCAGATTGTGGAATTCACTGCCTCTTTCCCTTAGACAAGAATCAGAGCTTCTCAGCTTCAGCGCCAAATTAGGACCTGGATGTTTCATCAGTAAGTAAGCTGTGTAGGACCGTGAGTGACGGAGGTCTCTCTCTTCAAGGCGGTTCTTCTCAGCGCCGGGAAACTCCTTGGAGTAGCCACTCTTTACAAAACCCCCATAACATTAACATTAACATTAGCATGTACAGGAAGGTATCCCTTCCTGTACATAAACAAACCTTTTTTTACAATGCCATTTTGTAACTTACATGGTGCTGCATGAAGCAGCACACAGGTAGGTTACAAAATGGCATTTTAGGTTTGTTTATGTACAGGAAGGGACATAAACAAACCTCCCTGCTCGCAGACACCCTTGCACTCCATTGCAAGGGTGCCTGCGTTGACGTCAAGTCGTGAGACTTAGCACCATCGCAGGGGGAAATGCCAGGCTGCAACATATCCTTGGTAATATGGTGCAGCCTGGAGTTTCCAAAGTGGCGATGAGAGGCGTTAAGCCAAGGAGGCTAATGCCTCTCACCGCTACTTCCTAGAATGTATGCCCCTAAGAGTGATGGAATGTAGTTACTTCAGCTAAACAAAAGCCATAACAATAACAGAGCTATTTTAATGCTGTCACTATGTGCAATACAATTGAGACACAAACCCGGAATTGACAATAGTCCCTTGGAGTCAAACTGAATGCCTAAATAAGTGAATTTAATAACCCGCTCTATACTATTACTCCCTATATAGAGCCTCATCACACTTTTCTTGTCCCCACCCATTGCCAAAATAAAAGTCTTTGTTCTATTTACATGCAGATCCAAATCCACCATAAAAGCCGACTAAATAGCTATGGATATTTGCCAGACGATCGGGGTTCTGGCCATCAGTACCACATCATCTGCGCATAGCAGGATTGGGATAGGGATAGAGGTGGCGTAAAGAATGTCCATGCTTTTATTAATCAAAACCGTATTTAAACTGTTTGGTGCACTCCCCTTGCCTTCCATAGCGCACTACCACTCCTTCCTCCACGTACATTTGTACAATTATCTCTACTTCCACTCCAATGGCCTCCATAATGGACCACAGTTTACTCTGGGCCAAACAATCAAAAGCTGCCAAAAGATCCATAAAGGCCAGATGAAATTGGCCTTTCTTTGCTCTGGCATATTTTGAAGCTAATAGCGATAAATTCAGAAATTGATCAAGTGTCCAATCCATATTGTACGTCTGCTAAGATAATATTTTCATCCGCTCACTCTTCCAGCCTGTTAAGCAAAAGTCTGCCCATTAATTTTGCTGAACTATCAATTAGTGACTGGGGGGCGGAGCTTGCTCAGAAATGAAATGGCCGCCTGAGCGCTGAGCTCTCCCGGGACATCGGCTAATCCTTCAATAATCTTGCAGCTAACGCAGCTGCTGTTCCCCGTAAGGCAGCGCTAGACCGGAGGTGAGGTGAGCGGTGTGGGCTGCCGTAACCTGACGACGGTCCGGAGCAAGAGAAGAGCCGATCGGACGCCGACTTGCATCGCGGCAACAAGGCCGCGGATCCCCGGCATGGAGTAGCGGGAGCAGCCGAGTGACGTCCCTCGACCTGCGGCATCGGTACCGGCGGAGGTGGCGGCCGGAAGTGGCAGCCCGAGAACGAAGTGGCGCTGATTGCACTAGCCCGGCGAAGTGACGACGTGGGGTCAGTGACTGTTGCGAGAGTGAGCCATCCCGTCTTGTGAGGCGGTGAGGGTCGCACTGCAGAGCTGGAGTGGGGAGCACTGCGAGGAGCCTATGCACAAGGGCGAACACGTGGCGGCACTGGAGACAGCTTGCTGAGAGGCGGTCAGTGGGGAACTGCTTGGTGTGCCTAGCTGCCGCGGACGCCCATACAGTCACCCTGCCTTGATCCTGTGGCGCAAATTGAGGTTTGGGGTCTGCCGGCTTACAGAGTACAGACAACCACGCGCAGACCTGCGGGGTAGAGATTGCCATTGCCTGGCGCGGTGCAGAGAGAGTCACTCTAAACTCGGAGTTGTTAGTGAGGCTCGCGGCCTGAGCTAATTGGACAGTCCCTGCTGGCCCCCCCCGGATGACGGTCCACGCGGTGGTGGGGTTGGGCCCACGTGACCACAGGTAGTGCACGCAATATGTCTATTTGGCTGCTTATGCCCTGACTGCCTGGTAGGGACGGGGGAGCTGCGCTACTGGTGGTCTGTGACTGGAGCCTTGGACCTGAAGCATTATGAGGTACGTGAAGGGGACACATCGGAGTGGACACAGAGGGCCCGGTTGGTCAGCATGGGTAAGGGGGACAAGACCCAGACGAGATTGACCTTTGAACAAAAGCAGGCGAAATCGCAAGACCCCGCAGCGGACAGGGGAACCAGAGGCGCATTGCATTTCCATGATGAGGAGGAACCCGATATCCGCAGCATGATGAGAGCCATGGAGAAGTCCTTGCAGGGCGGAATCACGTCTCTAGGCGCGAAAATGGATGCCCTAACCTATCGTATGGACAGGATGGGGGAGCGCCTGGACAAAAACGCGGAACGTCTCGACATGTCCGAGCGGCGCATTACGGAGGTGGAAGAGGCGCATACTGCTATGGATACCGACAACAAGCAGCTGGGGAAAGTCCTGAGAGTCTTGCAGGATAAGATTCGAAGCGCGCTCTCGGCGCTGTAATTTGCGCCTGGTAGGCCTACCGGAGACCAAAGCTACGGGAAATATGGAACAGTTTATGGAAAAGTTACTTGTGACATTGCTGGGCGACCAAGTCTTCTCTGCTATGTTCGTGGTGGAGCGAGCGCACAGGGCACTGGGACCTCGACCGCCGCCGGCACGGCACCGCACCCGATCATCGCAGAATTACTCAACTATCGGGATCATGATGCCGCCTTGAGGGTCGCCCAGGAGAAGAAGGTGCTACGCTACGAGGGCTCGGAGTTGGCCCTATATCCGGACTTTACTGCCAGAGTTCAGGAGGCACGCAAACACTTTGTACCGCTCAAACGACAGTTGAGAGACATGGGAGTGGATTATGCGATGTTGTACCCGGCGAAACTCCGTGTCAATCGTCAGGGCCGATCACATATTTTTACGGACCCTGCTAGTTTGCAAAAAGCCATAAAGACCTGGGGGAAAGAGCGAGGTCCCAGCCCAGAGCAGACCAATTTAGAGGATCCGGAGGGGTCGACGCTGGATAAACAGGACTGAACAACAAGGGCTGGTAGCTATGAGAGTGTTGTGTGATATAGGGGGTGGTAGGACGGTGTGCCAATTTTTGCGGAGGGTACGTTCATATGTACAGATGCACTACTGCCTTGCTCCATGTTGCTGAGAAGTTGATTCCTGACAGGGGCAGTTGGGATCCAGGGGGCTTCAGGGACTGGACCTAAAACTATTGCTCCTATAGGCGAGGCAGATGGGAACTTTGGCAGCGTTGAGACTATGTGGGCATGATATTCTCTGAGACATGTTTGACTAAGTCACGGGTATAATGTTTACATAATCGCAAAAGTGGTCAGTGCATTATTGCATAAGGAATGGGGAACAGTTAAGTTGTGGATTAGGAATGATATTTGCAGAGCGCTATGCTGCATATTTGATTAAGGTGTTGGGGGGCCAGCGCTGGGTGACTCAATTGCTTACAATTTGATATCGTTACCACTTGAAGAGCCACCTCCGCTCACGTGTGCCTGGCACTGATTTCAATACCTTCTCCATGTTGATTGAGGGTTCGGGGGGGTTGGTGGGGGGGATTGGATTGGGGATACATGCGGTCATGGTGGGGGAGGTCTGCTGTGGGTGGGGGGAAGGGGGTGTTGCTGGGGAGGTAATGCAAGGGGGGTATGGTTTGGAGCGAGTTGTTTGGTGCGTAGTTGTTGCAAGCTTGGCTGGCACTGTTATATTGTTGATACGTGAAGGATTACATGGCATAATTGATGTCACGTGAAACGTCTGATTCCACTGATTGTGAGGGCGGGTTGCGGGTCATTACTTGGAATGTCAGGGGGTTGAATGATCATCGAAAAATGCGTAAGGTCCTGAACTATCGATACAGGCATAAGGTGGACCTGGCTATTCTGCAGGAGACTCACCTCCCAAACACCAGCCCTATCCTCAAGTTGAGGGCGCTTGAGGGCAACATAAATGCGGCAGGGTTTACCACACATGCAAAGGGAGTGTTAAGCTGGGCTAACCCCAGGTTGTCTATTGCCCTGACTTTGCTCCGAGAGGACCTGGACGGTAGAGATGTTATATCTAAGTGTAGTGGGCGGGGTGTGGATTTCTTACTTGTAAATGTCTATGGGCCTAATTAGGATTGTCCTGAGTTTTTTGGTGACCTAGCTAGAACTATATCTCAGTATGGTGATGCTCAGATATTGCGGGGAGGGGACCTCAATGTGATCAGAAATGCAGAGTTAGACCGCTCAGCGGGACCGCCCAGACAGCCTACTGCGGCTGCAAGAAGAATAGACGAAATGATGGTGAGCCTGGATATATGTGATATGTGGCAAATGCGCAATGTAGGGAAAGGGGGCTACATGCAATATTCAGCGTTCCATGATATACACACGCGAATTGACTATAGGTTTGCATCTACCTCATTGATTAGTCAGGTGCGGCAATGCATAGTGTTGCAGTGTACCCTCTCAGACCACTCACCTTTGCTCTTAGTTCTGAAGCCACCCATGAGGAGTATTTCACCGTTTACGTGGAGATTCCCCCCATACTCTTTGCTAGACCCGTTATTCTGAGAAGAGATGACTGAGGCCATCGATACCTTCTTCGACACCAAGGCTGGCTCAGTGGATAGATTCCAGACACTTTGGGAAACTTTTAAAGTCTACATCTGGGGCATACATTCAGGGGTGCTGCGGGCGCTCAGGGGGAGGCTGGCGGAGCTCGAGAGGAAACTACGAAACCTGGAAAGGGACAGGGAGGAAGGGGGAGGTGAGAGAGTGGAAAACGAAATAAAGACGCTTCTGCTGGAGTATCAGGAAACGGCGGATCGGGAAGTGAAAAACCTTGGAAGTATGCCACGGCACGCGCGTATGGGGAGGGAGAGAGGCCTGGATCAGTCCTTGCTCGGCTGATGAAGGCTAGGTGAGGTAAGACGCAAGTGACAGAGATCAAGGCGTAAAATGTCGATCTCCTGACAGAGGAGGGAGAGGTAGCTGAGAACTTCTGGCTGAAGGAATCAAATTAAATACTAATGGACTATACTCACCAATAGCCCATACATCAATATCAGTAATAATAATTCAGTCGGCAATGGAGAAGGTTCAATCGTTTATTCATCAAATACAAGCCCTGATAGGGGAGCCTCAGTCTACACGACCCTCGGAGGTGCGCAGAGGAGACCGACTACATGCATAAGATACAAAGCATATATACGTTTCATACATCCCACAATGCCACCTTACAAGGAAAGATGCAACTTGTCAGTAAGCCAAAAGGAATACCCATATATGGCACAATTGATTGCAAATAGCCTAGGCTTTAGCTATTCCGGGGGCAGATCAGTAAGGTGCCTCCCTGCCTATCTGTAGCCCGGGGAGTACAGGAACGGGCTCTGCTAGAATGTGCGCATCCCACAAGAAGGGCAGGTGTGACCTTGGGTTTCCCTGAGCTTCAGACTAACGAGTGAAGTGGATGGCCAAGTCAGCCATCACGGATTCATGCGGAAAGCGTAATCACGTGGTTTCAGGGAAACAGTATTTGCACACGGAGAAACAAAACAAAATGGCTCCGAACATATCAATAGGTGCAAGCAAGCTAAAAGTGAATTATTGGTTAATGTGTAACTATAATGAACTCCTAAACATATAATCATATGGTTATGAGGTTATATTGTATATATTAGGCCAATAACATGTGCTTATCGAATTTAGATCCCATCAGACGGCCCTTTTGGCCTACTATAGCCAATATAACCAGATTCATTCCACGAAAACTCCCTCATCGATCTGCCTAAGATCTGAAACCTCCTTCTGAATCATCTGCTTCTCAACTTTGGCCTGACGAAAGAAGTTTAAAGCGGACGTTATTCTTGTAGCACAGAAAGAGCAGCAAGCTGGGCCACACTGGATACATAGGCAGCAAGTAAATATTACTCCAAAGTCTCCAGCAAGCACCATAAATATTTTCCAACCCCAGGTAGCTAAAAGGCCCCAAAACCAACTACTAAGGGACCAGGTACCGTTGTCCACATGCGCTTCACTGGCCAATCGATGTAGTTTCTGTATTGCAAGATGGATGGTAGGGGCCGAATCAGGGATAAACACACAGCAAGAGCTGCCGATCACACGACAAGCTCCGTCCCTATCTGCGAGGATGACGTCAAGAACCATCCGGTTCTGAAGTGAAACGAGCCTCGTCGCCTGAAGTTCCACGGTAATATTCGTGAGGATCCCAGTGGTGGTCTGGACCACGTTTTCCACTATTCTAGACAAACGTCTTATACTACGACTATTAAACATGGGACCCCAAAAGGGGGTGAGACCTTTGGCCAAATCCTCAAATTGCTGCAGGGAGGTATCTGTTTGATCGGTACCTTCAGTATCAAAGCTCCTAATATTTCGGTTAGACACTATCCCCCTTCGAACCAACTGATGTGTCATGTGATAATCAGGTGGGGCAATATAAACTGGAGGGTAGAGAAATGAGAGATAGCAACGGCCTGCCCATCCCCTTGGGAGCCATGTATACGCGTTCTCGCCACACACGAAGTACACATCTGGAGGGGTAATCATAGGTGGGGTGCTATATACCTGCTGGGTGTAAGTATAATTACATCTACTCTTTCCTATCTTAACTTGGCCCCGTCCTTGTATGCAAAAGGGGGAGGTGGTACTAATAATGGGGATTGGCAGGGCTTTGTCATTCGTAACATTTCGTTCTTTAAAATGCTGAAAATACATAGTGTAATTTAAAAGTTCAAAATCCTGCATTTCTTCCTGTAACCAAGTCATATTCTTATAATCAGTACATACATTCATACAAGCGTTTGGATCTAGGGACCCCTCTCCTCCATTTCCTTCTGCATCAAATCCTTGATGTTGTTCTATATACTTCAAAATGGCCTCATAATCTCTTTCAGTGTATATCTTTGGTTCAGCTACATAATGAGAATACATTAATGACAATAATTGAAACCAGGCTTCACAACTAGCCAAATAAGACATTGGCAAGGAAATGAATAATTTGGGCTGGTGCATTACTGAAGGAAGTAGACCACAGACCAAACAATTTGTTTTGTTCGTGGTACTGTGAGTTTGATGTAACATTTCAATAAAAGCATTTTTCACATAAGTTTCTCTATGTCTAGCTTTGTGAGGGGGAAAATAATAAAAGAGATGTTCTTCTGGGGCCACTGTACTGCCTATCAGTTGTTGTACAGGGTGCTGGAACTCTAAATATACAAATACACACATTAAAATCACTGTAATTATAGCAATAAAAGCAACGAATGCCGCCTTCACTCTGGTGGGCCATCCGGAAAACAAATGCATATTATCCACCTATCGTCGAGGAGCTAGTGGCCTTTCATCCTCCATTGCAAATCGGGCAAAAGGAAAAATGCTCTCTATAAGTCCAGATCTAACTCGGTCCCTCTCTATAAGTCCAAAAACTATCTTTGTATCCACAAAGCACGCACGCCACCAGAGGGGTTCTTCTTCCCTATGTCCGTTTAGAGCCTCACAGGTAGACTCTTATCATTCATCCAAAAGGGAACAACTTTTTCTCCTCCTGTGGAACAACCGCAGCCCTTAACTCAGTCTTTCTTTCTGAACAGAGCTAGCACAGTGTTCCAAGCTCTCAACGTGTTCAGTCCAGTGTCTCGCTCAGTACCCCAGTAAATCTATCCGATGTTTCTTAACTCAAGTCTTTCTCTAGCTCCTATCATGTGAATCTGGGGTACCATGCTGTTCTCGGGGCCGCAGGTCGTATTTACAGCGACCAGGCAGCTCCTGGTCAAAAAACAACTCTGTTGCAAGAGCATCAGATGCATTCGAACCCTGTAATGCACCTGCAACAACGGCCTCCGCTGGTTGAGCCACCGCCCTTTCACCTGGGGCAGCACTTCACTCGGCGGCCCCTTTTCTTGGGCGTCTGAAAAGGGAACAAAGCTCTGCAGCTATTCTCCTTCTTGGCTCGAGATTCCTTCGCGGTTTTGCAAATCAAAGGGCAAAGGGAGCGGCAGGCGTTTCAGGTGGCTTATATGGATGCAGTGCTTGCGTCCATGCACTTTCACCGCCGACCTCGTTGCAAGGATGATTTGGTAGGGTTCGGACCACTTCGGTTCCAAACTTGATTTCCGTTGATAATTCCTCACCAGGACCCACTGGCCCGCCTCCAACCGATGACCAGGACCCTCTGGTAGCGGCCGCAATGTCTCGGATACCTGTTGATGAATAGAACGCAGATCTTTAGTCAAGGCATACAAATAGTCTGTCATCAAAGGATAATCAATATCTCTAAAGGATCTCGGTCTAGGAACTCCCCACACATTAGCAGGACAGCCAAAAATTACTTCATAAGGTGACAACCCAGTCCTCGTGTGTGGAGTTGTTCTCAGGGACAATAACGCTAAAGGGAGTGCATCGGGCCACTTTAATCCAGTACTGGCACAAATTTTGGCCATTTTTTATTTCAACGTGCCATTATATTTCTCAACAAGACCAGCTGACTGGGGGTGCCTGGCTGCATGAAATTTTGACTTAATCTGCAAACCGTCACAAACACTTTGAACCAACAAGGAGTTAAAATGTGTTCCATTATCAGACCAGATAATCCGGGGCAAACAATAGCGTGGGAAATATTCCTTAACCAGGGCTTTTGCAGTTGCAACTGCAGTGGCTTCCTTGGTGGGGTAGGCTTCGACCCATTTACTGAAAGCACAAACCACCACCAATACATATTTCAAATTGTTCATTCGTTCCATTTGTATATAATCAATTTGTATAACCTCAAAAGGCAGGGACTGTGGTGCAAAGTTTCCACTCAGGACAGATTCTCTACCCCCGGGGTTGTAACGTAAACACACAGGGCAATATTTGACTACATGTACCGCAGTCTTAGGAATATTGGGATTATTCCAGACTGGGTCCAACACGGCACAAATACCTTTTGCTCCTATGTGGGCTGGGCCATGAGCCATGGTCACTACTGCATATACCAATGCATTCGGGAGTAGCCATCGCTGCTTCTCAGTTCGATCTATCCAACACTCATTTTTGTCTAATCTCCCTACTTCCTGCTCCCATCTCTGCATCTCGTCTATTGTAGCTCCTTTTTTGCAATTCTTTTACACTTTCAATGGTATTATCGAACACAGATGTTTCCGCCACCCACCGAGCTGAAGCACTAGGAAACATGGGAGTCATTTTAGTTTGAGCTGTTTCTTTAGCTATTGAGTCAGCGAAAGCATTTCCTTCCCCAGTAGAATCAATGACTTTTTTGTGAGCACTGCATTTAATGATGGCTACTTTTTCTGGTAGTGTTAAGGCAAATAACAGTCGATCAATTAACAGACCATGTTGAATTTTCTGACCATGTGTGGTAAAGAAACCCCTCTCCCTCCACAGCCTCCCGAAACTATGGGCAACCCCAAAGGCGTACTGTCTGTCTGTGAAAATATTTACCCTTAGTCCTTCACTCAATTCACATTACCGGTCACCTGAAAGACCTCCACTGGCTTCCCGTCAACAAGAGAATAACATTCCGTCTCCTCACCCACGCACACAAGTCCCTCTACAAACTAGGACCCAAATGCCTCAACACACGACTGTCCTTCTACACACCCACCCGCCAACTTAGATCCTCCAATCAAGCCCTCGCCGCAGTTCCGCGTATCAATAGATCCACCATGGGAGGAAGATCCTTCTCCTACCTGGCGGCCAAGACCTGGAATTCTCTCCCCACTCACCTCCGCCTTACACAAAACCACATTTCCTTCAGAAAGGAACTTAAAACCTGGCTATTCGATAAATAATGCACCCCCTCCCCCAAGCGCCTTGAGACCCTCTGGGTGAGTAGTGCGCTATACAAATTCCTGAACTTGAACTTGCTCGTAACAAGGCTATTAGTTCAGCTGCTTGGGCTGAGTGATGGGAAATCCTAGCGGTTTCCACCACCGTTTTCAAAGTTGTAATTGCATATGCAGCTGTTGCAGTACCATCTAGCACTTTAAAACAGGAACCATCTACATACAGCTCTCCTTGGGGTTCTGATAAAGGGGTGTCAGTAAGATCTACACGCCCTTTTGTTTCTTCTTCAGTTCTAAAGATACAATCATGAGTATCGCCCTTTTTAATCATTAGAAGGAAGAGGCAGTAATATTGCTGGGTTTAATGTTGCACATCTTTTAATCGTAATATGCGGTGCAAATAATGTTAACTCGTATTCTGTTAAGCGAGCACTTGTAAGGTGCTGGGTCTTAGTTCTATTTAACAGAATATCCACAGCATGCGGTACCATGACTGTGAGATCTGTGTTCAAGACTATACCTTCCGATTGTCGGATAGCCACCGCTACTGCCGCAGTGGCCCTCGGACAACTCGGCAGGGCCCGTGCAACAATATCCAGGACTGATGAAAAGAATGCACAGGGTCTCTGTTTTCCGCCGAAACCCTGTGTTAACACTGACAGCTAACAACCGTCCACCTCATGCACATAAAGTAAAAAGGCTTCCGGTAATCCGCGGTACCCAAGACAGGTGCAGAACATAAAGCAGATTTCAAAGAGTCAAAAGTTTCCTGACACTCATCCGTCCAGGGTAGGGGTTCATGCACATCTTTGGTATTTTTTATTTGATATTTATGTGTATTTATAAAGCGCAAACGTTCGCTCCCAAGGGAGCATCATGGCGCTGAGCAAACTGCAGAGGATAACTGAAAAGTGGGATGTGATGAGAGATAAGAACTAGATGGCAGCCAATACAGAGGTGTCTGATTGTTGGAAGACCCATGTCTTAAGGAGTTTTCTGAAACTATTCTCATTTTCAATAAGTCTAAGGTTGACTGGCAGGTTGTTCCAGGCCCTGGTCGCCAGGACGGTAAAAGATTTCCCACCTTTGGTCTTGTATTTGAATCTGGGGATCATGACAAGATTTGTCCCAGAGGATCTCAAACAACGCGGGGGGTTGTAGCGCGTGAAGCGATTTGCAAAATAGTGGGGTCCTATGTTATGCATGGATTTGAAAACTGTAAGGAGCAGTTTGAAAAGAATTCTTTTATGCAACGGTAACCAGTGCAGAGATTTTAATGCTGCTGACGCTGATGACCTTCTAGGGAGTTGTAAAACCAGTCTGGCCGCTGCATGTTGTATGCTCTGCAGCTTTCTGAGGGTAGATTTTTTCACTCCGGCCATTAATCCATTGCAGTAATCGAGTCGGGAAAGAATTAAGGCTACCGCGACTGACTTTCTAGCTGCAATGGGGAGGAAATCAAAACATTTCTTAAGAGATTTAATTAGGCCAAAACAGCGACCAGCAGTGATCCTAACATGGTCATCGAAGGAAAGGGATGAATCGAATTGTACGCCCAGGTTCCGAGCTGAGGATACTGCACTGGGAGGGGCCTCTGATCCTAAGGGCCACCAGTCTTTCGGACGGAAAGACAGATTTTTACCCAGTGGAATGATTTCTGTCTTGGCACTATTGCATCTTAGGTGGTTTGTATTTAACCATTTGAATACATCGGAGAGACAGTTTTTGAATCGTAGGTCTGCGTCCGTCCACTGTTTGTCAATAGTGACGACCAATTGGGTGTCGTCAAATACAACAAGGGTTTAGAGAGGAGTGAATAGTTAGGAATCCATTGACGACAGTAAGAGGTTATGCCAAGAAAAGCACGAACATCACGTTGGGTACGAGGTACAGACATATTAGTAATTACAGATATTCTCTCCGGAGTCAATCTTCTCCCCGCTTTCGACAGTAAGTGGCCAAGGTAGGTCACTTCCTGTCGACAATATTGAAATTTAGAAAGGGAGACTTTATTCCCTTTATCAGCCAAATGATTCAAAAACATAACTGTTGCTTTTTTACAACCTTCCTCCGTATCGGAGGCCACCAAAATGTCATCCACATACTGGATAATTGAATTTCCTGCTGGCAAAATTAATTCATCGAGGACTGCTTTCAAGGCCTGACTATATAGGCTAGGACTTTCTGTATAGCCTTGGGGTGCACGCGTAAATCTGAAGCTTCGGCCTCCTAATGAGAATTCGAAGATATGTCTGCTATCAGGATGAATCGGAATGCTGAAGAAAGCATTTTTCAGGTCAATTACTGAAAAATACTTTGCTGTGGGAGGAATCATTGTAAGAATCGCCGTAATATCTGGTACCACTGGGTACTGTGGGACCACTATTTTGTTGACCTCTCGAAGGTCAATTACAAAACGATATGCAGTTTTATAATCTGGGGCACCGTCAATCGGTGTCTTTTTGTCAGAACCCCAAGTTTCTAGATCGGTGTGTTAACACGGTCTGGCGGAAACAGTAAACAAGCTAATTTTCAGGGGAAACTATGGACTGAACTAGTTCGCCAATGGAACCTAAGGATGGCCACTGACGCATTGCGGAGTCAGCGGTCTAGTCTTTCACCGCAGTAATTATAGAATGCTGGTGAAGCGCGCAAGTGCAGAGAACTGCGCACTTCACCTGATTCCTTGCCTGAGGCGGAACGTTTTTCGTGTTTGGAATTCTGAGAGACCCGAGTTAGCCTTACCCTTCAGGAAGGCCCTTAGTATAGGTTCCTAGTTTTAAGCTTAACCATATTCCGCTATTATTTCCCTTCCCCTGTCCCCCTTTTGGTATCCCGCACTCGCTTTCCCTAACCTTCCCAAAAGAACCGTGCCGTTCAGTCAGTCGGCATTCTTGAGAGCTCTAGTGGCGAAGAGTTGAATTGCTCCGAGGTAGTTTTCGGCTGGTAACAGCGGAGCCCGGCGAAACTTCAGGAACGGAGCTGAGAAGAGAAAGAAAAGAAGACGACAAAGCTAAGTGTTCCACTGGGTTACTAGCCCAAGTCACAGTGAAATAATGTAATTGAGTAGATAAAGCCTTACCTGAAATATTGTAGTTTTTGAATACCGAATGTCATCTCCTGAGAGCTCCATCTACAAAAGACCTAACGAAAGAAGTTCGAGTTAGAAGGACAACACAGACCCCAGTATAAGACAACTCAGCAAAACAAATTAAGTGTGTTTACTAAGACCCATAAGTTAGTACAGAAGACAATTAAAAGGAGAGTAAGACTAACCATATTATAAATCTCATTCTAGCGCAGAACAAATCTTACAAGAATAAAAGAAGAAAACTAACAGGCATCACAGAGTTAGATCACACAAAGAGAAAACAAAGTAAGTTGAGGAAGCTAATAATTAGGGAAAGGACAGGGATAGAGAAGGCACACAATATTAAGTGAGTTTGTGTTTTTACAGGAAGAATAATTGGTGAAGCCTGTAAGCACTTACATCTTGTGAAGAACGAAGGAAAATAGAAGAGCAACAGAGTTCTGGAATGGCAATGGTAGGAAAGTAAAAGAATAGATTAGAGTGTTAGAGTACATGGGTGGGTTACAGGAGAGTTATTAAAGTATTGTAAAATTCTTGCAGGTATTCTTCAAACTGAAGTCTGCTGGACGGGCTGCGAGAAGAACCACCAGAACTCTCTCTCTTCTCTCTTTTATTATTTTATCCACTTCCCCCTTCCCGCTGAAGTAGCATACTGGGAGACTTGTGGGTTCAAGCTCCCGGTTGCTGCTTGGTGGGATTTGGGAGCTAGCATCTCTGTTCCTGTGTACAAATATAAAAGTACTTAAGAGTCTGACAGAGTGAAGTGCCCAAGTTGCACCTTACACCCGAACAGAGATGGCCGAGGGGATAGATTTGCAGAGCCTTGGAACTATTTTAGATACCATACAGAAGGAGTTGAGCGCAGTCAGGGAGGAGAACCAAAATCTTAGATTAGAGGTTGTAAATTCGAGAAAAGAAACTGCGGAGCTGGCCCACCGACTGAGACAACCATTTGGTTCTGGGCTTGGTGGGCAAACCTCTGAGGCAACAGGCGCTAATAGAGTGACCTCTCAAGTTATTCACTCTTTGTCGCCAGTTATTCCCTTAGCCGCACCAGAGCGTTTTAGTGGAGACCCACAGAAGGCGCAAATATTTATCACACAATGCTCACTACACTTTATGTGCCGCCCTTTGATTTTTCCAGATGCGCAGTCAAGAGTCGTCTTTGTATTGTCGTATCTGAGCGGTGACGCAGCATCTTGGTCTTTACCGTTAATCACCAAAGATGACCCGATATTAAGAAATTATGAAAATTTCAAGGAAGAATTTCTTCGAATTTTTGATAGACGTCGAATCTCCCAAGCTGTCGACAACGAACTACTCGACCTGAAACAAGGAAACCGAGACGTGGTCTCATATCTGGCCCAATTCAATAAACTAGTGGTTGAAACGAACTGGCCGGAGAGCAAGAGGGCGGCAGTTTTCTATCGCGGACTTAAGGATGAATTAAAAGATGTGTTGGCTGGGATACCTAACAGACCTACAGAAGTATCTGCGTTAGTGGACCTGGTCTTGGAGATAGATTTTCGGCAAGGTGAGAGGAAGGGTGAAAGAAGAAAAGATTATAGACCGACAGTTCCTCGATTTGATAGGGTCAGATCGGAAGGAGGCAGAAGCTATGAAGGTCAACAGGGAACCGAACCGATGCAAATTGGAACAATCCGCGGTCCTCTCACCAAAGAAGAGAAGAAAAGAGAAGAGCCGGCAATCTATGCATGTATTGCGGATCAAGCGGTCACTTTGTTAGAAACTGTCCAAAAAAGCCCAATACAATGTACAAGCCGAAGGAAAACTAGAAGCACCACCTGTTGTCGGAGTTGAACTGGTGGATGCGACTCTGAAGAAAACTCCAGAAGAACATCAAATAGCGAACACCTTACAATCAGCAGCCCCTCATTTAATCTTACCTATGGAGGTGCGATTTCGAGACATCACATTAGTTGGAGTATCTGTAATGATAGATTCTGGGGCGACTGGAAATTTTTGTGATATAAAATTTGCAAGAGAAATGGGAATCCAATCTATTAAAAAATCCAAGAGTGAACCAGTCAGAGCCGTAGATGGGACAAACCTGTCATCCGGTCCCATAGTAAACCACACGGAATTGATCCATTTAATCTCTAATGAAGGACATGAGGAGAGAATTCAGTTTAATTTGATCGATGCCCCCCAATTCTAGCTGATACTAGGACTTCCTTGGCTCACTGAGCATAACCCAACAATTAACTGGAGTACTAGGACCATTCGGATGGAGTCTAGCTATTGTCGGGAAAACTGCTTTGGAGTACCGGAAAAGGAGCAAGAAACAAATCCTGCACACTCATTGTGTCTAGCTGGAGGGTCGGTCTGTGTGATTCACATCCAGGAGATTCCGGAAGAATATCAGGAATATGAGGAGGTGTTCAATGAAGTTGAGGCGGAACAACTTCCTCCACATCAAACCTACGACTGCAAGATCGAGTTAGAACCTGGCTCGAATTTGCCTTGTAGTCGAGTTTACGCCCTTACAGAGAAAGAACACCAGCACCTTCGGGAATATCTTGACAAGTATTTAGCCAACGGGTTCATCCGGCCCTCTCAATCCCCAGTCTCTTCGCCTTTGTTCTTTGTGCCGAAGAAGGAGGGGGATTTGAGAACCTGTATTGACTATAGAGCCATCAATAAGATCACTAAAAAGAACCGATATCCGTTACCACTCATATCGGTGTTATTGGATCAATTAAAAGGAGACAAGATTTATACAAAATTGGATCTGAGAGGGGCATACCATCTGGTGAGAATGAAAGAGGGCGATGAGTGAAAAACAGCCTTTCGGACAAAGTTCGGACTATTTGAATATCAAGTTATGCCACATAGCCTCTGCAACGCCCCGGCTGCTTTCCAATATTTCTTTAACGATGTGTTGAAAGAGTTTATCGATCAGTGCGCAATCGTGTACATAGACGACATACTGATTTACTCTGAAGACGAAGGGAGGCATCGAGACCAAGTCAGAGGAGTGTTACAGAAGCTAAGAGAAAACAGACTATTCGTAAAACTAGAGAAATGTGCCTTCAATGTCAACCAAGTAGAATTCCTGGGTTTCATCATTTCACCAACAGGAATACACATGGACCAGAAGAAAATCGAAGCGGTGATGGATTGGAAGCCTCCAGAGAGTGTGAAAGAAGTCCAAAGTTTTTTTGGATTCGCCAATTTCTACCGAAGGTTCATCAGTGAATTCTCACATAAGATTCTACCTCTTACCCGATTGTTGAAAAAGGGGTTTAAGTTTGAGTGGACTGACGATGCGGAGTCTGCCTTCCAGTCCCTAAAGAAAAGTTTTACGACTGCCCCGATCCTACAACATGCAGATCCAGCTGAGCCTTTCTATGTGGAGACGGACGCCTCGGATCAAGCTGTTGGAGGAGTCTTGTCTCAGAGAAATAAGTTAACGGGCCAGTTGCACCCGGTAGCCTATAGATCGAGAAAATTAACCTCGGCAGAAGTAAACTACACAATAACCGAGAAGGAACTATTGGCTATAAAAGACACCTTCAAGGAGTGGCGACATCATTTAATGGGAGCGCAATATCAAGTAACAGTGTTCACCGACCACCATAATCTGAAGTTTTTGAAAACGGCCAGAACCCTCACCCCAAGACAGTTACGTTGGTCATTGTATTTTGCTGAATACGACTTCGTGATAACTTTTCGACCAGGAGCACAAAACGGAAAAGCAGATGCCTTGTCCAGGTTAGGCACTGAGAACCAGAAAACTCCCTTAGAGAATCAGTTAATCATTCCAAGTGAGAGAATAATTGGAGCAATCTCATCTATCCACCTTGAACGAGGAATTTTAGAAGCAACGGATTCAGAGGCAATACAGAATTGGGCACGAGAAGGAGAAGACAGAAGGATTCTTCATCAGTTGGCTTATTTTCAAGAAAAACTTTATGTTCCTACTAAAGAACTGCAACAACAAGTTATAGAAGAATGCCATGATGCAAAATTAGCAGGTCATAAAGGTGAGGTAAAGACCAAAGAACTGATTAAGCGACACTATTGGTGGCCTAATATGTCCAAGGGTATTGAGGAATACGTGAAAACCTGTGAGATTTGCGCTCGGGGAAAATCAGAACGGCAGGCACCAAAAGGTTTACTCATGCCCTTACCAACAGCACCATACCCATGGCACACAGTTACCTTAGACCTTATCACTGATTTGCCACTTAGTCAGGGTCACAATACCATACTGGTAACAGTTGATTCCCTTAGTAAAAAGGCACACTTCTTGGCGCTAAAAGGGGCACCAACGGCTAAGCAGTTGGCTGCTCATTTTAGCAGTCAGGTAGTGAAAATACATGGAATTCCAAAGGTGGTGATATCCGACAGAGGCCCACAGTTCATTTCGCATTTCTGGAAATCTTTCATGAAAGGGTTGGGAAGCGAAGCTAGATTTTCCACCAGTTACCACCCGGAGACTGATGGTCAAACCGAGAGGGTGAACCAGGAGCTAGAACAATATTTGAGGTTATTCCTTCTCAAACAGGAAGGGAATTGGTCAGATTACTTATGGGCAGCAGAGTTTGCACACAATAATGCTAAGAATGTCTCCACAGGTTATTCCCCTTTTTACCTGAACTACGGGAGACATCCAAACTCCACCATTAGGCAAACTGATCTTTCTGTCCCAGCTGTTGAGGAGATAGTTACCCATTTAGATCAGGTACACCAGAGTGCTAAAGAAAATTTAGAATCGGCAAAAAGGAAATACAAGAGTTATGCAGACCAGAAAAGAAGAGTGGGCCCCCTCTTGGAGACAGGAGATCATGTTTGGCTAAGCACAAAGAACTTGAGGTTAAAAGGCAACCGGAAGTTTTAACCAAGGTTCATTGGTCCATACCCTGTGGAAGAAAAAATCAATCCAGTAACCTTTCGACTTACCTTGCCACCCAAATTGAAGGTTCACCCAATCTTTCATATCTCCCTGCTGAAGAAGGCCCCTAAGGAATTACGAGTAAAACTCCCCCCAAAACCACTTCAACTAGAGACTGGAACCGAATTTGAGGTTAAGGAGATAATAGACTCCAAAGAGCAAAAAGGGGAACTATATTACTTGGTAGACTGGAAAGGTTATGGACCGGAGGAAAGATCATGGGAGCATGAGACGGACGTTCACGCCCCTAGATTGGTTAAGATTTTCCACCAACGCTACCCCACCAAACCAGGGAGGAAAGAATCTACCTTGTTGGGGGGTACTGTCAGAACCCCAAGTTTCCAGATCGGTGTGTTAACACGGTCTGGCGGAAACAGTAAACAAGCTCATTTTCAGGGGAAACTATGGACTGAACTAGTTCGCCAATGGAACCTAAGGATGGCCACTGACGCATTGCGGAGTCAGCGGTCTAGTCTTTCACCGCAGTAATTATAGAATGCTGGTGAAGCGCGCGAGTGCGGAGAACTGCGCACTTCACCTGATTCCTTGCCTGAGGCGGAACGTTTTTCGTGTTTGGAATTCTGAGAGACCTGAGTTAGCCTTACCCTTCAGGAAGGCCCTTAGTATAGGTTCCTAGTTTTAAGCGTAACCATTTTCCGCTATTATTTCCCTTCCCCTGTCCCCCTTTTGGTATCCCGCACTCGCTTTCCCTAACCTTCCCAAAAGAACCGTGCCGTTCAGTCAGTCGGCATTCTTGAGACCTCTAGTGGCGAAGAGTTGAATTGCTCCGAGGTAGTTTTCGGCTGGTAACAGCGGAGCCCGGGGAAACTTCAGGAACGGAGCTGAGAAGAGAAAGAAAAGAAGACGACAAAGCTAAGTGTTCCACTGGGTTACTAGCCCAAGTCACAGTGAAATAATGTAATTGAGTAGATAAAGCCTTACCTGAAATATTGTAGTTTTTGAATACCGAATGTCATCTCCTGAGAGCTCCATCTACAAAAGACCTAACGAAAGAAGTTCGAGTTAGAAGGACAACACAGACCCCAGTATAAGACAACTCAGCAAAACGAATTAAGTGAGTTTAATAAGACCCATAAGTTTGTACAGGAGACAATTAAAAGGAGAGTAAGACTAACCATATTATAAAGCTCATTCTAGCGCAGAACAAATCTTACAAGAATAAAAGAAGAAAACTAAAAGGCATCACAGAGTTTGATCACACAAAGAGAAAACAAAGTAAGTTGAGGAAGCTAATAATTAGGGAAAGGACAGGGATAGAGAAGGCACACAATATTAAGTTAGTTTGTGTTTTTACAGGAAGAATAATTGGTGAAGCCTGTAAGCACTTACATCTTGTGAAGAACGAAGGAAAATAGAAGAGCAACAGAGTTCTGGAATGGCAATGGTAGGAAAGTAAAAGAATAGATTAGAGTGTTAGAGTACATGGGTGGGTTACAGGAGAGTTATTAAAGTATTGTAAAATTCTTGCAGGTATTCTTCAAACTGAAGTCTGCTGGACGGGCTGCGAGAAGAACCACCAGAACTCTCTCTCTTCTCTCTTTTATTATTTTATCCACTTCCCCCTTCCCGCTGAAGTAGCATACTGGGAGACTTGTGGGTTCAAGCTCCCGGTTGCTGCTTGGTGGGATTTGGGAGCTAGCATCTCTGTTCCTGTGTACAAATATAAAAGTACTTAAGAGTCTGACACTTTTTCAGAATCGGCAAAATTGGGTTGTTACAAACATTAGCTGCTGTTTCTTCCACCACCCCTCTTTCACTGAGGTCACGAATAATGTGCATCAAGGCCTGTTCACCTTCTGGTGAAATCTTATACTGCGGAATGCGAGGCAACTGGGCATTTGGTTTCAACGTTATTGACACAGGGGCTATTCTTAACAGACTAACATCAGTATCCCCTGTAGCCCACAGTGTCCAGGGAATCGTAGAAAACTCAGGGGGTCGTGTTTCATTTTTAGCAAAATACTGAGCAATTTTCACAGGTGGTTTCTGCATGGTCAGAAAAACACCATCAGGGGAACAATACATGTGTGCATGTAATTTCTTCAAAATATCTAAACCCAAAAGGTTTTCACCACAATTAGAGGTCAAGAGAAAAGGAGTATGCATAGAAATAGGGCCTATGGTAAAAGGCAGAGGTTTCGAAACGGGGCTTACCACCGGTATTCCAGAGAATCCTACTGATACATTGTTTTGGCCAGACAGAGCAGCCCCTGGGACCAGTGTGTGGGCAACCGAACTATTCATCGCCCCAGTATCCACTAAAAACTTTCCCGATGTACCCAACAATTCCCCTTCTACATAAGGTCCTTCTTGGTCAACTGGTACTGTAATATGGCCCCGCTCTGTCCATGGCTGTCTCATGCATAATCCTGTCCATCATACCTGTCATCCTGATAAGTCTCATTGTAGTACTGTCTGTTCTGGGGTCATCAAAATAATTGTGCCCTCTGCTTACTTGCTGAAGTAGCACTCTCGTTTTTAGATCCTTAGTCTTCTTCTCTGAATTTTCCTTACTCTCATTTTCACGATGCTCATAATATTGGGCCATGCTGAGGATGACGGAAGGAGCAGCCGTAGTCCAGGTACTCTCAGCCGATTGGAGACGGGACATAACCTCCGGGAGTAAATTTGTAACAAATCTATTCACAAATAAGCATACTCCTCCCTCGGTAGAGAGGTCCTAGCCGCTGAAATCTATAAAAACCTTTTCGAATCTAGTAAAGAAGTCCGAAACACTTTCATTTTTTTTTGCTTACATGCCGTTAATTTATCCCAATCTACTTTTCTAGGAGGGAGAAGAGTCTGCATATATGTAACAATTTTTCCTGGTACTGCTAATACTTCATCCCTGGGTTTTTCAACGGGCTTTCGTTCCTTATCCCAATTCTTTAATTGATCCCACGTTCCTCCCAATTCAGGAACATGGTCTGTGTCATGTATCTGCCTCCAAATATCTACTGGAATCAAGAGACCAAAAAATAGCTCCATATCAGCTATAGTCATGATGGCGGAGTTGGCAGCTTCAGTCAACTCCTTATAATAAGCTGTAGGATTTTTATGGGGATCAGGGAGCTGGGCTTTTAACGTGAGGACCTCACTTTGTTTCCAAGGAGTGTAGACCCATTGTTCCTGAAGACTAGCGTCTACTCGTGCCCTCGTGACATTGCCCCCATTATCCCTTATTTTAGGAAGTTCCGGGAAAAAGAGAGGATACACCTCTCTCATGGGGTGCTGCGCCCCCCATTCGGCACTTTTTCGGTGCATCCGTTCCCGATAATGCAAAAGCGTTGTCACATTCTGATATACTTCCTCAATTTGGAGATTACATTTACGAGCATGATCCCTGATATCACGCAGTATTTGAGGAGGCAATCCTTCCTCAAAACACTGTTCCCATAATGAAATCAATCGGATCGCCATGCTCTCTAGAGCCAGCTGCTGTGCAACGGGTTCAAAATCCTTCATGGTTCTCCAAATATCCTCCAAGGTATAAATAGGATTCCACATCCACTGGGACGCCTGAATTATAATAGCTCTCCTCTCCTCCAGTCCCAACAACGACTGAGTGAAAGCTCGTTGATCACTCAAGTCAGACAACGGTCGCTTGGGCGTCGCCCCCAGACTAATTGTATTTCGGAGATCTAAAGTAGTCTGAGTCGGAGGGGAGAGAAACACAGGGTGCAAGGGAGAAGGAACAGCCACGTCTGGCTGAAGGGATATTAAGGGTGAGGTAGTTTGTCGAAGAGAAGGAGGGGAGAGCGGAACATCATGTGCCGATCCACCAACGGGGGCTGTGGCGACCACCCCTACCTGTGGTTTGGCGGCCGAGACGGCTCCCGTCTGATCAGCTCGTAACAAGGGTACAGCTGGATAGAAGCCTTGCGGGGCATAAGGAGGAGGTGGTCGGGCTTTCAGCAATTCTTCTAATTCATCTCCTGTCTCTGGTCTAGCCACATAGCTTTTATCGGTCTCCAACCGAAACTGCCTATCCATCCGTTCAATACTTTCTTCCACCTTTCCCTTATCGTACGCCACTGCCTTCTGAGTGACTGTCTGACCCAATTTCACCCTCCCCAGCTTCTCCTCTCGAATTCGTCGTCTTTTTGCTTCCTTCAACCATAAGTTCAAGGAATCAAACATCGACTGACGGCTTTTCTTCATAAATAATTTATTCTGTATATAATTAATCTTTTTCTCATCAAAAGACCCCGTAAGAGGCCATTGTAAGTCCGAATTAGCTTTAGTATACTTGTTCCAAAGGGTATTGAATAAAATCGGCTGTAGACCATGTTTGACATACATACCGAAACTGGGACTGCCCTGAGGAGGGGCCGGCTGTCTTTCTTCAAGCCGTGTACCTCGCCGACAACATCACCCAAAACATATTTTGCTAAAACAAGACATTATGATGATATTTACGCGTTTTTTCTGTACAAAATCTCACAATACATGCCTACTTGGACGCGTCCCTTTTCACCAGCCACTCATACACTCTTCATTCAATCGTCACAATAAAGTGCTGTAAAACAGTGCAAGGCAAATACTGCTCAGAATTTATTCTATGCAAATGACGTCTTCAAATACGAACAGAGCCCGTCGCCTCCTGTTCGGGGAATCGATTCAAAAGAATTCCAGACCATCAAAATCTCACCAAAAGGAACAGTCATCAGACTGTTCTGAGAGCACCTGATAGGCGAACCACAAACCCTCTCACAGGCCATCCCATGGTCCTGTGCTGGTTGGGCCGGGCATCTGGGCACGCAGCTCCAGAACCCTCGCTTACCCAGTTGCTCCCAGGGCTTTCCCGGACGGGGTTCGGCCGAGCGAGTAACGCCGTACTCCGCTAAGGCATCAGGTGTAGTCTCAAATGTTCACCAAACAAGCCCGTGAGGTATCCACCCGTGCAGCCCCTTCGCCAGAACGGTAGATCCTCAGATTCCCTCGTAGTCCGACTTCCCCGGCCACCTTCAAAAACAGTTAACTGTCGTCAAAAAGGAAACACTTCCTCTGAGCGTTCCTTATCCAATCCAATTACAAATGTCACTCACCTGGTGCACTCAGGTCGATTGCGAATTCTCCACTGCCGACACCTAGACAGACCGACACAGTCTGTTCTTCTCTCGGGTTAAGCCCGTAGGACTCCGGTGTAGGGTCTTCAATAGCTGGGAGGGATACTGGACTCGAGAGTGGAACGGCTTATTTTCTTACCGCAAACGGGTGTTTCAAATCAGGATCCTCTTTCTGTCCACCCACTCGGCCAGAACTCCTCCTTGTCCCGTCGCCCCTGTTTACAGGGGGGGACGACCCTATCGCGGAGTCCCGGCAGAGTCGCCAACTGAAGGAATCAAATTAAATATTAATGGACTATACTCACCAATAGCCCATACATCAATATCAGTAATAATAATTCAGTTGGCAATGGGGAAGGTTCAATCGTTTATTCATCAAATACAAGCCCTGACAGGGGAGCCTCAGTCTACACCACCCTCGGAGGTGCGCAGAGGAGACCGACTACATGCATAAGATACAAAGCATATATACGTTTCATACATCCCACAATGCCACCTTACAAGGAAAGATACAACTTGTCAGTAAGCCAAAAGGAATACCCATATATGGCACAATTGATTGCAAATAGCCTAGGCTTTAGCTATTCCGGGGGCAGGTCAGTAAGGTGCCTCCCTGCCTATCTGTAGCCCGGGGAGTACAGGAACGGGCTCTGCTAGAATGTGCGCATCCCACAAGAAGGGCAGGTGTGACCTTGGGTTTCCCTGAGCTTCAGACTAACGAGTGAAGTGGATGGCCAAGTCAGCCATCACGGATTCATGCAGAAAGCGTAATCACGTGGTTTCAGGGAAACAGTATTTGCACACGGAGAAACAAAACAAAATGGCTCCGAACATATCAATAGGTGCAAGCGAGCTAAAAGTGAATTATTGGTTAATGTGCAACTATTATGAACTCCTAAACATATAACCATATGGTTATGAGGTTATATTGTATATATTAGGCCAATAACATGTGCTTATCGAATTTAGATCCCATCACGGCAGTACTATGCAGATCTTTATAAAACCAGATCAATGGGGATGGATGACCAGATTAGGGAGTATTTGGAGTATATACAGCTGCCATTTCTCCGGGATACACATAGGGAGTTACTGAGGCATTCAATAGAGAAGGATGAAATGATAGAGGCGCTGAGCAGCATGTGAGCAGGGAGTGCACCGGGATCGGACGGCCTAACGGTCGCCTTTTATAAGGCATGCTCGGAACAGTTGCTGCCACACATCGCGGCTCTGTTTGATGACATGTTAGACACAGGCACAATGCCCCCGACGATGACGGAAGCGATCTTAGTCGCTATTCCAAAGCCGGGCAAAACACCGAATGAATGCAGTTCGTATCGTCCGTTGTCCCTTCTCAACTTTGATGCAAAATTGTTTGCGAAAATCCTGGCCACTAGATTGGCGCTGATGTCACATATTCCGGTGGCACCTGAGCAGGCTGGCTTCGTACCGTCTAGAAATTTAACATATAATATACGGACTGTATTTGGAACCATGCAACATGTTCGCCAGGAGAATAAAGCAGTAGCTGTATTCCTGGATATTGAAAAGGCTTTTGATTCGGTGGAGTGAGGGTTGTTACGTCAAGTGTTGGCGAGAATGGGCCTTGGGGGGGCGTTCCTGCACATGCTGGGCATTCTGTATCACGAACCAATGGCTCGAGTACGTATTGGTGATTTGGTCACTGCCCCGTTTAATATCACTAGAGGCACCAGACAGGGCTGTCCCCTCTCCCCGCTGCTACATGCTCTAGTGGCGGAACCGCTAGCCTGTGCGTTACGGGAATACCAATGGAACGAAGGTATCGGGTTCCCCACCTATAGAATTGTAGTGTCTACATATGCGGACGACACGCCTCTTTATGCTCGGGAACCGGATGAGAACTTGATGGCCGTTATTAGGGAAGTTGTTAGATTTGGTGCCCTGTCCGGTCTAAAAGTCAATTGGGAGAAGTCTTTGGTCTTTCCGCCCACGCCGGCTACAGTAGAGTTTGCAATGGACTACCCCCTTCGCTGGACGGTCGACTCGGTGAGGTATCTGCGTATCCGACTACATACGGAGACGGATATCGTCTCCTGGGAAAATTATGGTACTGCCATCTCTAAATTAGAGGACGATGCGGAACTATGGATTCGGCTCCCGCTGTCGCTGGTGGGGCTTATATCGCTTATGAATTGGTTGTATTACCCGACTCCTCTTTCTCTTCACTAATATTCCCCTGGTATTGCTGTGCACCTTCTTCCATAGATTGAGACAATTGATACTCAGGTAAACAAGCTTGGGTGCAGTGGGGGGTGCTTACGCTTCCATATCATCTAGGTGGCATGGGCGCACCAGACTTTGAATTATATTACAGGTTGTCACAGGGAGCACACTTGCATGCTTGGATCCATGGGGAAGAGGGGGTCCCCTACCTTCGGATGGAGCGCCTGTTCGCTGCACCAGTGTCCCTGCCGGCGGTTATCATGGAACAGGTAGACCGCAGGACTGGTATAATGGATTCCTTAAATGCGACGAGACATGCTTGGCATTGGCTGCTGCATAATCAAGCGGGCGCTATACTCTATTCACCGACTATGCCGATAGAATGGGTGAGATGGTTGGGTCAGTGCATGGAGAAGGGAGTTGTGCTAGCTATGCGGTCTATGAAAATAGAGGTGGCGGGAGACTTGTTTTGTGAGGGAACAGTGCGCGCAGTGGAGCAGCTACAGGGAGCGCCGGAGAGCGACAAACCACTGAACAGGTTTCACTTCCACAGAGTAAGAGCGGCGTTGCGAGCTTTGCTAGGGGAGGACATGGCAGAGCCCCTTGAGGTGCGAGAAGTAACGCATGTTATTAAGGCTGACTCTCCTTGCAGGATGGTAACCGCACTTTATAAGATTGCTATGTAGCACAGAGCTCACGAGTACACGGCTGCCAGGCTGGCATGGCAGCGCAACCTAGATATCCAACTGGATGACACTGTGTGGTCTTATTGTTGTCTTAATACCTGAAAAATATCCCTACATGGTAGACACAGGCTGGTGCATTTTAAGTACCTCAATAGGATGTACTACACTCCAGAAAGGCTATGTAGATACGGTTTGCGTGAAAGTGCAGAGTGTGAGAGATGCAGGGTGGAAGTGGCGGACTTCATGCATTTGGCATGGTTGTGCCCGGGGGTGCTTGCTTTTTGGGAAACAGTGTTTGGGGAGCTTGGTAGAATTGTTGAGGTGACATTGGACCCGGACCCACTCATGGCCCTTTTGGGATATACTAAAAAGCTACCGAAGGCGATTCGAAGATTAGTAGACATGGGGCTCCTTATGGCCAAGAGGAGAGCCACCATGTGCTGGCTGAGGGGGCCGGTCCTGACACTACACCAGTGGTCAAGAGATATGCTATACTGCTCTATGCAATCGGCACTTTATAGTGAATTGCTGCCCCCTAGAAGCAGACCTAAGAATTTCTGGTGACTTTATGCTACATATACACAAAGTGCGCAAAGTGACGGGGGGCGGAAGCAAGGACCGCTGAAGACGTGGGTGATGTTTGTGGTGCTGACCCGGAGGGGATAGGCTGAAAAGTGGTGTGAGAGAGTATCGTTTTCTAGATGATGGGACGCGGAAGTGTGTGGAGAGTGATTGAGGGGAGGTAGGAGGGGGAGTGTACGTGAGTGGGATGATTGACAGGATGAGATTGGCTGTAGTGAGCGTGGGTTGTTGTGATGAGGGAGATGCTACAGGGGGTGTATACCCCTTGGAATGGGGATCTGAGCTATATAGGCCGAGACAGTTACATACGGCTGGGAGATTTGTAGGTTCACGCCGCCTGCCCGTTCAGGATGTTGGCTAAAAGGCTGTGTTAGTGACTCTGCAATGGGGATTTGTATCGTTTTTGGAGATGGGGCTATTTTGCTTTGCCTTGCTATGCCTATAACTGTACCTGTACTATGGTTTAATATCTAATAAAACCCTAAAAATTGAAGAAGAAAAAAACTATCAATTTGAGAGATGGGGTGGTAATTTGCTGGATTTGTACCATTCCCCTCCTTATACACAGGGATAATCACTGATCTCTTCAGGACGTCATTGATCCTGTTTTAATCACTGCATTAAATACTATAGTCGAAATAGTCAGCAGGGTCACCCAAAAATGTTTGTGTGTGAGAAATAGATCCACTGGGACCCCATCCGGGCCGGCAGCTTTCAATGCGGAAGACTAGAACAAAGAAAGCTCAATTTCTTTAAAATCAAACTTCAGCATACAAGGCTCTCTTTTGCCTCTCTCATAGACCTCCACCTTGGAATCTCCCGTCTTTTGAAAAATAGTCTGGAAATAGGTTACCCAGGTTTCCTCATCAATATGTGAGTTCAATGATGGCCCATCATTTTCCTGTAGGGAGGGGAACTAACCACATCCCAGAATAGTTTACTATTCTTAGAATTAGAAGCTTGCTGTAACTTCTCCCGTGCTTCTGCTTTAAGCTGATTCTTTCTTTTTTCCCTCTAGCTTATAAACCGCCCTTCATTTACTTACTAACCCCTTGGCCGCGGCGGTAATGCCGCCGCGGCGCTAGGGGGCAGGGAGGCCGCGCGGCGCCGCCATGCTCGTGACGGAACCACTCCGTCACGAGCCGTGGTGGCGTTGTGCTTTTGATGGAATGGTTCTGTCACAGCCCCGCCCGCTCAATAGAACGCACCACGCAGGCGCGGCAGCAGGGCTGTGACGGAACCATTCCATCCCCAGCACAGCCCCACCGTGGCTCGTGACGGAATGGTTCCGTCACGAGCGCACAAGGGGTTAAATCTTTGTTACTTGTTTTCACCTTTAGTGCTTCCTTGAGCTTGGATGGTGGCTTGCGAACACTCCTTATCGAACCACTGTATGATAGGGCTTCTTTATATAAAGAATTGGGGTGGTTAGCTTGAATCTCGTGCATTCCAAGATTCTTTAAAATGCATCAGTTATTTGTTGCTCATCGGCTTGTGGGTCTAAGCACACTGAAATCTCATTTTCATTATTGGTAATGATCTCTGCAATTAGTGTATTTGGTTCCAATTTATCCCATCTTAAAATATATCTATTCTTCCTTTAAAGAATTTGCATAGGGACAAATGCATCACTCCTTACCTTTTGTTCTCCACATAGGAAACTATATAAAATGAGGGCATGATAACTAAGGCCCGTCATCATAACCTTTGGTTTATTTAAATGTCCCTTATTATCTGAAGAAATTACATAATCAATTGCTGAACAGGACCCTGCCCTATAAAAGGTAGGGACCAGGTCATCTTTACTTGAGTCTATCTAATTTCATATTTCTAATTTGCAGTAAACTAATAAGTTATTTAGGGCATTACCATAACTTAAGTGGTTAAAATGACTAATTGCTACCTCATTATGATCTGTAACCCAACTTAATTGGGGGTCCCCTCTGAGGCATCTATTTACATTAAAATCTCTCACCCAGATAATTTGTACGGGTTTGGAATATAATGGAGAATGTGATCCATGTTCTTTCCAAGCTCCTCCACCACTGAAGCTGGGTTAGTGAAATTGTTATTATTATAATTTATTATTAACAAATCACTACTTTTGTTTTCTTTTACGACTGGCATATGGAAATAGTGTGTACTATTCCAAAATGTTGTCATTTTAAACGTGATTTTATTCACTACTAATGTTAAGATGCCATCCTTTGCTATACCCCTTACAGATGGGAGGGCTGGGGTTTGAAATGAGCAATAACCATTCACACGTATAGGGTCTTCCTCCCATCTTGGAGGCAAATAATATGTGAATTTGCCAATTCCTTGTGCCATTCAGTTGTATATTTTTATTACTATACCCAGCTATGTTCCACGTAAGCAGTGTAAAGTTATTTTTGCCTATTCTAGACAAGGTTTCCTTGCATGGAGGGTTCCTTCCTTGCTCATTGCAGCTTCAGGCCTCTGCATTAAGGCTTCTACCACATTGTGCTCTAACGAATACTTTACTGCGTAGCTCCCTTTATCCTCTCCCTTATGGTTTAAGCCACCCGATTAGGTGCTGTGAATCAGTCACAGGTATCTAAATTCCCCAATACGGCATATCTATTTCTAATAGGTATGACTAAAATTTCCATCTGTGGGGGCCAAGTTAGACCGCCGATTTCACTAATAGGTTTGTTATGCATCAGATGTGTTTAGGAATAAGGAGGTTTATAAAAGAAGCCCAGCGGAACAGTATATATCTGAGAGGACAATGTGGGAAATGAAGGTCACCTACTATTCGTGAGTTATCAAAATTGAGTACCATGTAATCTCCCTCTATTGTTTTTGATGCAGTGCCTACCCTTGATACTCTTCTGGCCATGATCAGATGGTTCTGTATCAGATGGCCGGTTCTGGTAAACCTAGGTATCCATGACCGTGCCATACGTTGGTCAGTGGTTGCCTGTTGATTTACTTTTAAGACTGGAACATTTACCATTAATAAAACAAGAGGACATGTAGCTGGTGGTAGGTTTAAATGCTGCGATGTATTTTCCCTCCCGCTAATACCCAGATGCGTTCTCTGCTTTGGAAGAATTTGGGCCCCTTTCTCACATGATCCACTTCTGTCCCCTATCCCACGATTAGTACTATGCAGCCCTACGGACATTTGGCACTTTATTTAATGCCCCGTCATTGATATTTGTATTCTGTATTAAAGGCGATCTCTAATTAGTGTTAGCTGGACAAGTTAAATCTGACCAACCTTGGTCTTTCAAAACCAACTGTTGTAAACCTATTTCAGTGGAAGGATTCTGAATCGATTTCATGTTCGGTTGCATAGATTGTATTATAGGGCCCTCTCCATTCGGAGCAGAAGTCTTATCAGAGAGCAATTCCTGTAATGACCGCTCAATTGTGGCTAGACGCCGAATAATAGGTTGTAAAAGCTGAGCAAAGTTATCTCATTTTTTTCTTCATTTTATCAAAACAAAACAAACAAAAGTCCAAAATCAAATTCCATACAATTAGAAATGATAAAAAATAAAGAAAAATGCACACCTGAAATTTCCCTCATGAAATTGTCCAAATATCAGAAATCAAAAGGCAAACACATATGCTAATATCAAATTCCGTTGGACAGAGAAAATAGTGACGATCACAGTAATTTAGAGGGAGCACTACACAGCAACTTGTGTATGGGGCAGCAGAGTTTAACTCAATGCAGGTGAGATCTGTCATGAGTGTTGAGTCCCACGTGTGGAGGCCGGTGATGCACAAAGGTCCCGAGTCTGAGCTTCAATGTAGTTATTGTATAAGCTCCAGACGTTTTTGGGGCGGCTCCAGGGTGGGAAGTAGTTTGCTATACGCTTTCGTTTATGTGTTGCAATATACCATATCCCTAGACCTTTGGGACAGAGAGGGGGAGGGACCTCGGGACCAGTGCATTGCAATCACACGTTTAACAATCAAAACACCCATATCTTCTAGGTGTCTGATGGGCCTCTTCTATTTTTTGGAGTAGCCGAGTAGGGCCAGCAGCGGGTCAGGGCTAATAGTTTCTTGTGTAATATTGCTCACTTCAGAAAACACTTGCAGGCAAAATCTTGCGATAGTGGGACAAAACTGTGTAAGCTGTATGAAATCAGCCTCACTCGCCCCCCATCTCTCGCAGTCAGCTGTGTCACGCAGCCCAAATATGTGCAACCGAACAGGTGTGTGATAAATTCGCGTAAGAAATTTAAACCCTATAAGGCAGTGCCGACTGTTGAGTGAAACATGCTTAGCAGCATCACAGCAATATTTCCACATGCTGTCATCTATACTGAACTCCAGGTCAGCCTGCCATTCAAGTCTAGCTTTGACATAGTGGCTACGGCGTAACTCCTACGTCCTCAAACACAGGTGCGAGACCAGTCTCAAGTTATCACATATTCATCACATATTTCAGTCCAGTTCATAGTCGGGAGTGGTGAGCCATTAAATTGATCTTGTAAATTAACATTAGAATGTATCAATAAGGACGTTCCCATAAAGTAAAAAGGCTTCCGGTAATCCGCGGTACCCAAGACAGGTGCAGAACATAAAGCAGATTTCAAAGAGTCAAATGTTTCCTGACACTCATCCGTCCAGGGTAGGGGTTCATGCACATCTTTGGTAGTCAAATACAACAAGGGTTTAGAGAGGAGTGAATAGTTAGGAATCCATTGACGACAGTAAGAGGTTATGCCAAGAAAAGCACGAACATCACGTTGGGTACGAGGTACAGACATATTAGTAATTACAGATATTCTCTCCGGAGTCAATCTTCTCCCCGCTTTCGACAGTAAGTGGCCAAGGTAGGTCACTTCCTGTCGACAATATTGAAATTTAGAAAGGGAGACTTTATTCCCTTTATCAGCCAAATGATTCAAAAACATAACCGTTGCTTTTTTACAACCTTCCTCCGTATCGGAGGCCACCAAAATGTCATCCACATACTGGATAATTGAATTTCCTGCTGGCAAAATTAATTCATCGAGGACTGCTTTCAAGGCCTGACTATTAATGCTAGGACTTTCTGTATAGCCTTGGGATGCACGCGTAAATCTGAAGCTTCGGCCTCCTAATGAGAATTCGAAGATATGTCTGCTATCAGGATGAATCAGAATGCTGAAGAAAGCATTTTTCAGGTCAATTACTGAAAAATACTTTGCTGTGGGAGGAATCATTGTAAGAATCGCCGTAATATCTGGTACCACTGGGTACTGTGGGACCACTATTTTGTTGACCTCTCGAAGGTCAATTACAAAACGATATGCAGTTTTATAATCTGGGGCACCGTCAATCGGTGTCTTTTTGTCAGAACCCCAAGTTTCCAGATCGGTGTGTTAACACGGTCTGGCGGAAACAGTAAACAAGCTCATTTTCAGGGGAAACTATGGACTGAACTAGTTCGCCAATGGAACCTAAGGATGGCCACTGACGCATTGCGGAGTCAGCGGTCTAGTCTTTCACCGCAGTAATTATAGAATGCTGGTGAAGCGCGCGAGTGCGGAGAACTGCGCACTTCACCTGATTCCTTGCCTGAGGCGGAACGTTTTTCGTGTTTGGAATTCTGAGAGACCCGAGTTAGCCTTACCCTTTAGGAAGGCCCTTAGTATAGGTTCCTAGTTTTAAGCTTAACCATATTCCGCTATTATTTCCCTTCCCCTGTCCCCCTTTTGGTATCCCGCACTCACTTTCCCTAACCTTCCCAAAAGAACCGCGCCGTTCAGTCAGTTGGCATTCTTGAGACCTCTAGTGGCGAAGAGTTGAATTGCTCCGAGGTAGTTTTCGGCTGGTAACAGCGTAGCCCGGCGAAACTTCAGGAACGGAGCTGAGAAGAGAAAGAAAAGAAGACGAAAAAACTAAGTGTTCCACTGGGTTACTAGCCCAATTCACAGTGAAATAATGTAATTGAGTAGATAAAGCCTTACCTGAAATATTGTAGTTTTTGAATACCGAATGTCATCTCCTGAGAGCTCCATCTACAAAAGACCTAACGAAAGAAGTTCGAGTTAGAAGGACAACACAGACCCCAGTATAAGACAACTCAGCAAAACGAATTAAGTGAGTTTAATAAGACCCATAAGTTAGTACAGGAGACAATTAAAAGGAGAGTAGGACTAACCATATTATAAATCTCATTCTAGCGCAGAACAAATCTTACAAGAATAAAAGAAGAAAACTAACAGGCATCACAGAGTTAGATCACACAAAGAGAAAACAAAGTAAGTTGAGGAAGCTAATAATTAGGGAAAGGACAGGGATAGAGAAGGCACACAATATTAAGTGAGTTTGTGTTTTTACAGGAAGAATAATTGGTGAAGCCTGTAAGCACTTACATCTTGTGAAGAACGAAGGAAAATAGAAGAGCAACAGAGTTCTGGAATGGCAATGGTAGGAAAGTAAAAGAATAGATTAGAGTGTTAGAGTACATGGGTGGGTTACAGGAGAGTTATTAAAGTATTGTAAAATTCTTGCAGGTATTCTTCAAACTGAAGTCTGCTGGACGGGCTGCGAGAAGAACCACCAGAACTCTCTCTCTTCTCTCTTTTATTATTTTATCCACTTCCCCCTTCCCGCTGAAGTAGCATACTGGGAGACTTGTGGGTTCAAGCTCCCGGTTGCTGCTTGGTGGGATTTGGGAGATAGCATCTCTGTTCCTGTGTACAAATATAAAAGTACTTAAGAGTCTGACAGAGTGAAGTGCCCAAGTTGCACCTTACACCCGAACAGAGATGGCCGAGGGGATAGATTTGCAGAGCCTTGGAACTA
The DNA here is from genome assembly GCF_964261635.1 of Lissotriton helveticus. NCBI lineage: Eukaryota > Metazoa > Chordata > Amphibia > Caudata > Salamandridae > Lissotriton > Lissotriton helveticus. Next base: position 899,300,708 of record NC_136068.1, on the reverse strand, counting down.
TTTTAGATACCATACAGAAGGAGTTGAGCGCAGTCAGGGAGGAGAACCAAAATCTTAGATTAGAGGTTGTAAATTCGAGAAAAGAAACTGCGGAGCTGGCCCACCGACTGAGACAACCATTTGGTTCTGGGCTTGGTGGGCAAACCTCTGAGGCAACAGGCGCTAATAGAGTGACCTCTCAAGTTATTCACTCTTTGTCGCCAGTTATTCCCTTAGCCGCACCAGAGCGTTTTAGTGGAGACCCACAGAAGGCGCAAATATTTATCACACAATACTCACTACACTTTATGTGCCGCCCTTTGATTTTTCCAGATGCGCAGTCTAGAGTCGCCTTTGTATTGTCGTATCTGAGCGGTGACGCAGCGTCTTGGTCTTTACCGTTAATCACCAAAGATGACCCGATATTAAGAAATTATGAAAATTTCAAGGAAGAATTTCTTCGAATTTTTGATAGACGTCGAATCTCCCAAGCTGTGGACAACGAACTACTCGACCTGAAACAAGGAAACCGAGACGTGGTCTCATATCTGGCCCAATTCAATAAACTAGTGGTTGAAACGAACTGGCCGGAGAGCAAGAGGGCGGCAGTTTTCTATCGCGGACTTAAGGATGAATTAAAAGATGTGTTGGCTGGAATACCTAACAGACCTACAGAAGTATCTGCGTTAGTGGACCTGGTCTTGGAGATAGGTTTTCGGCAAGGTGAGAGGAAGGGTGAAAGAAGAAAAGATTATAGACCGACAGTTCCTCGATTTGATAGGGTCAGATCGGAAGGAGGCAGAAGCTATGAAGGTCAACAGGGAACCGAACCGATGCAAATTGGAACAATCCGCAGTCCTCTCACCAAAAAAGAGAAGGAAAAGAGAAGAGCCGGCAATCTATGCATGTATTGCGGATCAAGCGGTCACTTTGTTAGAAACTGTCCAAAAAAGCCCAAGACATGTACAAGCCGAAGGAAAACTAGAAGCACCACCTGTTGTCGGAGTTGAACTGGTGGATGCGACTCTGAAGAAAACTCCAGAAGAACATCAAATAGCGAACACCTTACAATCAGCAGCCCCTCATTTAATCTTACCTATGGAGGTGCGATTTCGAGACATCACATTAGTTGGAGTATCTGTAATGATAGATTCTGGGGCGACTGGAAATTTTTGTGATATAAAATTTGCAAGAGAAATGGGAATCCTATCTATTAAAAAATCCAAGAGTGAACCAGTCAGAGCCGTAGATGGGACAAACCTGTCATCCGGTCCCATAGTAAACCACACGGAATTGATCCATTTAATCTCTAATGAAGGACATGAGGAGAGAATTCAGTTTAATTTGATCGATGCTCCCCAATTCCAGCTGATACTAGGACTTCCTTGGCTCACTGAGCATAACCCAACAATTAACTGGAGTACTAGGACCATTCGGATGGAGTCTAGCTATTGTCGGGAAAACTGCTTTGGAGTACCGGAAAAGGAGCAAGAAACAAATCCTGCACACTCATTGTGTCTAGCTGGAGGGTCGGTCTGTGTGATTCACATCCAGGAGATTCCGGAAGAATATCAGGAATATGAGGAGGTGTTCAATGAAGTTGAGGCGGAACAACTTCCTCCACATCAAACCTACGACTGCAAGATCGAGTTAGAACCTGGCTCGAATTTGCCTTGTAGTCGAGTTTACGCCCTTACAGAGAAAGAACACCAGCACCTTCGGGAATATCTTGACAAGTATTTAGCCAACGGGTTCATCCGGCCCTCTCAATCCCCAGTCTCTTCGCCTTTGTTCTTTGTGCCGAAGAAGGAGGGGGATTTGAGAACCTGTATTGACTATAGAGCCATCAATAAGATCACTAAAAAGAACCGATATCCGTTACCACTCATATCGGTGTTATTGGATCAATTAAAAGGAGACAAGATTTATACAAAATTGGATCTGAGAGGGGCATACCATCTGGTGAGAATGAAAGAGGGGCGATGAGTGGAAAACAGCCTTTCGGACAAAGTTCGGACTATTTGAATATCAAGTTATGCCCCATGGCCTCTGCAACGCCCCGGCTGCTTTCCAATATTTCTTTAACGATGTGTTGAAAGAGTTTATCGATCAGTGCGCAATCGTGTACATAGACGACATACTGATTTACTCTGAAGACGAAGGGAGGCATCGAGACCAAGTCAGAGCAGTGTTACAGAAGCTAAGAGAAAACAGACTATTCGTAAAACTAGAGAAATGTGCCTTCAATGTCAACCAAGTAGAATTCCTGGGTTTCATCATTTCACCAACAGGAATACACATGGACCAGAAGAAAATCGAAGCGGTGATGGATTGGAAGCCTCCAGAGAGTGTGAAAGAAGTCCAAAGTTTTATTGGATTCGCCAATTTCTACCGAAGGTTCATCAGTGAATTCTCACATAAGATTCTACCTCTTACCCGATTGTTGAAAAAGGGGTTTAAGTTTGAGTGGACTGACGATGCGGAGTCTGCCTTCCAGTCCCTAAAGAAAAGTTTTACGACTGCCCCGATCCTACAACATGCAGATCCAGCTGAGCCTTTCTATGTGGAGACGGACGCCTCGGATCAAGCTGTTGGAGGAGTCTTGTCTCAGAGAAATAAGTTAACGGGCCAGTTGCACCCGGTAGCCCATAGATCGAGAAAATTAACCTCGGCAGAAGTAAACTACACAATAACCGAGAAGGAACTATTGGCTATAAAAGACACCTTCAAGGAGTGGCGACATCATTTAATGGGAGCGCAATATCAAGTAACAGTGTTCACCGACCACCATAATCTGAAGTTTTTGAAAACGGCCAGAACCCTCACCCCAAGACAGTTACGTTGGTCATTGTATTTTGCTGAATACGACTTCGTGATAACTTTTCGACCAGGAGCAAAAAACGGAAAAGCAGATGCCTTGTCCAGGTTAGGCAGTGAGAACCAGAAAACTCCCTTAGAGAATCAGTTAATCATTCCAAGTGAGAGAATAATTGGAGCAATCTCATCTATCCACCTTGAACGAGGAATTTTAGAAGCAATGGATTCAGAGGCAATACAGAATTGGGCACGAGAAGGAGAAGACAGAAGGATTCTTCATCAGTTGCCTTATTTTCAAGAAAAACTTTATGTTCCTACTAAAGAACTGCAACAACAAGTTATAGAAGAATGCCATGATGCAAAATTAGCAGGTCATAAAGGTGAGGTAAAGACCAAAGAACTGATTAAGCGACACTATTGGTGGCCTAATATGTCCAAGGGTATTGAGGAATACGTGAAAACCTGTGAGATTTGCGCTCGGGGAAAATCAGAACGGCAGGCACCAAAAGGTTTACTCATGCCCTTACCAACACCACCATACCCATGGTACACAGTTACCTTAGACCTTATCACTGATTTGCCACTTAGTCAGGGTCACAACACCATACTGGTAATGGTTGATTCCCTTAGTAAAATGGCACACTTCTTGGCGCTAAAAGGGGTACCAACGGCTAAGCAGTTGGCTGCTCATTTTAGCAGTCAGGTAGTGAAAATACACGGAATTCCAAAGGTGGTGATATCCGACAGAGGCCCACAGTTCATTTCGCATTTCTGGAAATCTTTCATTGAAGGGTTGGGAAGCGAAGCTCGATTTTCCACCAGTTACCACCCGGAGACTGATGGTCAAACCGAGAGGGTGAACCAGGAGCTAGAACAATATTTGAGGTTATTCCTTCTCAAACAGGAAGGGAATTGGTCAGATTACTTATGGGCAGCAGAGTTTGCACACAATAATGCTAAGAATGTCTCCACAGGCTATTCCCCTTTTTACCTGAACTACGGGAGACATCCAAACTCCACCATTAGGCAAACTGATCTTTCTGTCCCAGCTGTTGAGGAGATAGTTACCCATTTAGATCAGGTACACCAGAGTGCTAAAGAAAATTTAGAATCGGCAAAAAGGAAATACAAGAGTTATGCAGACCAGAAAAGAAGAGTGGGCCCCCTCTTGGAGACAGGAGATCATGTTTGGCTAAGCACAAAGAACTTGAGGTTAAAAGGCAACCGGAAGTTTTAACCAAGGTTCATTGGTCCATACCCTGTGGAAGAAAAAATCAATCCAGTAACCTTTCGACTTACCTTGCCACCCAAATTGAAGGTTCACCCAATCTTTCATATCTCCCTGCTGAAGAAGGCCCCTAAGGAATTACGAGTAAAACTCCCCCCAAAACCACTTCAACTAGAGACTGGAACCGAATTTGAGGTTAAGGAGATAATAGACTCCAAAGAGCAAAAAGGGGAACTATATTACTTGGTAGACTGGAAAGGTTATGGACCGGAGGAAAGATCATGGGAGCATGAGACGGACGTTCACGCCCCTAGATTGGTTAAGATTTTCCACCAACGTTACCCCACCAAACCAGGGAGGAAAGAATCTACCTTGTTGGGGGGTACTGTCAGAACCCCAAGTTTCCAGATCGGTGTGTTAACACGGTCTGGCGGAAACAGTAAACAAGCTCATTTTCAGGGGAAACTATGGACTGAACTAGTTCGCCAATGGAACCTAAAGATGGCCACTGACGCATTGCGGAGTCAGCGGTCTAGTCTTTCACCGCAGTAATTATAGAATGCTGGTGAAGCGCGCGAGTGCGGAGAACTGCGCACTTCACCTGATTCCTTGCCTGAGGCGGAACGTTTTTCGTGTTTGGAATTCTGAGAGACCCGAGTTAGCCTTACCCTTCAGGAAGGCCCTTAGTATAGGTTCCTAGTTTTAAGCTTAACCATTTTCCGCTATTATTTCCCTTCCCCTGTCCCCCTTTTGGTATCCCGCACTCGCTTTCCCTAACCTTCCCAAAAGAACCGTGCCGTTCAGTCAGTCGGCATTCTTGAGACCTCTAGTGGCGAAGAGTTGAATTGCTCCGAGGTAGTTTTCGGCTGGTAACAGCGGAGCCCGGTGAAACTTCAGGAACGGAGCTGAGAAGAGAAAGAAAAGAAGACGACAAAGCTAAGTGTTCCACTGGGTTACTAGCCCAAGTCACAGTGAAATAATGTAATTGAGTAGATAAAGCCTTACCTGAAATATTGTAGTTTTTGAATACCGAATGTCATCTCCTGAGAGCTCCATCTACAAAAGACCTAACGAAAGAAGTTCGAGTTAGAAGGACAACACAGACCCCAGTATAAGACAACTCAGCAAAACGAATTAAGTGAGTTTAATAAGACCCATAAGTTAGTACAGGAGACAATTAAAAGGAGAGTAAGACTAACCATATTATAAATCTCATTCTAGCGCAGAACAAATCTTACAAGAATAAAAGAAGAAAACTAACAGGCATCACAGAGTTAGATCACACAAAGAGAAAACAAAGTAAGTTGAGGAAGCTAATAATTAGGGAAAGGACAGGGATAGAGAAGGCACACAATATTAAGTGAGTTTGTGTTTTTACAGGAAGAATAATTGGTGAAGCCTGTAAGCACTTACATCTTGTGAAGAACGAAGCAAAATAGAAGAGCAACAGAGTTCTAGAATGGCAATGGTAGGAAAGTAAAAGAATAGATTAGAGTGTTAGAGTATATGGGTGGGTTACAGGAGAGTTATTAAAGTATTGTAAAATTCTTGCAGGTATTCTTCAAACTGAAGTCTGCTGGACGGGCTGCGAGAAGAACCACCAGAACTCTCTCTCTTCTCTCTTTTATTATTTTATCCACTTCCCCCTTCCCGCTGAAGTAGCATACTGGGAGACTTGTGGGTTCAAGCTCCCGGTTGCTGCTTGGTGGGATTTGGGAGCTAGCATCTCTGTTCCTGTGTACAAATATAAAAGTACTTAAGAGTCTGACACTTTTTCAGAATCGGCAAAATTGGGTTGTTACAAACATTAGCTGCTGTTTCTTCCACCACCCCTCTTTCACTGAGGTCACGAATAATGTGCATCTAGGCCTGTGCACCTTCTGGTGAAATCTTATACTGCGGAATGCAAGGCAACTGGGCATTTGGTTTCAACGTTATTGACACAGGGGCTATTCTTAACAGACTAACATCAGTATCCCCTGTAGCCCACAGTGTCCAGGGAATCGTAGAAAACTCAGGGGGTCGTGTTTCATTTTTAGCAAAATACTGAGCAATTTTCACAGGTGGTTTCTGCATGGTCAGAAAAACACCATCAGGGGAACAATACATGTGTGCATGTAATTTCTTCAAAATATCTAAACCCAAAAGGTTTTCACCACAATTAGAGGTCAAGAGAAAAGGAGTATCCATAGAAATAGGGCCTATGGTATTGTATTGTATTGTATTGGATATTTATAGAGCGCAAATATCGCTCCGGAAGGAGCATCCTGGCGCTGGCTGGAAAGTGAGAAATCAGAAGTAGTTAGTCAGGCGGAATTAGATGGCGGCCATGACATACTCATCTGGGAGGCTGAAAATCCATGTTTTTAGCTGTTTTCTAAACTGAGTTTCTTTAGTTTGTGACCGCAGATGGTGCGGCATGGAATTCCATGCTCTGGAGGATAGATGGGTCAGGGTTTTACCCCCTTTAGTTTTTAGGTTGAATTTGGCAATTTTTAGCAGATTGTTGTTGGAGGATCTCAGGGTCCTCAGGGGGTTGTAGTGTGGGTAGCGTTTAATTAGGTATCTGGGGCCAGTGCTGTGAAATGCCCTGAAAGCGATGATAAGGATCTTAAAAAAGATCCTTTTGTGCAGAGGCAGCCAGTGGAGGGTTCTCAGAGCGCTGGAGGCCGAAGCCCTCCTGGGGAGTTTAAGCACCAGTCTAGCGGCGGAATGTTGGATGCTCTGGAGTTTTTTAAGAGTGATTTTCTTTACACCTGCTAATAGACCATTGCAGTAGTCCAGACGCGCTAAGATTAGCGCGACCGCTTCCGCCTTTCTAGCCTCCGTTGGTAGAAGGTCAAAGAATTTTTTTAGGGATTTAATAATCCCGAAGCAGCTTCCTGCCAGGTGCCTGGCGTGCTGATCGAAGGATAGATCAGTATCAAATAAAACTCCAAGGTTTTTTGCTGTTGTAACGGTCTGGGGGGGAGCGGTGGAGTCCTCTGGCCACCAGAGATTAGGACAGAAGTTGACATTTTTCCCCATAGGGAGGATTTCTGTCTTACTTGTATTGCACTTGAGGTGGTTAGTTTCCATCCACAGAAAGACAGCTTTTAAGCAGTTTTTGAGATTTTGTTCGGCATTTGTTGTGTTATCATCTAATGGAACGACGAGTTGGGTGTCGTCGGCGTACGATGTAACAGTAATGCCAAATGATTCGATCAGAGAATCTTTTTCTCTGTGGAACTGAAGGGACCTAGTGTAATGGATTGTGATCTTTCAGTTAAGAAGGATGTTATCCAGTCCAGTGCTAGGTCGGAGATGCCAATTGCCTTAAGCCTGTCTAGGAGTATAGCGTGAGAGATGGTATCGAATGCTGCTGTTAAGTCCAGTAAAATCAGCACGGCATTCTTTCTTTGGTCCTGTAGGATTTTTATGGAGTCAGTTAATTCGATCAAAGCTGTTTCCGTCGAGTGCTGGGGGCGAAAGCCTGATTGTAGGGGGTGGAGGATGTTATTCGTTTCCAGATAGTTTTTGAGTTCCTTGTGGACTATCTGTTCCGTAATTTTTCCCAGAATTGGGAGAAGTGAAATTGGGCAGAGGTTGGTGAGATCTGAGGGGGATTTGTTAGGTTTTTTCATCAAAGGCTTCACAGTGCCTTGTTTCCATTTTCTCGGGACAGTGCCGGTGGTGAGGGAGGTATTTACTATTTGGTTTATGATGGGATTAATAACATCGATCAGTTGGTGAAGAATTCTGGGTGGGCAGGAGTCGGAGGGGGCCCCTGATTTACACGCTAGAATTACTTCGCGGGTTTGAGCTAGACTGACCGGTGAGAATGATTTTAGGTTTCCTGCTGTATTACCTGCTAGTTCCGAGAGGATGGAGGATTGGGGAACTTTATATGGGAGAAAATCTTTGTGGATGAGGTTGATTTTCTCCTCAAAGAAGTCTGCTATTTGATCGCAGAGATCTTGGGAAGGGGGTATTTCAGGCTGTAAAGCTTTGGGATGAGTGAAGGTTTTGACAATTGCGAACAGAGTTTTCTGTTTTTGCTTCGACTCATTGATGGCTTTAATGTAGAAATCCTTTTTGGCGCTTTTTATGATGAGGTGGTAGCTTTTCCTTAGTTGGACATAGGAGTTTCTATCCGTACTATCGTACGTTTTGCGCCAATTACGTTCGCCTTTCTTGCAGAGTAGATGTGCTTTAGCTAATTCTGGCGTGAACCAGGGGGCGCTTATTTTGCTTTTTTTCTCTGTTTTCCTAGAGTGTTTGGGAGGGGCGCGTGATTTGATTTCTTGTTGGATCCAATTATGGAAAAGTTTGGAGTCCTGTTCAACGTTACCTGTCAGGGTAGGGGACTGGGTCTCAATGGTAGGCTTGAGTTTGAAGATTTCTTCTACCGTTTTCCAATTGATATGGTTGTCTGGAAGTGGGCTAGATTTGATAGAGTATTTAGGGCGCGTGGTCTTGATGGTAAACGGGATCAGGCTGTGGTCTGTCCAAATTTGTGGGATGGGGGTCTGGGCATCTAGAAGAGGAAAATTAGTACAAAGCCCATCTAGTGTGTGTCCGGCTAGATGAGTGGGTTGTTTGACCCTTTGTTGAAGTTTAAAGATTTCCAAAGTTTGGTGGAAATTTAGTGCCTGAGCATCCTCTGTGGAGTTGAGGTGTAGATTAAAGTCGCCCAAGAGGGTAACGTGTGGGTATCGGGTTAAAAGCTGACCAAGGGCATCACTAAGAGTTTCTAGGAACCCAGTGGCAGTACTCGGGGGTGATAGATGAGTCCTCCTGAGAAGGAAGCGGACTCATTAAGTTTAATGGAGAAGCCGAGGGATTCAGCTCCTTTTAGGGAGTCGAGGGTGAAGGTATGGCACTTGAAGGAGTTTCGTAGCAACAGGGCTACTCCTCCTCCTCTTCCCTTCAGTCTATCTTGTCTGAAAATAGTATAGCCTTGTGGGAGGGCAGTGGCTAGGTCCGGGTTGCTGTTGTCCGTGAGCCAGGTTTCCGTAATGAAAAGGCAATCAAGGTCCAGTTCCTGGACGAGATCCTTTATGTCTTGGTTGTGGCAGCACATGGAGCGTGCGTTGATCAGCCCTCCTTTAAAAAGCTGATTGGAGTCCCTAAGATGTGTTTGAGGGAGTGTGGTCTTGGCCGGGGAAGAAGTCCATCTGCATAGCCTGCAGCTGAAAGCCCCCGTGATGGTATTCATATCAACTTTACAGGTACAGTTGTTACCGGTACGCAGGTTACGAAGAAAGTTAGGCTGGTAACTCATGGTAGGGAGTCCGGATCCAGGGTCTCCTGCGCCTGTCGCGGTCTTGGTGCGGACGGGCGCAGACGTATGGTAAAAGGCAGAGGTTTCGAAACGGGTCTTACCACCGGTATTCCAGAGAATCCTACTGATACATTGTTTTGGCCAGACAGAGCAGCCCCTGGGACCAGTGTGTGGGCAACCGAGCTATTCATCGCCCCAGTATCCACTAAAAACTTTCCCGATGTACCCAACAATTCCCCTTCTACATAAGGTCCTTCTTGGTCAACTGGTACTGTACTATGGCCCCCGCTCTGTCCATGGCTGTCTCATGCATAATCCTGTCCATCATACCTGTCATCCTGATAAGTCTCATTGTAGTACTGTCTGTTCTGGGGTCATCAAAATAATTCTTCCGCGGACCCTCATACTGCGAGTCCTCTCGTCGCATACTATTTCGGTCTATGCTCCCTCGACCCCTTCCCCGTCCTCTACTGGATCCGTTCCTGGCCTGTAACAGTGGGCAATCTGCCCTCCAATGTCCTTCCTATTTGCAATAGGAACATTGATTTATCCCAATATTCGGAGGACCTCCTCTACCTCTACCCGCCATTGCACCTCTCTGAAAGGAGCCTCGCACTCCTCGCCCTGAATTGTGCCCTCTGCTTACTTGCTGAAGTAGCACTCTCGTTTTTAGATCCTTAGTCTTCTTCTCTGACTTTTCCTTACTCTCATTTTCACGATGCTCATAATATTGGGCCATGCTGAGGATGACGGAAGGAGCAGCCGTAGTCCAGGTACTCTCAGCCGATTGGAGACGGGACATAACCTCCGGGAGTAAATTTGTAACAAATCTATTCACAAATAAGCGTACTCCTCCCTCGGTAGAGAGGTCCTGGCCGCTGAAATCTATAAAAACCTTTTCGAATCTAGTAAAGAAGTCCGAAACACTTTCATCTTTTTTTTGCTTACATGCCGTTAATTTATCCCAATCTACTTTTCTAGGAGGGAGAAGAGTCTGCATATATGTAACAATTTTTCCTGGTACTGTTAATACTTCATCCCTGGGTTTTTCAACGGGCTTTCGTTCCTTATCCCAATTCTTTAATTGATCCCACGTTCCTCCCAATTCAGGAACATGGTCTGTGTCATGTATCTGCCTCCAAATATCTACTGGAATCAAGAGACCAAAAAATAGCTCCATATCAGCTATAGTCATGATGGCGGAATTGGCAGCTTCAGTCAACTCCTTATAATAAGCTGTAGGATTTTTATGGGGATCAGGGAGCTGGGCTTTTAACGTGAGGACCTCACTTTGTTTCCAAGGAGTGTAGACCCATTGTTCCTGAAGACTAGCGTCTACTCGTGCCCTCGTGACATTGCCCCCATTATCCCTTATTTTAGGTAGTTCCGGGAAAAAGAGAGGATGCACCTCTCTCATGGGGTGCTGCGCCCCCCATTCGGCACTTTTTTGGTGCATCCGTTCCAGATAATGCAAAAGCGTTGTCACATTCTGATATACTTCCTCAATTTGGAGATTAAATTTACGAGCATGATCCCTGATATCACGCAGTATTTGAGGAGGCAATCCTTCCTCAAAACACTGTTCCCATAATTAAATCAATCGGATCGCCATGCTCTCTAGAGCCAGCTGCTGTGCAATGGGTTCAAAATCCTTCATGGTTCTCCAAATATCCTCCAAGGTATAAATAGGATTCCACATCCACTGGGACGCCTGAATTATAATAGCTCTCCTCTCCTCCAGTCCCAACAACGACTGAGTGAAAGCTCGTTGATCACTCAAGTCAGACAACGGTCGCTTGGGCGTCGCCCCCAGACTAATTGTATTTCGGAGATCTAAAGTAGTCTGAGTCGGAGGGGAGAGAAACACAGGGTGCAAGGGAGAAGGGACAGCCACGTCTGGCTGAAGGGATATTAAGGGTGAGGTAGTTTGTCGAAGAGAAGGAGGGGAGAGCAGAACATCATGTGCCGATCCACCAACGGGGGCTGTGGCGACCACCCCTACCTGTGGTTTGGCGGCCAAGACGGCTCCCGTCTGATCAGCTCGTAACAAGGGTACAGCTGGATAGAAGCCTTGCGGGGCATAAGGAGGAGGTGGTCGGGCTTTCAGCAATTCTTCTAATTCATCTCCTGTCTCTGGTCTAGCCACTAGCCACATAGCTTTTATCGGTCTCCAACCGAAACTGCCTATCCATCCGTTCAATACTTTCTTCCACCTTTCCCTTATCGTACGCCACTGCCTTCTGAGTGACTGTCTGACCCAATTTCACCCTCCCCAGCTTCTCCTCTCGAATTCGTCGTCTTTTTGCTTCCTTCAACCATAAGTTCAAGGAATCAAACATCGACTGACGGCTTTTCTTCATAAATAATTTATTTGGTATATAATTAATCTTTTTCTCATCAAAAGACCACGTAAGAGGCCATTGTAAGTCCGAATTAGCTTTAGTATACTTGTTCCAAAGGGTATTGAATAAAATCGGCTGTAGACCATGTTTGACATACATATCGAAACTGGGACTGCCCTGAGGAGGGGCCGGCTGTCTTTCTTCAAGCCGTGTACCTCGCCGACAACAGCACCCAAAACATATTTTGCTAAAACAAGACATTATGATGATATTTACGCGTTTTTTCTGTACAAAAAGGGCACCCAGCTCCAGAACCCTCGCTTACCCAGTTGCTCCCAGGGCTTTCCCGGATGGGGTTCGGCCGAGCGAGTAACGCCGTACTCCGCTAAGGCATCAGGTGTAGTCTCAAATGTTCACCAAACAAGCCCGTGAGGTATCCACCCGTGCAGCCCCTTCGCCAGAACGGTAGATCCTCAGATTCCCTCGTAGTCCGACTTCCCCGGCCACCTTCAAAAACAGTTAACTGTCGTCAAAAAGAAAACACTTCTTCTGAGCGTTCCTTATCCAATCCAATTACAAATGTCACTCACCTGGTGCACTCAGGTCGATTGCGAATTCTCCACTGCCGACACCTAGACAGACCGATACAGTCTGTTCTTCTCTCGGGTTAAGCCCGTAGGACTCTGGCGTAGGGTCTTCAATAGCTGGGAGGGATACTGGACTCGAGAGTGGAACGGCTTATTTTCTTACCACAAACGGGTGTTTCAAATCAGGATCCTCTTTCTGTCCACCCACTCGGCCAGAACTCCTCCTTGTCCCGTCGCCCCTGTTTACAGGGGGGGACGACCCTATCGCGGAGTCCCGGCGGAGTCGCCAACTGAAGGAATCAAATTAAATATTAATGGACTATACTCACCAATAGCCCATACATCAATATCAGTAATAATAATTCAGTCGGCAATGGAGAAGGTTCAATCGTTTATTCATCAAATACAAGCCCTGACAGGGGAGCCTCAGTCTACACCACCCTCGGAGGTGCGCAGAGGAGACCGACTACATGCATAAGATACAAAGCATATATACGTCTCATACATCCCACAATGCCACCTTACAAGGAAAGATACAACTTGTCAGTAAGCCAAAAGGAATACCCATATATGGCACAATTGATTGCAAATAGCCTAGGCTTTAGCTATTCCGGGGGCAGGTCAGTAAGGTGCCTCCCTGCCTATCTGTAGCCCAGGGAGTACAGGAACGGGCTCTGCTAGAATGTGCGCATCCCACAAGAAGGGCAGGTGCGACCTTGGGTTTCCCTGAGCTTCAGACTAACGAGTGAAGTGGATGGCCAAGTCCGCCATCACGGATTCATGCAGAAAGCGTAATCACGTGGTTTCAGGGAAACAGTATTTGCACACGGAGAAACAAAACAAAATGGCTCCGAACATATCAATAGGTGCAAGCGAGCTAAAAGTGAATTATTGGTTAATGTGTAACTATTATGAACTCCTAAACATATAATCATATGGTTATGAGGTTATATTGTATATAATAGGCCAATAACATGTGCTTATCGAATTTAGATCCCATCACGGCAGTACTATGCAGATCTTTATAAAACCAGATCTATGGGGATGGATGACCAGATTAGGGAGTATTTGGAGTATATACAGCTGCCATTTCTCCGGGATACACATAGGGAGTTACTGAGGCATTCAATAGAGAAGGATGAAATGATAGAGGCGCTGAGCAGCATGTGAGCAGGGAGTGCACCGGGATCGGACGGCCTAATGGTCGCCTTTTATAAGGCATTCTCGGAACAGTTGCTGCCACACATCGCGGCTCTGTTTGATGACATGTTAGACACAGGCACAATGCCCCCGACGATGACGGAAGCGATTTTAGTCGCTATTCCAAAGCCGGGCAAAACACCGAATGAATGCAGTTCGTATCGTCCGTTGTCCCTTCTCAACTTTGATGCAAAATTGTTTGCGAAAATCCTGGCCACTAGATTGGCGCTGATGTCACATATTCCGGTGGCACCTGAGCAGGCTGGCTTCGTACCGTCTAGAAATTTAACATATAATGTACGGACTGTATTTGGAACCATGCAACATGTTCGCCAGGAGAATAAAGCAGTAGCTGTATTCCTGGATATTGAAAAGGCTTTTGATTCGGTGGAGTGAGGGTTGTTACGTCAAGTGTTGGCGAGAATGGGCCTTGGGGGGGCGTTCCTGCACATGCTGGGCATTCTGTATCACGAACCAATGGCTCGAGCACGTATTGGTGATTTGGTCACTGCCCCGTTTAATATCACTAGAGGCACCAGACAGGGCTGTCCCCTCTCCCCGCTGCTATATGCTCTAGTGGCGGGACCGCTAGCCTGTGCGTTACGGGAATACTATGGGAACGAAGGTATCGGGTTCCCCACCTATAGAATTGTAGTGTCTACATATGCGGACGACACGCTTCTTTATGCTCGGGAACCGGATGAGAACTTGATGGCCGTTATTAGGGAAGTTGTTAGATTCGGTGCCCTGTCCGGTCTAAAAGTCAATTGGGAGAAGTCTTTGGTCTTTCCGCCCACGCCTGCTACAGTAGAGTTTGCAATGGACTACCCCCTTCGCTGGACGGTCGACTCGGTGAGATATCTGCGTATCCGACTGCATACGGAGACGGATATCGTCTCCTGGGAAAATTATGGTACTGCCATCTCTAAATTAGAGGACGATGTGGAACTATGGATTCGGCTCCCGCTGTCGCTGGTGGGGCGTATATCGCTTATGAATTGGTTGTATTACCCCGACTCCTCTTTCTCTTCACTAATATTCCCCTGGTATTGCTGTGCACCTTCTTCCATAGATTGAGACAATTGATACTCAGGTAAACAAGCTTGGGTGCAGTGGGGGGTGCTTACGCTTCCATATCATCTAGGTGGCATGGGCGCACCAGACTTTGAATTATATTACAGGTTGTCGCAGGGAGCACACTTGCATGTTTGGATCCATGGGGAAGAGGGGGTCCCCTACCTTCGGATGGAGCGCCTGTTCGCTGCACCAGTGTCCCTGCCGGCGGTTATCATGGAACAGGTAGACCGCAGGACTGGTATAATGGATTCCTTAAATGCGACGAGACATGCTTGGCATTGGCTGCTGCATAATCAAGCGGGCGCTATACTCTATTCACCGACTATGCTGATAGAATGGGTGAGATCGTTGGGTCAGTGCATGGAGAAGGGAGTTGTGCTAGCGATGCGGTCTATGAAAATAGAGGTGGCGGGAGACTTGTTTTGTGAGGGAACAGTGCGCGCAGTGGAGCAGCTACAGGGAGCGCCGGAGAGCGACAAACCACTGAACAGGTTTTACTTCCACAGAGTAAGAGCGGCGTTGCGAGCTTTGCTAGGGGAGGACATGGCAGAGCCCCTTGAGGTGCGAGAAGTAACGCATGTTATTAAGGCTGACTCTCCTTGCAGGATGGTAACCGCACTTTATAAGATTGCTATGTCGCACAGAGCTCACGAGTACACGGCTGCCAGGCTGGCATGGCAGCGCAACCTAGATATCCAACTGGATGACACTGTGTGGTCTTATTGTTTTCTTAATACCTGAAAAATATCCCTACATGGTAGACACAGGCTGGTGCATTTTAAGTACCTCAATAGGATGTACTACACTCCAGAAAGGCTATGTAGATACGGTTTGCGTGAAAGCGCAGAGTGTGAGAGATGCAGGGTGGAAGTGGCGGACTTCATGCATTTGGCATGGTTGTGCCCGGGGGTGCTTGCTTTTTGGGAAACAGTGTTTGGGGAGCTTGGTAGAATTGTTGAGGTGACATTGGACCCGGACCCACTCATGGCCATTTTGGGATATACTAAAAAGCTACAGAAGGCGATTTGAAGATTAGTAGACATGGGGCTCCTTATGGCCAAGAGGAGAGCCACCATGTGCTGGCTGAGGGGGCCGGTCCTGACACTACACCAGTGGTCAAGAGATATGCTATACTGCTCTATGCAATCGGCACTTTATAGCGAATTGCTGCCCCCTAGAAGCAGACCTAAGAATTTCTGGGGACTTTATGCTACATATACTCAAAGTGCGCAAAGTGACGGGGGTGGAAGCAAGGACCGCTGAAGACGTGGGTGATGTTTGTGGTGCTGACCCGGAGGGGATAGGCTGAAAAGTGGTGTGAGAGAGTATCGTTTTCTAGATGATGGGACGCGGAAGTGTGTGGAGAGTGATTGAGGGGAGGTAGGAGGGGGAGTGTACGTGAGTCGGATGATTGACAGGATGAGAGTGGCTGTAGTGAGCGCGGGTTGTTGTGATGAGGGAGATGCTACAGGGGGTGTATACCCCTTGGAATGGGGATCCGAGCTATATAGACCGAGACAGTTACATAAGGCTGGGAGATTTGTAGGTTCAGGATGTTGGCTAAAAGGCTGTGTTAGTGACTCTGCAATGGGGATTTGTATCGTTTTTGGAGATGGGGCTATTTTGCTTTGCCTTGCTATGCCTATAACTGTACCTGTACTATGGTTTAATATCTAATAAAACCCTAAAAATTGAAGAAGAAAAAAACTATCAATTTGAGAGATGGGGTGGTAATTTGCTGGATTTGTACCATTCCCCTCCTTATACACAGGGATAATCACTGATCTCTTCAGGACGTCATTGATCCTGTTTTAATCACTGCATTAAATACTATAGTCGAAATAGTCAGCAGGGTCACCCAAAAATGTTTGTGTGTGAGAAATAGATCCACTGGGACCCCATCCGGGCCGGCAGCTTTCAATGCGGAAGACTAGAACAAAGCAAGCTCAATTTCTTTAAAATCAAACTTCAGCATACAAGGCTCTCTGTTGCCTCTCTCATAGACCTCCACCTTGGAATCTCCCGTCTTTTGAAAAATAGTCTGGAAATAGGTTACCCAGGTTTCCTCATCAATATGTGAGTTCAATGATGGCCCATCATTTTCCTGTAGGGAGGGGAACTAACCTCATCCCAGAATAGTTTACTATTCTTAGAATTAGAAGCTTGCCGTAACTTCTCCCGTGCTTCTGCTTTAAGCTGATTCTTTCTTTTTTCCCTCTAGCTTATAAACCGCCCTTCATTTACTTACTAACCCCTTGGCCGCGGCGGTAATGCCGCCGCGACGCTAGGGGGCAGGGAGGCCGCGCGGCGCCGCCATGCTCGTGACGGAACCACTCCGTCACGAGCCGTGGTGGCGTTGTGCTTTTGATGGAATGGTTCTGTCACAGCCCCGCCCGCTCAATAGAACGCACCACGCAGGCGCGGCAGCAGGACCGTGACGGAACCATTCCATCCCCAGCACAGCCCACCGTGGCTCGTAACGGAATGGGTCCGTCACGAGCGCACAAGGGGTTAAATCTTTGTTACTTGTTTTCACCTTTAGTGCTTCCTTGAGCTTGGATGGTGGCTTGCGAACACTCCTTATCGAACCACTGTATGATAGGGCTTCTTTATATAAAGAATTGGGGTGGTTAGTTTGAATCTCGTGCATTCCAATATTCTTTAAAATGCATCAGTTATTTGTTGCATACCGGTATGCGAAGGAGGCACTACAGGTCCAGAGCAGGCTCTGCCCAGAAAAGCTGGTCAAGCCTTTGCCACCTCCCAACCTTGAGGTCAGACTGAGCAAAAACTAGCGTGGTCTCGAGAAGGGAATCCCCCCTCTCACACATAGATACACTTTAGGGCGTGTAGACACATAGTCTAAACCACACTCCCATTAGCTTACCTACACTCACCCCCTTTTATCTAGGTCCTGAAGAAAGCCAGCATAAACATAAGGCACTGGCTGAAACATGTTGACCCATTGGATGTGAGAGGTCGTAACTCGCCTCTTACATCCTCCTGCCTTATTTTTTAACCGCTGACGGAGGCCCAGGTATTAAAGTCTAATTCTACCCTCGGGTACTGGGACCCCCGCCAAGCCGTTTTAACATCACTTTCTTAACTATCTTCACTGCACACTCAGCAAAATACCAGCTCCGCTGTAATCAGGCGTTGAAGCACACCCGGGGCACGCTAGGTGCTACTGGGTGGGCCCGATGATGAAGCATGCCACCAACTAGGTTGGTGGGTGAGGGCTTTTTGAACACACTCACCAAGTGTTCCAACTCTATGACGAAACATACCAGGTCTTTTTCTTGTTTTTTGTAATCTAAAATAAATATGAGCTAGTCTCTTTTTGATTAAATCACATATTACCCCGGGGATAAGGACTAGCTTTCTGGTCCTCTCTCTCTCTCTTGATTTCGCACGCAAAATCTTCCAATTGGCATTAAAAAGGTAAAAAGATACACAGGCAATCTATATTGTCATATTAAAAAAGAAATTGCAGTTATCTTAGGTTCTAACTGTTGTTTTTAAACATTAGTTCTCATGCACTATTTTTCAGATTTCTGTATTAAGAGGCTAACTTTCTGCAAAAATCTAGTGGCGCTCCATGCTACCTGTAACAGTTGGCTGTTCAATGCTAAATTGACTGCTGGGCGACATGCTCTAATTTGAAATGTACGAAATGCATGTAATAGATAAAAACGCCTCAGATTGTTCAATGATGGGCAAATACATAGTAAATGGGTCAGAGTCTCTTCCTCTTGACCGCAGAGTCTGCAGAGTGATGTTGACCATGTTTGTTTCCAAGCTGGAACCTGATATTTTGAGATAAAGGCCCCCATCCGGGTTCGAAGTAGCAGTTGTTGGGTCGCGATTGAGATGTGGTTAACTAGGTATGGTTGTGGAGAGCATCTAACGTATGTAGCTAATAACGTCCAACCGTGTTTTTTCTTTGCAAATGCGGCTTTATCTGTACTCCAGGCTTTTTGTTTTGCAGCATTATTGGCTATTTTTTTTAAAGCTGCAAAGGTATAATTAGTGTTCCATGCTTCTTGCATTTTGAGGTTTGTCAAGGCTTCTTCCAGGACTGTATTCCAAGCGTTTTTCCTTTTGTTTGATTCGTTATTTTGCACCAACAATGCCCCATCAGAGAATCTTCTTGTGCTGCTATTAGTTTCCAGCACATTTTTAGTATTGCTGCTTGTCTTACTGGGTGTTGGTGTGATAACCCAAATTCCAGGCGTACTTGAGCTTGTGAAACAAACTTCGGGATCTGAAAGATGTATTTGAATAACTCTGATTGTTGAAGAGTCAGGAAGTTTGCGTCGTGCCCTCTGAATAGTTCCGAGCTTTACGTGAGGGTTGGAAGAAATTTGGCTGCGATTACTTTTAGCAAGTATGAATTGGATGGGCACTTCATTTTGTTTTTAATGAATTTAGGGCGAAGCGTAGATGATTAGCCTGGGATTTTCTATACAGTAAGTGATCTTTTAGAGATAACCTTGAGTCTACCACTACTCCTAGGTACTCGTAGGATACACTTTGCTCTATGGGGTTTCCTGCTGCGTGCCATTTGAATTTTTGCCGCGCTGTATGTGATGAAAAACAGATGACTTTTGTTTTTGTGTGATTGATGAGCAATTTGGAGTCTTTTGGAGTCTTGCTGCATAGGACAATGTCATCTGCATACTGCATGCTACTTATTTGGCGGTGGGCTAGCTTCGGGGATCGCTTTGAATTTCCAATATCCTCTTGTCCAGGTCTGCAGTGAAAATGTTAAAAAGGGTGGGGGCCAGTACACATCCCTGCTTTAGGCCAATGTGGGTTGGAATCTTTGCTGTTGTCCTTTCGCCATTCCCTAATTTTATCTTGACACAGGTGGGTGTGTATAGGTTGATGATGGCCTGCAGTAACCTTGGTGGAATACCCCAGTTTGCCATCTTTTGCCATAAGATCTCCCTTGGTACTGCGTCGAAGGCTGCTTTTAAATCAATGAAACAAGTGTACAATTTTGTTGATTTGTCCTTCGCTTTTTCGACAAGACGATTTAAGGCGAACAAGTTGCACAAAGTGTTTGAACCCGGCCTAAACCCGGTCTGTGTGATTCGGAGGATCTTGTTCTTGGTGACCCATTCTTCCAGTGCTGTCAGAAGGTTTGATGCATAGATTTTAGCCTCTACGTCAATGAGAGTGATCAGCCTGTAGTTCACCAAGTCTGATCTAGCACCTGCTTTAAAAACTGGGTGCAAAATGCTCCCTCTCCATGATAGTGGTATATTTCACGTTTGGAAGGCATGATTGAACACTGGGGTGAGGTATTCTGCCCAGAACGCTTGATTGTGTTTAAAGAGCCCATTTGGCAACCCATTTGGGCCAGGTGCGCCGGTGGACCTC
Organism: Lissotriton helveticus; assembly: GCF_964261635.1. NCBI lineage: Eukaryota > Metazoa > Chordata > Amphibia > Caudata > Salamandridae > Lissotriton > Lissotriton helveticus. The sequence continues at coordinate 899,280,830 of NC_136068.1, read as the reverse complement.
AGTTTTATTATAACCATTTGTACTTGATGTGGTCTAATCCAATTTTCACCACAGTTTTGTTCGGCTTCTACCCAAAGGAAGATGTGAGAGGGGGAGGAGAGAAGGATCAAAAAAAGGGGGGGGGGACCTTAAACAGTGGGAGGTCGGGATTAAGGACCCCAGTATTTTGTTGAGAAGGAGGAGTTTGAGGTCTTTTTTGAAGCTGACGTAAGAGGGGTTAAAGAGCACACATCAATTAATGTAATCAAAGCGTGTTATACTTGTAGGTACAATCTGATCCTCGACTGGCACGGACGTACTGAGACAGAAAATAGACCTGGGCACCAAAATAAAAGTGGCCCCTTTAGCGAGTAAGATAACTAAAGAAGCGGCTCACCTTTGTAAATTGGGGCAGCCTCGAAATTGCAAAGACACAGAGAATTGGTGCTTTACAAGGTATGGGAGACTGCATGCATGTGTGCTTGCTGTAGCAATGCTTGTGGTAATGTTAATAAAATCAACAGTACAACCGGCTCACCGGACGTAAAACCCACTGACAGTCAGAAAACTAGCATACACAGTGGGCTGTCAGACCATCCCCTATGACATTGCCAGATTGCCATATGGGCCAGTCAGACCCTTCGAGGCTTATTTATCAGCCCATTGCACCGCCGTTGCTTCACTTTTAATATGGGGAATAAGGGGCAGATTTACAAGTCCCCTGCGCCACCGGTACGTCACTTTTCATGACGTACTGGTGGCGCAGTGGGCTCCTCCATATTTACAAGGAGAGGAAAAGCCACCCTGCGTGGCTTTCCCTCTCTTTGTAAATACCGTCTCTTCACACGCAGCACTTTGCGCTGAAGGGGCGTTCCATGGGTGTTGCTGTGGGTGTTCCCATGTAACACTCATGGAACAAGACTCGTCTCCAGATTTATGAGAAACCGTAAATCTAGAGATGCGTGTTAATGCTACGCCACCCTAGAGGTGGCGTAGCGAGGTGCAACTAGGAATAGTGGGGCATATTATCAAGGGATTTATTTCCGCTTTTTTGGCTTTAAAAGCCAAGAAAGCGGAGATAAAATTATCTCTCTATTACCTAGCTGTCGCTAACACCAGTTAGCGACAGCTAGTAGGAGATAGCGACCATCTTGGGCCCCGCTTTGCATGTCAGAGATATTTATCACTAATGACATGCAAAGTGGGCGTGCCAAGATGTTAGCGACTGAAAACAGTGGCTAACATCGCTATCTCCTATTACCAACTTTTGGAGATATTCGCGCTAAGCGAGAATATCTCCAAAAGCTAACACCTGCCCTGAGCAGTTCTTAGCCATGTTATCCAATGGGAGGTGGATAACATGGCTAAGAGCATTAGCTCGGTAATGCATGAATATCGCTGACTTTACAGCGATATTCATGCATTTCGGCCGATTTTTATCGCTTAAGAGATAAACCTTGATAATAGCAAGGCTCCTAAGCGATAAAAATCGCCGCAACACGGCGATAAAATTATTGCCGCTAAGTCAACATAGCGATAATTATCGCTAGTTGTTGGTAATATGCCCTTTTAATTTCTCCTCGGTTTTTTCCTCTTTCAATGCGTGCTGCATTCTACAGCACGCATTGAAGGAGGAAAATGACTGTAGTGATTGTTTTTGTGCAGGAAGGTGCCCCTTCCTGCACTAAAACAATCTCCCGCGACGCAGGCATCCTTGCACCATTGTGCAAGGGTGCGCCAGCGCATGGCTGCAGTTTGTGCGCCATCGCAGGGGGGAAGCACAGAGATGCGACATATTCATGTAAATATGTCGCATCCCTGTGCTTCGGAAGTGTCGCAGCCTGGTGCAGCCAAAGGGCTTGCGGTGCCACGCTGAGGCACTTCCTCCTAGATCTGCCCCCAAGAAAGTCCTGGCGGCTCAAGGGGCTTGTAAAAATGCCCCCTGTCTACTTGACTTGCCGTCTAAGAGCGACTACAATTGCCTTAGCTCGATCCTACCAACCTTGACCATGATCCACTCATGCACAAAAATGGGGAGTTCTTGACGCTTGGAAACAAGGTTAATAATCATTTCCCAAAATAAGTTGTAAAAATGTCATAAAATATTGCAAGGCATAAAATCTGACATAGCCCTACTCAGACTGGAAGCTGTTGCCCGAAGGTTACGCTATGCTATCTTTACAGCAGACGAGTCACTAATGTTGTTATCTTTCTGGCAAATTTAGGAGGAATTTCGAAAATTAAGTAAAGGTTTGCAGACTACGCGCAAGAGGCTGAAGAGTCGGTCATGGCGTATGTCTATTAAGATATATTAGCAGTGCTCAGTGTCCGAGACGTTTAGGGATGCTTTCGGAATGCCTTCAAACCTTTCAAGCTTTAACTCGTACGTTCAAAGAATACGAATTCAATGTGACGAATGCAAAAGGAGTTGACTGCCCACAAGGGTTCGAAGTGTGCATAGGAATAAGAATGCATCATATTGAAATGCTGAAAAAAGTGTCATTTCGACACCTTTATCAGACCTATGAAGAGTGCTCCGCTCTGCGACGGAGCAACACTGCCATCTTCCGTTCAGCCAGTCAAAAGAAAAAAGTTAATTTTAAGCGGGGAAACCGAATGGCTGCAACCAATATTTTTGGAAAGTATTCCAAGCACTATTTAATAAACCAATTTGGAAGTAGAGACTATGATCTGTTATTAGAATCAGAAAATGTGACGCTTTCATAGGCAAACTTTAGTACAGTGAGCGGAATTCACGTGTACGCGTGACTGCGCCTGAATTAGTTTCGATAGGAGCTGAAGTCGGTGGGTGCCAGCTAAGGGCAGCGCCAGCCATGTTTTAAGTATCAGTCTCATAATCCACTGCGAAATCCATCCCACTCGGGTTCTGGGTATGTGGTATAGCTGCGAGGCGCACATTTCTGACAAGGATGTCTACCGTCACCACGACTAGTGTCAGCCACGCAGGGTCCCTTCTCTGCCGCATGTTCCCTCCCACCCACCCTGCGTCTCGGATTCCTCACTCCTCTCGTTGCCTTCTGCACAGCCATCTCTACACAGAGACACGCAAAATGTTTTTTCCAAGCACCAAAAAGAAACAACGGGCATGAGATGCTGCAACTACGTCTCTCCTGCACTGAAGACGTTACACAAGCTTTAATAATCTCTGCATCTCATCGTGCACAGATATAATTCCTTTCCTTCTCTTAGAACTCAGTGGACCTTGATATTTTCTTTAAGATATGTTCTATATTTAGAACCTTCTCTGTATCTCTCACCCCCTAAAAAATTCTTTGAGTAATGTTTAACCCGGATGGGGGAGTAAACAAAAAAAAATATCTAAGCACATTTAAAGGTATAGTAATCAATCGCATTAGCAAGTAAAATGTTTCATAAAAACATGAAACATTTACAATCAGTTTTTATAAATGCAGCACAAAAATTTAAAATAATTCTATTAGTTTATACATAGACTTGTGTTCCTTCACTGTAGGGACTGTAGGGGATGCAGGCAGCTGGCCAGGATTCTGTTTTTCTTTTTGGGGGGGGGGGAGGCACTATCTGGAGCCACATTTTTGCATAGGAAGATGCAGGAGGAAGCAGGCATTTCAGAATTGTTTGTGGAGCCTGGATGCAAATTGTCTTGCAGGGCCCAAACAGCACAAGCACTTGTTAGGTTAAAAAACAGACAGGGAAACCAGAAAACACAGCAGCTCTGGCATCTGGCGCCTTCTAGTGGTATATCCATGTTATCATCCTTAATAAAATAGGGCAAACATGTACATATATTGCATAACACATGTGGCCTACTGGGTAATAATGCTTTTTTTTTATCCCTATTCTAATCGCCCAGGAAGATGAATGCTTTGCATAAGGTCTCTGGTGAGTGAGGAAAAGAATGGTAAGAATCCCTATCGATTTTATCAATGCAACAACTACCATAAACTGCTAGGGATTATTATTCTTCATCAATGCTTTGTCATCATTTGTTGTAATATTCGACTGAGTGTGTCCACTGGCTGTTCCCAAGTTTGCTGGCTGGTGCGCTGGCTCTCAGCTTCCACTTTTCTTTTTTTTTGTTTTTTATCCTCATTCATAAAGAAGTATCTTTATTGAGAGGTATAGGCTGTGGGCGAGTCTTCGAGGGTGGAAGGAGGAGGGGTTGATCTCTCGAGAAGAGGATGGGGGGCCGCAATCTCCACAGCTCGTTTAGAAGCCAAACCTCTTAAAGACCTGGCGGGCTGAGGAGTTTTGTCGATCTGGGGATACTCCCTCCTCGCTGCCGGATTTTTACTTATTTCTTAAACATTGGACCAATGATAATAGATTCCAAAAAGCTAAATTAAGTTTTAATTACCCACTCCCTCCAGGCCACCAATTAAGCTGCTCTTTTTTTGGAGGAGCTAGATCGATCTAGGGTGTTGACTCTGTTAACGGATCTGACCTAACCCGAAAAGTCTGGTGATACGGGGATACCCATTTTAAACAGATTTTTCGTCTTGCCAATAACATTAATACACATAACAATTGAGCATGTCGCTTTATTAGTTTCACATGAACTCCCCCCCCCCCCCCCCAGGGAAAAACCCAGAAGATAACCAAGGCCAGACTTACATCGATTTCCTTCCCCAAGATCACTGACATAGCCTTACCAATATCTTGCCAGAAGACCTGGAGCATCTGCCATTTTTCCTTTGTTATATGTAATTATTACATATAACTATTCCTCTTTTTACTTACATTTGTCCCAAGTGCACTGAGGCCTTCATAATGTAGAATGAAGTGCTTAGAAAAAAACGATTCCTCTTTTTATTTACTTTTGTCCCAAGGTACCCGTCGCAAGGTAGAATGAAGTGCTTACAAAAAACGTAAATAAAACAAAATCTTTAGGTTTTTTCATTGAAAATATTAAATGTGGTGCCCCAACGGCGCAAGGGGCTTGTAAATAAGCCCCAAACTATATGGCACTATGGAGCAAGATACAATTGCTGCTATGTAGGACAAATCCTAATACTGTGCACTATTATATGAATATTCTATGGGGCATATTTACAAGCCCCTAATGACATAGGAATGTCACTTTTTTGGATGTTCCTGTGGCAATAGGGGCTCTGCCTTATTTACAAGACGGTGTTAAGCCGCGGAATGTGGCTTAACTCCGCCTTGTAAATAAAGCACCCTTTCACGCTATACTTAGCAAGAAAGGGGTGGGCAATGGGTGCTGCAGAGGGCATTCCGCCACAACACCATTGATTTTGACGCCCCTTCATATTTACAAGGGTGTAGTAAATATGATGAAACGCCAAAATTAAGACCAGGGAAAAATTGATCTTAACATGGCAAAAGGAGGAGAATTGTTTAATTTCTCCTTGTTTTTTGCTGTTTCTATGTGTGCTTCATTGTGCAGCACACATAGAAATATCAAAAGACCATAAATTATTGTTTATGTTAAGGAAGGTGCCCCTTCCTGCACACAAACAGTAATTTAAAAAAATGACAATTTGCAACTTCTCTGTGTGCTGCACAATGCAGCACACAAAGGAGTTTCAAATCACCATTTGTGATTGTTTATGTGCAGGAAGGGACATCTTTGTGCGCATAAACATTCCCTCAACGCAAGCACCCTTGCACTATGTTGCAAGGCTACCTGCTTTGGTGCTAGGCAGCTGAATTTAGCACAAGCGCAGGGAGAAATGCGGGGATACACCGTATGTTGGTAAATACGGCACATCCCAGCGTTTCTAAAAGAGATGTAGCACGGCGTTAGCTATTTTGGAGCTAACCCGTGCTCCTTCACTATTGTTGTAAATATTCCCCTTTGTGTCTTTGTGCATTAGAAGAATGTTTTTTGCAATTGTCCTTTCTCAGATGTCAGATGCCATTTTAAGCTTGCTCTTGAAGCAAAGAAAGCAAAACGCCCAAGATAAGCAATCTGCAATTTTCTTATCTATTAGGAGTGTGAAATGTCGGAGGATTCATTCCTTCACATTGGGAAGCAGCTCTTCTGACCGGATCCTTGTGTTTTGAAAGCTTCGATTGGAAGAGGTGGGGGAACATGTAGTTGGTTTTACACCTGCACTTTAAAAGGAAAGCAGAAGGGGCAAGTGATCAGATCAAACTTAAATATCGCATTAGCTCCATTTTCTCGCCTGGCTCTGCTACTAATGTTACTGTTATGGTTTGCCCATATGAAATGATTACACTAGTGTCAGGATTTCGAGGAATGATGTAGATTGAAGTCAACCACTGTTAGAAGATGGGTTCTCTAGTTGGCAGAGGTAGGTACCTTTGTCCAAGTAGGGACCCTTGCTTCTATTCAGGTTAGGGTGATACACACTCTAGATAACCTCTGATCACCCCCTTGGTAGCTTGGCACAAGCAGACAGGCTTACCCCAAAGGCAATGTGTAAAGTATTTGTACTCAAAACACACAGTAATACAGTGATAACACCACAAATGGACACAAAACTATTTTAGAAAAATAAAGTATATTTATATAACATTCCAACAAACATGTAGTAGATAGGCGCGGTGCGTCCATTGGGGCGTAGGGGGCGTAGCCCCAATAAGCCACATGGACGCACCGTCATATTTTTGGCAATAATTACCTCTCCTCAAATGTTATAGCGCCGCAGCGCTACCGGCCGGGAATCCGCTGGGACACACTCGACTCAATCGGGAGTGTGCAGGGGGTGGGGCTAGCTGGGCTGCTGCAGCTTGAGTGACAGTCCACACTCAGCTGCAGCAGTACTGCGCATGAGAAGTTTTGGGCTCTAACTAGCCCGAGCATGCACGTAGACTTTCCCCATAGAGAGGGACCAAGGGGGTGCTGCGTCTTACGGGGTTGAAAACGGGCGAGTAGTAAATGTGCCCCCCTAGCCAATCCTGGCGCTGCGGCTGGTCCACCGCGCAGAAGGGCAGGCAATTAATTATTGGATGCTGCGCGTGGGTGGTGGCACACTCCCTCGGCCGCACTTTATATGGCCAATCACTGTATGACTTCATGTGAAGCCATGCAGTGATTGGCCATTTCGGGACACGCACGCGTGCGCCGCTGCCTGTAGTGACGTTCTCTTCTCTCTCTCTCTAGGGGCTCTGCTCGTTTGCGCAGCAGACCGACTCCCTGCCTGCCTGCCGCCTCATCACCTCACCACGTGCGTCACAGCTGTCAACGAGTGTGTCCTGCTCCTGTGAAATTATTATTAAGTAAGAATAAAAATAAGGGAAATCTGTGTAATTCTGTATTATTCGCAAGCGCAACTCCACTGGAGTTGTGCTGCTTTGCACCGGTGCAGCGTCTCGGTAATACGCCATACAGGCGGTCAATACAAACACAGACGGAGTAGTATATAACATGCCCCTAAAGCACTTGCTGTCCAGTACTTCGGCTCCTCAGCGTCAGGCGTCAGCACTATCAATTACAGATGCCGGGCAAATAAGCAGAACTCCTCTCATTGACAAGGGGAGGGGAGAGATTGGACCCCGCGGCCTGTGGGGTGCGCATAGATGCTGGCATTAGATGCGCTAGCCCACTCAGCTATCGCAGCGCTATACAGGCATAATTAAACGGGCCTTTGGGCTAGGCTTTGTAAGGTGTGCGCGGTGCGCCACGTGCATATTTATTTTAGAAGGGTGGATGGATGGATGGGGGTGGGGGATAGCCTTGTGATTGTATGCGTATATCGCCGATATTGCTAAGTGCATGAAACAATTTTTGCACATTATCAATTGTAATTATTCCTTATGCGTGCGGTTCCCTTGTCCTGTCTCAGTGTCTCTGCCTGCCTAACGTTCTGAATCTGCCCACCAGTGGTGTGTGGGCCAATGGGCCCGGTGGGCCATCGTGGACTTGTGCGTGCATGCACTGTGCGTACCAGCGCACACCACCAGCAGGCCACCAAACAGTTAAACAGAGGAAGGGAGTCAATGGCAGCTATGTACTCACTCCCAGGCAGCCACGGCCCGTGGAGGGAGTTATGGTGGGGCGGAGAGGCGGGGCGGGGGAGGGGCAGGGTGGGGGGTGCTAAAAACCGGAGTATGGATAATTGAAGGTAAGTAAACAATTTAATTAATAAAACGAATTTCGTAGCACACCCTGCATCGCATTTTGCGATGCAGGGTTTTCACTCAACGTCATTTTGCATGCTGAGTTTTCTAAATCTACACTTATGGTGATGTAAATTGAACTACACCCCCCAGTATGCAAAGTACTGTCAGCTACAAAGCTAGGACTGGGTTGAGACCTGAGAGGTCACACACGACATGAGGCCACATGGTAGCCTGACTTGGCTTTCTTTGATTGGTGGATGGAAGTGCCTGGGTTAGGGATGTATGTAGGTGAACGCCTATGGCAGGTGTAGGGACATGTGTAAAAGCATAGCTACCAGGTTTCCCTGGTCCATACATGGATATGTCGGACAGGTCTGGTATTTCTTAGAACTCTGGGACTTGCAATCCTGGTGTTAAACTGGGCGAACTACGACTACAAGTCCCTGAAGGAAAAAAAACCCTCAACTAACTAACTCCAAAATCTAAGAGTGGCCCCTTGTGAACCAACCCTTGTGTGTTCTATATTTATCGCGGACATTTGCGAAAAATGGCAGCTCTAATCATTCAATAAAGGTAATTTAAAAATTGCGTATGTAGCATAATTTATTTAGCGAGAGATAAGTGTGCCGTATACTTCCTGCATTTATTATTATGATTTGCAACGTTAAATTGAAATTTTTACTATAACTCTCTGCACGTTGTCCAAATTTGTTAGCATTACACCTGACATGCTTGAGTGGATGTGTGCCAGGGAGTCCGGATTCAGATCCCCACACATAATGATCCATAAATGATGCACTTATTTCGCATTTATATATAAAGGCCTAATATGTGATGGCTTTGGATACCTATTTTGGGGGTAACCTCTGTACATAGTCTTAAATATTTTCTTCAGGTGAACAGAGGCACTACCTCGAATTATAGTATAATTATTTGGAATCCGACTGTGGCCTTATATCTTTCTAGTTTCTTAAATGAAGACGGAAGCAATCACCTTTAGTTTAACAATGAGGGGAGAGGATGTAGCCTTACAGCCAGAGCAGTTGACCGCGAAGCTGGGGAACCGGTTTCGAGTCTCAGCAACAACGCTCAACATCCTGTGATTCTGGGCAAATCATTTAATCTCCCCGTGCCTAACAAAAAGAGATGTGTCCATCTGTAACGAAACTGGTGCTCATGTAAAGCGCTCTGATAGCCGATGTCTCGGTTCTAGTTCGCGCTATATAAAACAAAAAATAGAAAAATCAGTTGTTGGCCTATATAGGGAGGTGCATTGGCAGTCTGGCAGACCTAGCCTTTTTTGTGGTCCCAGTAGTGAAATAGCAGCAGGCGGCAGCGCAGAAGGTTAATGTGCCTGCTGCAAAGAACATGTACCTGATGCAGATCACAAAAATGCACATGATGTAAATAGGTCAATGAGTCACTGCTTTTGTCAGAGAGGTCCTTTTGTTACTTGCAGTTTGTAAGTTAAAATCCTAATATACAACAGTGAGCTATTAACTGTCATCTAAGAGCTGCATGCAAACTGCAAGGCAAGAATTTGAGCGTTATGTTTTTTTCCCACAGTCTTTGTTTCATTACCCTAGTGTTTCAAAAATAAATTGTTATCTTTGCATTGGTAAAGCCTGACAACGTGAAACATTACCACATTTTGGGGCAATTTTGGGTCGAACAAGAGGCCCCCAACCTCCTTTGCTGCTCTTTCACCCTGGCTACGACCCAGCAAACACCAGTTTAAAGGTAAGGAAACTGATGCTATATTTTTTTACATGGGAGTTAGGGCTCAGTATGTGGTTACTCTCAAGGCCCTCAAGCACTGTCTGTTTCAGTGCCTCCAGCAACCACTATGGCACAGAGAGGCAGGAGGCAGTAAGGCTGTATTTTTAGCAGTCATCTTGTGGAAAGGGGAGCTGTTGGAGATGTATTACGATACTGCACAAGAAATATGTATTTATACTGAAATTTGAAATTATTACACTGCACCTTATACATTGTACCTGATTATTGACAGGTTTCTTTAATAAATATATTGGTAAGGCCAGCAACACCATCATGAATACAGTGCAAGAGCTGATTACAAGGTCATTCCAGGCACGGCCACTTGAAGAAAAACGACATTTAAAGCAATTAGGACCTCATCAGCCTGACATAAACGTACAGAAAACTTCCCAGGACAGAGGAGAAATGTAAAAACGTACATTCTCAAAAGCCTGATACACAAAAGCTGATTGGCTTACAGGGTGCCCTATAAGAAATTCTCTGTTCTGCTTCCCCTGCTTGCTGTTGGTGGTGACTTTTCTTAGACACGTCAAGGAATCAGTGACTTGAAGCATTTGTCGGAAAAATAAAGAAGCATGCATACGCAAGAAAGCATATGGAAAACCTGACAAGACTGGGAATGTTGGGGGAAGACGCACCATTGAGCAGCAGATAAATGATACATACCGAAAAACCATACAGAAACACAATGAAGCCGTTGATAGGAACAGACAAATTCTATCCAAGATAATTGATTGCATTCGTGTCTGTGGTGCTTTCGAACTGGCATTGCGAGGCCATGATAAATCGGAAAGTTCCTCAAAAACTGGGATCTTCAAAGGCCTAGTGGATTTAATAGCACGCATAGACAAGGATTTGGAAACACATTTAGCAAGTGCTACAGTCTTTAAGGGCACCTCTAAAATAATGCAAGATGAACACCTTGAGTGTATGCTCGAAATTATAAGAAGCCATATTGTGCAAGAAATGCAAAACACAGACTTTCTGGCTATTCAGGCTGATGACAGCCTGATGTGGCCACTAAAACACAGTCCGCATTAGTGTTTCGGTACCTTGACAGTGATAGGGACGTTGTGGAGAGGTTCTATGATTTCACACATTTAAGAGACTCTAGTGCAGCAACCGTTACTAAAGCTATACTGTGTCAACTGAACTTAATTTTTCCAGAGCTGCCTCAAAAACAAAAACTTATTGCACAAAGCTATGATGGTGCGTCCGAAATGAGTGGAAGCCTTAGTGGAGTACAGAAACGAATTTGAGATGTGTACCCATATGCTCATTATGTGCACTGTTACGCCCACCAACTCAATCTTATTATGCAACAGGCAGTATCAAAGATCAGAGAGACACACATTTTCTTTCAAGATACAGGAGGCATGGCAGCATTCTTCTCACGTTCCCCCAAAAGAACAGAAGCCCTTCATGAGTTTGTGGACAAAAGCGTTCCAAGGGGATCCTCAACTCGTTGGAACTTTAACATTCGTACAGTCTACCTAATCTTTGAAAATAGGGAGGGCCTTGATAAATGTTTTGTCGCCATAGAAGCCAATGATGAGTTTGATTATACAAGTCAGAATGAAGCCCATGGCTTTATTAGAACACTTCAAGACAGAGAGTTTCAGTTCTTACTGTTTTTATTTAATAAAATAATGCATGCTGTCGACTTGTTATACAATCAGTTACAAGGAAAAGACGTAGATACTGTCTTTGTGCAAGAATCTACCACCTCATTTGTACAAAGCATAAGGAAAGTGAGAGATGGGGTTGACAATTTAGAGAGCAAACTGCTGGAACATTCTACTTTTGCAAGCCGCAGGCAAAACATCACCACTCTCGTTCGAATTGCAAAGGAGATATGTGACATTGTAATTGTGCAGGCACAAGAATGTTTTTCATTCACTAAACATTTGGTGAGTGCCACATTATTGCAAAGTAAAGAGTTTGCAAAATATGATGAATCCTTCCCGGAGCGTGCTCTGAATGAGGCTGTGCAAGGATATCCTATGCTCAAAAAAGAGCAGCTGAGAACTGAGTTGACTGCAGTGTACGGAATGCCTGTGTACCGGAAGGCCACAAGCGCCCTGACTTTGCTGACTTTAATACATAAACTTAATATGGAAAAGTCACTTACAGAGACAGTGACTTTACAAAAAATTGTCATTACCACTCCAATGACAACAGCCGAATCTGAATGATGTTTTTCAGGCTTAAAGCGCATTAAGACATTTCTCCGGAACACCATGCTAGAGGAAAGACTCAATGCTTTGGCGATGCTCTCTGTAGGGAGCAAGCTAGTCCAAAAAATAACGAACTTCAACATTAAAGTTATTGACAAGTTCGCTATTCTTAAAGATAGACGTGCTGATTTCATTTATAAAAAGTAAACAAAGTTGAATGCTGCTACTTGTTTGTTAAATAAAAAAACATCTGTGAGTAAGGTACTGAGAAATGCATTGTTAGCTATGTTTTTAAAAGTTTTCTAGTGTTTTTTCTACTTGGAGACTAAACAGATTTTACTGCTCAAATGGCATATTAAGTACATTCTGTAGCACCTAAACACTATAAACAGTGTGGAAAGACATGCGTGGTGAAGTCACATGCGTTGTAATGGAAACGTGATAAAGATAATGCGTGGTACCAAATGCTTTGTAAAGGCTGTTTCCCAACTGTTGTTCAACTTCTGCTACTCTTAGAGCTGAGATTTTCATTAAATTCTTATAGTCTGAATTCAGCAGCGTAATAGGACAGAATGTATGAAGCTCTGTGGTTATACTGAATAAGCAGCTACCTATGTAATGACATCTATTAATGTAATAACTGCCCTTTCACAATTGCTTTATTAACCTTCCTGCTTTCTCAAATTTGCTTAAAAATGCACGATTTTTCTTTTCTTTTTTCAAAATTTTCTCGGGTGAAGAACCCCCCCAAATCCCCCTTATGGTGGTTCGCGCTCGCTCGCTGCGCTCGCTCGCAACCGCGCAATATGCTAATCAGTTTACGCCTCACCACATTCAAGTGTCACCAGCCACCCCTGGTAGTAAAATAGCCCTCAAAAACAGTTCTTTCCAAAATAAAGGTTGTAGAATACCCATAGCTCCACCTGATGCTATTACGATGTTGTGACAGTAATAAATCCTAAGTTTGGCGCCGACCGCGAGGTGTGCAGCATCAGGCACAGAGTCACATGAACCCCCAAACAAACAGTACCTTGAAAAATGATGTCTATGATGATGCATGGGGTCGAGAAGGTTAGGTGTCAGTGTTGAGGTCGAGGCCGGATCCCTGGCTGCCACGGGGGAAGCAAGGCATAGTGTCCGTGAAGAGGCCATGTGTTGAATCCAGGACAGGGGAAGTCGGTTGTGTAGGCAGTGAGGCATCAGTTTTGGTGAGGCAATGCCACGTTGGCGAGTTGATGGAGTCACCCTCTGTAGCTATTGGAGCCTCTATAAGAGGATGCAGGCACTGGCGATGATGGAGTTGTGCGCATGCTAGCATCGGGAATGCCAATAACTTCACGTGTCGGCAGGCATCGAAGGGTGTTAGAGCTGCAGGGCGTTGAGCACTTCATGAGCGGTGCCTCTGGCCTCAGTGCAGATCGCGGCGTCACAATGGCATCGCTGAAGGTGTTGGAGATTGCTTGCCTTGCTTCTCTTAGGTTTCTTCCAGCTCCCAACAGCAGGAACATCTTCCAAAGGCCAAAAACTGGAACAGGCACATTCTGGAAGGTCAGAACTCTCAGCAGTAGAGTTGAGGGGAGCTGGGGGTGAAGTCTTTGTGTCCCGGAAACTTCAGAACAGAAGGCCAGCACACACAAGCTATTGGAGATTCTTCATAAAGCAGGTTTCTCAGCAAAGTTCAACTCTTTGTCCTTTCCTTGGCAGAAGCAGCAACTGCAGGCCAACCACACACAGTAAACAGCAAAGGAGCAGTACTACTCCTCACAGCTCTCCAGCTCTTCTCATTGGCAAAGGTTCCTCTTGAGTTTAGAAGTGATCTACAGTTCTGGGGTTTAAGGTCTAATAGTTTTACCCTATTTGTTCTTCTTTTTGCAAGATCTCTGATCCCAGTCCGAACCAATTCTGCCCTCACTGGTGCAGTATGACCACAGGGGGTGGAGACAGCATTGTGCAAGGGAGACAGGCGCTATTCTGGGTCAAGGAAAACTCCTCCCACTACTCTAAATGCAGCCAATGTCTATTCAGCTCAGTGAAATTGGCAGTATGTCACTATCAGGATATGTCACACGCATCAGCACATGTCCTACCTTTAGCACCCTGCCCATGGGTGGTACCTTGGGCCTACCTGAGGGGTGTCTTACAAGTAAGAAAAGGAAAGGTTAGCACCTGGCAGCACTTGCCAGGTCGAAATGGCAGTTTAAAACTGAGTGCAGACATTGCAGTGGCAGTTCTGAGACACCTTTTCATGGCTATCCATGTGGGTGGCAAAATCAACGCTGCAGGCACACTAGTAGCATTTGATTTACAGGCCCTGGCACACTCAGTGCACTTTACTAAGGGCTTACCAGTAAATAAAATACGCCAATCATGGATAAGCAGTCACAATAGGAATTTATACAGGGAGCACTTGACCTTTGACACTGATCAGCAGTGGCAAAGTGCCCAAAACATCTAAGCAAGCAAAAAAAGAAAATGAGCACACCATCAAAAATACAGGAGTTACATGCAAAAAGTCAGGGGAAACCACCTCAAAGATGCTAAGTCTAACAGCCACAAACCCTCTTCAGTCTTGGTGGTGCTGGATAAACGCAGAGACTTCGAAGGAAAAAAAAGGAGGGAAAGAAATCCTGGCCTGGATTTCTCCTCTCAGGTAGGAGATTGGTTATGAGAAGGCACTCCCTCAGTTTCTATAGTCTTTTGATATATATCACACAGTTATTTGTTGTTCAAGTCAATTTAGCTATCTAGATCTGCAATACAAAGGATGGATAAGGTTATATTTCGGCCAAAGTTGAGGTCTGCCACCAAAGCTTTTATTTGGGCAAATAATATTATTACAAATTAAGCACGAACCATGCCTTGTCTTTCCATTGATAATTTTCTTCGCAAAATTCTCACTTTTCTTACACAAGGTACAAAGAAAGAAGAAAAAGCCAGAGAAAAAAGACTTGTTAAGTCGTGAAGATATGCACTTTTCTGTAAAACACTCGCACAGATTTAAATAGCAATGTAATGCCGTCCCATAAGTCATCAGATAATAAGTTGCGTTACAGAACTCAGCATGAATAATTGTGCTAGAAATTGTATTGTACTTTAGGGGAATTGCTGTGCTCGAGTTAATTTTGTCCATTCAATAATAAAGTTACATATTTAAATCAGAGGAAGCCTAGCGTTAACGAGCACCCTCTCAAAAAAGTTGCATATAAATGGATTAATTCTGCAGAAAAAAATCCAAAACAATGCGACAATATTATTTATGTGCCTAACCTCACCACATCCTCGGCCCCTATTACAGAATAGCATCAATTTGGCTATTGTTTTGAAACGGATATGCCGTAAATAACCAACGTTATTGAAAGCAGACTTTAAATTCAAACGTAAAATAAACCGTCATAACCACTATTGTGTTCAGGTGGTCACTACAGGCGGTATATTATAGATTAATGTTGCATTCGTGGTAGGATTTTATTAGGCATGTTACAAAGATGCCCGAGCGAACTGCAAATTATTAACACTCTAACCGCCAGAATTAATGACCCACATTTGTACTCTGGCCTCATGATGCACCCCTTTCACAAGTGTTAATCACATATTTCTATACCTGATTTTTTTTGTTGCAATCTTACAAGGACTATGGTGAAGTCATACATTTGGGGAAATATTTATGAAATGGTATGTTTTTTGTTATCTTCTTTTACCGACATGCTAGCCAATATATGCAGAACAACCATACTATCATACAACTTTAACAGCTATAAAATACCTTTAGACAGCCAGCTGACATGTTATTACTCTGAAAACTGATAGAGCGCAATGGTGCTCTTTATTTGTAGGGGTGCATCATAATCATGGGTAGTTTGCACCTGCATGTATTATTTTTGTTTTATTGACATGAGGCAGTAGAAAATATACCATAATGATGTGAAAGGTGACGACAAGGTATATTTTTCATGTAAACCTGAAGAAATTAATGTTGCAATACATACATGCTTAGCTGAAAATGGTAACGTGTAGAATTTGTGTATGAGACTCACAAAACTTACATATTTGCTGTGCTCAAGTAACGTGCTGATTTAGAAATGCTTAGTACAATATTCATTTTACCTGAGTTTTATAAGGCCTATGTGCCTCACTCCTACGTTGGCTGATTTCTGCAGGCCTGAAATGTATTTTCCCTGGCTCTCTAGTAGGGGGAGTTTGTCCGTGATGTTCATGTGCATGTTGGATTTGTCCTGTTCTCAAGTTTCTGTTGCAAGTGGAGAAATTCATTTTTGTTAGAATAACTCTTTTGTTTTAGGAGCTAGGCTCGGGGAGGAGAGGATACAGTGATACAAGGAGTGCTGATAATGTGAGACAGTGTTCTTTCTCACTTGAGAAGGCGTGGGAATCAAGGTCATCGAGCCGGGAGCTGGGAGTATTAACACACAATGGAAAACTACCTATGAGGAGGTGCCTAGCGGGATGAGGCCATCGGACAATACCTAATGGGCATGTTCATGATTTTGGTGTTTTGAATGAGGGACAGTGCCCGGGGGGTTGAGTTAGGAGAAGAGAGGAGATAGATGAGAGGGAACAAGCATCTTAGAATGAGCTCTGTAACCTTTGGCTACCTGACCAATACAATATGAGTGCACTTCTTAGGAAGTCTTCACGCACTGACACCTTTTCCTGACTTGCCTGGGGAATGCTACGTAGGGATGTCACGTTAGATGTAGTGTAGGGACAGACTAATGCTTTTTACTTATGTACCTTCAATGAAGTCTGATCTGGTTGTAAAGGCAGTTATTGCCTGCATCCTGGTTTTGGAATTTGTCATAATTTTCTTAATTCAAAGACTGAGAATTGCTCGCAAGTTTGGCTTCTTATTAGTTCCCATGAATTCTACAACCTCGTCTTGAGGATTCTGTATGTCCAGTTATTTTTGGCCTTGTAATAAACCTACTAAACTTGGAAAGCTGGAGTCTGTGATTTTTTGGAGTCCTGATTCTTTGACTCCGTGATTATGACCTAATGAGTTATTTCTCCCCTCTACACTTCTAAAGCAGGTACAATTGATCCACCAGCCGATGTTTCTGGAGTACACGTGGGAGAGGGAACCCGGCTCCCTCACAATCAAGTTTAGTTCCCCAAAATGCTACCAAAACCATACAAACGGATCTCACCACCTCTTTTACACTCTAGCCTTGGCTTCTCCAACGTCTACCTGTAAGTAGCTCTTCTGTGTACAGTCAACCCTACTAAATTCGAAACGGTAGCTTGGTTGAATTAATATAAGTATAGCAAAACTGAGAGTGTGTAAATGAATTTATTTTCAGAACTCGATAACTGATATTTGAAAGAAAATGGCTGAATTTCCAGAATATATTTACATCTGATAATTGAGTGATAAATCAAGTTTTATTAGGTAACTTCTTAGAAATGTTATTACCTTAGTACCAGACGCGTTGCTGCTATGGCTGTTATTTATTACCCATGTTGAGGCATTCCAGTTTGACAAAGCCTTTTTTAATGACATTGCTGCTGGCAACCATGTGTGATGCACCGAGGTGATTGCTGATGGTTTCCTTGCAAATGGTGGTCAGTAATGTAACATTGTCCGATGTGGACACTGTTACAATACTGGTAAAATTGGTAGCTCCCAATGAATTTCTTTGAACATAAGTAGCTAACATTACTGAAAAGATTGGAGACCCTTGCTCTAGTCCCATCTCTTGGTGAAACGGAATGCTCTGTGATAATTCAGTTATTTTGTGTCATAGGAAGGACCTGAAAGCTTAGCCACACATCTCCAGCCCCGCCACCCAGGAAGAGTGCATCGCACACAAGACCCCCCTCCGACTCTCCACATACAGCACGAAGGACCCCAACTCCAACACAGAACACCTCCACTTCCAGATCCAGACCAGCCCAAGGCCCACACTAAGCAGCACCCTCATCTACAGACCACCGGGACCTCACACCCAGTCCGCAACTACAATCGCCGAACTCGCCACACACCACGAAATCACCTTGATGGACTACATCCTACTCGGGGACCTGAATTTCCACCTCGACAACCAGGACGACCCCAACTCTACCACTCTCCTCGCCAACCTCGGACTGAAGCAGCTGGTCAACACGCCCACGCACAAGGCTGGACCCACCCTCGACCCACTCTTCGCGGTGGGACCAACATCCGCTTCAGCCATGCCACCCAGCCCCTCTGGATGGACCACCACTGTGTCCATTTCACCTTCAACACCACCACTGCACCCAAACCCGCCCCGCGCCCACCACGAAGGAACTGGAGCAAGGTCACAGAGGAGCACCTTAACAGCACCCTCCTTCAAGACCCCCCCAGCACCACAACCGACACCAACTCCGCAGCCAAGGAATTTCACAGCTGGAACTTCTGCTGCGCTGATAAGCTTGCACCCCTCCACCACCCCACCAAACAATGCCCCACTGAAGGCCGCCTGGTTCACCACAGAACTCAAAGACGCTCCTGCAGAAGCCTAGAGGAAACCTGGCAAAACCAGAACACCACGGAAGCATGGAACAATCACAGTAATGCCCTGAAGGAACACCACCAGCATTTAAGAGACACCAAACAAACCTTCATAAGAGACAAAGTCCAGACCAATGCAACCAAAGCCAAGGAACTGTTCAACATCATACAGCAGTTCGCAAAACCACCCAGCGAAGCTACAGACATCACACCCTCCCAAGACCTCTGCCAGAAGCTCAGCTCCTACTACCATCTGAAGATCAAGGTTCTCTACAACAACTTCAACGAACAGACGCTGGATACCAGCCCCCCCTCGCCACCAATAAGCCATCCATGACGACCTGGAATCCCGCCACCATAGAACACATCACTGTGACCATGAAGATAACCCAGTCAAGAGCCCCATCGGACCCCTGCCCACTGCATATATTCCACAGGGCCGCCGCTGCCATCGCAACCAAACTAGGACAGCCCATCAATGCCTCCATCAGGTCCGGCATCTTCCCAGATGACTGGAAGCTACCAGACATTAAACCCATCCTCAAGAAACCAACGGCCGACCTATGGACCTGAAAAACTACCAGCCCATCTCTCGCCATCCCTTCACTGCCAAAGTCACCGAGACACTCGTAAACACCAAACTGACCGCCTTCATCAAAGAGAACTCCATCCTGGATGCCTTCCAGTCCACATTCCGCAGCAACCATAGCACCGAGACCGCCCTCCTCACCGCCACCGACGACATCCACATGCTACTCGACTAGGGACACACAGCGGCTCTCATCCTTCTGGACTTCTCCGCAGCCTTCGATGCAGTTTCACATCGCACACTCGCAACCAGACTTCATGACGCGGGGATACAAGAAACCCCCTTTGACTGGATACAATCCTTCGTCTGCGGCCAAACCCAGAGGATAAGACTCCATCCCTTCCCCTCCGAACCCATCGATACCAACTGTGGAGTTCCCCAATAATCATAGCTCAGTCCCACGCTCTTCAACATCTACATGATCCCCCCTTGCAACCATCGTCAGACAGCATGGGCTCAGCATTGTATCCTACGCCGATGACACCCGGCTCATCCTCTCACTCACAAAGAAGCCTGAAGACACCAGACTGTTAAAAGGAAGGAATGAACAATGTGGCAGCCCGGATGAAAGACAGCTGTTTGAAGCTCAACCCTGAGAAGCCTGAGGTCCTCATGCTTGGACCCTGCACTTCCGCCTGGGACAACACCTGGTGGCCCGCCACCCTTGGAAGCCCGCCCACCCCCATAGACCACGCACAAAACCTCAGCATCATCCTCGACTCCTCTCTCTCCATGAATCACCAGATCAACGCCGTCGCCTCCACCAGTTTCAACTGCCTACCCATCCTCTGAAAGATTTTACAAATGGAACCCCCGACTGCAGGAGAACCGTCACCCACGCACTCATAACCAGCAGACTGGACTATCGCAACACCCTTTATGCCGGTATCAACAGAACCCTTCTACACAAACTCCTAAACATCCAGAACACCGCAGCCATACTCATCCTCAGGACACCACGTCATGAACACATGATCCAACACCTATGAGACCTCCACTGGCTCCCCGTAAAGAAGAGGATCACCTTCAAACTCCTCACCCACACCTACAAATCACTCAACAACATTGGACCGAAATACTTCAACAAAAGATTACCTTCCACGCACTCAAGAGGAACCTCCGCACTGCCGACCTCATCCTGGCAGATGTCCACCCCATCCGCAGAAACAGAACATGCCAGAGAGCCTTCTAACACATCGCAGCCAAGACCCGGCGCGAGCTCCCTGTGAACATCAGACGCTCCTGGACCCTGCACACGTTCAGGATGGACTTCAAGACCTGGCTCTCCAACTGATCCGGAGCTGGCGCCCCCCCTCCCATTCCCCCGCCAGCACCCCGAGACCCTCACGTGTGAGTAGTGCGCTATGCAAAACCCTGATTGATTGATTGATTGACACAAATGTCAGACTTTGTATCCGCAGTGGTGAAAGGTTTATGGTGGGCTTGAAAATTAACAATTACAAGTATTCGTAATCAACTATTTTCTGATTGATGGCTTATTACTGATATTGCCAGTTAGATATGCTTTTTAGCTGTCTTCTTAATGTAGGCTTTTAACTGTGTACATCTTTGGTTTTGCATGTGGGTGCTATTACGTGATGATTAATTATTATCTCACCATTTATTTTGCAATGGTTTTTATACTGAACAATAAATTATGAGGATGAACCAAGTAAAATACACACAAATCACATAAGCAAAATCAAAAAAGTTAAACTATATTTGCAAAACTGTTCACTTCATTTACATATACGAGGCCACACCGTGATCACCACCTGAGGACCTTGAAGATCAGACTCTTTTTGCCAAACTGTACCTACTCTCTAAGCATATTTGTAGTCACTAACACCAGGAATATTACAGAAAGATATAGATGGAATTTGTAGGGGCGTGTAAAAGGATCCTAACACAGAAGAAAGTGTCTCAGTGTTAACCCCGAGCGTAGACCTCCGCTCCACCCGCGGAGTGTGCAGAGATGTGCCTACTCCGCATTCCGCAGAGAACGCGGAGTAGGCAAATCTCCACACACTCCGCGGTGGAGTGGAGTTGACCAGCCCCCGCCTCCTACTCACCCTATTAACAGTTACTTACAACTTTTAAAAAATGACTTAAAGTAAATAAAATACACCTTACCTTAGCTGTGGCATACCGGGCTGCCCTCCTCCTCTTCATCGCGTTCTCTGTAAAAAACTGTGCATATGCGTGTGCACCCACATGTGCATTTCACGTGAGAAATGGTTGGGCGCGCTCGCATGCGCAGTTTTCACAGAGAACACGATGAAGTGAGGAGGGCAGCCCCGGACCCTGCAGCTAAGGTAAGGTGTTTTTATATTAACTTTTTTTTAAAGTTGTAAGTAATTGTTAATAGGGCGGGTGGGAGGCAGGTGGCATAGCAAAGCTTCACGGAGTTTGTTATCAACTTTGTGGTCCTCCGCGTAGCCCCGCTTCACCCCCTACGCTCGGGGTAACTCAGTGTACCATCGGTCTGAGCCATGGAAACGGGTAGGTATGCTTGTCACCTGGTTTAGGGTTATGATTAAAAGCTCCTTTAAAGTGTGGATGTCTCTTGCCTTGGTCATCCAAAAGATTCCAGGTAAGGGGTTCCACACTAGCAGGGGACCTGTCTGGGAATTAATTGGGACAGATGGCTTTTTGGCTCACATGGCCAATCTGGGTGTGCAGCCAATGCCACAGGGTCAAATACTGAGACCAATTAGGTCTTCCTCAGTACTCCCCAACAAACTAGCATACAGGCAACCAGGTTGCTAGATATCTGCACAAGGCTGTGTTGGCGGTAACAAAAAAGTGGCATATGTGTGGAGTGTGCTCACTAGGCTGTCAGTTCACTGCACATGTTGACTGTAGTTTTTTGGGCAGCTCTACTTCAGTCTTTCGTCTGAGATGGAGAGGGCATCTTGTTGCTTTGTGTCTATATCTAGTATCTGTCGACTAGCTTGGAACATGATAATATTGTTTTGTCCACAACTGCCATATTTAATTTACTTATAAGTCCCTGGTAAAGTGCACCACATGTGCCCAGGGCCTGTAAATTAAATGCTACTAATGAGAATGCAAAACACTCAAGATGATGGACGGAATGTTGCACAATGGAAAAACATTCACCCCCAGTCACAGATCTGGGTGTAATCCATCGTTATTTTGCTCACCACACCACCCCAGTTCAGACATGGCCATATGCAAATCAGTCTTGACCTTGTGCCTCATGGGAACAGTCCAGCCCGAACTGCGAAGCCATGTCTTCCCTGGACCGGAATCAAGCATCCTAGGACCGGTTTATGGCTATCAGCCGTTATCAGCCAGGATAGCTATCCAGGCTGATGAGGGCTGAAAGCCCGAAACCGGTCCTTGGATGCTTGTTTCCAGTCCAGGGAGGACCTGGCTTGGCAGTTCGGGCTGGACTGTTCCCATGGGGCACAGGGTCAAGACCGATTTGCATATGGCTGGGTTCAAACTGGAATGGCATGGTGAGCAAATAAATGATGGATTGAGGCCCAGATCTCTCTACTGGGGTGAATGTATGACATTGTTCTGCATTCTGTCCATCACCTGTTGTTTTTACTAATGAGAATGCAGTACTGATTGTGCCTTCCACTTTAGTAACCCTTTAAACATGTCTGAGGCCTGCCATTGCAGAGCCTGTGTGTGCAGTTTTAATCTGCCATGTCAACCTGGCAAGTTAGACCTCTTGACAGGCCCAAACCTTTCTTTTTAATAAATAAAAGTCCCCTGTAAGGTAAGCACTGTAAAGCCCCAAGGGCAGGGTGCAATGTATTTAAAAAGTTGGACATGTACTTTTTAGTTTTACATGTCAATGTCCTGAAAAACTGTACTGAAATACTTTTACATTTTTTCTCTCTGCTGCCAGGCCTTTCTTACCCATAGGTTAACATTGGGATTATCTTGTTCAATCAAGTGTAATTTTGAATTGGGTCAAGATCGAAATTTCGCGTTAGGTGTCTTTAGACTCACAATTAAGAAAATATGACTTGGTGTGAAGTCAGATTTTAAATTGCAACTCTGAAAATGCCACTTTTGGAAAGTTTGCATGTTCTTCCACTTAACCATTATCTGCCTCTGCCAGCCTCTGAATACACATCTTGCATGGGTGACAGCTAAGCTTTGTGCATTACCTCTAGATAGTCACACACAAAGGGAGCTGAGGTGTGACATTCACATCCTGATGGCCCATCACAAAGCTGATGGAACTACGTGGGCGAGGGAGGATTTCACACTTGCACCTGTATAGGGCTGTGCCTCTCCCCACACAAAGAGTGGCATAACCCCCCTGTAGTGTGTCTGAAGCCAGAGCATGGATCTTGTGTTCTTCAAAGGCCTCTTTGAAGTATTGCCTACTTCAATGGCACAACTACTGGACCCCTGACACCTCCAACTCAGTACACTCTGGACCTGAGGACACTCTACCAGGAAGAAGGTCTGCTGTGCTGCTGAAAGGAATGACATTCTGCTGGACTCTGCTGGATTTGCTGTACTCCTGCTGTGCTGTGCCGGCTGCCCCCTTGCCTGGTGGTGAGGAGTGGACAGTACCAAGTGACTCCATGGGCTTACCTCCTGTTCTGTCACAAGGATATCAAAGACTTCATTCCACTCTGCCTCAGCTGCTGGACTCTGCCAACTGTGAGTCCTGCCCTACTAAGAGGTGCCAATCCAGTTCTGGGCCTTCATGAGGGGTTCTGCAGCTGTTTTCTGCCAAAATCCACACATAGCCTGCTTTGCTCTGGTCAGAACTGATGCATCTGCCCTCGCTCGGCAGCCCTGTTTGGCAATGACGCAGGACTTGACTGTGAGGCTTGATGACAACGTGGAACCATACTGCGTGGCTCATCAACGACATACAGCCTTCTTCATAAAGGGGATTAACAATGACGCTGGACCAGACTGCTCCTCGACATCGCCACATTCTCTGGAAAGGTACGGTTTTCAGCTGGGCCTGCATATCTTTTGTATCCGACCCACGCTCTATTGCAGTCAGCTTGACTTTCCGGATTTGACCTGGTCCAGCGCAACTTCAAGTAATCCCTAAGCGCTATTGACTTTTAGGCACTATATTTCAATTTAGTCTTTAAAAATTCATAACTTCGGTTCTACTCATTGGCTTTTTTAATTTTGGTATTGCTTGGTCCATTATATTAAGCTCTATTTTTCTAACTTAGTGTGAATTTTTTTGTGTGGTATTTAGCCTTACATATTACCTATTAAATTAAGACTAACTGCTCTGGGACAAGATATCAGAGGGTGATCACAGGTAATTTAGGGTGTGTATCTGACTTGCCCTGATTAGAGTGGCAGTCCCTATTGGACACTGTGCATATCTCTGTCAACTACAGACCCCATTTCTAACAGTGTTCATAATAACAATGGATTGGGTTGCTGCCCAAGTGATTACCATTGGCTGAAATGAATTCAAGCATGCCATTCATCATTGTTTTGCATCTTAATTGCGTCAAAGAGCAGCTCCCATACACCGACATCGGAACCCAGTCTTCCTGAGCAAAGGTAACATTTTGTACAACTTCGATTGCTTGGTGACATAACAATGCCATGCAAATGAAAGAAAAGGTTTATGGCCTACCACTCATAATGAAACCAGATGCCCAAGATAGGTTATGGGATAAAGTCTACTTAGTCTGATACTGCAATAGAAACTGGTGAGAAAGCAGGTAGACTGTGATAAAATAGTTTTTTATTATAACAAATATTTCCATTAGATAAAGGAGAAGTTTGAAAAACAATAAAAACACGCATTATGAAAAGAATGATGTTGTTAGAATATATTTGAAATATATTTAACTATTAAAACTGATTGTAAGGTACATAAACAGCTTACGTAATAAGATTAGTGCCATTTATGTATGTAAGTATGTATGAGGAAGTACTTACCTTCAAAGCTCATGCACTAACTCGATGAAATTCATTCTCCGTGCATGGGTGTCAGACAACACAGCTTGGAAACAGTAAAGAATGATTGCATCTCTATTGCTGAAATGTGCTTTCTTTATCCCATGCAGTAACTCAATTAGAAGCATCTTTAGAGGGGGCGTGGCTTGGACGGCAGAGCTAATGGCTGCCTGATTCCGTCACTCCGCTGGATCAGAGAAAAGTACTTTAAATCCCTTGATGAGTACATGACGTAAAGGAGCAGCAATTGAGGAACTGATCATCGGAGGAGTCCCTTCTACGCTTGCTGCCCTCGTGAGAATCTCTGTGCCTGTAGAACAGGGAAAATCGAGCTCATGGCACGGACGTGAAGGGGAGACGCGAGAGCAAAATGGCGGCGAACAGGCTCATCAAAGAATGAAACCAAGCATAAAGCGGTGAAACACAGTCGGAGAGGTACACCGGAGCCCTACCGAAGCCACCCGCCAACATCGACCGACATCCACCGGCACCTACCAGCATCTGCATCGGCCAGCGCCCACCCAAGGAAAACTCGGAGTACGAGCGACTTACCGCTCAGAGAGGAGAAGCTCGAGAGAGTGAGCGTGAGTGTGAAGAGGTGTAGATGCGAGAAGAAATCAAAGAAGCCGGTTAAGGCTGTCAACAAGGTTCAACAATAGCTCTCCTGGTGAGGTTGTATAGCGCGCTAACATAACAGTGCCAAGAGCTTTGGCGAGAAGCACCGAGTAGTGTACCTCTAAACACTAACGAACCAACAGTGCGAGCAAAAGCGGAGGAGCCCTACAAGGCGAGATTATTGCAACCGCAGAACTGATGACAGGGGGCCAGCAATCAATGAAGAAAAACAGAAAAAATACGCAGAAAACCAAAACCGAAACTGAAAGCCCCACAGGGGACAGTGAGGAAGAGAGCTAAAATGGCACCCGACAGAACAAAGGCATGGGGGAGGCAGTGATTCCACCGACACACTCGTCCATGCAAGTTGATGTCTTGCTTTACAACATGCTGGCAGCCCACTGTTAGATCGGTTGACACACCATAAGGGAGCTGCCTGGACACCCTTAATGGAAAAGAGTGTGCAGCACGTATGCCTGATACCAGCGCAGCAGCTCAGCTCACAGCCTGAGCGGGCAACCCAGAGGTATCTTTGCCATCACGCAGGACAGCCACATTAGGCGGGGCAACGCGGCAGATTCTATTGTGCTCCGGAAGAGCCAATACTAATAAGCCACAGGACACAGCAGATCACCGGTGCTCCGCGGTCCTTCTCGGACAAAGTGCAGCAGAATATCCGCAAAAGCCTCAGCAAAAGCATCAGCAAATAAACAGCAAAATAATCAGTGCAAAGTGGGCGCTAATCAAGTCAATCAGGCTGCAGCTAGATCGAGCGACGAAATTCTGCCTTGAGAGCTAGGACCTGCATTAGAGGTGCAGCACCGAGGGCAGACCGAAAACGAAACTGAAAGCAACACAGAGCTGAGGACACCTAAAAATTACACTCACCACGACAAAGACATAGACATAGGGATGGCACGGTTACCGCTGACAACCCACAGCTAGACCTGATGACACAATCTGACAAGCTTTAAGCAAAAGGATCTGCAGGTGACAAGTGGGGCCTGATGCCAGGTCACTGACATCAGGGAGTATCCACCACGCAAGACCGTCAGCCCCAACATGGAGACGTCAAAAGAACCCACAGGAAGCTACCAAGCAAAAGTGGCCACAAGAGACCACGAAGGCCATCAGGATAGTAGCTGTCACTAGCTAGATAGCTACAAGGACATTGAAACAGGAACAGCAAGTACATCGAAAGAACAGAGAAATGCCAAAAGGACACCACGGAAATAAACATGGCAGAGAGAGAGTCGAGGCTGAAACAACAGCTAAAAAAAAGCAAGGGAGAGCCAACGATATCTGATTCCCCGCTTAAACAGAAGCCAGACATCAATAGCACCCTAGACATGATCCTAAAAAAACTAGCTGATGTCCACGACTTGGCTAAAACCACAAAGTACACCACGGATGCGATCCAAATTGAGATTGCAGATATCAGAGCTGACCTGAATAAAGTGAATAATAGACACGCAGCAGCAGAACAAAGGATCAGTGATGTGGAAGATACTACCTACAGCTCAAGTCAGGAGATGAAGGCACTAACCAAAATTACCTTGTCACTTCAGAAACAGACAGCGGAGATTGAAGACCGTAACCGGCGAGGGAACCTTCTAATACCTGGGGTCCTGGAGGGCTCAGAGGACACAGTGGGCTCTTGCTCTGCCTTTCTTGAGGACTTGATCCTCAAACTTACAAATTTAAAGTTTGACCGGCAGTTTGAGCTAGACAGGGCACACAAAGTTCTCACCTTTACACCAACAATAAGCCAAGCAGTTCGGTCTATCAACTGCAAGCCTTTGAGATCGCAGCACAGGGAGGCCATCTTTAACTAAGCCCGTAAAAATCACCAAATTACATGGAAAGGTCATAAGATCGTTCTTACACAAGTCTACTCTAAGCCCACGGTCGATACCAGGAAGGGATTCCTTGCCTTACACAATAAACTCAGGAGCAAATACATGCAGTTCTCATTTGTTGCCCCGCCAAATTCAAGATAATCGACAAACATAGACATCACTATTTCGGCGACCCAAAAGACCTGGCTGCATTCCTGGATGGATCATCAATACAATAGGAGTCACAGGGGGAAACAAACAGGATACGGCCGCCCCCCACTAACAACATTATAAACAACGAAAGGCCTCACCTCAATTACACTTACTCCTAACAGGAGTGACAATCCAATGGGTTTCAATAACTTTCACAATTCCCTTGAGTGTGATAACTTACGCTACTCTTATAAAAACCATCGTCCAGGCTAAATTCCACCTCCCACCCAGAAAAAATGTGTGAGGGAGGAGAGAGAGTACCTCACGGTAGGGACACCAAAGGAGTTGCTAGCTGGTACTCGCCAGTTTACCCACTTATCATCATCGGCCACTCTCTCTCTTTGTGTGTGGGAAAAAAGAAAGAAAGTGTATATTCTCCCTTAAACAGAATGCAGTGAAAAAGTAACAGTGAGTGCAGCAACCGTGCTTGCTATTCAATCAGTGTGCTCATTGAACCCCTGTGAAAACCAGTGAACATAATTTTCACCTTTAAAACCCGGTAGGGCTTGCTGACCAACCAATTTTATTCCAAGCTTCAAGCCCTTCCAATTAAAAATGGTTACCAATAAACCATAATCAATTTAACATTGCCAATATGTTTTGTTGTAACAATTACTCACAACTTCATCAGGGCTGATGGGGGTTCAAACTCTCAGTCTGCACATTAAAATTCTCCCGATACCTGACTGTTACGAAGTCACTGCATACCCGCAACAGTCACCATTAAGGACACCGTGTCTTTTGATCACGTGTCCACAGCAGGACTATCCAATGTCTAGCCCCCCGTGCCGAGTCCCACCGGCGTGTTAGAAGCTCCAGCCATTCCTGGATGGACCAACATTTCAAGACATGGAAACGTCACAAGCCGGCACCAGCAAAAGGAGGTCGTCGCCAGAACCGAATACTGGATGAAGCTCAACCTCACACCTCACATCTCACCTCCAAGTTCTTGTATCTGCTCTTAAGAAGGAATCAATAACCATTATCTACCTCACTATCTACCTCGCTGCGCACAGTATGACAAGATGGGATCAGCACTAAGTCACTCAATATCTACCTCGGTAGCGTTCTCAGACCAACAGACATGCTATGACGCCGGCCCAATGACAAGAGAAAACAACGCGCAACCTAGGAGCATAGCAGCATATCCTTTATAGATGATTATATTGTATTTGCACTCTGCTCCAACACGCTGTATTTGTGTGGTATCAAGGTATGCACAAAGACCACATACCTAATAGGAACTCATAGGGATTACAGCAAAACAATCTACCCGACAGTTATTCTACGAGAGGCGGGACGATGATCCTGCCGTCACACCTCCGACAAATGAGTTTTTTCAGTGGGGGGAGGGGGGAGAGGGGAGTAGGGGGGAGGAATCCGCACTAGGGTTTCTCAGATATTTGATTTCTATATTCTCTATCTTCCTTTCCTTTTTCACCTCTTTTTTCTCTACAAACTGTCTCTGGCATGCCCTGTTAGCCAAAGTATTTGGGAGCCCTGGCATACACGAATACCCGGAGATGACATGAACACTGCTTGCAAAACGCCTGGGGGTTGTAGATGTACTGAACCTTGGGAGAAGGGAGGTAGGACAAATATTGCCACCCTTCAACTCCAAATTTCGAGATAACGACTTTGAGAATTGTGAAAATAGAATAGAGGCTCCTACCACACCACGCCCTAGCTGATGGCCCGAAATAACACACTCACCATGGCAACTGACCTCAACATAGTGTCCCTCAATGTCAAAGGTCTTGACCACCTATTAAGCGCCGGAAGACTATAGACTACCTAGCTAAACCTAAAGGCGATATAATCCTACTACAAGAGACCAAACTATCCCTGGAGGATGCCAAACTAGTGAGAGATAATTGGATAGCAAAGGTGGCTTGCTCGCCTGCCGACAAAAAGAAACAAGGGGTAATGACACTGATATCCAAAAGATCCAACATTACACTAGACTCACAGTCCCATGATAGCGAGGGCAGACTTCTGGTGACACATTTGAGAAGGGGGGAGAGCGAATCCATGTAGCAAACATATACGGCCCTAACGCAGACGACCCATCCTTTTGGTCTGAGGTGTCAGCCACGCTAGATAGCTTCCCCCAAAACGACCTCATGGTGGTAGCAGGGGTTTTTAACATCCCATTGGACCACATAACAGATAGACAATCCTCCTGTCAATATCACCCCACAAACTCACATGCTGTACTCCAAAATATCTGCTCCAAATTTAACCTAAAGGACGCATGGCGCCTCCAACACCCGGACACTAGAGACTACACATTCTACTCT
Organism: Lissotriton helveticus; assembly: GCF_964261635.1. Taxonomy (NCBI): domain Eukaryota; kingdom Metazoa; phylum Chordata; class Amphibia; order Caudata; family Salamandridae; genus Lissotriton; species Lissotriton helveticus. The sequence continues at coordinate 899,250,867 of NC_136068.1, read as the reverse complement.
AACACAAACACAAATCTTACACCAGGATAGACTATATACTAATCTCTGGGTTTCACACACATCTAATCGAACACTCAGATATAGCTCCAAGACTAGTATCAGACCACTCATGTATTAGCCTAAAACTGAGCGGGTGTCACAACAAAGCCGTCCCTCGGAGATGGCGTTTTAATAGGGATGTACTTTCAGGCCCTGTGAACAAAACAAAGATTGAGCACGACATAATAGACAACCTCAAACACAACGACTCCCCGGGGACCAGCACCACCACACTCTAGGATTGCCTGAATGCGACCATCAGAGGCACAATAATTGAAATGAAGACAAAAATAAACAAAATAAACAAAAGTACAAACCTGTGACTAACACAGCTTGAGCAGGAGATTAAGAGTTTAGAAATGGCCCATGCAAAGTACTTACATGATAGCAAGATCCTTGCAAAATTAACACAAAACAAGTACGAATACAACAAAATCCTGAGTGAAAGGGAGAAACTGTGCGTTAATAAATATAAGCCCTTAACCTTTTCCAAGCAAATAAGACAAGGAAACTCCTTGCCTCCTACCTCAAACTCAAACACAACCATTTTACCATCTCTTCCATCACAGATTCTAACAACCAAACCCACACAAGACACAAAGACATCCTCAAGACCTTTCAAGAGTTCTATCAAAAACTTTACAAAACGATCAGAAACATAATTTAGAGGAGTGTACAAAATACCTTGATAGACTATGGTTACCGCAGCTAAGCACAGAGGATACACTTAGGCTAGGTCAAGACATTAACAAAACCAAAATTGAAATGGCAGACAAATCATTGAAGGAAACTAAAGCCCCCGGGCCGGACGGGTTTACAGCCGCTTTCTACAAGACCTTCGTAAATCAGCTGAAACCAACCATGAAACAAGTTTTTAACCACTCAGCATCTAGGGGGGCAGTATCACAAACCATGTCAGATGCTAACATAAAAGTCATTCCAGAGGAGGGAAAAGACCAACTGTCACCAAAAAACTACAGACCCATATCCCTTATTAACGTGGACTGAAAAATACATGCTAAGATATTGGCAGTCAGACTCAACTCTTTTCTCCCCAAACTAATAAGCAACTCCCAGGATGGATTCCTATGTACTTGAATGTCTTATGACAACACTCGACTTCTCTGCCACATATTAAAGCATGCGGCCACTAAATCTGAACCGGCAGTAGCTATCACATTAGATGCTGAGAAGACCTTTGATAGAGTCTCCTGGGCTTTCTTGGGATGCTACATGCAATTGTTCAACGTAGGGGCGGGATATATACGGATGGTTATGGCCCTGTACGGGGAACATTCAGCCTGTATCATCGTTAATGGGCCACTCTCTGAGCCCTTAACACTGCAACAATATATTAGACAGGGATATCCACTATCCCCTTCATTATTCTTACTTGCACTGGAACCCCTTATCCAAGATATCGAGTTAAATACGAACATAAAAGGGATTGATATCAATGGCATTGAAATAAAATTAGCCGCCTATGCAGATGACTTACTAATAGTAACGGAACAGCCAAAGACATCAATTGAGGCCCTGATGGAGACAACAGCAAAATATTCCGGGTTCTCAGGGTATAAACTAAACAGAGACAAATCGGAATGCAAACCGCTAAATATTCACTGCACGAGAGACACCCTGGGTGTGTCGGGCTTAGCCTGGCAAGCAGGAAATATCAAAGACCTAGGTATTTGATATTTCGGTAGCGACTTAATTGACACGCTACATCAGAATGACAAACTGCTACTAGAAAAGATTAGGAAACTTCTGTACTCCTGGTCTCCAAAATTCATAACGTGGTGGGGCAGAATCGAAACTATTAAAATGATGATCACCTCAATGATTAACAATCTTTTCAGCATGCTCCTGCTCCACCTCACAGATGATTTCCACCACAAAGTCCTGATCTCTAAATTCCTTTGGCGAGGGAAGAAGGCACAGAAAAGTATCAAAAATTTAAGACTGGATAAAAATCAAGGAGGGGTAAATCTAATAGACTTCAGAATAATACAGCTCATATTGGATATCGCCGCCTACCGACTATACGCCGGTATGCCTACAGGTAGAGAGGGCCATCCTGAATAACCTAAGCCCCCTGGCTCTACTAACAGCAAATAGATACCCCCACACCTTCGAGTCCATCTTTAAAAATAAAAATCATTCTAGTAAAGGTAGATAAGAAGCTGGAGAATAGCATTGAAGGTTCTAAAATGGAGTCACTCTGGGCCAATAGCAGGATTCTGAATAAAGGGAAAAGCCTAGCTTTCGATACATGGATTAGGAAAGGTATATTCTACCCTTACCAACTAGAAAACGAAACATTCCCTATTACATTCACAGACCTCAAGTCAAGATATCACCTAGCTGACATTGAATTTTATAACTTTTTGAAAATTAGAACGGCCCTGTCAAAAGCCAAATTGTCCGCCTCACAACCATAAATTTCCTGGTTTGTGTCAAACATTAATAAATTGGGGCACCAAGTCTCACAGCTCTACAAACTCCTCCGCCCAAAATCCTCTAAACTTAATGACAAGACTGTTGCCTATTGGGATAAACAAACTAACGCAACACATAACGAACAAGAATGGTCCATTCTATGGAGCTCGGCCTCACGTTATAAGATCTCCCCAGGGCTCTCACAAACAAAATTTTGGCTGCTCCACAACACTTAGGCTAGGTCAAGACATTAACAAAACCAAAATTGAAATGGCAGACAAATCATTGAAGGAAACTAAAGCCCCCGGGCCGGACGGGTTTACAGCCGCTTTCTACAAGACCTTCGTAAATCAGCTGAAACCAACCATGAAACAAGTTTTTAATCACAAACCATGTCAGATGCTAACATAAAAGTCATTCCAGAGGAGGGAAAAGACCAACTGTCACCAAAAAACTACAGACCCATATCCCTTATTAACGTGGACTGAAAAATACATGCTAAGATATTGGCAGTCAGACTCAACTCTTTTCTCCCCAAACTAATAAGCAACTCCCAGGATGGATTCCTATGTACTTGAATGTCTTATGACAACACTCGACTTCTCTGCCACATATTAAAGCATGCGGTCACTAAATCTGAACCGGCAGTAGCTATCACATTAGATGCTGAGAAGACCTTTGATAGAGTCTCCTGGGCTTTCTTGGGATGCTACATGCAATTGTTCAACGTAGGGGCGGGATATATACGGATGGTTATGGCCCTGTACGGGGAACATTCAGCCTGTATCATCGTTAATGGGCCACTCTCTGAGCCCTTAACACTGCAACAATATATTAGACAGGGATATCCACTATCCCCTTCATTATTCTTACTTGCACTGGAACCCCTTATCCAAGATATCGAGTTAAATACGAACATAAAAGGGATTGATATCAATGGCATTGAAATAAAATTAGCCGCTTATGCAGATGACTTACTAATAGTAACGGAACAGCCAAAGACATCAATTGAGGCCCTGATGGAGACAACAGCAAAATATTCCGGGTTCTCAGGGTATAAACTAAACAGAGACAAATCGGAATGCAAACCGCTAAATATTCACTGCACGAGAGACACCCTGGGTGTGTCGGGCTTAGCCTGGCAAGCAGGAAATATCAAAGACCTAGGTATTTGATATTTCGGTAGCGACATAATTGACACGCTACATCAGAATGACAAACTGCTACTAGAAAAGATTAGGAAACTTCTGTACTCCTGGTCTCCAAAATTCATAACGTGGTGGGGCAGAATCGAAACTATTAAAATGATGATCACCTCAATGATTAACAATCTGATCAGCATGCTCCTGCTCCACCTCACAGATGATTTCCACCACAAAGTCCTGATCTCTAAATTCCTTTGGCGAGGGAAGAAGGCACAGAAAAGTATCAAAAATTTAAGACTGGATAAAAATCAAGGAGGGGTAAATCTAATAGACTTCAGAATAATACAGCTCATATTGGATATCACCGCCTACCGACTATACGCCGGTATGCCTACAGGTAGAGAGGGCCATCCTGAATAACCTAAGCCCCCTGGCTCTACTAACAGCAAATAGATACCCCCACACCTTCGAGTCCATCTTTAAAAATAAAAATCATTCTAGTAAAGGTAGATAAGAAGCTGGAGAATAGCATTGAAGGTTCTAAAATGGAGTCACTCTGGGCCAATAGCAAGATTCTGAATAAAGGGAAAAGCCTAGCTTTCGATACATGGATTGGGAAAGGTATATACTACCCTTACCAACTAGAAAACGAAACATTCCCTATTACATTCACAGACCTCAAGTCAAGATATCACCTAGCTGACATTGAATTTTATACCTTTTTGAAAATTAGAACGGCCCTGTCAAAAGCCAAATTGTCCGCCTCAAAACCATAAATTTCCTGGTTTGTGTCAAACATTAATAAATTGGGGCACCAAGTCTCACAGCTCTACAAACTCCTCCGCCCAAAATCCTCTAAACTTAATGACAAGACTGTTGCCTATTGGGATAAACAAACTAACGCAACACATAACGAACAAGAATGGTCCATTCTATGGAACTCGGCCTCACGTTATAAGATCTCCCCAGGGCTCTCACAAACAAAATTTTGGCTGCTCCACAAGGCTTTTTGGACCCCTGCCTATTTATTCTCATTAGGCCTCAGGGATGACGTGTTATGTTGGAACTGTAACAAGGAAACGGGGGATTTAGCACATCTTATCTTTCATTGCCCAAAACTCAAAACTTTCTGGGAGAAAATCATTGTTTTCATAAATGCTTTAGTTGACTGTACGCTCACAAAATAATTTTCCACCCTTGCCTTTACATTTATGAACACAGACTTGAGATCTGAAACCGATAAGGACCTACTAGATCTGCTACTGACAGTAGCCGTAAAAATAGTCCCCGCCAATTGGAAAGACACAAGTACGACATCTTACAAAGGCTGGATCAACTGGATTACCCATCTCAGAGGAGCGAACAACATTGCACTATAGAACTCACCCTGGAAACTAGCATCCAGAAAGATGTGGAAATCTCTTGAAACGTACCTAGACTCTTATGAACCTACATGAAAATAGGATATGCCGGCGATACACAACCTGGTACCCCCCATGAACGCACCACCCAGACAATTGTACTTAACTGGTCCCAAGCAATGTCGCTTTCTCTGGCCTGCCGCAAGGGGGAGCCCTACCAACACCGGCCTACATGTGTGCCAACATCCCCCAGAATGTCAGATGTAATTGATAAGAAATGTAACTCTTCTTGTCTGTGTCTCGAACTATCATCATGTGGGGTTAACTAAACAAACGTGACATCATGTCTCAGTACACTGATGTATAAACTGCGCTTGGTACTACATATGCTAACCCTGTAACAGAATTGCTAATATATTCTTGTATAAATATAAATAAAACATGTTGAAATTAAAAGAAGCATCTTTAGAAATGTCAATAACTTAAAACTGGGGCTCGTGTGTGCCTTGCAGAAGCGCACATCTTCATGATTTGTCACAAGTCCTTCCCTTCTTGTGCTTTTTCCTCTAAAGTCTGGTGGTGTCCCGGCTCCTTGGGTTAGGCTGCCTGACCAAGATGGTGATTTTCACTTAACACTTTGCTATCCCTCAGGTATTTATGTGCTGTCTCAGTGACTCAGACATTAGGAACTAGTGCCTATTAGGCGATGAATAAGAAGTGAGAAGGAGAAATTCCCCAAAAGACCAGCTACACTCCACTTCTCTCAGTCTCACCCAATCCTGTTTAAACTGTTTATCTTATTTTATTGTATTAGCAAAATAAAAATTTACAATCAATTTAAAATCAGATATAGGAAAATACTTCCTTCACGGCAGTTCCTACATAAGTGCAAGAATGTAGGATCCATAAAATGCTTCGTATTAAGATGTAAATATAAAATCATTTTAACCTATGATAATATACATTCTGATAAAATACTTCATTTCAATCTTAAGGCTCAGAAAAGCAATCAATAAAAGCATTTAAAATGCGATACTAGTTTTTAATTGCAGGACTGGGTAGGACACGGACATGGAAAGAAAGCGCCAACACAGGGCAGGTGTCTGGCAGTTTAGTACTACAGCGCTGGGCATAGGAATTATTTTTTATCATGGTCTATATTGGACTGTACTAGTATACCCCCAGCATAGATAACCTTTAAGACCTACGGGCACAAAAGTACCAGAGTACATAGATGATACATTTATGGCGTTACGCCAGTCACCATCTACTATCCACAGCGTCACTTTGTTTAAAGTGTACAGTTATAAAGTGCCAAATATAGTAAACAATCAGACTGATTTAAAGTGCAGTGCATACTCTTAATATATGTGCAATGCAAACCACCCAGAACGCCACTCGGTATAAAGTGCTTACAATCTTAAGGTGCCTAGTACAGTAAAGAATCAGACTATTTCAAAGTGCACTGCACACTCTTAATACTCTTATTATATGCGCCAGGCTCATACAGAAATGGTACTAACAGCTTCTTGTCAACCTCGGAACATTATCTCTGGGTTCGGATTTTAGGATTCCAATCTGTTGTCTAACGACCGGCCATGCCCCCCACAAAAAAGGCTCATAGGTTATAGAAAAAGTCCTCTCTTTCTAATCTATTACATAATGAAACTGCATCTGTTGTGCTATTAATCCCATATGACTCAAAAGGGGGAGGAACCACATGTTTGGGATGGAAGTAAATTTTGTACAGAAAAACACAATGGGAAATATTCACAAAGGCGTTTTGGACAAGGTAAGGAAGTACGTCTGTGACTTATTTTACGTACTCTTACATGCCTCTGTAAATTGGCCCCAAAACATCTAAAATGGGAATATCCAGGGCGCATTTATATGCAATTAGCACACATAGAAAACACTGAGTCCTCTTTGCATTTTTACTAGTAGGTAATTGGAAGTTTCTCAACCAATTCACAAAGGTATGTAACAGTATGTAAAAGAGTACACCTGTAGTACTACTCGGACTCCTAAATGCTTTTATGAAACTGCCTCTACAGAATTTAGCTATCAGATCTTTGATTTTTTTTTTCTACCTAGCTTTCTCTCATAGTCAGGGCTTGAGCATTTCAAACAAAGTAATCAGGTGGGTCTATATCAAGCAAAAGTCCATGGACATTGAAACAGTAGACGCCCAGATTAGTTGGTAAAAAGAAACAGTTGTAGCCTTTCGACATTTAGCATTTCCATTTCACATCAAATGCATATGCTATAGTACTGACCGCTTGCATGCAAGGTCAGACTGGGACAAAAAATAGGCCCAGGAACCCAAATAAATATGGCCCCCCTGTTAGTGTGGGTGTACTTGTAAAGCGCACTGTGACTCCAAGGAGTATCCTGGCGCTGAAGACCGCTGGGGAACCCGTCCTGGTTTTCCCTGTGAGATGGTCCCTTTCTGGGTATCTCCAAGGTGAAACCAGGCATCCCCGGCGTCTGTGGGGGGCCGTTGTAGAGATGAGGCAAGCTAATGCCCAGAGTTGCCGAGTGTGATCCCTGGTTAGAGTAGGCACCGAGGCGAGAATTATCAAGTCCGTTTTGACCCTGGTCCACGACCCTGCCGCGTCGGGAATTGAACCCTGGTCCCGGGCCATTCTCTGCTTACGGGTCTGCCGCCTCTAACCAGTGAGCCACACCACTCCACTTAGTGAATTTAATAGCTGAAAAACGTCCCGTGGCTGGAAATTAGGGCAGCTACAGAGTACAGAAACGCTGTATAAATGTTTTGCATGGTTTAGAAGATTGTGTGGAGCTTGTTGCAGGCAACACTTCTTTTAATATCAGGGAAATCCACATTCTGACCTGTTAGACCACCTCGTCGGGCACTGCCTGTGTGCCTTATAGGCCACTCCTACCCTGCCAGGGCCGGCTTTAGGGAGATGTGACTGGTGCAGCTGCACCTGGGGCAGAGTTTGAAGGGGGCGTTGTGTTTAGAAATAGTTTATGAGTTTAAAAGCACCCGCTGCAGAGTTCCATGTGTGTCCAGGACATTTCAGGCAACAATATAAATGTCAAGATAACTCTGGCAATTGATATTCCTGCTGGAGAGAGTTTAAAGTATTGTCTAGTTGCAGTTTTAACTCATCATACAATAGAATTGAGGGTTATTATGCCCACTGCAAATAACATCTATCATGCAGATCACAGAACTGTACCTTATGTGGATAGTTCAGTGTATTACTGCTTTCATCACAGAGGTCCTATTTTTACTTGCAGTTCAAAAATTACAACCCCAAAAGAGACTGATCTATACACCTAAAATGCATTGCTTCTCTATAATGTGTATGTGATGTGAAGTGCTGCACTAGTATGAGTAGCACTATATAACACATGAAATGCATGTGAGAGAGTGGCTATAGAAAGATGAGTAGCAGTGTTACTAAAGGGGGAATCTGTGGAGGAGGTCATTGGGGGGAGGGCCCCAATAGTATTTTCGCACCAGGTGCCACTAGGGCTGAAGCCGGCCCTGTACCCTGCATTGCATGGCGTATGAATAACATCTGTTATCGCACTGAATGGAAAAGGTGTGGCGCAGTGGCCAGAGTGCCTGACTCTGGGTCACGGGGTTCACGGTTCAATCCTGGTGCCGGAAGCAGCTTAGCCTAGCACCCTGTGACTCTGGGCAATGGCTCGCTTAAACCTCCCGCCGGGCCACCTCCCGTAGGTAGATGTGCACTTTACAAATGCTGGTATTTCATCTTTCATTTAACCCAGGATTCACCACCCAATCTAACTGGGGAAAAGCAAAGCATACTTCTTGAAGGATGTCCTTTGAGTCCTGTGCCAGATAAGATTCTTTATATTATCTCCCATACCCATGAACAGTTGGCACTTACATTATAACTCTAGCGATATTTATAGCAAACATAACCCCAGTCATTCAGGATGCTCAGCATATGCACTTTTGTTCTTAAAATACCCCTTAACTTATCTCTCACTTGCCATTTAATGACTTCCAAAGTGAAATGAGAGATGCTTTCCTGGCAGATGGTAAATTGGTTTCACATATGCCCTGCAAAGTTTACTCTCGCTGCTAAGAAATTACGCAGGCTTTGTCAATGCAATTCGCATCTGTTTGCTCTAAAAGACCTATAAATTGAAAGTCAGAGCGTCCTGCCAGTGCATTCCGTAATGATACCAGAGCCTAATCGCTAACATAAGTGATGATTAATGCAATCGCAGCGCGTGCTTCCCTGCATTTATTTGCTGTGGCGGACAGATGAAGCAAGCATCTAGTACACCTAGCGGCCCCCTCATTCAGAGCACTAAGCATACTTTTGAACAGGTACCCTCTCTCGAGAGCCTTAAATGAGAGAGCCCCAAGTGCACTGGTTAAAGTCCCAAGCTTAACTTTCATTCTCCGGGTGCGTTGTTTGCACAGGTGTTGGGGTGTATGTGGATTTGATTTGAGAGGCAACGCTAGACACATATATAAATATATACTTCCTAAAATATAGTCAGGCCAATTGTAAACGTTTTACATACTATGCACATCGTCAACGAGTCCCTCAGTCGCGTCTCGTTACCAGCTACCTCAAGTTATGACAGGGATGGCAGTGAAGGCTGGCTTAACATTGCAGCACTTGTAGACAAGGTGTTAGCAGCATCTCCATCTATGAGTTTCATTTATTTTTTGTTTGCCTATAACCTTTTGAGGATTTTATAGTTTTTTGATATTTTAGTTTTTGTTTATGATGGTGTATGTGTTGGGTTAGGATGTCGGTGGTGTGGACATGTCATGGTGATTGTGTTTGCATATGATAAGATCACAACATAGCATGCGTAAAGTGCTAAATAACATATGTTTTTTGTACTCATAATACCGGTACTCATTTTATTGACCTCAGAAGGATGAAAGACTACTGAGCCACCAGACCTGGCTCGATGTGGCTGTGAGAATGTGAAATGGGGGTTGTTTATGCTAGGGTGGTAGCTGTGAAGACATGTGATCAGGTGTGTAACACATTCCCTGCAGCCCCTTCAGAACATGGCAGGGGGTAACTCTCCGGAGGGGTGGGGGGCTTCTTTAGCCCAAGGCCAATATATATCTGTTGCATATGGGAGACTCAGGTTCTCCTCATTACATTCTGCGGAGAGGAAGGGAATCATGTTGTGTTATACCAATGTATATGATGGTGGGTGTGCTGGGGTTGAAAGTGTGTTGTGTTATTATGTTGGTTGTGTTGGTTGTGTTTTGGGTGGGTGTCTTTGGATCTATTGGTCTATGATGATTGGTGTGTTAGCATATAATATTAGTTGCATTACTGTATTCTGTTGATTGTTTTCTTATTTGGCATATGATGTTTGTTCTGTTGGCGAAGGATGGTGGTTGCGTTGGTGTCCGATGTTGGTTACGTGTATATAAAGATGGATGTATGGTCAGCTGATGGCCTATGCATGGGTGTATGATGGTGGTAGTTTGGGACTGTGGGGGGTTCTTATTTGGGTGAGTGGATGAGATTTTAGATATGTTATTCTCTCCTGAAAGCCTTTATAAAAAAAAATATTTTTGTTTTCTTTCTGCTTCATTAGCCTAAGGGCGGAGAGGGGGTGTTGTTTTTGTGGTGCAACTGACATGACAAAGACCAGGGATGCTTGTTCTTTTCTTTAATAGGCCCCAATGCTTGTGAACATCAGGGCATATTGTGCCCTGGTGCTTTGTTGCTCACCTACAACTGCCCTATCCAAAAGCGGAGCCAGTATGTTCTCCTCTACTCCATGCCCAATGCCTTCCTCAAGGCTGACAGAGGAAACAAAATATCAGACTAAGACTTGTAGAGCAGCTCACTACTGCTCTCTGCCAGTATTGGCCAAAGGGAAAGAGTTGTTTGTAAATCTTTTTGAATTTTTATTGTGTTTGTATGATCCTGAACATGGGAGCATATTACAAATCAGTTGCTCCAAAGCGCTCATTGTTTACCCATCTTGCCTTGTCCCAGGTTAATGACTGTGTGGTGTCCCTTCCTTCTTCTTAACTTTGCACCAGGGTGAGGGGTGAAGGGGAACGAAGAAGAATAATGGAGCAGATCACATCTGATCCAGTTCACTGCTGGCATAGTGTGGGTCAAGAGAAAGATTTGTGGGACTCCTAACTTGCCCAAGAGCATGGTTGTGCTCGCAAGAATTAAGACATTAAAAAGTTCCACATGCTGCCATTATTCACCCTAATTACCCAAAGGCATGGATGGAGTGAAGTCCACAACTACCATCTGCCTTGCCCAAGGGAGAGGGGGAAACAAAACACAAAAAGGAAGTCCGATCTGATAACAGATGCTTTGCTGCAGTTTTCCAAACTTTGTAGACCACACTGGAGTACCGCAGCACCAGTGAGCCATCCCCCTAGGCCCCGCAGTGTGCTGTTCCAGTTGTGGCTCCGCATGTTGAACGATTGCAGCAAAAAAGCTGTATGCTGGCCTAATCAACAACATTGTGCTTAAGGCTGCAGGGCACATCAGACTAACCCTGCAAACACACTGTTGGGCTGGTGCTGTTTTACGTTGTAGGAAGACAGCCCCAGAACAGCGGGATTGATAGATAGTAATTTTCCTGTTGCAGAATGTTCTAATAATGTTATGAATATGTTAGCCTAATGTGTCTAACTAATATGCAGTTACAGCTTATTATTCATGTGCTCCAACCCACTGAGCTATTTTTGTAATATGCAAGCTTCAACTTCTCTCATAAGAGAGAGAGGCTTGTCTATGGCAGAGAGACTTCTGATGCTGACATTTGTTCTGCAGTTCCAATGTCTCGTGGTACAGTTTCCCCCCCTCCCTTATGAGCATAAAATCCCTGGTTTCAGCATCTCTCGCCTTGGGTATTTTTCTTGCAGAAATGTTTCCATGCTCTGGAGAAGCCGAGTCTCCGCTCGGTGGCCTTGAGAGAAAATATTAATTTTGCAGGTGCAGATGCTTCTTGTTTGAGGCTATTGTTCGCCCTCTGCTGAGCCCAGTACTTTTCCAGTCTGAGCGTGTCTTTACCCTGCCATGCTATGTTATAATATATTGTCATGATGGGATGGGTCAGTCCTCTCAGTGCACTTCCTGGGGTGTAGACCTGACGGGACCCATCTGCAGATGAACCTTATGGCCTAATAAATATATTTCTAATTCTTCGCCACTGTTCGGCTGGCTTATTATATGAGAATGACAGATGAGTGAGGTAAGTCGCTCAGGTGGATTTGAGCCACGCTTATCAGGATACAGGCCAGGCCCTGTGTTCTGCAGCATAATGTGAGTATTGAGGCAGTGAAACAAAACACAACTATTCCCTGCCATCTTCTAAAATGTCAAAACGTCACCCATTATTGGGCAGTGCCACCCCTTGCTATTGATCAAAGAAAGTGGAGGCTGTGACGAAAAACCATTGGAAAAGCCACGGAACAAGTGATAATATTTATCCTACTTTCCATTGATTCCCTCCTCATAAACCATTAGGCAAGGGCAGCAGCATTCTTTTTTCCATTCTCCATTGGCTTCATCTTCCATGACCATAAACGGAGGTCGGAGAGGGGCGTAACTCAACTTCTCCCCATCTCCTAGTTATGGGCAAGGCACGGGGCAGGGTCTACTTCTCTTCCACTGGTAGTTTGCAAGGCCAGAGCAGGATAATTTTTTTAACACTCTGGCCAGAATATAATACTGTGCTTGCAGACCTCCTTGTCCCTGGCCAGCCCAGAGCAGACGGTAGTAAATGTCACATCTCTTCCCGCCCTCATAGGTAGCCTGGGAGAGATAAGAAAAGTTGGATGGGTCAAGGTATGCCAAATTCATAATGCTGCATTAGCTTTTGCGCTGTGTAGGTGACGTGCTTCTTCATGACTCACAGCACTGTGCGAGCCATAGAGGAGTGGCTCAGCTAGCACTGTCTCTTATGCCCTGTTCTCCACCTTGTTAGACCTGTCAACCTTAGGGTGGTATTTCCCCAAATATTTGGCCTTCATCCTCCAATATTGCTGATCTTGTTTTTGCTGAAGCTTCAACTTCTCTCATAAGAGAGAGAGGCTTGTCTATGGCAGAGAGACTTCTGATGCTGACATTTGTTCTGCAGTTCCAATGTCTCATGGTACAGTTTTCCCCCCTCCCTTATGAGCAGAAAATCCCTGGTTTCAGCATCTCTCGCCTTGGGTATCTTTCTTGCAGAAATGTTTCCATGCTCTGGAGAAGCCGAGTCTCGGCTCCGTGGCCTTGAGAGAAAATGTTGCTTTTGCAGGTGCAGATGCTTCTTGTGTGAGGCTATTGTTCGCCCTCTGCTGAGCCCAGTACTTTTCCAGTCTGGGCGTGTCTTTACCCTGCCATGCTATGTTATAATGTATTGTCATGATGGGATGGGTCAGTCCTCTCGGTGCACTCCCTGGGGTGTAGACCTGACGGGGCCCATCTGCAGATGAATCTTATGGCCTAATAAATATATTTCTAATTCTTCTCCACTGTTCGGCTGGCTTAATATATGAGAATGATAGATGAGTGAGGTAAGTCGCTCAGGTGGATTTGAGCCACGCTTATCAGATGGCACCTGTTAGATCTGGGGGTCTCTAGTTGGCAGAGGTAGGTACCACTGTCCAAATAGGGACCCTTGCTTCTAGTCAGGGTAAGGAGATAACCCTCTGAGATAACCCCTGCTCACCCTCTAGGTAGCTTGGCACGAGCAGTCTAGGCTAACCAGAGGCAATGCGTAAAGTATTTGTACCAACACTCACAGTAACACAGTGAAAACACCACAAACTGACTCCACAACAGATTAGAAAAATAAAGGTATTTTTAATCTAAACTACACGAGACCAAAACGACAAAAATCCAACATACACAGTTCAAGAATATGGTTTCAAAAAGAGTTCTTAAGGTTGCGTTAGAATTCTCTACGTTGCGATAGAATTCTCTACTGATGCGTGAAAAGTTCACAGTTGCGTCACGTTTACTCACAGTACCTTTTAGTTGCAACAAAGTTCCAAAAGCAGAAGCTGGTGCAGTGGAAAACAAGCGATGCGTTGCTCCTGAGACCCTGGGGAGGCGATGCGACAGCCCCGCTGCAGCAGCGGGCGTGTTGCGACAAATCCGGTCTGTATGGGGAGGAAGGCCACTTGTATGGATTCCAATGCGTAGGTTCCGTAGGAAGTCTGTTCTCGCAAAGGCACGATGCGACGATCTCGTAGGGGCTGCGACGATCTCCGGGGCGACGATGCGCGGTCCAGCGGGGATCCTCTCTCTCGCAGCTCCTCGATGCGTTGATTCTGCGACGATGCTCGCAGCGACGTGATGCGGTCCGCAAGCAAGCGGTGCGGCGATCTCACCCAGCGACGACAGGCTCTGCGACGATACTCGCAGCGATGTTCGATTCTCCCGCACCGGTCTGGTGCGTCCCGCAAACGAAGGATGCGACGTCTCTGGCAGCGGCGTTAGGTGCTGCGACGATCTCGACCTCCGTAGCGGCGGGAAACTTCTCGCACTGTCGGGGATGCACTCCGCAAGCGAGCGATGCGACACTTTTCAGTTTCAAAAGTCACTCAAGCTTAGTTTCAAGCTTCCCAGCACAGGTACAACTTCCAGAGGCCCCACAACTGGATCAAGCACTCTAGGAAGGACAGAACTCTCTCAGAAGAGTTCAGGGAAGCTGGGGGTGAAGTCCTTGTGTTCCTGGGACTTCAAAACAGGGAGCCAGCTCTTCTCAGGCCCTTGGAGATTCCTTCAAGACAGGGGACACAGCTCAGCAGCAAAGTCCTTCCCCTCTCCTTGGCAGCAAAGCAACAGGTCAGTCCAGCAGAGCAACAGCAGGACAATCTTCCTTCTTCAGTTTCAGCTTTCTCCTTGGCAGAGGTTCCTTCTTGATTTCCAGGATGATCTAATTTTCTGTTGTCAGGGGTCCTGTACTTATACCCCTAAAGTCTTTGTTCTCTTGGTGCATGTGGGCCCTGAGCCCGGTCTGAACCAGTTCTGCGTGGATCCTGAGCACTTTGTTTTGCTGGCTGCATCTTTCCTTTCAGAGTGAGGGGCATGGTCCTCAGCCGCCCAGCAGGGGGGTGGAGCCAGCATTGTGGAAGGCAGGCACAGCCCTATTCAGCCCAGGTGCTAACTCCTCCCACCACTCCAGTTGCAACTGCAGTCATTCAGCCTAGTGCTGACTCATCCATCCTGCTGGGGAATTCCCCAGCCCCTGTCACTCACAAACCAGACAGTCAATACACAAACAGGCCCAGGCACACAGAAGGGTCAGACAAGAGAACAGCAGCTTTCTAAAAGTGCTGTTCTCAAACACAGGATTTAAAAACAACCTTTCCTAAAAGATGTGTTATTAAATTCTGAGTTCAGGGATACTAGATACTTATGTCCTATCTTGTTCCTATGGGAAGAAATGCTGTTAACCACTGTAGCCAGCATCCCCCATGTTAACCTATGGAGCAAGATAGCCTTACAGTAGTGAAAAACGAAAATGGCTGCCATTCACTACCAGAGCATGTCACCTGCACTAGTACATGCTCTACCTTTTACATACACTGCACCCTGCCCAGGGGGGTACCTTGGGCCTTCCATAGGGGTGACTGATGTGCACAAAAAGGGAAGGGTTAGGCCTGGTCAGTGGGGACACTGACCAGGAAGACATGGCAGTTCTAAACTGCACACAGGCACTGCAGTGTCAGGCCTGAGACATCATTTTAGGGCTACTCCTGTGGGTGGCACAATCAGTGCTGCAGGCCCACTAGTAGCATTTGTCATCACCAGCCCTGGCACACCCAGTGCACTTTACTAGGGACTTCATGGTGATACAAATATGCCAAACATGTATATTCAATCAGAATAACAATTTACACAGAGAGCATATGCACTTTAGCACTGATCAGCAGTGGTAAAGTGTGCAGAGTCCTATTGCCAACAGCCACGGGTCAGGAAAAATAAGGGAGGAAGAAGCAAAAAGTTTGAGGATGACCCTGCAAGAAGGGCCAGTTCCAACACAACCCCCTTCCAGCCTAAAGCCAGGGTAGACCAAACGATACCTCGATGGGATTCCCTGCTTAAGGCGATAGAACACGGAAACTGGCCCACACAGCAGGGCAGTCCTGTTCTACGCCGTCCTAAACCCAGTTCAATCACTCTATCCATACTCTCAGGGTCCACCATGCCAATCCATGTGGAACCCTTCTCCTGACCTGTGGACACCACCTGTGCAGCACCTAACCTTAATTTCCTCACAGGTGTGTCCCAACAGACCGCCAGCAAGCCACAGTGACCACCAACAGTGATCAGGGATGAGACCCAGGCCTCATGCCCCTCATGGCTCTCAAACCCCTGTGGCATCAGAGGGTGGGGGGCAGTAGCCCCAGGTGCTTGGCACCCTTTGTCCACTCCCTCTCCTGTTAGGTCAGGTCTGACATCCTGGCACTGACCCACCAGTCCCGGACCAGTATCCAGTGGCTGGACAGGAGTCTGGGGTGGGCTTCCCCACCCCCGGCCCTCCTCTTCCTTGGGACTCTGTACCCTCCAACCTGGAGCGGTACCCCCTTCTAGAACAGTTAGGAGACCTGTGGCAGGTGTCCCGCACCTTTCATCCACCAGTTCAGGGGTGATATCCTGCAACTGGTATTCCAGGTCAGGGGGGACACCCCAGACCTGGCCCTCAAACCTATGCTCCAAAGCCTCCAGGTCAGACAGCACCTGAACCTGGCTTCCCCACCGAGGGACTAACCCCTGCAGTGGAACACTTACCTGGCGCACCAGGACTTCACTCATGGAGGTGCCTATACTGGTAGACAGTACCCACCTGGCCAACACAACGGTGTGGCCCAGTCCACCCCCGGGGTGAGACTCCTGCCCTCCTTCCAGGGGCAACCCTGTCCACCAAGACAACCAAGAACACAACTTTCTTACCAGTTCAGGACCTCCCTTCAGCAACTGGTCTTTCAACCTAGGGTTTAACCCCTCAGGTTGTACAGGGGTCAGGGGCAAGGACTCCCTCCCTCTGCACCCCCTTCCAGAGCGCTGCACCCTCCCTACTGGAGGAGTACCCCTGGGAACCATATTGGTCAGGACACTGGTTACAGATGTCCTTCCTTCCAGGTCAGGCAAATCCTGAACCTGGTCTCCCAACCCAGGGACCAATACCTGCGGTTGAGCACTTGCCTGGCACGCCAGGACTTCCGGGGACTCACATAGTACCCCCTTGAGGGTGACACACAACTCATGTGTCCTGTGACAGTCCGCCTGGCGCAGATCTCCCGACCCCTGTCCACCTGACAGTGCGGGAAGATCCCCCAGGACAGAAGTGAGGTCACCATGGTCACTCACTGGGGACTAAGCCCTTCCGACTGGTCCCTGACCCACTGGTTCTCCCACTGGGGACTCCTTCCCCCTCTCACCCCTCAGTTTGGACTTCTGCACCCTCCCAACTGGAGTGGTACTGCCAGACACCAGAACTGATGGAGGCCTGGTTACAGGCACTCCCCGTTCACCAGACACTAGGAGATCCTCCTCAAATGGCCTACACATACAGTCTAGGTCCCCAACCTGGTGTTCCCTTAAGGAACCCTCCAGGTCCTGAGACTGGGTTTCGGGCACCATGAGACACACCGTCCCACACTCATTCCTTCTCCACTGAGTCCGGACATGAGCCCCTACACCCCTCCCACTACACTGGGACCTAACTGGGGTACACTGAACCTCTTCCACCTCACAGGTCTGGAAGATATCTAAGCCACTTCTTTTGGGATCACTCCCCAATGCCTCTTCAGACCCTTTGGAATCCACCAAGAGGTCTGCCTCCAATGCAAGCTCTCTGGGGTCAGAGAACTCACACTCCACCGGGTGTTGGCATAGCTCTGGAAAACAGGGACTTAAAATATGCTCTCCAACAAATGAATCACACAGCCCCCCACAGTTGTTAACCAAGCTACCCTTTGCCTCACCCTCCAGTGCCTCACACAAGTACCCCACACCACTCTCCTGAGACTGGCAAGACAGTATCTGACTGTCTCTGTCACACAACCCACACTCTTCTGGCTGGTCTTCACATACACACACCAAGGTTTCTACCATGGGGGAACCCCTCTCCCTGTGCCTCTCATGTAGAGTCAGTAGAGTGTCCCTCCCACCACTAGGAATATGGTCCCCTGTGCCAGTCCCCCAATCTAATTCAGGGACACTGCACTCCAATGGAACTACATCATAAACCTGAACCCCCTGGTGTATGTCGACCCGCTCCCTCAAGTCAGGCGCCACATCTTTGGGTGTTTGTACATTTCTCTCAGCACTAGATATCATAAACATGCTGCTACCATCTGAGCTGGACTCCACATCCAACTCAGCAAAGCTCCTTCCTTGAGCATCCCATTTTTCTTTCTGGGCTAAGGCCCACCGGATCATACCTTCCTTGTTTAGCCGGTCTAATTCTCTGCACCTTTGCTCAGCAGCAAGGAGCCACTCATCTTTCTCTTCCTCACTGTCAGAGAAGTCCTCCTCCTCAGAATCATCTGCTAATGTTGCTTCCCAAATTCTGGCCTCATGGGAATATAGGCATGCCTCAAGATCCCTCCTTGTGGAACCTTTCTCCACGGGCAGCCCCCTCTTCTTGCAAAAGGCTTTTATCTCCTCTTCTGTGTAGATGCACAGGTGGAAAAAGTTGACTTCCATTTTGGCAGGATTTTACAGGTGCAACATTAGCCAGAGTCTCAATATCCAAAAAATACTTTCAGGAGGACACCGGAAAAAACAAACAGTATGTGGTGGCGTAGTGGTCTGCACTCACTAGTGATGTACACCAATTACTGTGTGTCTAGTACAAATACAAGTTCAAATCCCACCGCCTGACCACCAATGTTAGATCTGGGGGTCTCTAGTTGGCAGAGGTAGGTACCACTGTCCAAATAGGGACCCTTGCTTCTAGTCAGGGTAAGGAGATAACCCTCTGAGATAACCCCTGCTCACTCTAGGTAGCTTGGCACGAGCAGTCTAGGCTAACCAGAGGCAATGCGTAAAGTATTTGTACCAACACTCACAGTAACACAGTGAAAACACCACAAACTGACTCCACAACAGATTAGAAAAATAAAGGTATTTTTAATCTAAACTACACGAGACCAAAACGACAAAAATCCAACATACACAGTTCAAGAATATGGTTTCAAAAAGAGTTCTTAAGGTTGCGTTAGAATTCTCTACGTTGCGATAGAATTCTCTACTGATGCGTGAAAAGTTCACAGTTGCGTCACGTTTACTCACAGTACCTTTTAGTTGCAACAAAGTTCCAAAAGCAGAAGCTAGTGCAGTGGAAAACAAGCGATGCGTTGCTCCTGAGACCCTGGGGAGGCGATGCGACAGCCCCGCTACAGCAGCGGGCGTGTTGCGACGAATCCGGTCTGTATGGGGAGGAAGGCCACTTGTATGGATTCCGATGCGTAGGTTCCGTAGGAAGTCTGTTCTCGCAAAGGCACGATGCGACGATCTCGTAGGGGCTGCGACGATCTCCGGGGCGACGATGCGCGGTCCAGCGGGGATCCTCTCTCTCGCAGCTCCTCGATGCGTTGATTCTGCGACGATGCTCGCAGCGACGTGATGCGGTCCGCAAGCAAGCGGTGCGGCGATCTCACCCAGCGACGACAGGCTCTGCGACGATACTCGCAGCGATGTTCGATTCTCCCGCACCGGTCTGGTGCGTCCCGCAAACGAAGGATGCGACGTCTCTGGCAGCGGCGTTAGGCACTGCGACGATCTCGACCTCCGTAGCGGCGGGAAACTTCTCGAGCGAGCGACACTTTTCAGTTTCAAAAGTCACTCAAGCTTAGTTTCAAGCTTCCCAGCACAGGTTCAACTTCCAGAGGCCCCACAACTGGATCAAGCACTCTAGGAAGGACAGAACTCTCTCAGCAGAGTTCAGGGAAGCTGGGGGTGAAGTCCTTTTGTTCCTGGGACTTCAAAACAGGGAGCCAGCTCTTCTCAGGCCCTTGGAGATTCCTTCAAGACAGGGGACACAGCTCAGCAGCAAAGTCCTTCCCCTCTCCTTGGCAGCAAATCAACAGGTCAGTCCAGCAGAGCAACAGCAGGACAATCTTCCTTCTTCAGTTTCAGCTTTCTCCTTGGCAGAGGTTCCTTCTTGATTTCCAGGATGATCTAATTTTCTGTTGTCAGGGGTCCTGTACTTATACCCCTAAAGTCTGTGTTCTCTTGGTGCATGTGGGCCCTGAGCCCGGTCTGAACCAGTTCTGGGTGGATCCTGAGCACTTTGTTTTGCTGGCTGCATCTTTCCTTTCAGAGTGAGGGGCAGGGTCCTCAGCCGCCCAGCAGGGGGGTGGAGCCAGCATTGTGGAAGGCAGGCACAGCCCTATTCAGCCCAGGTGCTAACTCCTCCCACCACTCCAGTTGCAACTGCAGTCATTCAGCCTAGTGCTGACTCATCCATCCTGCTGGGGAATTCCCCAGCCCCTGTCACTCACAAACCAGACAGTCAATACACAAACAGGCCCAGGCACACAGAAGGGTCAGACAAGAGAACAGCAGCTTTCTAAAAGTGCTGTTCTCAAACACAGGATTTAAAAACAACCTTTCCTAAAAGATGTGTTATTAAATTCTGAGTTCAGGGATACTAGATACTTATGTCCTATCTTGTTCCTATGGGAAGAAATGCTGTTAACCACTGTAGCCAGCATCCCCCATGTTAACCTATGGAGCAAGATAGCCTTACAGTAGTGAAAAATGAAAATGGCTGCCATTCACTACCAGAGCATGTCACCTGCACTAGTACATGCTCTACCTTTTACATACACTACACCCTGCCCGGGGGGGTACCTTGGGCCTTCCATAGGGGTGACTGATGTGCACAAAAAGGGAAGGGTTAGGCCAGGTCAGTGGGGACACTGACCAGGAAGACATGGCAGTTCTAAACTGCACACAGGCACTGCAGTGTCAGGCCTGAGACATCATTTTAGGGCTACTCCTGTGGGTGGCACAATCAGTGCTGCAGGCCCACTAGTAGCATTTGTCATCACCAGCCCTGGCACACCCAGTGCACTTTACTAGGGACTTCATGGTGATACAAATATGCCAAACATGTATATTCAATCAGAATAACAATTTACACAGAGAGCATATGCACTTTAGCACTGATCAGCAGTGGTAAAGTGCACAGAGTCCTATTGCCAACAGCCACGGGTCAGGAAAAATAAGGGAGGAAGAAGCAAAAAGTTTGAGGATGACCCTGGAAGAAGGGCCAGTTCCAACAGCACCCAAACAGGGACTCCGCGATAAGGATCTTTCTCACCCGTAAGTGGGTAGCAGAAGGCCGGGGACCCTCTGGTCGGCACGGTGGCTCTGGGTACCCACTTTGATGCCGAGCTTGGTTCTCTCAGCGCTTCCCCACCCTGCTGATCGGGAGAGGTCCCGGTTCATGATCCTGCGCCGGGGTCCGGAAGGCGAGACTTTGGAGCTGACCGTGTTGGTCCCAGCAGCCGGAGGGTGGAGAACGGTGGATGTCGGTTCTGCGAGCGGGAGGTGAGTGGTCCGACTGGTGATTGAAGGAGCTAGGGTGCTCCAGGGACTAGTGTGTCCCCAGTGGTTAAAGGAGCTAGTGTGCTCCTGGGGCTAGTGTGCTCTGGGGAACTCAGAGTGCAAGTGGTGCTCTGACAGACTATTGGTGATGAGGGTTTCGGGTGGATGTCTGTTTTAGAGCATCCGACTAGGTGGTACTGAGACTGGAGTGTGGCTCATCACGGTTGAATACTGGGAAAGGACAAAACCCCTAGTGTGAGTGGTTTGATGGAAGAGTCCCAGATCTTCCGGGATAAAGTGCGCAACGGTCTGTAGTGCCGCCCGGGTGGCGGATGTGTCCTCCAACCTCAGAACAGTTAGTGTACTGTACGGTCTGCGGTAGGGTCCAGGTTCCCCAGGACTTGGTCGACGGGCCTTGTCCCATTATGGTAACACGTGTTTGGCAGGGACTCAATGCATAGGACGTGCGTGTGCGTGTGCGGTTGTAAGTGGTTGTGTGTGGAGATAGTTGCTTGGTTCTTTTGTGTCTGGGTATGTGTGGGTTCTTTGGCGGTGTCTGATTGAGTGAGTTTGGTGGTGTTTGATTGAGTGTGCAAGATGCCGTGTTTCAGTAAGTTGCGATGTTATGGGTGTTGCTGCAGTTCAACTGATGTCAGATTGGCCAAGAGCCAATCCGCTCCTGTAGAAGACTCTTTGAATTTTGAGATGTATGTGAATATGGATTTATCCCGATTTTGTTTAATATTTTTGATGCAGCTAAGATAGATTACTTGCAGGAGAGATTGTTTGCTAGGCACAGCTGTCAGAGCATGTTTGATTCCCTAAGGTTGTGGCAGAAAGAGGTTCAGCAAAGACAGATGAGAGGATAGCCCAGAATATAGACAGATCAAAAGTTTAGTTTTAAAAGAAGACACAATGTGTACATTTGGAATTTGTAGGTTGTTCCCATTTAAAGTTGCTTTTAATGGCTCAGTGAGCCAATGTGAGCAGTGATTAAGAGGATGGGGTATGTATTTCATGTAATATGTTTGATTTGGTTATAATTGGTTTGGTTTGAGAGCAGTCTGTGGGCTGCCTTTTGTTTGTGTAAATGTTTGTTTGAATGAAGTGAGTGCGTCTTGTTGCATGAGTTAGATTGTCTGGTCCTTGTGAGCTACTTGAGATGGTTGTGCCTGGCTCTCAGAAAAGAAAAGAATGAGAAGAAAAAAAACAAAAAAAATAAAAAACACTGTGGCCTTTAAAAAAAAAAAAAAACGTGTTTGGAACTTATTTCATTTGGTTTCTTTCATCCCTTTAATTTGTGAACAGTAGAAGATGAAGAAAACAAAAAAAATTGATTACCAGTAATTAGAATGTATATTAATAGAATGTAGAAAGAGTGTAAAGTTAGAAAGAAGTGAAAAAAAAGAGAAATATATTTGTTAAAAAGGTTAATTATTGCATGTTAGAAAGAGTTAGGAAGGCTTATTGGCTTTGTCAGCTCCAGAACTAGGAGCGCAGAGCGCGAGGCAGATTTTGGCCTTGAGGTCTGTAAGGTGGTGGGGACCAGGAAGGCTGGCTAGCAGCCCAGAATTCTTAGCTCTTGGAAGACTGTGAGAGTGAAATGCATTTCTGAACGGCAAAAGCGGGCCTCAAAAGGGGGTGGAGAGCAGGAGTTGTTTAGTTAGTTTTACACATGACCTGTTGAGTGGATGTGTTTCAGTCCACAATAAAAAAAAAGGGGTTGTAGAGCTCTGGGCTGGTACGGTTTAGAATAACAGTATGTGACCTTGGTGTGATAAGAACATTCCAATGGCAGAGCACAGACAGCAAGAGAGAAGACAGGCAGCAGATTGTCAAGTGGGGGGGCTAGGAGGCTCAGCTCTTGGCACAGACAGGCAGAGATACACAGTTGGAGCCATGTGAATTGTGAATTTGGAGCGAGTCTGCATAAATGCAAGTGCAAAAAACTGCTGGTTTAGACGAAAGTATAATGCAGTTGGTCAGAACACATTTGATTTTGTATTAGGAACAACATTATGAATAACTGTTTCAGATGTAATAGTTTAAGCACATGTTACTCCTATTGTTTGAATAGTTTTCAGAATAAGTGACTGATTTTTGTGCAGTTTAAAGGCAATGAGAAAAAGAGATTCATTGGATGTCTGTTGTGTCCATTTTTGTTGTTGTTTTTTTTTTGTTTCACTGTTGGTCCATGTCATAGTATAAATGTTTTCTATTTAAATAATTATTGAGTTGGAGGGTCTCTGATTGGCATTATGATTAGTGACTTTGCTAGTGGATCCCTAGTGGAGAGTACTGATCAAGCGAGAGTAGGTAAAGAATATTGATTGTGTTTCGCTCATAGGAGCGGCCTGGTGGGAATGTATATATGTGTGTAACAGTATTTGTATGCAGTTTGTCCATGGGACACCATTGCAGTGGGCCCAGTGCCCCACCCGCTGAGTGGAGGTGCAGAGTGCGTGTTTTGTGCAAATGTCTGCTAGTTAGGCGCTGCGACGATCTCGACCTCCGTAGCGGCGGGAAACTTCTCGCACTGTCGGGGATGCGCTCCGCAAGCGAGCGATGCGACACTTTTCAGTTTCAAAAGTCACTCAAGCTTAGTTTCAAGCTTCCCAGCACAGGTACAACTTCCAGAGGCCCCACAACTGGATCAAGCACTCTAGGAAGGACAGAACTCTCTCAGCAGAGTTCAGGGAAGCTGGGGGTGAAGTCCTTGTGTTCCTGGGACTTCAAAACAGGGAGCCAGCTCTTCTCAGGCCCTTGGAGATTCCTTCAAGACAGGGGACACAGCTCAGCAGCAAAGTCCTTCCCCTCTCCTTGGCAGCAAAGCAACAGGTCAGTCCAGCAGAGCAACAGCAGGACAATCTTCCTTCTTCAGTTTCAGCTTTCTCCTTGGCAGAGGTTCCTTCTTGATTTCCAGGATGATCTAATTTTCTGTTGTCAGGGGTCCTGTACTTATACCCCTAAAGTCTTTGTTCTCTTGGTGCATGTGGGCCCTGAGCCCGGTCTGAACCAGTTCTGCGTGGATCCTGAGCACTTTGTTTTGCTGGCTGCATCTTTCCTTTCAGGGTGAGGGGCATGATCCTCAGCCGCCCAGCAGGGGGGTGGAGCCAGCATTGTGGAAGGCAGGCACAGCCCTATTCAGCCCAGGTGCTAACTCCTCCCACCACTCCAGTTGCAACTGCAGTCATTCAGCCTAGTGCTGACTCATCCATCCTGCTGGGGAATTCCCCAGCCCCTGTCACTCACAAACCAGACAGTCAATACACAAACAGGCCCAGGCACACAGAAGGGTCAGACAAGAGAACAGCAGCTTTCTAAAAGTGCTGTTCTCAAACACAGGATTTAAAAACAACCTTTCCTAAAAGATGTGTTATTAAATTCTGAGTTCAGGGATACTAGATACTTATGTCCTATCTTGTTCCTATGGGAAGAAATGCTGTTAACCACTGTAGCCAGCATCCCCCATGTTAACCTATGGAGCAAGATAGCCTTACAGTAGTGAAAAACGAAAATGGCTGCCATTCACTACCAGAGCATGTCACCTGCACTAGTACATGCTCTACCTTTTACATACACTGCACCCTGCCCAGGGGGGTACCTTGGGCCTTCCATAGGGGTGACTGATGTGCACAAAAAGGGAAGGGTTAGGCCTGGTCAGTGGGGACACTGACCAGGAAGACATGGCAGTTCTAAACTGCACACAGGCACTGCAGTGTCAGGCCTGAGACATCATTTTAGGGCTACTCCTGTGGGTGGCACAATCAGTGCTGCAGGCCCACTAGTAGCATTTGTCATCACCAGCCCTGGCACACCCAGTGCACTTTACTAGGGACTTCATGGTGATACAAATATGCCAAACATGTATATTCAATCAGAATAACAATTTACACAGAGAGCATATGCACTTTAGCACTGATCAGCAGTGGTAAAGTGTGCAGAGTCCTATTGCCAACAGCCACGGGTCAGGAAAAATAAGGGAGGAAGAAGCAAAAAGTTTGAGGATGACCCTGCAAGAAGGGCCAGTTCCAACACAACCCCCTTCCAGCCTAAAGCCAGGGTAGACCAAACGATACCTCGATGGGATTCCCTGCTTAAGGCGATAGAACCCGGAAACTGGCCCACACAGCAGGGCAGTCCTGTTCTACGCCGTCCTAAACCCAGTTCAATCACTCTACCCATACTCTCAGGGTCCACCATGCCAATCCATGTGGAACCCTTCTCCTGACCTGTGGACACCACCTGTGCAGCACCTAACCTTAATTTCCTCACAGGTGTGTCCCAACAGACCGCCAGCAAGCCACAGTGACCACCAACAGTGATCAGGGATGAGACCCAGGCCTCATGCCCCTCATGGCTCTCAAACCCCTGTGGCATCAGAGGGTGGGGGGCAGTAGCCCCAGGTGCTTGGCACCCTTTGTCCACTCCCTCTCCTGTTAGGTCAGGTCTGACATCCTGGCACTGACCCACCAGTCCCGGACCAGTATCCAGTGGCTGGACAGGAGTCTGGGGTGGGCTTCCCCACCCCCGGCCCTCCTCTTCCTTGGGACTCTGTACCCTCCAACCTGGAGCGGTACCCCCTTCTTGAACAGTTAGGAGACCTGTGGCAGGTGTCCCGCACCTTTCATCCACCAGTTCAGGGGTGATATCCTGCAACTGGTATTCCAGGTCAGGGGGGACACCCCAGACCTGGCCCTCAAACCTATGCTCCAAAGCCTCCAGGTCAGACAGCACCTGAACCTGGCTTCCCCACCGAGGGACTAACCCCTGCAGTGGAACACTTGCCTGGCGCACCAGGACTTCACTCACGGAGGTGCCTATACTGGTAGACAGTACCCACCTGGCCAACACAACGGTGTGGCCCAGTCCACCCCCGGGGTGAGACTCCTGCCCTCCTTCCAGGGGCAACCCTGTCCACCAAGACAACCAAGAACACAACTTTCTTACCAGTTCAGGACCTCCCTTCAGCAACTGGTCTTTCAACCTAGGGTTTAACCCCTCAGGTTGTACAGGGGTCAGGGGCAAGGACTCCCTCCCTCTGCACCCCCTTCCAGAGCGCTGCACCCTCCCTACTGGAGGAGTACCCCTGGGAACCATATTGGTCAGGACACTGGTTACAGATGTCCTTCCTTCCAGGTCAGGCAAATCCTGAACCTGGTCTCCCAACCCAGGGACCAATACCTGCGGTTGAGCACTTGCCTGGCACGCCAGGACTTCCGGGGACTCACATAGTACCCCCTTGAGGGTGACACACAACTCATGTGTCCTGTGACAGTCCACCTGGCGCAGATCTCCCGACCCCTGTCCACCTGACAGTGCGGGAAGATCCCCCAGGACAGAAGTGAGGTCACCATGGTCACTCACTGGGGACTCAGCCCTTCCGACTGGTCCCTGACCCACTGGTTCTCCCACTGGGGACTCCTTCCCCCTCTTGTGGAAAATTAGTACGGTCTGGTGAACATTATCTGCGCCATCTTGCCTCTTCCCCTGATGCCACACTTTTGTCGTGCGCGCCCGCCATTTTAAAATGCCTTGATCAGAACAGCCCTTTCTTTGCATGCCACTGGCCCCCGACATAGCCCTTCACCCTCACCAAGCCTGCACGCTGACCAACCCCCTGCTCGCACCTGCCTTGAATCATAAACCCCTCTTCAGCGCGACTCTGCCTCAGAACCTCATCCTGTTCCCAGCGCAACACCTCCCTTCTTCCCTTTCATGGTCCCCGGCCCTTTGATACAAACCCCCTTTTTCCCCGTGTGCCCGTTTGTCCTCCTCGTTCCCAGGCCGACACCCAGCTCTGCCGATACTATTCCTTGCCCCTCCCCGTACAATAGAAAGCTTCCCTCATCAAAGGACCCCCGAGTTGATCAAAGCCCCCACCCCATGAGATCCGATCGAACCCCGCATTCCATGAATTGGCGGAATATCCAGCTGCGCGATAATCATCACCTGTTGTGACCATGGTGGGGACTTCTACTGTAAATGTGTGTGGGAACGGGCCCGGAGGGGGGGTTCCGGGAATGTCTTTCCGTACATCAAAGTATTGCCATGAGTATGTAAACTGTAATAAAACCTCAAAACCCTGTATATAAGGGGCCAGGCCGCAGAAATAAGTTAGAGCACCCCAGAACGATACCTGCTGTCTGTTTTGCTGTGTTCTCCTCCGGAGAGAATAAAACCTTGTTTCCTGCTTTCCAGTCTCCAGCGCCTGCCTCTTCATTGATTAATAATTCGTGGGTCACAGAGGCAAATACCGCCGGGCAAATATCGATTGTCCCCGACCTCAAGGGTTTTTACAATTGGCGTCCCAAGCGTGGGGCCCATCAGCGACTCGTGGATCCAGTGGGAGAGGTCCCGACGACAGAGTGAACGACTGCAACGATCGGGAGAGCTCTTGCCCAATAGACCCTCGTCTGGCAGCCGATCATCCGAACTTCACTAGTTCCGAACAGACCTCTCTCTCGAGTGATCTACGGTCCTGACTGGGAACCATTAGGAGTGCCGTGAGAAATACGAGAAAAAGAGGACGAACGGGCGCTGGATTCGGAAGACAAGAAACTGTCCATACGGTCCGGGTAAGGTCGTGTAAACACGACGAATTGCGAAATAATTGCTTGATTGTTTAAAAAAAAAATACTAGTATTACTCTTTGTTAACTTATTTGGAGATTCACTGTCTGCACGCGGAGAAACAGTAGGCTCTTTCCCTTTTGCAAACAGTGAAGGATAGGTAACGTAGCCGTCGTGCCTATTTTTCTCCCCCACTGACTCTATTATTTATTAACGGTTTTTGGGAGATTCCCCCTCCCACTGATTAACTGGGTTCTTTGACCCCAAACTACTGTTCACAGATTGTCTCCTGGAGATTCTCTGTCTGCAAACCGGAAATAACAGATTCCTCTTTGCGGATAGTGAAAGGGTAGAGGACGCAGACTTTTGCGCCCTACTTACTCTCCCCATTGATTCTATTCTATCTTATTTATTATTGATTGTTCCTCGTTATTGGTTACTCTTTGCTATTAGTTCATGAGGTATTCACTGCCTGCAAACAACGTAGAATAGAAATATTCTGTCTAGTCTTTGCGCACAGTGATAAGATAGGCAGTGCTGACTTTTTGTCCCTCGTTGCGAGCCGTCATGTCTGTCTTCTCCCCACTGATTGATAATTGGTTCAGCCCGGACCGTGTATTAGAGGTGGATCATATAGCTCCACTGGAAGTTACCCCTAATAAGGACATGTTCATAAACTATGGATTAGTTACCATAGCCTATAATAAATTGTGGCACAGGTATACCAAAGAATGTCAAGACAAACAGTGGCCACTGGTAGGATCCTTTGACCTTGATAAAATAGAAACGTTGGAAATAGCCCTTCGCAATAATAAGACAACGCCTATTATGCTCGACAGTCTCGGTATGTGGCGCAGAGAGGCTATGCAACGACAGAGAAAGGACGAGGACAAATCAGGTAGAGAAATATATCGACAGGACAACCCCGGGGCGCCACGACCCAAAAATTATCCCCCGACACTACGCAAAAGACGGCCAGACTTAGGACCAAACCAATGCGCTTTTTGTAGATATGTCGGACACTGGAAAGCCCAATGCCCGACTCTACTGAGCGTGAGTAGGGGCAGAGGGCCGACAGGAAAGACAGGCCGGCAGAATGAGAAAAAGCGCGAGACAAAGAAGAATCCGACTCACATGGACAGACCAGATAGAACCACCACGTTTGATTATGCCCGATGGCACAGATTTCGCCAGAACGATTTCAGCGACATGTTCGAGTTTTCCTAGGTCGGACAATATAAAGACGGGAACCCAGCCTAGCTCTAAATTAACAGACGGAAAAAGATAATTTTGGCCAATAATTGTTTTTTATGTTTGTCTTTGGATCTTGTGTGTCATGCTTTTGCTGCCCCCCACCCCCCCCGTCTGAGTTTGTGCGTACGTAATATACGAATCTGCGTCATCCCCCTGCACGTGCTTCCATGTTACATAAACTATGTTAATAGAAATTTTAGCATGAAACAACCTGGAAAGAAAGAAATGGGAAACGAAATCAGTAAGCCACTGATAAACACGAACTTTTATTTAACATAATAAGCAAAAACAATAACGCTAGAAAAACTAGAACGGTAAACTGTAGAACATGAAAGTCAACAGAACATTCGCCCCCCCCCACATTCTGGAACCTTCCAAAGTAGGGCAGGGTTACGGCTACGCCCAACCGGCGGCAACCCATATAAGGCGGGCCCCGCTGCCAACACTCGGTCAGGAAATCTTAACATATGGGGGAGCCGGAGGAGAGGCAGGGGCCAGCGGAGTCCGGCCGTAGCGGCCCTGGGTAGCTGCAGGCAGTCCCGCCACATGCCTCCCTGGCCCAGCCACAGCGGCCCTGGATAGTTGCAGGCAGTCCCGCCACATGTCCCCCCCCCGGTCCGACCACCCATGGCCAGGGACCGGGGCCAGCTGGATCCGGCTGCAGCCGATAACCTAAGGAAGCCCGGCCCAGAGAAGGACGAGACACCTCTTCCTTTTCTCCTCCGTTGTGGCAGCAGCAACACGCCGGGCGCCACTTCTGTTATGAACCATGGCCGCGGCAACTCTGGACGGCGGGATGTCCTGTTCGTACCTCCATGGAATTTAGTCCAAGTTGGGCTGGGAGGGAGAGGCGACGCGGACGAGCCTCTCCCACCTCCATAGATAGGAGGTCTCCCAGCCCCCGGCCCAACGCCGAACTCCCCCAGCCAAGCGGCGGTGCCAATACCTGCGTAGCACCGAACATACCATGGTGGCGCCCCAGTACTTGCGCAGCACCGAACATGCAACGGTGCCCATATTTTCGGAACATCGAATATGCAACGGCTGCACCGATACTTGTGCAGCACCGAAACGTGCGCCGCAGGTGGCCGTACTTCCACAACACAGAGTTCCATTCCCTACTTGTCCTCGGAAAGGTCTCTTCCACTCTTGCAGACTCGACGAGAGGGGACTGCTGCAGGGCCTCAAATTGGCGTCTGGGTCCGCTGGAAGGCGGGTCTCGGCCGCTAGAGTAACTTTGAACAGCAATATAACTCGGTCGCTCGCCCACCGGAGCACGAGCCCCCACCTCCGACCACATCTCCACAGCCTTGAAGATTCTACAAAGATCCCCGGAGGAACCCTCGGCCACTGCAGGCCTCCGGTAAGGGACAACTGCCTTGATCGCCAACGAAATAAACATGACATTGCCACTCCTTCTGTTAGCATGAATTCTAGAACTGCCGAAAGGGACTCTGGTCCAACTGCCGGTTGTAGGAAACATTTTCCCTGATGCTACTTCCGGACTAACCCGGCCCCGCCCAAAATGGCGCCGGTATCAATAGGAACTTACGAACACCTCGTGGTGTCCCTTTTTACTATACAAACTTAATGTTCTGCGACATATATGACCCTTTGTACACTTGACAAGAAGAAAGGGGAGCTCACTCAACGAACAATGTAAAAGAATCCCGTTGAAAATGATGATTACAAATGTACAATGTATTATATTTTTTTATATATATAGCTGATGTATAACCTCGCTTATGACGCACGCACATGGTATGCATATAGGAAATCTGATTGCAACTAGTCTGACTATGCTTCTAAATTATGAAATAAACGCCCCCGAGCCCCCGGCCAACTGATAGACGTTTTAGTTTGCTACAAGTGAATTGATAACCCTTTCTAACGTTTTTATTGCTGCGAAACGACACCCCCCACTGTACGCACTTTAGCCATTGCCGTGTCCGGCCAAATACGACTGCACCCTCTTAAATCCACGTGCTATGATTTTGCAAAAATAAAGGTCTTCGAAATAATGAACGGGTATTGCATGCTTTATTTGAAATATGGGATGGGCGGGAGAGTTCTTTTCTGTGCACCCTACTCTGCTCTCTCTTTAAGGTTATTAGAAGATGGTTGCCCAGCCCTGGAGGACGGATCGGATCTACGACACGATACTCTGCCTTCAAGGTACGCGACTGACTCATGAACTCTCGCAGGGAGGAAGACCTCGGCTTCCAAGGATGGGTAAAACGAACGGTATAAATGAGGGAATGTAAAAGAAGGGTAAAATAAAACGATGTAAATGTTATAAAGTACGACGTTCAAAGGTATTAGGGAACAGAGCTGACCCGAGAACCGAAGAACCCTAGAACGTCACAGCGTTGAAGGAGATTTAAGGACCCCGATAGTAAGATACATCTACTAACTAGATACCTCGCACTAGGCACCTCTGGTTCTCTTTTTTTTACGCTTCCCCGCACACGACCTATAAGGACACACTGCCCCCCCGACTCCAGAAACCATATCCCCGAGGACTCTACCCCGAGGAGGAAAGACGAGTATGAGGTAAGTAAAGAACTCTCGAATCCATGTATTTGATATGCGCGAATGTTGTCCCCCTCCCTTCCCCTCTTTTCCCTCCCTCTGCAGGTTACATCAGAGATTACAGCCGAGGTGTGGCGAAGATCTGAAGCCTTGCCATGTCCGATACACGAAGCAGACTAGCGCTGCAAGGTGGCGCCTAAGCACGCCTACAAACTACTCACGTAGCGAACAAGCCCGTAAAATTAGTATGATCTGATGAAGAGTGATCACCCTTAAACCAGACCGCACGAATGAACCCATGTCACGTATGATTCGAAACTATGAGAGAATGTGTGTGTGTGACTGAAGCGTTGACTCAACTGGTCGAAGGACCAAGAATGCAAGAAAGTGCGACACAATGGTACCTCCTTTTTTCCTTTTTCTCAAAGCATGTCCCCTCTACCCTGTCTAATGCTCGTCCGCCTCAAACTGCATGCTTTCAAGATTCTAACGCAGACCCGTAAATGTCCTTTGCTGTGTAATGCACTAAATAGCCTTTCTTAAATACACTGCCACTCTCCCTGTCGCACGTGTACTATTTAGCCTGCCGTTGCACTCTCTCTCTCTCTCTCTCTCTCTCTCTCTCTCTCTCTCTCTCTCTCTCTCTCTCTCTCTCTCTCTCTCTCTCCTTCACACTCCCACTCTTCCGAGCGATTAGCTCCGAAATTGGCAGACTACCACCCCTAGCACACCACCCAATTGGCTTCAAATACCGCCAGTATTTGCTCAAAACTTGTCTTTAATGCAATCACCCTAACGCTGTGCCACTACCTCTCCTTTCCGAAAACTATTTTGAATTGGCCATAAGGGAAAGGACGGGTAAGACGACTGAGGTTCCCTAATCTGACCCGTAATAAGGGAACTACGTCAGCGGCTCCCCTGATGGAATAGAGTGCCCCAGATAGCGCGACCTTCCCCGTTCCGAATTGTCGCGATACCCAAACCGTAAAGGTAATCAAAACCCCCCCATCTTCCCAGGACGCACCCAGTATTGCGTTCAGTTGCCCCCCCCCCCCCCGATAAGAGTTTTTAACTATCCCCCACCCCCGATTGTAAAATATGAGCCGACTTACAACTAACGCAGCAGCTGTGGTTCCTAGAAGTGATTTTTTATAAGCAAATTTCAGAGTTTGGGAAGTGTCACTGAACGCTCACCAACTGAACTGTGGCCTGTTGCCGATAATGCCATTATAACCCAAAATAAGACGATGCCCTCCCCCACCACCGTTTTCTATGTCCCTAGTTGTTTTCCCATGAGACCCCTGTCTTTTCTAATTTTGTAATTAGGCCGTGAGAGGCTGCATAGGAACCAGAATGATGTTTTACAAAGTCAAAGATTAGACCGAAGCAAAGAGAACCATTACAATGAACATTGTCGAAAAGCGAAAATGTTTAGGTAAAAGGCAGGAGGCATTGATAATATGAAAAATGTTTAGCCTATGTTCGTCCCACAGCGAGATGCCTGTTAGTACCATGCTGATAGCTCACAACACCCTTTTTGTAAATATAGACCCCTAGAGAACGGTATAGCATTGTCAGGCTTGTATTACAAAGGTGGGTCCCCATCAGATGAACTGTCGTGATTATATTAAACAGTCGTGAAGGAAAGTCATAGTAAATCCAGCAGGCTCACCATCGATCATTTATATGTCCGTTGTGAACCCTAATATAACGGACGTTTCTATTCTCATTTACCTGGAGCTGGGAGAGAAATAGACTTATGTGGTTACTTTCCTCTACCAATTCTCTAAAGACTGTCTTTTTCAAACTCCTTCAAGGGTACGGCTGCCGGAGGAAAGAAGGACCGGATGTGGGAGCACGTGGCCTGACTACGGACTACGGAACGTCTGCGACATGGGCCAAGGCGAGACCGCGACAGAACGGAGCTGCAGGACGAGGCACTATCTCCAACAAAATGGGAGGAAAGGGCTAACCTGATGCCCCTGTTCAATGTTCGAATGTGTGCCGAAAGGTCCCCGCTCTCTAGACTCGGTCATGAGCCCGCCTACCTGAAATCTCTCGTTCCCCCAGTTAGTTCCCGATCCGGCCTTGCTCCATCCCCCTTTTTCTCCGACCTACCCGATGGACTATTTGTACACTCTTCTTCCACCTGAACTTTTTGACTATTGATTCCAAAGGACACAGGGCGAAAAAAAAAAAAAAAAGACCTTTTTGACCAGAAACGCGAGGAAAAGGTCGTACCCTGCAACACGGAACTTAGAATAGAGCTGGACTCGTAGCTCCACCGCCGGTGCTCCACAGTGCCAACAGAAGACGAGAAAATTGCTGAAAACTTACTAAACTTCGAACATTCCTTCACTCTCATTTCTGCTACGTCTCGTTTCTCTCCCAGCCAACATTGTATTAATTATGTAACAATCCATCAGTTCACATTATGAAATGTACTCACTGCTCACTTCGAATCATTTTTGTATTTCATTACTATGACTTTCCTGCTAACGAGTTTATCAAAGTTTATCAATAGGTCCGCCTCCTGAAACTAGTGATCTTAAATGTAATGTTTACGACTCCCTCACCTGGGTTCCTCTTATGCCCACCATAATAGACCTGAATAGAAAATGAACCAGCAAGATGTCTTGAATATGTTAAAGGGAGGACTGTGGAAAATTAGTACGGTCTGGTGAACATTATCTGCGCCATCTTGCCTCTTCCCCTGATGCCACACTTTTGTCGTGCGCGCCCGCCATTTTAAAATGCCTTGATCAGAACAGCCCTTTTTTTGCATGCCACTGGCCCCCGACATAGCCCTTCGCCCTCACCAAGCCTGCACGCTGACCAACCCCCTGCTCGCACCTGCCTTGAATCATAAACCCCTCTTCAGCGCGACTCTGCCTCAGAACCTCATCCTGTTCCCAGCGCAACACCTCCCTTCTTCCCTTTCATGGTCCCCGGCCCTTTGATACAAACCCCCTTTTTCCCCGTGTGCCCGTTTGTCCTCCTCGTTCCCAGGCCAACACCCAGCTCTGCCGATACTATTCCTTGCCCCTCCCCGTACAATAGAAAGCTTCCCTCATCAAAGGACCCCCGAGTTGATCAAAGCCCCCACCCCATGAGATCCGATCGAACCCCGCATTCCATGAATTGGCGGAATATCCAGCTGCGCGATAATCATCACCTGTTGTGACCATGGTGGGGACTTCTACTGTAAATGTGTGTGGGAACGGGCCCGGAGGGAGGGTTCCGGGAATGTCTTTCCGTACATCAAAGTATTGCCATGAGTATGTAAACTGTAATAAAACCTCAAAACCCTGTATATAAGGGGCCAGGCCGCAGAAATAAGTTAGAGCACCCCAGAACGATACCTGCTGTCTGTTTTGCTGTGTTCTCCTCCGGAGAGAATAAAACCTTGTTTCCTGCTTTCCAGTCTCCAGCGCCTGCCTCTTCATTGATTAATAATTTGTGGGTCACAGAGGCAAATACCGCCGGGCAAATATCGATTGTCCCCGACCTCAAGGGTTTTTACAATCTCACCCCTCAGTTTGGACTTCTGCACCCTCCCAACTGGAGTGGTACTGCCAGACACCAGAACTGATGGAGGCCTGGTTACAGGCACTCCCCGTTCACCAGACACTAGGAGATCCTCCTCAAATGGCCTACACATACAGTCTAGGTCCCCAACCTGGTGTTCCCTTAAGGAACCCTCCAGGTCCTGAGACTGGGTTTCGGGCACCATGAGACACACCGTCCCACACTCATTCCTTCTCCACTGAGTCCGGACATGAGCCCCTACACCCCTCCCACTACACTGGGACCTAACTGGGGTACACTGAACCTCTTCCACCTCACAGGTCTGGAAGATATCTAAGCCACTTCTTTTGGGATCACTCCCCAATGCCTCTTCAGACCCTTTGGAATCCACCAAGAGGTCTGCCTCCAATGCAAGCTCTCTGGGGTCAGAGAACTCACACTCCACCGGGTGTTGGCATAGCTCTGGAAAACAGGGACTTAAAATATGCTCTCCAACAAATGAATCACACAGCCCCCCACAGTTGTTAACCAAGCTACCCTTTGCCTCACCCTCCAGTGCCTCACACAAGTACCCCACACCACTCTCCTGAGACTGGCAAGACAGTATCTGACTGTCTCTGTCACACAACCCACACTCTTCTGGCTGGTCTTCACATACATACACCAAGGTTTCTACCATGGGGGAACCCCTCTCCCTGTGCCTCTCATGTAGAGTCAGTAGAGTGTCCCTCCCACCACTAGGAATATGGTCCCCTGTGCCAGTCCCCCAATCTAATTCAGGGACACTGCACTCCAATGGAACTACATCATAAACCTGAACCCCCTGGTGTATGTCGACCCGCTCCCTCAAGTCAGGCGCCACATCTTTGGGTGTTTGTACATTTCTCTCAGCACTAGATATCATAAACATGCTGCTACCATCTGAGCTGGACTCCACCTCCAACTCAGCAAAGCTCCTTCCTTGAGCATCCCATTTTTCTTTCTGGGCTAAGGCCCACCGGATCATACCTTCCTTGTTTAGCCGGTCTAATTCTCTGCACCTTTGCTCAGCAGCAAGGAGCCACTCATCTTTCTCTTCCTCACTGTCAGAGAAGTCCTCCTCCTCAGAATCATCTGCTAATGTTGCTTCCCAAATTCTGGCCTCATGGGAATATAGGCATGCCTCAAGATCCCTCCTTGTGGAACCTTTCTCCACGGGCAGCCCCCTCTTCTTGCAAAAGGCTTTTATCTCCTCTTCTGTGTAGATGCACAGGTGGAAAAAGTTGACTTCCATTTTGGCAGGATTTTACAGGTGCAACATTAGCCAGAGTCTCAATATCCAAAAAATACTTTCAGGAGGACACCGGAAAAAACAAACAGTATGTGGTGGCGTAGTGGTCTGCACTCACTAGTGATGTACACCAATTACTGTGTGTCTAGTACAAATACAAGTTCAAATCCCACCGCCTGACCACCAATGTTAGATCTGGGGGTCTCTAGTTGGCAGAGGTAGGTACCACTGTCCAAATAGGGACCCTTGCTTCTAGTCAGGGTAAGGAGATAACCCTCTGAGATAACCCCTGCTCACTCTAGGTAGCTTGGCACGAGCAGTCTAGGCTAATCAGAGGCAATGCGTAAAGTATTTGTACCAACACTCACAGTAACACAGTGAAAACAACACAAACTGACTCCACAACAGATTAGAAAAATAAAGGTATTTTTAATCTAAACTACACGAGACCAAAACGACAAAAATCCAACATACACAGTTCAAGAATATGGTTTCAAAAAGAGTTCTTAAGGTTGCGTTAGAATTCTCTACGTTGCGATAGAATTCTCTACTGATGCGTGAAAAGTTCACAGTTGCGTCACGTTTACTCACAGTACCTTTTAGTTGCAACAAAGTTCCAAAAGCAGAAGCTGGTGCAGTGGAAAACAAGCGATGCGTTGCTCCTGAGACCCTGGGGAGGCGATGCGACAGCCCCGCTACAGCAGCGGGCGTGTTGCGACGAATCCGGTCTGTATGGGGAGGAAGGCCACTTGTATGGATTCCGATGCGTAGGTTCCGTAGGAAGTCTGTTCTCGCAAAGGCACGATGCGACGATCTCGTAGGGGCTGCGACGATCTCCGGGGCGACGATGCACGGTCCAGCCGGGATCCTCTCTCTCGCAGCTCCTCGATGCGTTGATTCTGCGACGATGCTCGCAGCGACGTGATGCGGTCCGCAAGCAAGCGGTGCGGCGATCTCACCCAGCGACGACAGGCTCTGCGACGATACTCGCAGCGATGTTCGATTCTCCCGCACCGGTCTGGTGCGTCCCGCAAACGAAGGATGCGACGTCTCTGGCAGCGGCGTTAGGCGCTGCGACGATCTCGACCTCCGTAGCGGCGGGAAACTTCTCGAGCGAGCGACACTTTTCAGTTTCAAAAGTCACTCAAGCTTAGTTTCAAGCTTCCCAGCACAGGTTCAACTTCCAGAGGCCCCACAACTGGATCAAGCACTCTAGGAAGGACAGAACTCTCTCAGCAGAGTTCAGGGAAGCTGGGGGTGAAGTCCTTTTGTTCCTGGGACTTCAAAACAGGGAGCCAGCTCTTCTCAGGCCCTTGGAGATTCCTTCAAGACAGGGGACACAGCTCAGCAGCAAAGTCCTTCCCCTCTCCTTGGCAGCAAATCAACAGGTCAGTCCAGCAGAGCAACAGCAGGACAATCTTCCTTCTTCAGTTTCAGCTTTCTCCTTGGCAGAGGTTCCTTCTTGATTTCCAGGATGATCTAATTTTCTGTTGTCAGGGGTCCTGTACTTATACCCCTAAAGTCTGTGTTCTCTTGGTGCATGTGGGCCCTGAGCCCGGTCTGAACCAGTTCTGGGTGGATCCTGAGCACTTTGTTTTGCTGGCTGCATCTTTCCTTTCAGAGTGAGGGGCAGGGTCCTCAGCCGCCCAGCAGGGGGGTGGAGCCAGCATTGTGGAAGGCAGGCACAGCCCTATTCAGCCCAGGTGCTAACTCCTCCCACCACTCCAGTTGCAACTGCAGTCATTCAGCCTAGTGCTGACTCATCCATCCTGCTGGGGAATTCCCCAGCCCCTGTCACTCACAAACCAGACAGTCAATACACAAACAGGCCCAGGCACACAGAAGGGTCAGACAAGAGAACAGCAGCTTTCTAAAAGTACTGTTCTCAAACACAGGATTTAAAAACAACCTTTCCTAAAAGATGTGTTATTAAATTCTGAGTTCAGGGATACTAGATACTTATGTCCTATCTTGTTCCTATGGGAAGAAATGCTGTTAACCACTGTAGCCAGCATCCCCCATGTTAACCTATGGAGCAAGATAGCCTTACAGTAGTGAAAAATGAAAATGGCTGCCATTCACTACCAGAGCATGTCACCTGCACTAGTACATGCTCTACCTTTTACATACACTACACCCTGCCCGGGGGGGTACCTTGGGCCTTCCATAGGGGTGACTGATGTGCACAAAAAGGGAAGGGTTAGGCCAGGTCAGTGGGGACACTGACCAGGAAGACATGGCAGTTCTAAACTGCACACAGGCACTGCAGTGTCAGGCCTGAGACATCATTTTAGGGCTACTCCTGTGGGTGGCACAATCAGTGCTGCAGGCCCACTAGTAGCATTTGTCATCACCAGCCCTGGCACACCCAGTGCACTTTACTAGGGACTTCATGGTGATACAAATATGCCAAACATGTATATTCAATCAGAATAACAATTTACACAGAGAGCATATGCACTTTATCACTGATCAGCAGTGGTAAAGTGCGCAGAGTCCTATTGCCAACAGCCACGGGTCAGGAAAAATAAGGTAGGAAGAAGCAAAAAGTTTGAGGATGACCCTGGAAGAAGGGCCAGTTCCAACAGCACCCAAACAGGGACTCCGCGATAAGGATCTTTCTCACCCGTAAGTGGGTAGCAGAAGGCCGGGGACCCTCTGGTCGGCACGGTGGCTCTGGGTACCCACTTTGATGCCGAGCTTGGTTCTCTCAGCGCTTCCCCACCCTGCTGATCGGGAGAGGTCCCGGTTCATGATCCTGCGCCGGGGTCCGGAAGGCGGGACTTTGGAGCTGACCGTGTTGGTCCCAGCAGCCGGAGGGTGGAGAACGGTGGATGTCGGTTCTGCGAGCGGGAGGTGAGTGGTCCGACTGGTGATTGAAGGAGCTAGGGTGCTCCAGGGACTAGTGTGTCCCCAGTGGTTAAAGGAGCTAGTGTGCTCCTGGGGCTAGTGTGCTCTGGGGAACTCAGAGTGCAAGTGGTGCTCTGACAGACTA
The DNA here is from genome assembly GCF_964261635.1 of Lissotriton helveticus. Taxonomy (NCBI): domain Eukaryota; kingdom Metazoa; phylum Chordata; class Amphibia; order Caudata; family Salamandridae; genus Lissotriton; species Lissotriton helveticus. The sequence continues at coordinate 899,211,215 of NC_136068.1, read as the reverse complement.
TTGGTGATGAGGGTTTCGGGTGGATGTCTGTTTTAGAGCATCCGACTAGGTGGTACTGAGACTGGAGTGTGGCTCATCACGGTTGAATACTGGGAAAGGACAAAACCCCTAGTGTGAGTGGTTTGATGGAAGAGTCCCAGATCTTCCGGGATAAAGTGCGCAACGGTCTGTAGTGCCGCCCGGGTGGCGGATGTGTCCTCCAACCTCAGAACAGTTAGTGTACTGTACGGTCTGCGGTAGGGTCCAGGTTCCCCAGGACTTGGTCGACGGGCCTTGTCCCATTATGGTAACACGTGTTTGGCAGGGACTCAATGCATAGGACGTGCGTGTGCGTGTGCGGTTGTAAGTGGTTGTGTGTGGAGATAGTTGCTTGGTTCTTTTGTGTCTGGGTATGTGTGGGTTCTTTGGCGGTGTCTGATTGAGTGAGTTTGGTGGTGTTTGATTGAGTGTGCAAGATGCCGTGTTTCAGTAAGTTGCGATGTTTTGGGTGTTGCTGCAGTTCAACTGATGTCAGATTGGCCAAGAGCCAATCCGCTCCTGTAGAGGACTCTTTGAATTTTGAGATGTATGTGAATATGGATTTATCCCGATTTTGTTTAATATTTTTGATGCAGCTAAGATAGATTACTTGCAGGAGAGATTGTTTGCTAGGCACAGCTGTCAGAGCATGTTTGATTCCCTAAGGTTGTGGCAGAAAGAGGTTCAGCAAAGACAGATGAGAGGATAGCCCAGAATATAGACAGATCAAAAGTTTAGTTTTAAAAGAAGACACAATGTGTACATTTGGAATTTGTAGGTTGTTCCCATTTAAAGTTGCTTTTAATGGCTCAGTGAGCCAATGTGAGCAGTGATTAAGAGGATGGGGTATGTATTTCATGTAATATGTTTGATTTGGTTATAATTGGTTTGGTTTGAGAGCAGTCTGTGGGCTGCCTTTTGTTTGTGTAAATGTTTGTTTGAATGAAGTGAGTGCGTCTTGTTGCATGAGTTAGATTGTCTGGTCCTTGTGAGCTACTTGAGATGGTTGTGCCTGGCTCTCAGAAAAGAAAAGAATGAGAAGAAAAAAAACAAAAAAAATAAAAAACACTGTGGCCTTTAAAAAAAAAAAAAACGTGTTTGGAACTTATTTCATTTGGTTTCTTTCATCCCTTTAATTTGTGAACAGTAGAAGATGAAGAAAACAAAAAAAAATTGATTACCAGTAATTAGAATGTATATTAATAGAATGTAGAAAGAGTGTAAAGTTAGAAAGAAGTGAAAAAAAAGAGAAATGTATTTGTTAAAAAGGTTAATTATTGCATGTTAGAAAGAGTTAGGAAGGCTTATTGGCTTTGTCAGCTCCAGAACTAGGAGCGCAGAGCGCGAGGCAGATTTTGGCCTTGAGGTCTGTAAGGTGGTGGGGATCAGGAAGGCTGGCTAGCAGCCCAGAATTCTTAGCTCTTGGAAGACTGTGAGAGTGAAATGCATTTCTGAACGGCAAAAGCGGGCCTCAAAAGGGGGTGGAGAGCAGGAGTTGTTTAGTTAGTTTTACACATGACCTGTTGAGTGGATGTGTTTCAGTCCACAATAAAAAAAAAGGGGTTGTAGAGCTCTGGGCTGGTACGGTTTAGAATAACAGTATGTGACCTTGGTGTGATAAGAACATTCCAATGGCAGAGCACAGACAGCAAGAGAGAAGACAGGCAGCAGATTGTCAAGTGGGGGGGCTAGGAGGCTCAGCTCTTGGCACAGACAGGCAGAGATACACAGTTGGAGCCATGTGAATTGTGAATTTGGAGCGAGTCTGCATAAATGCAAGTGCAAAAAACTGCTGGTTTAGACGAAAGTATAATGCAGTTGGTCAGAACACATTTGATTTTGTATTAGGAACAACATTATGAATAACTGTTTCAGATGTAATAGTTTAAGCACATGTTACTCCTATTGTTTGAATAGTTTTCAGAATAAGTGACTGATTTTTGTGCAGTTTAAAGGCAAAGAGAAAAAGAGATTCATTGGATGTCTGTTGTGTCCATTTTTGTTGTTGATTTTTTTTTTGTTTCACTGTTGGTCCATGTCATAGTATAAATGTTTTCTATTTAAATAATTATTGAGTTGGGGGGTCTCTGATTGGCATTATGATTAGTGACTTTGCTAGTGGATCCCTAGTGGAGAGTACTGATCAAGCGAGAGTAGGTAAAGAATATTGATTGTGTTTCGCTCATAGGAGCGGCCTGGTGGGAATGTATATATGTGTGTAACAGTATTTGTATGCAGTTTGTCCATGGGACACCATTGCAGTGGGCCCAGTGCCCCACCCGCTGAGTGGAGGTGCAGAGTGCGTGTTTTGTGCAAATGTCTGCTAGTGTGCACTGGAGTATTTAGTATGTTCTGGGGGTGAGAATATACCTTTGGCAACAGGATTAAATGTAGTGAGATGGCCCCCTTTTTGTTTAAAGATGAGAAATTGCATTGGGTATAAAATGGCCCATTTAGACAGCGAAAGATGTCTGTGCAGACATATATTTAGTACCTTTAATAAAAAGAATAACATTTTTACGCAAATATGGAAATTCCTGGTTCATGACAAGTGAAAGATGTGAAAGTAAATGTGTATCTTTTTCCCTTTTTGATGCTGCATTAAATGTCATTACAAGATTGTCATGTGATTTTCAATGCTGCTAAATGTTTTATCTTTTTGGCTGACGGTTAAAGAGGTTAAGTCTGTTTCTTGTCTAAAACAGCAGACAGGGTTTTCAGAACGGAAAGTGAACAGTTAGTATATATAGGGTGATGATAGATAATATAGATGAACTGGTGTGAATGAGCTCCAAGCATAGGTTTTAAGGTAAGTATTTGTAGAAGGTATTTTTACTAAGTGATTGCCTTTTTGTCCAATATTTTGTGTGTTGTTGTTTTTTTTGTGGTTTGATTTGTTTCATTTCAGTGCAATGGGAAATATTTTTATCTGTGTGTTACGGTGAGTATTGATGCAGCTTTGTGCTGGACAGATATAGGGGTCGATCAGGATGGCGGACGGAAGAGCCACCGCGGCCCTGGAGTAGGCGGAAAAAGCCTTTTCCGTGTCCGCCTGCCGCGGATACTCCGTCCGCCATATCAGGATAGGAAAACGTGTCAAATTTCCGTCCGCGACGGAAAAACACGCTCCGCCGGCCAACTACACACGACCACGCGGCGGACGGAACACATCCAAACGCTCCGCCGTACGCACTGACGTCGAAGACCGTCCCCCAAATCAAGATGGCGGAAAACACACATAAAACCGCTGCGGAAAAACAACCTGTCTTAACACGGCGGAATCCCCACAGCGAACATAGGTGACACAGCCGAGATACCCACCGCAAGCTGACCACCACCATGGACCCGGCGCTACACGCTTTCCCGATGCTCTTCGCGATCCACCACGTCCTAGTCATGGCCTACTATGGACGACGACGCAGGTAAGGTACAAACCATTGGCTGTCTGGAGGGGAATACCAGCAAGGGACGTGACGTAGGGAGGGGGAGTGTCATGTTACCGAAACCACTGATGAGAAGCATATACGAATACACATTAGCAGGACGCAAGCAGGAATGACAACGACAGACCACGAGACTTGATAGACTACCTTTATTGTCAAATAATAGGGGTCAAATCACAGTGTATGCGTGAACATGGGCAAAGTGGGCACCAGAGCAGGTACAACATAGCAGGTAACGAGAGGGCAGCATGCAGTATCAGAGCATCAACAGGGCATTGTGCATTACAGAGCAGGTACATCAGAGGCAGGTAACGAGAGGGCAGCATGCAGTATCAGAGCATCAACAGGGCATTGTGCATTACAGAGCAGGTACATCATAGGCAGGTAACGAGAGGCCAGTATGCAGTATCAGAGCATCAACAGGGCATTGTAGAGTACAGAGCAGGTACATCATAGGCAGGTAACGAGAGGGCAGTATGCAGTATCAGAGCATCAACAGGGCATTGTGCATTACAGAGCAGGTACATCAGAGGCAGGTAACGAGAGGGCAGCATGCAGTATCAGAGCATCAACAGGGCATTGTGCATTACAGAGCAGGTACATCATAGGCAGGTAACGAGAGGCCAGTATGCAGTATCAGAGCATCAACAGGGCATTGTAGAGTACAGAGCAGGTACATCATAGGCAGGTAACGAGAGGGCAGTATGCAGTATCAGAGCATCAACAGGGCATTGTGCATTACAGAGCAGGTACATCAGAGGCAGGTAACGAGAGGGCAGCATGCAGTATCAGAGCATCAACAGGGCATTGTGCATTACAGAGCAGGTACATCATAGGCAGGTAACGAGAGGCCAGTATGCAGTATCAGAGCATCAACAGGGCATTGTAGAGTACAGAGCAGGTACATCATAGGCAGGTAACGAGAGGGCAGTATGCAGTATCAGAGCATCAACAGGGCATTGTGCATTACAGAGCAGGTACATCAGAGGCAGGTAACGAGAGGGCAGCATGCAGTATCAGAGCATCAACAGGGCATTGTGCATTACAGAGCAGGTACATCATAGGCAGGTAACGAGAGGCCAGTATGCAGTATCAGAGCATCAACAGGGCATTGTAGAGTACAGAGCAGGTACATCATAGGCAGGTAACGAGAGGGCAGTATGCAGTATCAGAGCATCAACAGGGCATTGTGCATTACAGAGCAGGTACATCAGAGGCAGGTAACGAGAGGGCAGCATGCAGTATCAGAGCATCAACAGGGCATTGTGCATTACAGAGCAGGTACATCATAGGCAGGTAACGAGAGGGCAGTATGCAGTATCAGAGCATCAACAGGGCATTGTAGAGTACAGAGCAGGTACATCAGAGGCAGCACGTGAGAGGGGCTAAGTGCATCAACAGTCCATTGCACAGAACAGCTCCATCAGAGGCAGCACGTGAGAGGGGCCAAGTGCATCAACAGTCCATTGCACAGAACAGCTCCATCAGAGGCAGCACGTGAGAGGGGCCAAGTGCATCAACAGTCCATTGCACAGAACAGCTCCATCAGAGGCAGCACGTGAGAGGGGCCAAGTGCATCAACAGTCCATTGCACAGAACAGTCACATCACTGGCAGCACATGAGAGGGCAGAATGCAGTATCAGAACAGCAACAGGGCAGTGTGGCCAACAGAGCAGGTACATCAGAGGCAGGTAACGAGAGGCCAGTATGCAGTATCAGAGCATCAACAGGGCATTGTGCATTACAGAGCAGGTACATCAGAGGCAGCACAACTACGTGTCCCTACCAACCCGTCACAGGGACCACAAGAGTGCCACGCAGTTCTCAATGGACACACCATGTGAATTAACATTTGAGTGAAGTGTACAGCACGTCACATCACAGAATCAGGGGGGACTGCGTGAACTACCTGCCTCGGACACACTGGCAGCACCAGCAACAGGAGTGTGAGACACAGCCACAGCCCGAGTGACACACACATGGGCCACGGACCCAGACACACTGGCAGCACCAGCAACAGGAGTGTGAGACACAGCCACAGCCCGAGTGACACACACATGGGCCACGGACCCAGACACACTGGCAGCACCAGCAACAGGAGTGTGAGACACAGCCACAGCCCGAGTGACACACACATGGGCCACGGACCCAGACACACTGGCAGCACCAGCAACAGGAGTGTGAGACACAGCCACAGCCCGAGTGACACACACATGGGCCACGGACCCAGACACACTGGCAGCACCAGCAACAGGAGTGTGAGACACAGCCACAGATGTAGTCACTGACACGTGAGCCACTGACCCAGACAGACTGCCAGCACCAGAAACAGGAGTGTGCAACACAGCCACAGATCTTCTAACTGACACGTGAGCCATAGACCCAGATACACTGCCAGGACCTGCAACAGGAGAGGGCACAACTGACACTGTGCCACCATCTGATACATGAGAGTCAACTGCACCGGCGCCACTGGGACAACTGAAATGATGAGCCACAGGGCTGTATGGGCCAGGAGGCAGGGTGGGCCTGGGAGCTGGGGATAGCTCACCTAGAGCCAAATCGGGGTTTGCAGGTGTCAATGGTGTGTGTCTGCGTTTCTTAGGGAGGTGTGAGTGCACCCTGGACAGGACAGGACTGCCAAGTGGTGGGGACTCCAAAGAATCACCACCCAGTATAGGTGGAGCAACTGCTGCCGGGGATCTGGTTTCGGGGGACGTGCTGGAGCCTGCTTGTCGTTTGCTCTGTGCCTGCCGCCTGGACTCGGAATGATGTGTAATGGGGGATGCAACAACAGGGGACACCCTCCTCTGCTTCTGACTGGCCTGGATGGGAGTGGAGGTATGGGGGGACTCCGCCGCGGAGACATCAGTTTGGCGTTTAGTAGAAAACATCAGCCTCAGTGCAGCCAGGGGTGAAGTATGCCTGTCCTTGATTGCGCCATTGTCCATGCTAGATGCCTTGTCCGTAGGATGTGCCTTATCCTTAGGTGGAGTGTTGTCTCTGGATGTAGCCTGTGCCCTGCTCGCCGCCCTGTTCCTGCCAGCAGACTTGTCGTCTGTGGTGCACCTGCCTCCAGCAGACACCTGCTCCCTGTGTGTGTCGCTGCCCTTGGGAGTGTTCCTATCCACTGCTGTGGGCCTGCTCTTGGGAGTCTCCCTGCTCTTAGTAGGTGCCTTAGTCTTCTCACTGTCCTTGGGAGTGTTCCTATCCACTGCTGTGGGCCTGCTCTTGGGGGTCTCCCTGCTCTCAGTAGGTGCCTTAGTCTTCTCACTGTCCTTGGGAGTGTTCCTATCCACTGCTGTGGGCCTGCTCTTGGGGGTCTCCCTGCTCTCAGTAGGTGCCTTAGTCTTCTCACTGTCCTTGGGAGTGTTCCTATCCACTGCTGTGGGCCTGCTCTTGGGGGTCTCCCTGCTCTCAGTAGGTGCCTTAGTCTTCTCACTGTCCTTGGGAGTGTTCCTATCCACTGCTGTGGGCCTGCTCTTGGGAGTCTCCCTGCTCTTAGTAGGTGCCTTAGTCTTCTCACTGTCCTTGGGAGTGTTCCTATCCACTGATGTGGGCCTGCTCTTGGGAGTCTCCCTGCTCTTAGTAGGTGCCTTAGTCTTCTCACTGTCCTTGGGAGTGTCCCTTACCTCTGCTGTGGGCCTGCTCTTGGGAGTCTCCCTGCTCTCAGTAGGTGCCTTTGTCTTCTGACTGGCCTTGTCCAAGGAACAGTCCATGGACATGTGAGTATCCCTTGCCTTCGGAGTACCTTTCGTGTTGAATGCCTGTGTAGCTCCGGAAGGCATGTCCCCCAACAACACTTGTGGATCCTGTGTGTGTACTCCAGTGCATCTGACGTCGTCTACGTGAACAGATTTAGCTGATCTAGGGGATGGGGTCTGTGCCCTGCGTGCCCTGACGTGCTGTCTGACGCTGCTTCTAGTGCAATAACCTGTATTTGAGTCCTGCTCTGAATAATCACTACCCCCTGAGACATCCAGCGGTGTAGATGGGGAAACAGAAGTAGCACCCTGTTCATTCGACTGTACTATTGCAGACGACACACTGCTTGCCAATGACTGCACTGTCCTGTGTAGACCTGCAAGATCGCCATGCATCCCTTCCATGAATGCCACCACCTGCCCCAACTTCCTATCATGATCCTGGAAAGCATTTGTCATATTGGTCTGACCCACACACAGCTGTCGCAGCAGATCAACGGCCTCAGCACACAGTGCATTTTGGCTCACCGTGGCAGGGGCAGCGGTGCCTGCACCGAACGCCACTCTGCTCCCCCTACTCCTTCGGCCACGAACAATACATGGTGCAGTTGGCGGAAGTGTGGGCCCTGTGTGCTGTCTTCCGACAGAAGGTGATGAGTGCCCACTCCCAGTCTGTGACAACAGTGCAGGCTCACCAAGAGTGTCCGACGAGGAGGACGATGGTGTCTCCACATGCGAGTCCTCAGGGACGGTCCTGTCCCCCTCTCCGGCGCTGGCCTCCTCCGTGTCAGTCTGCGTGTGTGCGAAGTCTGAGCCGGACTCATTTCCTCGGCTACTCTCCACCGTCTGTGGCTGAGTGTCCTCTGTCAAAGCTGAAATGCACAGAAAAGATGTGTGAGTCATGGGCACACTCACGTACAGAAGGAACAGGATAGCCAAATCACATAGCAGACAAAGGTTCATGAGCCCTCAGCCTGCACATGGCCCACCCCTACCAGTCATCCTCACATTTTCTGCCATGGGGACATGGACCACTAGGGGATGTGCTTTAACACTCAACTACTAAGCAAGTGGCGTGTCAACATGGCGGACCTGGATGTCAAATGAGTACCACCCAATGGGACCAAAATGCCATCACAGGCATACATACGCAACACGGAACTCAATGGTGTGTCTGTGCACCAATACATGCATAGCACTCACAAGTTTCCTACACAGACAGTATGCTCACCGCTAGTTTGCTGTTGATCGGCACTCAGACGTTCGGCCAGTTCAGGATGCGTCACTGCAATGATACGGTGCATGAGAGGGGTCATGGAGCGTCGGGCCAGACGGGGCGTCCTTGGAATCAGGCCCAGTGTTACTTCCGCTACATTCTTGCTCAGCCTGGAAATGTCGTCCCAGCGTTTGTGGCAGTGTGTATGTCGTCTGTTGCACACCCCCAATGCCCGTACTTCCCGTGCTATGGTCCTCCACAGGTCCTTGCGAAGGTGCAGCTTGACCTACCATGATGGGAGACAAAAGGGTTTAAGTCAGTGGACAGGTGGCCTGTCACACACATAGGGGCAAGACGTTACTGTCAGCAGCCATGCACAATCAGGAACATATGTCTAGCCCACACTACACAGCTAAGATATAAATAGGCCTGATCATTTGGCCCCCTCATGCACACCAACATGTCCCACACTGCACTTACCACCCGTCCCGGTGCGCCGTAGAGGCGTCCATAGTTGCGGAGTACACCGTCCACGAGGACATCAAGCTCCGCGGCGGTGAAGGGTCGAGACCGGATCTCTTTGCCTCTCGACATGGCAAGATCACGGAGTATGGCACTAGAGCAGCAGTCGGTGGTCAGCTCAGCAGCAGCAGCAGGTCGAGGTGATGGTCACAGGCAGCAGTCGGTGGTCAGCTCAGCAGCAGCAGCAGGTCGAGGTGATGGTCACAGGCAGCAGTCGGTGGTCAGCTCAGCAGCAGCAGCAGGTCGAGGTGATGGTCACAGGCAGCACTGGTCCCCAGGGTAGGAAGTTTCATGTTGGCCAAGACACATATATAGGGCCCTCAGCACGTGTCAGTGGCATACGTCGCCAGCAATTGGTCAGCCCTGGGAGCGTGATCGTGAAATGGGCCAATGACTGGCCCTGTTGTTGCGGTGCACAGCTTCCGCTACTTGCGATTGGCCGTATGCGGCCAGCGTCCCTCTTCCCATTGGCTGCATGTGCAGGGACCGTGACGGGCACACATCGGCAACCGCACGTGCAAGCTTCAGGCACGGATGCTTCAGTTGCAACAATGTACTATCACTGGCGCCTCCATGGCGGGGCACGTACACAGCGGGGGAGGTGCAGGCCTATACACCCTGCAGATGTACTCAATGGACATGCCAGTTCATGACCCCCCTTACAGTCACCTTGCATCATCCACCGTACACCGGCCGGAGCGGCCGGCCCATGAACATCCGCCGTGCCCGGCCATGAACACAACCGCCATGGCCGGGACCGGCGGTTGTTCATGGCCGGGCACGGCCATGGCGGTTGTGTTCATGGCCGGGCACGGCGGTTGTTCATGGCCGGGCACGGCCATGGCGGTTGTGTTCATGGCCGGGCACGGCGGTTGTTCATGGCCGGGCACGGCCATGGCGGTTGTGTTCATGGCCGGGCACGGCGGTTGTTCATGGCCGGGCACGGCCATGGCGGTTGTGTTCATGGCCGGGCACGGCGGTTGTTCATGGCCGGGCACGGCCATGGCGGTTGTGTTCATGGCCGGGCACGGCGGTTGTTCATGGCCGGGCACGGCCATGGCGGTTGTGTTCATGGCCGGGCACGGCGGTTGTTCATGGGCCGGCCGCTCCGGCCGGTGTACGGTGGATGATGCAAGGTGACTGTAAGGGGGGTCATGAACTGGCATGTCCATTGAGTACATCTGCAGGGTGTATAGGCCTGCACCTCCCCCGCTGTGTACGTGCCCCGCCATGGAGGCGCCAGTGATAGTACATTGTTGCAACTGAAGCATCCGTGCCTGAAGCTTGCACGTGCGGTTGCCGATGTGTGCCCGTCACGGTCCCTGCACATGCAGCCAATGGGAAGAGGGACGCAGGCCGCATTCTGCCTTTGGGAAGTAGCGGAAGTTGAGCACCGCCATGGCGGCGCCAAATATGTGATCTTGTCAGACGCTGCACCGTGATGTGTTGTGTGCAGTTGCGTCATGAGGGATGTGAGCGTGATTGTGAAAGGTCATATGTCATACAATATAGCATGTGTGTCCATACAATGGACATCGGTCGGCACACAATGGCCAACAGATGTGCATTCGTACGTGTTGACGTCGGGTTTGACCCTACAGACGTTGTTACATCTTCACAACTACACAGTACATCACGGCTGTGTGGCCAATTCATGCATCTGTTGTCGGTTTATTGTTGTGTCGAGGTGACTACAGTGGTGGTGGTACACATGCATTCCGTGTATGTGATTTATACGTTCTGTCACCATGCATGTCATTACCGTATGCACATCATCATTGGTGGTGGCATTTGTGCTTGATGACATGGCGTGTGTAAACTTATCGTTTGTGTGCATGCAGTTGCATGAGTGTCTGTGATGTGTCTACGATACATTAGGGTGACGACTGGAGTTATGTCAGTAAGGTACACATGTGATGGAGTTGTACACGTATGCGTCGTTTGTACGTTGACCTAAGTTACATCTCTCTCCCACACAGGAGGGCTCCAAATGTGCATCGCCCATACACTCAGCTGGAGGATATGGTAGACGAGGAGGTGATTCGGAAATTCAGGCTGGATCGACGTCGGTTGCTGGAGCTTGTGGCTCAATTGGCTCCTCATCTGCAGCCACGTAGAACGTATCCTGGCTCGTTTACACCCACTGCAAAGGTCATGGCGGTACTACATTTCTTCGCTACTGGCACATTTCAGTATACAGTTGGAGGTGCCGGGGGTATGTCACAGGCAATGTTCAGCACGGTTCTTCGGGATGTGTTAACAGCTATGATGCTGTACAAGGATGAGTACATACATTTCCCACGTCCGGAAGAGTTGCCAGCTGTCAAAGCTGGTTTCTATGCACTGGGCCACATACCTCACGTTGTGGGCTCAATTGATGGCACGCACATCGCGCTCATTCCACCACGGGCACGCGAACAAGTGTTCAGGAATCGGAAACACTTTCATTCGCTGAACGTGCAGGTGGTGTGCCTGGCGAGCAACATCATCTCCCATGTGTGTGCAAGATTTCCTGGATCCGCACATGACGCCCACATCATGCGAACCAGCAATGTCCCACGACTCATGGCAAATCTGCCACCCGGTCAAGCGTGGCTTGTTGGTGAGTGTGCAGTGGGGACTCTTGTGATCTCTGTGTTGCATGGGGTACCCACCATATCTTGTTCTGATGTTTGTCTCTGTCATCCCCCTACATAGGCGACTCGGCTTACCCAAACCGGCCCTGGCTCCTCAGTCCCCTACGTAATCCGAGGACGGCGGGTGAAATGCGGTACAATGAGGCACATGGAAGGACACGGAGAGTCATCGAACGTACCTTTGGACTGCTGAAGTCTAGGTTTCGGTGCCTCGATAAGACCGGAGGGGCACTGCCTTACTCACCAGGAAAAGTATGCAAGATCGTGATTGCCTGCTGCATGCTCCACAACCTGGCAGTACGCAATGACATTGAACTGCTGTTGGACCCTGAAGACGAAGGAGTTCCTCGGCCTCCCATCCCACCCATGTCGACTGATGAGGATAGTGGTGAGGAGGAAGGTGTGGACCAGAGGCGCCAGCTCATTGATCGCTACTTCCCTTGAATGTGAGTATCTACCTCTAGTGGCGGTTGACAATGCCTCATGTATGTTTTCTGGTGTTGTGTGGATATGGGGTTATTCAGCTGGGTGTGGTTTGTGATGGTTGCACATGTGTGTCTTCATGTCTTTGGACATAGGAGTGTCCATGATGTGTGTGCTCCCATCCCATGCTTGTGTGATGGTTGTCGTTTGTGTAATGTTGCTGTGCATTGTGTTGTGATGTGTGTGAATCTCTTTACTGACGTGTGTTTGCTGTCTCTGGTTTTCTCTAGGTCACTCCCGCAGCGCCATGATCATGTGCGACTATGATCCCTGTACCTGTTTACGTCTGTATCTGATGGCAATCATGTGAATAAACATGGAGGCAAAACATCATTGTGTGAGTAAATGCAATTTATTGACAGGTTGTGCTTTTGTGCTGGTGAATATATACAAGTAAGTGGGAGGGAGGGAGTTGGAGTTGTAGGTAATGGCAGATGAAATGTCCGTGCTGACACCACATTGGGGGGTGTCAGGCTAGTCCAGCAGACCAGTGGCAATGATTGTCTATGTGGGACAGGATGGTTTGCAGGGTGAATGTCTGGCACAGGCAGTGGCATTGTCAAGGTCGTCCCCTCTTGGAGCGTGTGCCTGGCGCTCCAACACTGCTCTCAGCAACTTCCTGCCTCGGCCGCCCCCTCCGTCTCGGAGGTGGTACAGAGGCAGCTGGGAGGGCAGGTTGGTGATGGGCCACATCCGTCGCCAGGGGCTCAGGTGGTGGTGGCGGCGGTGGAGGCGGAGGCGGAGGCGACGGGGGAGGCGGAGGTGACGGTGGCGGTGGCGCTGACACACATGGTGGAGGAGGGGGGGGGTTGTTCCGGGCAACCCATTCCCTCCACATCGTTGCCTGCTGGCCCATGATCACCAACATCTGGCCAAGGATGCCAGAGATCTCGCGCAGGCTGTTGGTGTTGTCCACTGAGTCCTCGTGAACACGATCAGCGTTTGCCTGGGACCGGTCGTATGAGGCCTGGCACCTGGCAAGAGCTTGTAGGGACTGTGCCACTGGCTCGGGTAGCTGTCCCTCCTCTGACCGGCGGTGTGTGGGTCGCCTGATTGGCAGTTGTCCCGTTGCCTGTGTTTGTGGCCCACTCACCCTGCTTGTGTGTGGGGCCGTTGGACCAGCGTTGCGCGCTGGGTCATGCTGGGTGGCACCGGCAGGAGTCGTGGTGCTCGTGGTAGTGGTGGTAGTGGTGGTACTGGTGGTACTGGTGGTACTGGTGGTGGTGGGGACTGTGCAGATCACAGAGACGGGTGCCGCGTGAGTCACACATGCGACGTTGGTCGGTCCCGGGAGTCCCTGTGAGCCAGATGGCCCTGGCTGCGTGCTTGGTCCCGCTCCATCCTCCGCCCCGGAGCTGCCTGTGTCGTCGTCGGCAGAGAGTCCTGTAGGTGTGGGAGGCGAGGCTGGCGGCCGGGTACTGCTTTCCCCAGTCAGTTGACGATCACCTGAGGGACAAGATCGAGCAGGTCAGTAATGTGGACAGTACATGGTTACATTGATTTGTAGACATTTCTGTTTCCTGTCGCACACACCCCACCCTCCACCACCACCGCCACCCTCCCCGTGCACATGGGGGCCTGTTGGGAGTTGTAGTTTGGGCCTCTCACACACCCCACCCTCCACCACCGCCACCCTCCCCGTGCACATGGGGGCCTGTTGGGAGTTGTAGTTTGGGCCTCTCACACACCCCACCCTCCACCACCGCCACCCTCCCCGTGCACATGGGGGCCTGTTGGGAGTTGTAGTTTGGGCCTCTCACACACCCCACCCTCCACCACCGCCACCCTCCCCGTGCACATGGGGGCCTGTTGGGAGTTGTAGTTTGGGCCTCTCACACACCCCACCCTCCACCACCGCCACCCTCCCCGTGCACATGGGGGCCTGTTGGGAGTTGTAGTTTGGGCCTCTCACACACCCCACCCTCCACCACCGCCACCACCACCACCACCCTCCCCGTGAACATGGGGGCCTGTTGGGAGCCATGGACATGTTAGTGTGTTGGTGTCCGACGTGCATGGGTTGGGGCGTGGGGGATGTTTCTTTTCAGTTGTGTGAGCCTGACCATGTCGTGCTGATCGTGGTGCTTGGTTTGTACTCACCAGTCTCTTCTCCTTCGTCAAGGCCGTCTAGGCTCTCTGGGTGTAGTATCACCAGCACCTTCTCCTCCCAATCGGTGTAGGGTATGGGCTCCGGGGGTGTGCCACCGCCAGTAAGATTGGCTCTGGCGTGGTTTTTCGCTCGGATGCCCTTGACCCTGGTCTTAAGGTCATGCCACCGCCTCTGAATGTCGTGCTTGGTCCTCGGCACAGTCCCCGACGCATTCACACGAGTGACGATCCTGTCCCACATGTGGTTCTTTTGCGCCACGGTCGTCTGCTGGACTTGGGCCCCGAAGATGTTGGGCTCCACACGGATAATTTCATCTACCATTACCCGCAACTCTGTCTCCGTGAATTTGGGTTTTTTTTTGGGTGCCATGGTGTGTGGTGCTCAGTGTGTGAGTTGAGTGAGTTGGGAGGTGCAGGTGTGTGGTGTGTGATGTGTAGGATTTGTGTGGTGGGTGTTTGTGTGGTAGGGTGGTGGGTGGGTGTCTTCTATGTGATTTTATGTGAGTTAGCAGTGTCTCGAATGGCCCTCTTGCTGGCAGCAATGCTGTGGTGCAAGGGATTGTGGTTGTGTGGGGGTGTCTTTTTATAGTCGTGTCTCGATGGTTGTTGGCAGTCAGGTGGTAGGTGGGCGTGTTGACTTGTGTGCATTATTGGATAATTGGGACGTGTCATGGTGGCTTGTGCTGGGGGGGGGGGCCTTGTCAATGTTCGTATGTTTGCTTAGGACTTGCGGTGCACTTTCATACATTTGTTAGGCGCTAGGGATGTTGTGCGTGTTGGCCTTCCGCCCTGATGCTGTGGTTCTCGTTGCATTGTTTCCGCCGCGGACGTGGATGGCTGTGAGTTCCGTTGTACGGGCGGATTTATCATAATTGCGGCCACGGAGTATTCTCAGGGATGGCGGTACATGTTTTATTTTCCGCGGTCATTTCCGTCCGCGGCAGTGGTTGTTCATTGGACTCCGTCCGCCGCGGACGGACTTGGTTGTGTTCCGTCCACCGCGGACGGTGTTGGTTGTGTTCCGTCCGCCGCGGTCGGAGTTTCGTGACATGAATATCCTAATCCCAACCGCGGTTTCTCCGCGGCGCTGCCGGGAGTAAAATTTCCCCCACCATGGCGGACAGTACCCATTTCCGTCCGCCATCCTAATCGGCCCCTAAGTGTGCACTGACACCGCATGATGCACGACATGCATGAGAAAAACATAGTCCTTTGAGTAACTAATATTGTGTTTTCCTTTTGTGGCCTTTGTGTTTGGTATATGTATTATTGCGTATTATTTTATGTTATACGCATGTACCTATATTGTGTGTTTTATGTTTTCTTTGGCTTATTGTGCATTGCTTGTTCTGTTCTGCGTGGTAGGTATGCTGATCGATCTTAAGCCTGACAAATTAAGACGGCCAGCATGCTGGGTTTTGGGCCGCAGGCTCACTGTGCATGAAATGCATGGCATCGTGTTGTGTGTCACAGCTCATTTGCATGTGTTACTGTGATTTGTCTATGCTTTCTGTGCTTAGCACGGCAAGTATACCTGCTGCCTTGGTATGCTTGTTTTTTTTTTATGTATGTTTCTGTTTTGTATTGTTTTGACAATTCTATTTTTGATACTAGTACAAGCTCCTCTGTGGGGAATTTGTTCTGGTCCCTAAATTTCACAGACAACACTTCAGCAGTGTATGTCTATTTGGTCAAATGGTATAGAAGAAAAAATACAAGAGTTATACGGTGTACTCATGGTGTTGTTTCACAAGCCTGACCATCACCTTAGTGATTTTTGTTCTTTTACAGATTTTCCTTTTGCCGCCATTTCCCTAATGAATGTCGCATAGTGCCTAGTTATGAGTGACTTTAGCTGTGTCCCAGTCCCATTTCCTTTTCCTTACTCCTTCATGGGAATAAAAGGCCTCAAAAAGAAATAGTGTGTTTTGTAATAGATAAATAATTATAATGAATTTTCCTTAGTCAGACCCTCCAGCATTTCGCGATTTCGCGATTCCGCGATTCATGAAAAAATCGCGAAATCGTCTCACTAGCGCGATGGCTGCAATATTTATAATTATCGCCGCGATATTTGCCAAAGTGTCTGAAAAACAAACAATGCCGGATAATAGGCCGTGCGCGCATACGTCACTACGTGCAGCCGTCCAAAACCTGCTTCCGCCTGCAAGATCTGTCTGTTATTCTTACATATGCCAAAGAACAACAAAAGCGCATAAGTGCCAACAATGTTGCCAAAGTAATCATATTTTCTTTTGTCTGTAAAATCTTAATGAAGAGGCAATATTGCTCATAATCTTTTCCGCCGCCGTCAGCAGACCACTCCACACTGAGGCAGTAAAGTTGAATTTAGCAGCCTGGGGACTGGCTAGCAAAGCAACAATGTAACTATTTTACCCACGCGGCATGATTCCCAATAGATGACATCACATCAGTGAGAGCGCCGTCGCGAGCGGGTGGTTGTGGGACGGAGTTTGCACTGGTAATGGCAGGCAGAGCTCAACTCGATGTGGTAAATTTAAAAAAAAAAAATATGAAAATACAGATACTGCTTGGAGCTGACCGCGGACCACGGCGGCCGATGGAACCCTCATTAATAATTGCTGAGAGTCATTCATGCCTGGAGTCCAGGTGATGTTTGCCACGGAATTCGTTGTGGCCACGAGGCGGGCCGTAGGGCCGTACCTAATCGCTGGCTGCGCCACTCTCGCCTTGCACAGTGAGTAAGTGTTTTTCAAGTAACTGCTTTACAAGTGATCGATGTAATAGGGAAGCACACCAAGCAGCAGGGATCATGGCAGAGAGAGGCACTTGATCCGCTGTATGCATATAGGCTTCTAGGGCCCCTGACAGGGGGGTGAGGGGCGCTGGCAGATGGATGGTGCATCCGATCAGCAGTAGGAGTGCCTGAGATTAGTGTGTGTTTGGAGTGCAGCAGTTCGGTTAACGGGCGAAAGTAGGAGGGGGTCCAAGAGGCCCAACAGTAAAGTCACCCTTACTTAGCCTCTCCGCGTTCAGATGGACACCAACTGGGTGCAGGGGCTTGACCCACCGTAAGTATAGGCCGATCGGAGGCGCTACAGGGGGTAGATGGATGGAGCATTGGCCAGGCAGTAAGGCATTCTTTGAGAAGATGGGAGGGAGTTGGGCAGGGTCAGTAGCAGGGAAAACAGCATTGAGCTGAAAACTGTAGATGCAGTTAGACTAGAGTCTGCCTCCTTGGGGTACAGATCCAAAGGGGTTAACACAGCAACAAACGCACTGCAGCGATTTAAACAACCCTAGTCCCCTGTCCAAATTACTCAGATGGAGCAACGTTTGTAAAGATGGCAGCAGGTTTGCACACAGATGTTGTCACACATGACTTTTAGACCAGAAAAGAGGATCGTTTTTTAAATGAATTTCCTGGTATTTTGTCCACTCACCAATTCGCTGCATTACTTTCTAGTAAATGTAGTGCTACAGCAGCTAAGCAGGACGTCCTTTATGGGTCATATTTGTATTATCAATATATTTTCAATGTTAAAAAGGTGATTGAAAGTACAGTTGTTTAAAGCAGACGGGTCCAGGAGGCAGCGGTGCCCTGGCAGGGGTGCATACATGGGTGCTAGAACACCCCAGGGAGAAATACGGCCCCCTCTCAAGAGGTACAGATTGAGACTGTGCTTCCGTAGAGCCACAGACACGTTAAACATGCCAGTTTCACAGTGGAATACCCTGCTGAATCAGTTTACATTGATTTAAGGCTGAAAAGGAATGATTACGAATAAAATACAGTGCCGCAATAATGCCGCTAAATTTCCACTTTCGTGCCGCTAAATTTCCATTTTTGTACCGCTAAATTTGACAATCTATGCCGCTATATCCTGGGGGGTCTGAACTTAGTTACATTGTATTAGATATTAATAGGCACACACATCATTTTGTGGCAATGACGTTTGTACATGTGCTAAAAGGCGTTCTAGCCCTCTCAAAAGTGCTATGTATCTCCTAGAATTTTGTTTATGCTCAGTGCTACACCCGGGGGTTGATGGTGTTGACTGAAGTGAAATATGTTTCAGATTTCTTCCTGTTAAACTGGGGGAGGAGGCTAGCTCCCCGCTGGAAGCTAGCTCCCCGCTGGAAGCTAGCTCCCCGCTGGAAGCTAGCTCCCCGCTAGCTCTTTTATAAATAAAGATGAGGTAACATGTATATTGCTCCCTCGTCTTCTCAAATTTTTATTAGCCTGTCCTGCTTTGATCTAAAAGGGGATGTGGGTAGTTTTGTTCTACAAGTGTGGGGTGATAATACCATTATTGTAGTCTTGCAAGTACATTGCTAGTTCTTTATTAGCTAGTCTGTGAAAATAAACTGAGAGTCTTTATTAGAGGATTATTTTAATTGGGTAGTGATGAAAAGGATGAAAGGACTGGTAGCCCCAGACTAGTGTTTCCTTATTTGACCTTTGAAGGGAACAATAGGTCGGTACTTTTTTGTTGTTGTTTTGCTTCACATTCCCAGGTAACAACATCATTATTGTGCAGCATTAAGTAAAGGTGTACAAGTCTCTTATCAGTTAGACTGTATAGTTGAGCTGACAATCCCTATTAGAGCTGGTGAACAGGTTTTCCCGTAAACAAAAATGTTACATGGTCTAAATAGTGAGAAAGGTGAAACATGCTTGTGTGATCCTCAGCAAAATATTTTTTAGAAATGAAAGATTTGTAGAAGTTAGTTTCCTGCTGCATCTATAAAATGTGAGCATGGTCATGAGCAAAAATATAGTTGTTTTGAGTAAGAAAAAGAATATTAGAAGTGTTTGAAGTTTTGCACAACAGTGAAGGTTCACAAAGTAGATGCTGTGTGCTCGCTATAGGAAGAGCGGTTTGAACTTCCCTTTTTGCTGTTTCTCAAGTGCAAATGCGGGAATACAACATGTCTGTTTTGTTTTATTTTTTCTCCTCTCTTAGAATTCAGTAAATGCATACGTCCGTCCACAGGTAATACAGCGAAAAAGTTGGATATGTAATGTATTACCTATTGTCAGTGCACACATTTATTGATAGGCCTGAGATGTGTTCACCTTCAAATTGGCATTGGTAGAGCAATATGAAAGCACACAATAGACCTCATTTGGTTTCTTTGAAATTGAATTTCATTCATATGCCTTGTCTAAAGATCTTTGTTCTGTTCATCAATAGAATTGTATCACACCGCTGGAGCCAGAGGGGACCCAAGCATCAGATCCAACTTCAAGACTCAGTGCAAGTCAAGTTTCATCGTCAGAAGATACCAACGGAAGTCCTGCTTGGATGCAAGGTGGTCGGAGCCGAGGCAAGCACTCCTCACCACCCGCACCGCACTCCGGATCCAGGGCCGCAAGGCATGGACACATGCGTCCCACGTGAAGTGCATCCCACTGCCACTGCCATATGACAAATGGGTGAGAAACGGCGTCGCTGACAACGAATGTGAAGCAGTTCCTCGGTACATACCCTTCTCGGATGCTTTGTTGAGGGGTGAGGAGCCGGATCAAAGAGAGGAGAGGCTCTGATTGCAAGTGGTGAGGCCTCTCCTGATCACAGTGAGCAAACGTCAGCGGATAAGTCCCCTGCCATTGAGCCCCCCATTCTGTTCACAGATCAGAGGTGCGAGGGAGCACTCGTTATAATCTGCGGCCCAGGAAAGGAAGGAAGGAGAACTGAGCACTGGAAGAAGGGCTGAGTTAGGGACTTAGAAGAGATCTGTGCTAAAGAATAGTTAAGTGTTAGGGACGGACTGCTGGTAAGAGCCCTGGTGCACTGTCGAGACATTGTCAGATGGGACACTAGGATTGTGCTTGGGCCCGGATTAAGTGCTCCTGAGTTGCAAAAGCTGTGCGACTCCGTCGTGGGATTAGATAACGAACAATAGAAGCCTGCCTGTGAGGCTTTAACGGACACAGGGAGAAGATCCCTTCTGAGGGTGAAGAACCCCCTGGCCGGCTTTGGTGTGCCTGTGACTGTTTGATTACCTTTTTAGTTTAGTTTTGGACTTTTAGCTAGGAAAATGAGTCCCTTTGAATGTTCCTATTCCCCAGGAGGAGCAGCCTCTGCGACTCCTTGTCCAGATGTCCCTGATCTCATTTGGTTCTCATGGTCTACAAATGTAATATTGTGTTTGTTTGTATCCTAACTATTGCTTTCATATTTCTCTTTAGAGAATAAGTTTCTTGTTGCTTGGCGCATACCCTCATGAGTATTATTTCAACGCCACCTGAGAATGTCATTGGTACCCTAGCTCCTCACGAAGAAGAGCACTGGGAAGTTCATTAGTATTCAAATGTTGCACCAGACACATGTTATTTATAGTACTGCAAATTATTGGGTGTGTGGGTCATTGCCTTCATACACACACAGGGGTGGAAAACTGTTGCTTGTATTCTTGCCCTATGGAAGTAGCTGTGAGGGTTAGTATACTTTGAGTTGTTTAGTAAAACACATTTCTCAGCCCGATAAACATCTGCTTCATGGATGTTAGATATAGGTCCTCGCTGATAATGCAAGTGAGCCCTCAGTATAGAATTCAATAGGGTGTTTTCCCTGATAATGACCGTTTGATCTTATTTGCATTAATTCCTGCTCATGACTTAAACTGTGATGTATTTTTAAGTAGTTCGATCATGACATAGTGTTATAGAGAAATGGTACCCCGAGAACATATGCTTAGATTAGTCAAAAAGGAGGGTGCCTCACATCCAGAGAATAATTATTGTCTTAGTAGGTATTGCAGGGGTTGTTCTTTTACTTGTTGCCTCTGCATTGCCTGCCCTATAGTATGCTGCACTACTTCTGTGATCATGCTCATCCTAGTATTTCATTTCCCGATACCAGATATCTTTTATGATGATATGCTATTGGTTACTCTTGTGTTTTTTTTAGTTTACCTTTGATTGATGAGTGATGCCTTTAGAATTGTATAGTCCGTCCTTACCTTTAAGCAATAAAGGCTACACTTATGTTAGCCACAATAGGCTAAAAGGAGGGTCTGATAGATAGTAATTTTCCTGTTGCAGAATGTTCTAATGATGTTATGAATATGTTAGCCTAATGTGTCTAACCAATATGCAGGTGTAGCTTATTATTCATGTGCTGCAACCCACTGAGCTATTTTTGTAATATGCAAGCTTCAACTTCTCTCATAAGAGAGAGAGGCTTGTCTATGGCAGAGAGACTTCTGATGCTGACATTTGTTCTGCAGCTCCAATGTCTCATGGTACAGTTTTCCCCCCTCCCTTATGAGCAGAAAATTCCTGGTTTCAGCATCTCTCGCCTTCGGTATTTTTCTTGCCGAAATGTTTCCATGCTCTGGAGAAGCCGAGTCTCGGCTCCGTGGCCTTGAGAGAAAATGTTGCTTTTGCAGGTGCAGATGCTTCTTGTGTGAGGCTATTGTTCGCCCTCTGCTGAGCCCAGTACTTTTCCAGTCTAGGCGTGTCTTTACCCTGCCATGCTATGTTATAATGTATTGTCATGATGGGATGGGTCAGTCCTCTCGGTGCACTCCCTGGGGTGTAGACCTGACGGGGCCCACCTGCAGATGAATCTTATGGCCTAATAAATATATTTCTAATTCTTCTCCACTGTTCGGCTGGCTTATTATATGAGAATGATAAATTATTGAGGTAAGTCGCTCAGGTGGATTTGAGCCACACTTATTAGGATACAGGCCAGGCCCTGTGTTCTGCAGCATAATGTGAGTATTGCGGCAGTGGAACAAACCACAACTATTCCCTGCCATCTTCTAAAATGTCAAAACGTCACCCATTATTGGGCAGTGCCACCCCTTGCTATTGATCAAAGGAAGTGGAGGCTGTGACGAAAAACCATTGGAAAAGCCACGGAACAAGTGATAATATTTATCCTACTTTCCATTGATTCCCTCCTCATAAACCATTAGGCAAGGGCAGCAGCATTCTTTTTTCCATTCTCCATTGGCTTCATCTTCCATGACCATAAACGGAGGTCGGAGA
Source organism: Lissotriton helveticus (assembly GCF_964261635.1). Classification (NCBI taxonomy): domain Eukaryota; kingdom Metazoa; phylum Chordata; class Amphibia; order Caudata; family Salamandridae; genus Lissotriton; species Lissotriton helveticus. The sequence goes on along the minus strand of NC_136068.1, from coordinate 899,189,096 downwards.
GGGGCGTAACTCAACTTCTCCCCATCTCCTGGTTATGGGCAAGGCACGGGGCAGGGTCTACTTCTCTTCCACTGGTAGTTTGCAAGGCCAGAGCAGGATAATTTTTTAACACTCTGGCCAGAATATAATACTGTGCTTGCAGACCTCCTTGTCCCTGGCCAGCCCGGAGCAGATGGTAGTAAAGGTCACAAATCTCTTCCCGCCCTCATAGATAGCCTGGGAGAGATAAGAAAAGTTGGATGGGTCAAGGTATGCCAAATTCATAATGCTGAATTAGCTTTGTGCTGTGTAGGTGGCGTCCTTCTACATGACTCACAGCACTGTGCGAGCCATAGAGGAGTGGCTCACCTACCACTGTCTCTTATGCCCTGTTCTCCACCTTGTTAGACCTGTCAACCTTAGGGTGGTATTTCCCCAAATATTTGGCCTTCATCCTCCAATATTGCTGAGCTTGTTTTTGCTGGCCTTAGGACTCTTCCCACTTTACCACTGCTAACCAGTGCTAACGTACATGTTCTCCCTCCTTAAAACGTGGTAACATTGGCTCATCCCCAAATGGCATATTTAATTTACTTATAAGTCGCCAATGAAGTAGCCCTTTAATCATGTCTCTGGCCTGCCATTGTGGCCTCTGTGTGTGTACAGTTTTAAACTTCCATTTCGACCAGGTAAAGTACACCTTTTGCTAGTCCCAAACATTTCTTTTTAATACATATAAATCACCCCTATGGTTGGCCCTGAACAGCCCAGAGGGCAGGGTGCATTGTATATAAAAAGTAGGACATGTGCTTTTAGCTTTTACATGTCCTGGTAGTCAAAAACTCCCCCCGCAACCCTAGTCGACGGCAGCCTCGTCAACAGACTTTGCACCGCAGCCTCGCAGCTCCTCATAATCGGTGCCTCGGCTCGACTTCACGACACAGCCCTGACTACGGACTTCACAACGCCAGTCCTTGTCTATGGGATATTCAACAACAGCGCAGTAGGACCTCGACCGCAGCATCTTTGCATCTCAGAGCCGACACATTGCTTTGGCTGAGCAACTCATCTTCAAAACGGATCCTCTCAATGCTCCACAAACCAGTATTTAAGATTCTTTGTTCAGCGGGCCTAACTGTCTCCCTGTAGCCGACCCGTGCTCAATCGTGGTCAGCCAGAACTTGTGACTTTGTCCTAGTCCGGCGAGACCACATTCCCACAGTTTGTGCTTTACACCTTTTGGTGCTGTTTTTATGAAAATCTTAAAAATTGGATATTTCTGTTTCTTCTGATTGGACTTTTGTTGTTTTGGTCTTGTTTTATTTATTAAAAGTTACTTTATTTTTCTAATTCTGTTGTGGGCTTCTTTTGTGGTGTGTTATCACTGTATTAATATTTGCAGTGTGTCACATTTACTATGCACATTGCCTCTAAGTTAAACCTGACTGCTCTGTGCCAAGCTACCCAAGGTAGTTCAGATTAATTTAGGGGTTGCTTGTGACCTCACCCTTGGAAGAAATGTGGTTGCTGCTTGAGAAGGGTTCCTTCTTCCCCTCAACCAGTAACCCAGTTTCTTAAACACCTGCATTGAGAAAAGGATGCAAAAGTGTATGTCAGCTCATGCACTCTTATTTTAAGCTTTTATAGGCACCCCTTGAGAAAGGTGTTAGGGATGGGCTAGTTTTTCCCTTACACCCTTGGGCATGCTGACGGGCTAAGGTGAGGTAGGAAATTAGGTATTTCCAGCCACGGCCGGCAGTGGGAGTACCTGCAGGGCGGTGACGTGGGGAGGGGCAGGGTGGGGGTAGTAATGTATGGATTACGGAGTTTTACAGGTAAGTAAACATTTAAATAATTAAAACGAATTTCGTTACGCGCACTGCATCGCATTTGGGGATGCAGTGCACTCAACGAAATTCGTTTTATTCATTTAAATGTTTACTTTCCTGGGAAGCTCCGTAATCCATACATTACTACCCCCCACCCCACGTCACCGCCCTGCCGGTACTTCCACTGCCGGCCGTGGCGAATAATGGGTATGCTCAAACTGGCTTACTTCATACTTGAGAAACAAATGGAAAAAAACTGAAATATCTCATTGTCTATATCACACTTCGCTGTTAAACCAGGCAGTGCCTCACGGCTCCCCACTGTCACCTTCTTCCTTCAACTTAAAAATGGAACATTAGCATCATCACCTAGTAATTAAAAACATTCTTACCGTTTCTATTCTAATGATACACAATGTACACAGAATTCTCATCTCCAAATAACATCACAACCATGCCTTAAACAGTCAAAAACATTAATCAACAATGGTATAACACCACCAGTACATGTAGAAGAATGTTTGGGACCCAAAAATTACCTTTGGAGCCTGTGGGTGGTGCTACTGAAGGTCGATGTGCCAAATCGAAAAATGTGTAGTCTTGATTCGACCTTCTGCCTCTTTAATCCACCCCCAGGTACTGCCTGACTCGGTCTCTCGCTCTTACAGTTTCGTTTTCTCACCCCTGCTTTCTAACTATATCATTGTTTTTCCACCTTTCTCCTCCACCTTCCACTATGCAACAGTCCCCAAAAATGAGTGCTCCACCTGCAACCACACGCTAAAATTAAGCACTGCACACCACTTTAATCTAAATCCAGTGAAAACCGATTTCCTTCGGATAGCTCCACCAAATGGACCCATTTCATTGCAATAATGTATAAACTTTTTGTCCATGGTCGACCACAATATAGCAAACAAATAAATGCTGCGAAATCACTAGATTCTTACTAGAAAGAAAACTCAAACTCGTATAAGTGTGCTATCTAATAGGGCCTAATAACATTTGTAATGAGATTTTAAGCACCTCACTTCTACTAAAGACTTCAAACAGTGGCCAGACTTGTCACGTGTATAGATCTCAAATCTCCACTTCTGCACCACACACTAAAATGACTGCATATTGAAGCTGAAAGTCATTTCACACTGCACTGCATCAAACCAGAGCTCCATCGCGGCTCTCCAAACTACTTTTCCTTTAAACTAACCCGATCTGCCGGTCAGCAGTGTCAGAGAAATTCCGGCAGCCTCTTTCTATAAATCCCAATTCCCACACCCAAGAAATTAAAAACTTAACTATGGAGCAATCGTTTTTCGGGAAATGCATACAGGACCTGGAGCACCATCCTTCCAACGATCAAAACACTGACCTCCTACAAAACTTTAAAGAAGGAACTGAAGGCTCTATTATTCCATGGTGATCTTGACCAGGATTATTCCCGTCTCACAAGACATTCGCAGGGAAACCTAGTTGAGGCGATTCGCCAAGTAAGTAGGCATAGTTATGTAAATAATAAAACTCTTCCCTCAGTCTGTTGCCTGGAGCTTCCACGGATCTATTTATCTGATTGCCTGGGTTTTACTTTCGTTGTGTTTTTATGTGAATATGTACGTATTTGAACTATTTCACAAGCAAGTGTGAACTTTTGTACAGCGCTCAATTATGTCTTTTTGTCTGCTTTGTGACACAAAAAAACTACTCTTTAATAAATATATTACAGAATTGTGCACCGTATTAATTTCCAGATCGTGAAATAGTGTGTTAATGCCACACCTGGGAAATATCGCACTCTGCAGTATGTCTCATGCCTAAATGTTTATGCCGCATTCAATGGAACAACAACTCACCAACACAGTTGTTTGCATCATAATTAGCTAAACACAAGGAGGTAAACTCCTGCAGTGAAGTTCATGTGCTTTTATGTAACTCAAGACACATCCCAGAAGGTGTTCCTCAAGTTTCCTATTGTTTAGATATGGGCGAGTCACAGACTGAGCTCTGGCTCAGCTCAATGTCCTCTTGGAGCCTCAAGTCCAAAACAAGCCGAGCTTTTAGCAGAAGTGATGGGGCCCGGTAGCTAAAGCAGTGGGCAATGTTACATGAAGAACCGGACTCGACTGCTGCCCTCGCTCAGCGACCTGTGATCTCCCTGTTCCCAGAAGAAAACGTATACATTGTCTGGGTCATGAAGCACTCTCATATCCTTGGGCAAGGTTTGCAGTATGTAAAGCTGTCAGAAATAAAATGTGATTTTGCCTGTCACCCTCCAGTCTCATCCTTCAAGAATTAACAAGAAAGCATTAACCTTGATGTCAGAAACGGATACCTATCTCGAGTATAAATTGCACAATATGAAACAGAAAAATCTGGGTCAGTCCTAGCATCCTTGCTTGGCTAAATTGTGCGAACGAAGGCTAATGCTTTATTTCACAGGCCTGCTTCATCTTCTAATAGCCGATAATGTTGCTCCACCTATAATAGGAATCTTGGCCACACGCAGGGTGCACATGACCCCGGACTTACATCTTTAATACACTAATGCGATTGTCATCAGGTCGAGGCAGGAATGTTTCTTGTTGTTATTTTAAAACTATGGGTCTCATTCACAAAGGGCCTCGCCCTCTGGTAGAGGCCCCACAGCTGTCAGGGAGTATCCGCACTAAGGGCCCCAATACGATGCTGGTCGGACTTATTTCCGACTGCCACCGTGGCAGAAGCAGAACCGGCTAACAGCTATCCCGCTGGCCGCATTACAATGCGACTGCCTTCATGGTGGTTACAATGGGGCATATTTATGAGTTCTGGCGCATCTCTGCAAATCAGCAGGGATGCGCCAGAACTGATGCGTCACGCAATTCCCTCCTTGCGGCACCACAGATGCGCCGCATTTACAATGCGGCGCACCATGGTGCAAGGAAGGGCAGATGCGTGACGCATCTTGTGGTGTACGGGCGGCGCATTGCTGGAGTAGCGTCGCAAGTGCGACGCAACTCCTGCAATGTACAGAGGCCACCCATACATAACGTGGTGCGTCACTCCTTACGCCTGCTTCAAGCAGGCGTAAGGATTTGACGCAGCAGAGTCGTAAAATTTCACTGCGTCAGTTTTACGGGGCTTTCCTACGAGGGAAAGCCCACCCTGTGACAGAACGCCCACATGAAACCTGACGCAGGTTTCATGTGGCGCAGGGCTTTACAAAGTGACGCATCTGCCTAGATGCATCACGTTGTAAATAGGTCGCAGGGATGCGCCACGTTTCCGCGCCGTTGCGTCACGCAACGGCGGCGTAAACGTGTGGCAAGTCCGACATAAATCTGCCCCAATGTGTTTAGTTCTATTGCGTGTTGCAGCACACGCCACAGTACAAAATAAACGCATCTCACATATCCCTGCACTATGTGGCAGTCACCATGCGGTGCCTGCCACAAGGTGGGAATATGAAGGGGGGACGTGGCCCATAGTGGAGGCCCAGGGGGCAAGGGGGACCGCTAGGGGCCCCCAAAGTACCTTTCCACCTGCCTTTTCATGGCAGGTAACTGCAATGAAACGGCCAGCGTAAAGGGACATGGTAATCCCAATCAGGCACCGCCACTGTTGTAGGGATTGCAGTCTCTCCAACGTCCGTCAGGCTCTTTGAGTCCTTTGGATGCATGGCAGTCATTTTCTCTGCCCGCCTTACATCCTCCTGACATCATAATGTGGAGGGCGATCCTGCAGGGTTCGATGGCAGTGGGAATGCCACCGACGACCTGACGGTGACAGTCCCACTGCCATCGCCATTGTAATGGGGCCCTTAGTTAGGGCAGAATCTCTGCAATGAGAATACAGAGATTTGATGCACTTTTTTGAATTTTGAAGACACCTGATAACTTCTTTGTTGCATGATTTACATGCCAAATATTTTCAAGGAGTTTCGGCTAGCACACGGGCTCTTAGAGCCAGAGCCGACCCGAGGTTACTAGGCTCTCCCTGTTAATTTGTTTGCTCGCCCACCTCTACTATTGTTTTACCCCTTGCATAAGAGGAAAATGTACTTTGCGTGACCAATGCATCCGGTTTGCTGAATATCTTGTCTCTTCTGAAGCTACGGTCTTAGATTTCTCCAGCTCCAGACGTCAGACTTGGCAAACAATTGTGTTCAATACTATGAGCGCACAAGGCGGTCTGAAATCATAACGCATATCACACCATTTACTTCAGAAACGAGGAGGTGCTGTAATGCCATTTTCTCATCAGCGTAGGAGGCTATGAATTTGAAAGCCTTCTCTAAATGTATTCTACCTGAACATAGGCCCGAGGCGCGAGAGGAAGGGAAGGAAAGAAAATGAAGCATTGATTTCATGAAATTGGTAAAGCGAGTTGTCGCCTTGCACATTAGAAAAGCGCAATATTCTGTAGCAGTTTATGTGTACTTCGGGGTCCTGCCTGAGGTGATTAAAACTCTGCTGTACATTCGGTTGGGATCACAGTACTCTTGTCTGAAATGTTCACTGGTATGAATGATGCAATTCTGCTAGTTCGGTCCAGGTTGCAGGCCTAAGTTGGTGATGTGATTCCACAGAAACAAAGAGGATGCCTCAAGCAGGGGAGGACCTCCAGTGCTGCCAGGGTCCAGCACTTATGTCAGTAGAGCACAGAAAAAAATACATCCATAAGAAACACAGCAGTGCGCCTCGTTTCTCAGGTGTTTTAGATTAAGGTAAACAAGTGTAAAACAAAACATAACTAAGCCCAGACCTCGTCTCCCTGGAAAGATGGGTGAATATTCATTTTTATTCCGGGAACACTACACCTCCCACACAAACACTTTAACTCCTCCACATGTGAGGTAACGTTCATTGCCCATAGACAGAAATGTCATTGACTCCTCCTTGACAATCACTAGTCAAAGTGTCCTACAGCTACTCTGACTTGATAGTACACTAAATGATGATGCAGCAACATTTATGTGCAAGCAGGTATGGTATCAGTCCTTTCTAAATTCCTTTGGCACACCTGATGAAGTGCTTGAATTCGTAGTTGGCAAGCATGAGCCTTGTACCAATGGATGTGGTTCAGTGTCAGAGACTTTGGGGCATATGTATAAAATCCCTCTTTGCGATTCTCAAATAGCGATTTTTTAGAAATTGCTATTTGAGAATTGCAAATAGGGATGTAGGTAAAAAAATCGTAATTTTTCAGCGATTTCTTAATATTCCTTAATTGCGATTATCAAATTGCGAATCGCAATTAAGGAATACTTCCCCATTCATTTCTATGGGCCAGGAGACCCATCCGAATGAATGGGAAGTTCTCAATTTGCGATTCGCAATTTGAGAATCGCAAATTGAGAATAATTTCAAGGGTGCAAGGGTGTCATAAGGTCACCCTGATGCACCCCTGAAATGTACATGTGTGTGCATATGGCACACATACATGCCCTAAGGGCATGTATGTGCGCCACATGGCACCTTTACAAATGCCAAAAAGTGCATTTGTGAAAGAAATCGCAAATTACCACCAACTTCAAGTTGGTGATAATTTGCGATTTTTCAATGAGAAATCGCACAACTTGTGTGCTTCATACACAGCATTTAAGGAATCACAATTTGCGATTCCCTAAATGCGGACACAAAATTAAGGAATCACAAATTTTGCGATTCCTTAATTTTGCGATGCGATTTTAATCATACATCACATTTTCCATTTTTTTAGCCGCAAATGCTGCTTTTTTTGCGAATTGCAGCATTTGCGACTAAAAAAAAAGGATGATACATATGCCCTCAGGTCCTTTACCCTGGGCAATGAAAGAAGATTGCACCCTGTGCTCTGAACTTGCCTACCTGTCTATATAGACCAATGAGGTGATTTCCAGCATATTGCCCGCTTGCTGCCTAACTGGGAATCAAGAGGATAGGGTTCCAGTGACTCCTCTCTATCCTATGTGCACCTCAGTGCTTGCTGAGGAAGGGGTTCTGACGCAGATATCCTCAGGGATCATGCCTAGCAGTGGCTCAAACACAACTAGTGCCAGACCATCAAACCCTTGTGTCACCAATGGCTTAATATGTTACACATTTCACCACAAACTAGTGTTTTTAATATATTTGCAAACAATTCTGTGGTATATATATATATTACCTACTGGCGGTCGCCAGTAGGTATATATAGTTAGGATTTTTTCTCTATGGGATTTTTGAAAATTCTATGTCTAATAACTTTGGCGTTTGTGGACGGAATTGGCTGAAATTTTCAGGAAAATGGCACATTTTGTTTCTGAGCAGCCCCTGAAAATTGGGGGGGGTTCGTCCAGGGGGGGTCGAGAAAAAAGGGGGGTCCCAAAACGTGTTTTTAACATTGAGTTTTCCATAGGGCGGTTGGCCTCACTTTTAGCCCGAACGGCTGAATGGATTTGCACGAAACTTGGCAAAATTGTAGGGACTGGTAGCCCGATGTGCCTTTTGTAGGTCTCAATATATGTGCTCCAGTGGATTTTGAGAAATTAACGTTTAAAAAAAGATATATATCTGTAACAGCGGACCGGGCAGCGCTCCGGTTCGCGTACTTTTCGCGCAACGGAGCTTTGTGAAGCAAAGCTGATTGGTTCTCCGGCGTCTGTAAACATTCCAAACAGTCCGTAGCGGCCGCCATCTTGTCTCTCGGTAGGATCGAGAGACAAGAGGAGGCCAAAGCGAAGGGGCAAATGACCATAAGGGGGCATAGTAGATTCTCGCTGACCCCCTAGGTTTGATGTGGAGGTTTTAAAAGGGCCCAGCGGGGCAAAAAAAAAAAAATAATAATAATCGAACGGCTGAATGGATTTGCACGAAACTTGGCAAAATTGTAGGGACTGGTAGCCCGATGTGCCTTTGCTAGGTCTCAATATATGTGCTCCAGTGGATTTTGAGAAATTAACGTTCAAAAAAAGATATATATCTGTAACAGCGCTCCGCTTCGCGTACTTTTCGCGTTACGGAGGTTTGCGAAGTTGATTGGTTCTTCGGCGTCTGTAAACATTCCAAACAGTCCGTAGCGGCCGCCATCTTGTCTCTCGGTAGGATCGAGAGACAAGAGGAGGCCAAAGCGAAGGGGCAAATGACCATAAGGGGGCATAGTAGATCGTCCCTGATCCCCTAGGTTTGATGTGGAGGCTTTAAAAGGGTCTCGCAGGGCAAAAAAATATATACCGTTTTTTTAGTTTTTTTGCGTGGAGTGCGCCCGGTTCGCGAACCGGGAAGCGTTCTGGGGAGCGTACTTTCTTGAAAATTAGTGAAAAAAGTTAGAGTAAAATAATAATTGTGAGTGATCAGATGTAGGGTAGCTCTGAGAAGAGCTTTTGGGTTTATGGTACATTTAGGTACTTATAAGTAGGTACCAATGCACAGTCTTAAATTCAGAGTGAAAATTCTGTTGCCCTCATCTGAGAAGTGAACTCCATCTCCTCTGTAGATATCTTGCATGTAGTAACGCAAGTTATTGTTGTACAGGGAGCCCATTCCATGGTCTCTCATGTAAGCTGAAACAGATTTGTTTACATGCTTCCTCGATTTCTCAATTTGTGGACAAAATTGGTTCGACCACCTCCATTTTTGTCTTTGGCATATATTTGAATATACCAAGGCAGTCTGAGGAAAAAGTGCCATCAATTGCTCAAAGGTGTCCTTTAAAAGCATTTCCAGACCTACCCCAGTCAAAGTGCCCAAATCATTACCTCCACAGTGCACAATTAATAGGTCAGGTTTTGGCAAATGCATAAAGGTTTTCACCAATGGTATCAATTGGTGACATTTTAATCCTCTGTGGCCAAACCACTTAATTTCCACATCTTGTAAATTGAGGTTAGGTAAATTCCTGTTTTCAGCGTACCTCTGAGCCCAATAGATGTAACTATGTCCAACAATCCAGACAGAAAACATGGCGAGAGAAGGTTCTCCTGCAGTCAGATGAAGTGTGGCAATGAAATGGCAGTTGAAAAAATGAGAGTGTAAAATGAAAAAAACTGAGGAGTTTCTGTGTTAATGAAGCAGTAAGAGTGATTGGTGGATTTTGATTGCTGAAAACAGAAAGTTAGGGTGCATGGATGAGTTCGTTGAAAGATGTATTTTGAGTGGCGAAGAAAAAATCATTAAATGAAAGATTGCACTGGATATGCAGGTGCACTGAGAGTTCAGAGTTCAATTGCAACTTTGTTGTGTGAACTTGGAAACACCAGAGGTCTTGCAAGAGGTGGTTGCTATGCAGAAAAAGCAGAGAGGGGGCAGAGGGGGAAGGGTTTTGCTTTAAAAAAAAGTGAGGGAAGAGTTTTGATTGGGTGACATGAGAGATATGTGTGAGGAATTACAGCATTTCTGTGCTTTTGATAGCTGCAGACTCTGGAGTGCATACCTTTTGCTCTGCTGAAGACAAATTGGTGTGTTTCTGAGACTGTTTTGAAACTCAAAGTATTTGCTAAGGTGAGAAAAGATTTCTTTAATTTAGATAGAAAATAGTGTGCTTTAAGGAGAAAATTATGAAGAAAGTTGTGTTTTTCAAATGTTGCTTTGTCTCAAGTGTTTTACAAATAGATTTTGTTTCTTTGAGAAATTGTAATTGGAGAAAATGTGAAGTATTAGTACTGACAGGGTTTTTATGTGCATAGGAGCGGTGGAGTGTTTTCAAATTATGACTTGTAAATCGTTTTTGAGAAAAAGCAATGGTTTTAATATTGATGAGAAGGACATAATGGTGTCTGCTTCTTTATAAGGTAATTGAGAGTCTCTGATGTTATTTTTCCCATTTCAATGTAAGAAGTTTGTCTGTGGAGCAAATTGCTTGTAAATATGCTCCCACCTGTGCATGGCAAATTTAGATTTTGAATGTTTGCGTTACATAGGCATGTTAAAGGTGACTGAAACATGCTGCAAAGGCAATCAAAAAACGCTTTTATGTGTCTTAAGGACATTTTAAGTCATTTCCCCATGTGCAGTGTTTTCAAATTATGAGTTGAAAATCATTTTTGAGGTAAAGGAATGTTTTCAAAATTTATGTGCGCCATATGCCCCCAAATTTCTTTTTCAGGGGTGCAGCAGGGTGTTCTTGAGACACTCCTGCACCCTCGGAAAAATTCGTAATTTGCGATGAGGTAATTGCTAATCGCAAATTGCACCTTCATTCCTATGGGCCTCCTGCTGCATGGAAATGAATGGGTAATTTGTAATTAGCAAATAGCTCATCGCAAACTAGGAATGGTAAAGAATCGCTATTTATTCCTTAAAGTTCGCTATTTAGGAAATGCAAAAAACTTTGATGATACATATGGGCTCCACCCTGCCCCTCCCCCTCCCAGCCTCCCTGCCCCACCGTAACTCCCTCCACGGCCCGCGGCTGCTTATATCTCACCCTCCCTAATACACATATTATATTATTTGCTAAGAAGGTCTCTTTGTGTTGGTTTAGGGCGTGCCCATACTTTAGTGTCTTAGATTTGAAGGAATCACATCAGCATACACCAGCTCTCTCTTCATGTGAACCGCATCAAGTGTTGTGTATGTGTGTTCGGCAAAGCAATATAAAACCCGCCTCATGCCCAGAATTGGCAGAAGCTGCACTTATGTTATGAGTATGAAGTCGTGGAGATCAGACCTCATAACAATTCTGTATCGTGTTGTTCTTGAAACTTCAGCACTCGCTGTACAGATATAGTTTAACAAGTAAAGCAGATAGTAGAGCAATAACATATTATTCTCATGTAAATCACGATGAACTATTAGGTTGAAAGCTAAAGCAACAACTAAGTGTCGTGTGCAGAAGTTGCAAAAAAGGAAAAATGGCGTTTAAACCGGTAATGAGTCCATGCTAACTTAACACGGTGTAAAGATATATAGGATCTACATGACACCTCCCCATGATCCGGAAACGAACTGAATAAGATAATAGAAGTGCCATCTCATGAGAGCAGATTGCAACTTTATATGTGGACGTCCGCAAGGTAAAACATTAAAAACTAGGAAAATTTAATGCTAAAGAAAAATAAAACAGCCAACTACTTTATCGAGGCTTAAGCCAATAGGCAAGCTAAATAATAAAAACTTGACAAATAAGTCAATGAATTGTCAATGAAATGCTAGTACTCAGCATATCAAACATGAAAAAGGTCTATGACATAACTGTGTATGCAAAATAAGCTGCAACAGCCTCTAATAGGAAGTCACCGTCTTCATCCGAAAAGAGTTCAGCCATCCAATTTAAAAGCGGAAAAGAACATACGTGCTCTCCCAGCACCGGATCCTCTATCACCATCAGAGGACAGCTCGGTGGGTTTTCAAGAAAGCTCTGTTCCAAGAAAGACTGTGTTGCCGCCAGTAAATTCCAGGGACCAATTAGTCCATGGATCAATGCCACAGCCATAATCCTTTCGCCAGGACAAACCAACTCGTGAGTAATGATAGGACTCATCAGCTGATTAAAGTCGACGTCAGGAGAAACCGGTCCGCAGAGACACAAATCAATGGCCCAATCGAAATCACAGGTCAGGCAGTGAAATACAGGCTGGACACAGGTGAAGTAGGAGAATCGAAAAGATAATCCATATGCCGTGCTTAATATCGCCAACGGCATTGTGCCATAATATTCAAGCATGCGATTGCGGAACAGCGTGAGCAGCTGCAGGGCGGGAGCTTGCACAGGAGGGACATCCATATTTAAAAATGTAAAAAAGCACAAGAGCGTCCGCTGGTAATGCAAGTAAAAATGGGAATCCACCAAGCACAGTGGAAAAAATAGAATGAAAGAAAGCAGGGATGATTCCAAAGATTTTCTCAAATGAAGTCACGAGACCACTGGTAACAACTTTAAAAAAGTGCGCCAGGCCCTTTGTAGAGGACGCGTTAGAGATAGTCCGAACCATCTTGCTGAAATGGAAAGGCGAATCTGTATTTAAAAGGGTCTGCACCTCTGTACGGGTGTTCGCTATGTGAAGCACGAAAGTTTCACGGGCCGAAGTCAAGGCCACCTCTCTCTGAGACAAAAGAGCTCTTATTCTTGCCATGCCGTTGAAATGTGCTCCCAAGGTTGGTATTTGTGGCCAGATTGAAAACTCCCTATGTTCATGTGTGGGAGGAAATAGAACATTTCTGCAGCAAATAACCCGTTCACTTACTGTTACGATAAAAGGAATACTTTTAATTAACCCAGAACAATCTTCATTATTGAGCATCAAATAACTACCATTTTCCAACAACTTGAACGTGGGGATGATAGCAGGAACAGGCGTGCCTTGCAACACGCAAGCCATATTTGGTTGGTGTTTGTTGCATGAACCGTGTAACTGTATGTGCCTACACATTAGTGAATGATCTGGCGTCTCAGTGCATTCCTCTCCATTCAGATAAACTTCTTGATCATCTTTGAAAATCTGTATGTGTATGGAAGTGACCAGACCTCATGAAGAAAACCACTACCTAAAGGTTAATAACGACCTATTGGTATATATTTCATACAATTTGAAAACTTATATAAAGCAAAAGGCAGCGTTATTAAACCGTGGATAAGGCACGTTGCCAAAGCAGTCAACCTTTTGGATTTATACTGGAAATGTTAAAGGAAGAATTACGGAGTAGGGCCTGTAAATCTTTAATGGACAACGAGTAAAATTACTCCAAGCATCATATTCCTGTAACTCCGGGATAGTAGGGGTGTTTAATTTTTTAGAAGTAGCCAATCCAAAGCATTTGGTCTGGGAAATTGTTTCATTCACAAACAACATATGATTTGGGATGAGACATGCACGGTGCAAAGCCTCAGTGCCTTGTACCTGCCAGGTTCGTGACCCCCAAACTGATGTAGATCCTGGATATCTTTACTCTGTGTTAAGTTAGCATGGGCTCATTACTGGTTTAAACGCCATTTTTCCTTTTTTGCAACTTCTGCACACGACACTTAGTTGTTGCTTTAGCTTTCAGCCTACCTGCGTCAAGATCTATGCCTGCTTCAAGCAGGCGCAGGGTTTTGATGTAGCTTTGTCCTATCTGATTGTAAATGCGGCACACCGTGGGTGGCAGAGCAGCGGTGCATGTTAACTGGTGCATCCCTGGGGATGTGCTAGTTAATATAAATCTGCCCCTTTACATTTAATTATGTGCAGGGGACACAGAGTCGGTGAGGTTTATCCAAGGTTAAGAAGAGATGAGTCCTGTTCAGTGAAAAATTGGAGATAGGCTTCACCTCCTCTGCTCCTCAGCATCGTTGGACATGGTTAAATAATAGCTGCAAAATGTTACTCTTGTTAAACAATTTTACTATTATAATCTCTGAGATTTGTCTCTTACTGTGCAACATCTCATTGTTGTTATCTTTCTTTAAAGATAAAGACAACATCAACATGAGCGACAATCAGCAATCAGTTGATTTCGACCTCATCATTGAACTCGTAATTGAAACATCAGTGGATGTTGATCCCTTGGATGATTTCAATCCTGAGGATGAAGAAGAACGTGATGAGGATGCAGATTTGTCAGAATTGTATGACATAGGATGGGAAGCTGACTTGCTTGAGCCTATGGAACTATAAACATTTATTTTATAAATTTATAATAAATAAAAAGTAAATATGTAAACCGTTTAATTTAAAAATAAAGACACCTTCAAAAACAGGTTATGTGTAGTGTCTTCAATAAAATATTAAAATATGGTCATAAAATTAGATCAGATTCATATATAAAACAGGACAGGTAAAATGAATATAAATTCCATTTCTTTTCTGCTATTTCTGTATTCTAAATTTGCCATGTACAAAAAATTCTTCTATGTAAAAATGTTAAGTAGTGTGTTAAGTTTTTGATGACTGTTATTAATTTACTGTTGGGTAATAGTGGTTAATAAAATTTTTTATTATATTTTACCACAGATTCAACTGCAGATTATTTCAAGATTTTAGGAGGCCAAACAAAGAAAGAGTGAGAAAGGCTGCAAAACGTCAAAGACAGCAGGTGAATGAAAAAAAGCAGCAGTCCTCTAACAAAAAGATTTGTCAAGTCACCAAGAAAGCACCGGGTAAGAGTACAAAAACATTCATAAGAAATATCTCTAGTAAAAAAAATATTACTACAGAAAATGTTTCAGTCCAGAAAAGGAGAAGCAATTCAAACGGTAAGGAAAGGCCAATGAGAAATGTTACTGCTAGAGTAAGAGATAACTCTATGCATGAAAGTAGAAGGAAACAACAGTTTAGGGACATTCGTAAACGAATGTTCCGCAACAGGATAATTGGCAATTTGTTAAAAAATATTAAGAAAGGTCAACAGAAAGTGGTTTTTTATAAGAGAAAAAAAATAGTTGAGAAAGATATTGATCAGGCATTTGAAATTAAACGTAAGTTATTTATTTTGACAATCAATAGAATTAGGAAGCTAAACAAGGCAATTTATGATTTCAAAAGAAATAGTAGATGGAAGAGAATAGTTAATCGTAGTAATTTTTGTGAAGTTTTTTCTGGAGAATGGATGCATAGTTCAAGCTCTGAGGCATTTTTTAATGAGGAGAGTTATTTCCAGGATAATGATTTGGTGCATGCAGTTGACACCAGTGGTCGAGGTTATGAAGTGAAAGATGGTTGTCCAGTTGAAAAAGAAAAACTTGTGACAACAGAGATAGAAGAGGTGTTAGGTAATGAGGTTTTAGGGAGACGTCCTAAGGGTCCTGTGTACACCTGGAAGTGTAGTAGTATTTGCAGTGTACGACAGGATTCCATCAATTTGCTTTGTGATTTTATACGGTCATTTAATAAGAAAAGTTTGAAGCAGAAAATGAAGTTGTTGCAAGAATTAGATCCTTGCAGAGTGAGAGAAGTGATAGGTTTGCATGGTCATTCACTGGCTTGTCTTTCCAGGAGAGTATGCCAGAGTGTTTTTCATCATTTCAGGATGCTAGCAGTGCATCATAATAAAGTGAGGAAATTAGTTAGAATGTTGTATTATGCTAAGAGTCCAGCAATTATGCTTAAACAATTATGCGCTGCTCTTTTGCATGGTTCTGAAATAGATGTGAAGAATATATGTGAAGAAATTGAGTTTTGTTACTTTGGAAGTAAAGAGGAGAATGTTGAAATTGACCAAGAAGAAGAGAGTAATGTGGAAGATAGTGTACAGGTTTCCAGTACAGATAATTTCCAGAGTGAAATTGCGACGTTTGAGGTGAAATCAAGTGAGAGGCCATTTCACTTTCACTTGTGTGTGTTGTCGACGCACTTATTATAAGAATCAGACTAAGTTAGTGGATTTATATGCAAAAAGTGAAAGGGAAAATAATAGTGAATGGAAGGATTTTACAACATACTTGATGGTAGAAAATTGTTTTGATTTGGGATTGGATCAACGTGTGTGTACTTATTGTTGTAACAAATTAAATCAAAACCAGATGCCTGCTAGAGCAGTTCATAATAATCTGGAATTGGTTGAGATTCCTTCTGAATTGAAGGATTTAAATACTTATGAATCTATTTTGATTCAAAGTATCCATCCCTTTCAGGCTATTGTAAGAGTGGAGCCAAAGACAGGGAAATTGCCTCCATCAGATTTACAGAGAGGATTAAAGGGAAGAGTTGTTTATTTGCCTCTAGATTTGAAGAAAAACATTAACACAATTGGAGTAGAAAAAGTGGAAGAGGAACCTCTTGTTATCTTAGTTAATGGGGTTCCGACAAAGAATAAGAAAATATGGCAAGATTTAGTAGATGTTAGGAAAGTCAAAAGGGCAACATTGTATTTGAAAAAATATAATAAATACTATAAAAATTTATATGTTGCAGAAGAGGAAGTAAGTGAGGAAGAGGATAGCGATTTGTGTGCTGGTCAAATTGAGAAAGTAGAACCCTGTACTAGTGAAGAAATATATGAACATTATAGTGTTCATCCTTTGCATTCCAAGGAAGTCATGGGGAATGCTATTGAGTTGTTTCAAATGAAACAAGCGAAAGGGAGTCCCATTAGTGTTTGGGAGGAAAGTTTGGAAGCTCGGTGTTTCCCACAGCTTTTTCCAACAGGTCAGGGAGGAAGATATGATGAGCGACCTCATCAAATTCCTGCTTCTGAATACCGGACTTTGCGATTGTATGCAGGAGATCCTAGGTTTCGACAATGCATTCCTTATTTGTTTCATCTCCTGTTTGAAAGCGATCTGTCTGGACTGTCATATGCAGTGAACCACATCTTGAAAAGTGGTATACACATGCAAAACATCTCGGCAAGTGAGTTTTTGGATAAAGTCAATGTCCAAGACAGTATTTTGGATTCTCACCTGATTAATCTCATGGCGTGTCAGCGTGGTACTAATGAGTACTGGTACCGTCGTCATGGTGATTTAAAATGTATGCTGAGGAACTTAGGAACTCCCACATGTTTCCTCACTTTGAGCTGTGCTGAGTATGGCTGGGAAGACTTACTTGAATTTCTACGAGAGGCAAATGCTAACGTAGAAAACATCGAATTCAAGACACCCGGAGAACTGTGCTCTTTGGATCCAGTCAATGTATGTAGGTACTTCAATCATAGATTTGAAGGTATGATGTCTTTCATCATGAATAAGAAGAATCCACCTCTTGGAGAGGTGTTGGATTTCTTCTGGAGGAAGGAGTACCAAGCAAGAGGTGCTCCTCATATACATATGTTGCTGTGGATCAAGGATGCACCTAAATTTGGAACGGATGCAGAAGACTCAGTGATGAGTTTCATAGAACAGTATTCTACGTGTGCTGTTCCAAACGCAAAGGAGAAAAAAAGCCTAAGAGAAAAAGTTCTACGTTTCCAAAGCCATCGATGTGGAAAGTACTGTCATCGTAAATTCCGGAACAAAGACAAGTTCTACACCAAATGTCATTTCGGCTTTCCACGACCGGTGATTTCTAAAGGAAGAGTGAACAGTTTGATGTCTTCGCTGCGACATAATGTGATGAAGAAATCACCTAAAAACACATACAATTTGAAGAGGAACGAAGAGTCTAAGTACATCAACGACTACAACCCGGTGATTTTGTCCATGTGGAATGCTAACATGGATATACAGTTTGTGGCTGATAACTGTATGGCTGTGGCTCGGTATGTGACATCTTACATCACCAAAAAAGAGAAGACAGAATTGAAGGATATGTGGGAGGACATTTCCCATGAAAAGAGCCTCAGCAAGAAGTTGTACAGTTTCAGTCTGAAGATGTTGTCGCATCGAGAAATCGGAGCTTACGAATGTTCTGACCGGTTGTCTTCAGCAAGTCTCTATGCCAAGTCCAGGAGTATCGTTTGGGCGAGTGTTGGTCTTGCTGCAACGCGTAATCGAGTTCTGAAACCTGTGCGGGAAATTGAGTATTTGGCGGAAAAGGAGCCAAACAGTACCGACATTTTGAAGAGCAACATGTTGGATACATATTATCCAAATCGAAGCAGTCACCTCGAGAATGTTTGTCTGTATGAGGTTCTGCAAAATTACATATTCAAGAGGAACATCAAAGAAGATACTGAGAAAGGAGTGTATGCTGTAATAGGAAGTGAGGGATGTCTGGTCAAGCAAAGAAAATGCCACTTGATAAACCATCGAAAATTGAGTGGCGAATCTCCTGAAAAAAAGGAGTTTTTCTATTTAGCACTTTTGCAACTTTTTAAGCCTTGGCGTGCAGAAGAGGAACTGCTTGGAGATTTCCTTTGTTATGAAGACTCATTCAATGCTGCCAAGGAGACCATAGAATGTCCTGCTTTTCCCAAATATGTAGAAATGTTGAATGTGGAAATTGAGCAGGAAGCAACGATTGCAGCCGAGATTGCCAGAGACAGTTCTCAGGACAGTCAGAGTTCTGCTTCATTGAGTCAGGATCCACTAGGAGGACCTCTTATCGAAAATGAAGCTGCCACTGCTATGAATGAAGTGGAAAGAGCCATGGCACATGCTCAGGAGGATGCGGTTAACTTAGAAGAGTTGGAAAGACAACTCAACGTTGAGCAGAGGAAAATATATGACGAGATTACCATGCAAATTGATCATGGATTAAGTCATGACAAGAAAGAGTGCTCATGTACGTCGTTGAAGCCTGTCCGACTGTACGTGAGTGGAGGAGCGGGAACTGGAAAAAGTTTCCTTATTAAAGCAATTTCATGTTATTTGCAGGAAAGGACAGAGTCATCGCTGTCTTGTGTTGTCACCGCTCCAACTGGACTGGCAGCACATAACATTAAAGGGATTACTTTACATCGTTTACTGATGCTGCCAGTGGAGCATGACAACAAATTAGAATATCACAAGCTATCTGGAGATGCTTGTTTTGAAGTTTCAAGAGTCTTGAGGAAAATGAAACTTCTTATCATTGACGAAGTAAGCATGGTTTCCAATGTCATGCTTGCCTTTGTGCATTTGAGAATGCAAGAAGTTCTCAAAACAGAGTATGATGTGTTATTTGGTGGCAAACACATCATTGTTTTCGGAGATCTTCTGCAGCTGACACCAGTGAAAGGGCAACCTGTGTTCAAAATGCTCACGCATGAAGATACCAGGAAGTGCTTAGGGAGCATTGGCAACGTCAATATATGGTTAAACTTCAATTATGCTGAACTGCATGAAAATATGCGTCAGGCAAAGGATGAAGTTTACAAGACTATTCTACAAGATGTTAGAATTGGAAAAGTGACCGAGCATGGGAAAGAAGCTTTACATGCACGATTACTGACAAATTTATATCCAGACGAAGATGTTGTGCCTGAGAATATGTTTCAGAAAGTTACTGAGAAAAAATCTGGAATATGTTTGATGCCAACTCTTGCAGAATGTGCCAAATTCAATAACAAAATGTTGCATTTAGAAAAGCAAGAGATTGTGAAACTGGAAGCTATTGACAGAGTAGAGCATATGGGATTAACAATTATTTTGTCTGAGAATCTGAAAACAAAATTGGATTCATTAGAGAAGAGTATATCTAAAACTGCGGGTTTTGAAAAGACTCTGAATGTGTGCTTGAACTGCCGTATAATTTTAAGAAGGAATTTACATGTTGAAAGAGGTCTGGTAAATGGATCAATGGGTAATGTTGTTGATTTTGTGAAATACAGAAATAGAGATGGAATTGAATTTTTAAAAATTAAATTTGATGGCATTGAGGAAGTACAGCTAATTGGTCGTTGTTCTGCTAGATTTTTGCTTGTAAAAGACTTATATGTTCGTCGTAAGCAGTTTCCTGTTTGCTTGGCATATGCGGTGACAATCCATAAATCGCAAGGTTTAAGTGTAGACTGTGCATTGGTGAATATTGGCAGTTCTGTGTTCAAGGAGGGTATGGCATATGTGGCATTGTCACGAGTTAGAACTTTATCAGGATTGTACTTGATTGAGTGTGATGTCACAAACATTTGTGCGGATCTAGATTGTGTTAAGGAATACAATAGGTTAAGAAGAGAGTATGCGCCACATTTGCCTCAGTATCCTTTGTTTGAGAAACGTGTGGTAGGCCGGAAACGAAGAAATGTGACCAATACTGGGGAGGTTGTAGCAAAAAGACGAAAAGTTGATGAACCTGAAATTATAAGCAGAAACAAAAAGGATTCTGTTGAAGATGTTGTTGGTTTTCAATTTGAAAACAGTTCTGGTGTCAACTGCTATGCTAATGTAGTGGTTAATGTTTTGTTTTCTCTAGAAAATGTAAAAGAAGAGATTGTGGTCAATTCTGATCAAAGATTTTGCAGTTTGTTAAATTCTGTGTTAGAGAAATGTAGCACTGATAGAACAAACATAGAAAGTGTGTCTGAAATTCGAAATCTGTTAGACAGATGTTCAGGCCAAACACAATTCTCTCAAAATAGTCAGCAAGATTGTCAGGAGTTTTTAATGTATATGCTTGATGTATTGCATGATGAAGGTGTAGATGTAGATCACCTGTTTGGGCTTTCTTATCAATGGCAGCATGACTGCGAGAACTGTAGGGTATCAAGTACTACTAGTGTAGACTCAGAAAGATTTATATATTTAACTTTGCCAGACAGTAAATCAGTCT
This sequence comes from Lissotriton helveticus, assembly GCF_964261635.1. Classification (NCBI taxonomy): domain Eukaryota; kingdom Metazoa; phylum Chordata; class Amphibia; order Caudata; family Salamandridae; genus Lissotriton; species Lissotriton helveticus. The sequence goes on along the minus strand of NC_136068.1, from coordinate 899,168,312 downwards.
CTTTTAATAAGCTAGTAAAAGCAGCTGATCACAACATGGAGTGTAGCCAATGTAAATCTGAAATGATGTCCACATTATTTATACGAACATATGGCCAGTATGTCATTTTAATGTTCCAACGATGTAGGCCTGATGGAACAAAATTGACAACTTTAATTAAAAATTTTGTGGCTTCACAGTTGTCAATATCAGGAAGGACTTTTGTAACTGTAGCAATTATATATCATGATGGTCCTTCAATAACATCAGGACATTATACAGCTTATTTAAAGTGTAGAAATGGCTGGTCATTCTGCAATGATTCTGTTTTAATTTTCAAAAAACAATTGCCGTATATGACCTTAAAAACTCTTACCTGGTGTTTTTAAAACCAAAATTTTAGGGAAAGAATCTCGGGATGTGCTCTGAGGAATTTCAAGAAGTTCTAATGGCTCCTACACGATTTGGCCTTGAGGATAAGTGTAGTATAGAGACATAACTTCTTATCATAACACTGGACGTCATGGAGAAATACGTGCACTTTGAATGAGTTCAGAAAAACTGTTTCTTTTTATAAGCTAATTGAAGCAGCCAATCAAAACATGGAGTAGAGGGAATGTAAGTCTGCAATGCTGTCTACTGTTTTACCTTGCTTTGTGATTAAAAGTGATGTAGAGAATTAAATAATTGTACTAGTCATAAAGGTAGTGTAAGTCTGCTTCATAGTAAGCAGTATCAGTGTGATAGGAAATGTAGAACATGATTGAGCAAGAAGGGGAAGATATTACTAGTCCAGGATTGTGAAAATGATCTTCAACATTTTAATTGTGAAAGTTGCGGAAATACAACATGACGGGATTGGTTTAAAAGAATTCTAAGAGTTATAAATGGCTCAGACACGATTTGGCCTTGTGGAAACGTGTGGTAGAGAGCGAGAAGTCATTTATTGTATGTAACATGTTTTTGAAAACGATGGAGGTTTTCTTTCAGAAAGTGGCGGGTTGAAAGTAATAACAGCACAACAGAGTGTAAGCTGTTCATAGGACATCCTTGGCCGTCATGGAAAGTAAGTTAACTTTAAGGAGTTCTGAATTCTGATTTGTTATGTTGTATGGGTTTTTTAAACACAATCATTTTGATTGTGTTTTTTTTTCCCCGCTGTTATATGATGAATACCTTCAAGTCACTGTTTTAGTGAAATTTGGTACATTCTGAGAACAGCAAAAATAAACCATTTAACATGTATAATTAATTCTGTTCTGTTTGCATTTATGATGTACATGTAGAACTGTGTAGGAGGCATGGAGAAGGTGAGGCTTCTGTAAGTGTCAAAGTTGTTGCATACAGTGCTTATATTGTACGTAGTCTTTTATATTTCATTACTTTCACTGTTTCTGACTGATCTAAAAAATTTTTTTTAAAAAGAACAGTAAGTATAAGGGAAGGAAACAGACAGTTATGTTAAAAGAAACACAGCTATAGGGAATAAACTAGGGATACTGTTACCCGCAATCCTCTGCTGATGATGTCATTGAGCATGTCATGAATGATGTAATATGTGACATCATCAGCAGTGGATTACGGGTAATAGTATCTCTAGTTTACTCCCCTATAGCTGTCTTTCTTTTAACATAACTGTCTGTTTCCTTCCCTTATACTTACTGTTCTTTTTAAAAAAAAAATTTTTTGGGTTCGCTTCCGGTTCGCGTACCGGGGAGCGAACTGGGAAGCGAACTAAGAGAAATAGAGGTTGGCACAGTTCCAAATATTGTACCAATTTTTTAATAACGGGGAGGTAGTTCTGAAAAGAACTTTTTTTTTATTGTTTTTTTTGTTTTATATTTTTTTTATTATTTTTCTGAACATTTTTTTACTTTTTTTGAATTTTTCTGAACAGTTTTATATTTTTTTTGGTTTTTTTTCGGAGGGGGCAACGAAAACGATTCATTGTAAAGGGCTCAACAGGAGCAACAAAACAAAAAAAAAGAATTTATTATTTGGGGCGTTTCGTACAAACTTGCATATGATAGTCAATAGCTCTGTTGATCAGAGTGATGCTTCTTTCTCCGTAGCAAATGAATCCACTGCAATGTACGCAGACTTGTTTTACTTCACGAAATCTTGTTTGTATATTTGGCACCATCTCCCTGCCCTCTGGTCCAGTTACTTCCGGTACAACAGATCTTCTGGCCATAATAGGGAGATTATCTAGGTCGTTACGAAACTGTGCAGCACTGTAGTTGTTAGGATGCCACCTAGTCATATGGCGATGCATTGTGTAGTTTCCGAAACTGTATTTTTTGTCGGTCCCTCTGGACAGTCTATCTTGACATATAAGGCAAGTTACGTATCTTGCATTTACTTTTTTCTGACCTTTGGGAATTTTAAAAAATTGCCAAATGAAGTTTTCTTTCCGGTGAGACGTCCTGGGCTCCTCAGGCAAAAAGTGCCTCTCTTCGTGCTCGTCGTCCTGTTCCTCTTCTTCCTCTTCTTGCTGAATTATAACTTGAGCAGGTGGTCCACTCTTCCTTGGATGTGGTGGAGGTGGTGGGGAAGCACCAGCTGAAGCTACTAAAGAAGCCATTGCTCACTGGTAACAAAGGGTCTTTCTCTCACAATGATGAAAGTCAGAGTGAGGAAAGAAGGAGGGATTTTCATCATTTGGGAAAAACAATAGTTCTAAACCAATGAAAAGTGTTCATTTTAGATTATATGACCTAGTCTTACATCATTAGGAAACCAAAAGTGAAATGAACCAATGAAAAGTGTTATTACCAAGTCACATGACCTGCTGTGTTTACGTTACGCGCTTTGCAGGGCCTCCCGGTTTGCTTCCAGAAACCTGTGCTTTGCGACTCGGTAAGCGTACCAGTTCGCTAACGTAGCACGTCATATGACGTATCACGCGACAACGTGAATCGTCATGCGGACGGGAGGCGTGATGATGTTGTTTTCTAACGCGGCAGTTGCGGTAAAGAAACGTTTACCGGCTCGCGGTCTATTTCGCGGCATCAAGGTCAGCTAACGGGAAGCTTCCCGATTCGCGAAGCGGGAACGAAGAAAAAAAAATATTTAAAAAAAAAGTTATTAATAAACATATAAAATATATTTTTGCATTTAAAGAAGAATACATTTTACAGCTACAGATATTAGCTGTTAAAAAACCAATGAAATTCACTGAAAAAACCATAGGTTATAGACCATATATAGTTAGGAATTAGCATTTACAAAACCTTGAAAATTCACTGAAAAAACCATAGGTTATAGACCATATATAGTTAGGAATTAGCATTTACAAAACCTTGAAAATTCACTGAAAAAACCATAGGTTATAGACCATATATAGTTAGGAATTAGCATTTAAAAAACCTTATTTTACTCACACAAAACCATTGAAATTCCATATATAGTTAGTTGCACTAACTATATATCGCGCACCCGCAATCCACTGCTGATCATGTCACATATTACATCATTCATGACATGGTCAGTGACATCACTGATGACATCACTGATGACATCTCAAATGACATCACTGATGACATCAATGATGACATCTCATTTGACATCATTCTTGTGCTAATACGATAAACCTCTTCAGACTCTAATATAACCTTAGATACACTCAGTGTATACAGACACTCACACACTGTCACTCATCCATGGAGTTACTCACACACATAGTCAGTCATGCAAATAAACAATCTCACCTCCATTTCTTCAACTATACAGTTATACACACCTTACTTATTCAAACATATACTAACACATATTTACTCTCTTATACAATCCCTGATACAAGTTCACAATGATCCATACAACCACTCACACATTCAGTGGCTCTCATGCACAGTTATTTATATATGCCAACTCTCACATGTACTGTGTTTTACATATGTACTTACTATGACATGAAGCATTGAGATATCCATTCACTCATCAATACACTCATGCACACAGTCAACTGCCCATGTAGCTGTTTCCACATGCACTCTTGAACTCATACACCTAGTGAATCAACTGCTCACACAGCTATGCACAGAGTCACACACCTCCCAGCCACCCCTACACAAACTCAATCTCCCATACAAATATTTGGGCAACCAATCAATAACACATATAGCCTCTCGTATAGCTAATGATCAACACATGCAGCAGTTTACATCACAACAGACATTATGATGCACAAATTAAGACAGTTTAGTCACTAACCCATGCATTCAGTGAGACACATTTATTCACTCACTCATACAGTCAGTCACGCACCTACTAAATCCTTCATCCAGACACTTATACATCCACTCATTCTTCAATATATCTAACATATTTAAACTTTACAGAAACACACAGTCACTGGATGATGTCATCAGTGATGTAATCAGTGATGTCACTGACCATGTCATGAATGATGTAATATGTGACATGATCAGCAGTGGATTGCGGGTGCGCGATATATAGTTAGTGCAACTAACTATATATGGAATTTCAATGGTTTTGTGTGAGTAAAATAAGGTTTTTTAAATGCTAATTCCTAACTATATATGGTCTATAACCTATGGTTTTTTCAGTGAATTTTCAAGGTTTTGTAAATGCTAATTCCTAACTATATATGGTCTATAACCTATGGTTTTTTCAGTGAATTTTCAAGGTTTTGTAAATGCTAATTCCTAACTATATATGGTCTATAACCTATGGTTTTTTCAGTGAATATATATATATATATATATATATATATATATATATATATATATATATATATATATATATATATATATATATATATATATATATATATATATTACCTACTGGCGGTCGCCAGTAGGTATATATAGTTAGGATTTTTTTCCTATGGGATTTTTGAAAATTCTATGTTGAATAACTTTGGCGTTTGAGGACGGAATTGGCTGAAATTTTCTGGAAAATGGAACATTTTGTTTCTGAGCAGCCCTTGACAATTTGGGGGGGTTTCGTCAAGCGGGGGCCGAGAAAAAAGGGGGGTCCCAAAACGTGTTTTTAACATTGAGTTTTCCATAGGGCGGTTGGACTCACTTTTAGCTCGAACGGCTGAATGGATTTCCACGAAACTTGGCAAAATTGTAGGGACTGGTAGCCCGATGTGCCTTTGTTATGTCTCAAGATATATGCTCCAGTGGTTTTTACGAAAATTAACTTTGAAAAATATATATTGGGCTACATTGGGCTATATATATGTTGGAGCCCAAATGTAGCCCAATGTAGCCCAATGAAGCCCAATGAAGCCCAATGTAGCCCAAAGATGGCCGCCAGAGACAAAAAAAAACAAATGTAGCCCAAATATCAGCCAGATGTAGCCCAACTATAGCCCAGTGACAGAATGGCCCAGAGTGTTTTAAAGAACAACTAGAACGCTAACAGTCTTACTTATGACAAAAGTATGGCACACCTGAAGTCATCTTGATTGGAATAAAGTGGTAACACTTAATACATTTAATTTGAAAAGGAACAAAATAAGGGGTTTAATTTTGCCATAGAAATGTTATATATATATATATATATATATATATATATATATATATATATAATATACATACATATATATATATATATATATATATATATATATATATATATATATTCACTGAAAAAACCATAGGTTATAGACCATATATAGTTAGGAATTAGCATTTACAAAACCTTGAAAATTCACTGAAAAAACCATAGGTTATAAACCATATATAGTTAGGAATTAGCATTTAAAAAACCTTACTTTACTCACACAAAACCATTGAAATTCCATATATAGTTAGTTGTACTAACTATATATCGCGCACCCGCAATCCACTGCTGATCATGTCACATATTACATCATTCATGACATGGTCAGTGACATCACTGATGACATCACTGATGACATCTCAAATGACATCACTGATGACATCACTGATGACATCTCAAATGACATCACTGATGACATCACTGATGACAACATCCAGTGACTATATGTTTCTGTAAAGTTAAAATATGTCTTACATATTGAAGAATGAGTGGATGTAGAAGTGTCTGAACAAAGGATTTAGTAGGTGCATGACTGACTGTATGAGTGAGTGATTAAATGTGTCTCACTGAGTGCATGGGTTAGTGACTAAACTGTCTTAATTTGTGCATCATTATGTCTGTTGTTCTGTAAACTGCTGCATGTGTTGATCAGTAGCTATATGATTAACTATATGGGTTATTGATTGGTTGCCCAAGTATTTGTATGGGAGACTGAGAGTGTGTATGGGTGGCTGGGAGGTGTATGACTCTCTGCATAGATGTATGGGTTCAAAAGTGCATGTGGAAACAGCTGTATGGGCGGTTGACTGTGTGCATGACTGTATTGGTGAGTGAATAGATATCTCAGTGCTACATGTCAAAGTAAGTACATATGTAAAATACAGTACATGTGAGAGTTGACATATATAAATAACTGTGCATAAGAGCCAGTGAATGTGTGAGTGGCTGTATGGATCATTGTGAACTTGTATCCAGGATTGTATAAGTGAGTAAATATGTTTTAGTATATGTTTGAATAAGTAAGGTGTGTTTAACTGTATAGTTAAGGAAATGGAGGTGTGATTGATTGTTTGCATGACTGACTGGGTGTGTGTGTAACTTCATGGATGAGTGACAATCTGTGAGTCTGTGTTTACACTGAGTGTATCTAAGGTTATATTAGAGTCTGAAGAGGTTCATCGTATTATCACATGAATGATGTCATCAGTGATGTGATCAGTAATGTCAAATGAGATGTCATCAGTGATGTCATCAGTGATGTCATTTGAGATGTCATCAGTGATGTCATCAGTGATGTCATCAGTGATGTCATCAGTGATGTCATCAGTGATGTCACTGACCATGTCATGAATGATGTAATATGTGACATGATCAGCAGTGGATTGCGGGTGCGCGATATATAGTTAGTACAACTAACTATATATGGAATTTCAATGGTTTTGTGTGAGTAAAGTAAGGTTTTTTAAATGCTAATTCCTAACTATATATGGTTTATAACCTATGGTTTTTTCAGTGAATTTTCAAGGTTTTGTAAATGCTAATTCCTAACTATATATGGTCTATAACCTATGGTTTTTTCAGTGAATATATATATATATATATATATATATATATATATATGTACACAAAAAGATAGCTGTTCCCAAGCCTCGGTATCGGCGGGCTCACGGCAGGGGTAGCCACCCCCTAAAATCAATCACGTCACCACCAGCGTTCTCCTTCCCGATATAGAGGAAAGTGATGAAGGAGTATTGTTGACTCCGAAACGCGTAGGACGTTGTGTCTGAAAATAAACCTGCACTGCAACCGAGGCCGCGGCTCCTGTGTATTTCTTTCCTCTATATCGGGAAGGAGAACGCTGGTGGTGACGTGATTGATATATATATATATATATATATATATATATATATACATACACAATTGTAAGCAATTTAGAATCTGTTCAATATTTTTGTAAAGTTGTTAGTAATGTTGTTTGTCATGTTGTATAATGGTTTTTGGGTTCAAGTATGTTATATCTATTTTAAATTTAGTAGTTAAATGTTTATTGAACAGGTTAGATAAATGTATAATTTCAGAATATATTTTAATAATTTCTTTTATATTTAAGTTTTTCTAAGTTACAGGATGCTGAGTTTATAGGGGAAAGGATGGTGAAATTATCTAAAACATTTATTTTAAACTTTTTTATATAAATTTAATTATTTATAATTTACATTTTTTACATTTCATTTTACATTTTAGGTATAAAATATGTAATTTGTTTATTTCTTTCTGAAATTGTATTGTTGGTATGTTTATTAATTTATGTAGAATGTGTAATACATGTTAATGTTGTATTTAAATTGTATATTGTAATTGGAAGTTAAAATATGACATAATTATTTTACATTTATTAAGTTTGTTAAAAGTTTCTGGTCATTTGAAATGTAGAATTTTAAAATTCAATTATATCTAAAGTAAAATAATATGTAGCTTTTTAAATATATGTTAAATATATTGAACATATATATAATAATTGTTTTGCACTTTTTAGATTTTAAAAAACTTTTATTTCCGAAATTAAGGAAATATTTCAGTTTTTAAGGTAAGAGGAAATAAATTAACTTTACATTTAATTTTCTCTTTACATATTGATTTTTAATTTATGTTATTTGTTGAAATGTTTGCTTTTTAAAAAAAAGTTTGCATTCTTTGTTAAATCAATACACATTTTAATATAGTATAGTTTTTATTGGTACTAGTGTGTATGGTATCTTTATTGGCCTACATTCTCTTAAATGTTGTTTACTTTGGAATGTGAATTATAAAACTGACCTCTTCAATGACAAACATTTTCACAAAAGTGGTTCATAGTGGAGTGGAAATTGTTTATCTGAGTTATCTGAACTCTTCAATGTTCTTCCACGATACAATTTAGATTGCAGTGGTAATAGTAAATTGACCTCTTTAATGTCGAATATCTTCCCTAGTATAGTACAGTTTGGAGTCGGAATAATAAATATTACTTAACATCTTCCCCTAAATACTTTTTCTTGGAGTGGGTATAGAACACTGTTTCTTTTCAAAGTGGAATTTCATTTTTTTTAAAGTACTGTAGAGAGGAATAGGAAAAAGAAACAGCTCATGTTAAATTATTGTATGTTTTGTTTTGCTGGGTGCTTTGTATTGTTGGTGTTGTTTGACAAATAAAAAATACACTTATATGATTTTTCATATATTTTATTTATACATTTTGACTGCATAGAAAATAGATTGCCTGCCCACTCCCTACAATGTATGTAAAGTACTCTGTGTATAAAACTATTTTAAACCAAGCGTGTGTGCTGTTCGGTGGAAGGCAGCCAGCCTGAATTGAAGAACAACATCTGGTGGAAACACCACTAGTATACCGAACGCACTACCAATTTTAAAGTATATCAAAGAGAAGACATTTACTGCCAATTGTTTAAATCCTTAAGTAATCAGAAGAAAAAAAATTGAAAAAATATTCACTTTGTAACACACATTTCTGTTTATGAATTCAACTGCATAGTTAGTAAAATACAATGTACATATTTGTATACAATATATGCAACATCCACTAACGCAAGTCGAAATTATAACATTGTTGAGTTCAAATAGTTCAACAGACTGTTTTGTATACATAATCACTTCATCACAACTTGAAAATAGGCCCAATGCATTTCGGGATCTCTCCCTTCTTCAGGGGCACTGTGGAAGAAAATATGTGACACTTTGTTCAACACTGATTGCTGATACATGCAAGCAAAAACTCAAATTATTGTAAAATGCAAAAGATGCTGAATGAAATGACGCAACAGTAATTCATAAAAGTCACCGGAAACAATACCTATTACAGCAAGAAGACTATCATATGAACTTATTTATAGGTCAAGAGAACCAAAAGTAAACTGAAACCAGAGGTGAGAATAGTATTTATGTGGACCACCACCCTAGCGTGTGCAAATGCAAAACATCCATGCTCATAAGGAATCTTTGAATTATCTACAGTGTCGTGAGACGATCAAACAGTGACTGAACCAAAATGCAACCCAAAATAATACCTCATCGATATACAGCGTGCTCATACTCACTTCTTGTATTAAGCTGTGTCGTAATGAATAACTGTTTAACTGGATCGGGTTTCAGAATGCGCTCTGCTATTGTTGAATCATGAAAATAAATGCCTGATTAGCCGATAAATAACAAAGTGACCAACGTGTATTGCTTAACTTTCCTGTATAAAAATCACTCTGTGACTTACGCCGTTTAGATAAAACTCTGTCAACCTCCAGTTGTAAAAGCGCTGGTCCGCGATTCGAGAATGTAATAAAATCGAGAAACAACCTGGAAAACAACAGTGGTATTCCGGTATAAACAAGTGATCCTTCATGATCATCAAAAGAGGAGTGAACTCTTCAGCCATGTTGAAATGGTGTGCGGCTAATAGTTCCCGTTTTACTAAATAAAATAAATGAACCCAATAACCCGATGGAACAAAGTCAATGGCCGATAAGAATATTTCAGCCAGAAAACTATCTTGCAGCGAAAATACACAAATAAACTGCAACTGCATGAACGGGGCAGTCGGCCCCCATTTCTAATGGCAACAGATGATACCTGAACCTGTAGGCTAAATGTGACCACGGGCTCGCGTATTGGATACGAGATCATTGAAAACAGACCTGACAACCTGTAACGAAGTATAGGACATGCTAAAGCAAGTGAAAATAAGAAAACCCCCATTGTAAAAGACGACGAATAAAGATAGAACCAGTTCCCAAAATAAAAAGAATTATATATAATGTGACAATAGGGTCACGTCCTGAGTGTAAAATCAATGAAAGAGAACAGGCTCAAATAGTGAAAAGAACCATAAAAACATGCTATTAAAAGTGAGAAAAATAATAAAATCGGCAATGTTGTCAAAACTGTGCATCCCACATGTCTATTGACCTATGAATAAAATCATTTACAAAACTAATGAATAACAACCTGATACAGAAAAGACGAGGACTCATAGAAAGCATTGCAGTTCTATTCGGTCATTGAGCCCGCCTGGTACTAGGGTTTGCAAGTGTTTAGTCCACCAAGCTTCTCTTTGTGCTAATCTTGTGGTGTGATTAAAATCTGGTGTGACTACTACCTTCTCCAAGATAGTGAACCGTAACTGAGCATTGGTGTGCTGGTGTTCTAACCAATGTGCTGAAAAGTAAGACTTGATTGATTTTGTACGAAAAGTGCTTTTATGTTCTGTTATTCGTACCTTAATCTTTCTAGATGTTTTGCCCACATATAATAATCCACATGGACATTTAATGGTGTAGATAACATTAGAACTATTGCAATCTCCGTTGTACTTCAAGGAGATTGCTTTCCCTGTATGTGGATGGTGTATTGTATCACCTACCATCACGTTGTTGCAATGCACGCAGTTATAACATTTGCGCATACCATGATATTGTGGTACAACCTCAACTTTAGTAGTGAGAATTTCTTTGATATTTTTACTGCGTGTGTACGCGAATCGAGGTTCTTCCTCATATAAGCCATGGAAAGCAGGTTCTTGTTTCAATAATTCCCATCTTGATTTGATTATGTGCTTGATTGCATGAGATCTGGTTGAATATCTTGAAACAAAAACATGTCGATTGGTTGGCTCTTTGGGTCTAGTTGCCAGCAACATTTCACGGTCTTTAGACTCAGTTTTACTCAATGCTTCTGACAAAATTTCTGAAGGATAGCCACGCTCATTGAATTTCGCTTGCTGTTTCTGTAATGCCTCTTGTAAATTCGTTCTGTTGGACGTGATTCGTTTCACCCTCAACATTTGTGTATAAGGCAAGTTTTTGATCAATGAAGGTGGGTGAAAACTTGAATACAGTAGTAGATTGTTTCTGTCTGTTGACTTTGTGTATATCAATGTTTCCAATTTGTCATCTTGTTGGCTGATCAATACATCCAAATAATGGATGTTGTGTTGGTTAATCTCATGTGTGAATTTGATTCTCTCGTGCTTGTTGTTAAGTTCACCAATTGCCCCTTCCAACGCGTTCTTGGAATTTCTCCACACTAGAAAGATGTCATCGATGAATCTTGTGTAGAACACTAGATTCTTAGACCAGATGTCTTGACTGAAAATGTGGATATCTTCAAACTGGGCCATAAACGTATTGGCATACGCCGGTGCTCCAGAGAAACCCATAGAGGTACCACTTACTTGAAGAAAAAACTTGTCTTGCCATTTCAGGTAACTATGTTGAAGACAAAAAATCAATAGTTCCAAAATGAACACTTTGTTCACTTGCAATTCTGGCAATTGTAGCAAAGCCCATTCACAGGCTTCAACTCCTTCTTTCAATGGAATTGACGTATACAATGAAGTCACGTCGATAGTGCACATCAGCCAATTGGGATCATAATCATTTTGCACAGATTTAAACCAATTCAAAAAATGGGTAGTATCTTTCACATAACTTCGCCAAGACTGCACAAATTTTTGCAGAAAATGATCAATCAATTGTCCAGCTGGCGCAAAAATAGAATCACAACCTGATACTATTGGTCGAAAAGGCGGATTTTTCAAGTTTTTGTGCACCTTTGGAAGCATATACAATGTAGGCCTCCTTGGATATTGCACCGTCAGAAACTTACGTAATAATGAAGTAATCCAAGACATATTTTCTGCCTTATCTAAGATCTGATTCAATATTTCCATGAAGCTGGTAGTAGCATCTTCTACCAATCGAATATACGTTGTGATGTCTGCTAGATGTTCATTGACTTTGTCAACATAAAAACTCGTATCCATGATAACCAAAGCTCCTCCCTTATCTGCCATTTGAAGGGTTATGTCTTCATCCATTCTTAATCTGTGCAATATGTCCATTTCATCCTTCCTCAAGTTAGAACGTATCCGTGGGTGTAGATTGAGTTTAGTCAAATCATGACGTACCAATGACTCATAAGTGTCTAGAATCTTGTGTGACACTGGTGACATAAAAATGCTTTTGGGTTTGAATGCCCTCAATTCAGGGTCTTCTAGTTCCAATTCTGGTGCAAATGTTTCTTGAGTGGGGACTACATTTGTAAAGAAATGTTTCAATCTTAAGTTTCTTAGGAAACGAAAAATAGAAACCTCTACTTCAAGTTTATTAGTATGATAAATTGGTACAAACAAAGTGCCTTTGTTTAAAACTAATTCTTGTGAACTAGTCAATTGTTTCGAAGAAATGTTTATCACAAGGGTTTGCCCTTGCTCCTCAAGCTCCGTGCTTCCACTTCTCGTTCTCTGGCTTCCTTCTCTTTTGCTTCCTTTTCTTTGTCTTTGGCACCTCCTTGTTTTTTTGTTCCGTCTGGAGGTCTGCCTCCCCCCTGTGGGCAAAACATCTAGAAAGATTAAGGTACAAATAACAGAACATAAAAGCACTTTTCGTACAAAATCAATCAAGTCTTACTTTTCAGCACATTGGTTAGAACACCAGCACACCAATCCCTAGTTACGGTTCACTATCTTGGAGAAGGTAGTAGTCACACCAGATTTTAATCACACCACAAGATTAGCACAAAGAGAAGCTTGGTGGACTAAACACTTGCAAACCCTAGTACCAGGCGGGCTCAATGACCGAATAGAACTGCAATGCTTTCTATGAGTCCTCGTCTTTTCTGTATCAGGTTGTTATTCATTAGTTTTGTAAATGATTTTATTCATAGGTCAATAGACACGTGGGATGCACAGTTTTGACAACATTGCCGATTTTATTATTTTTCTCACTTTTAATAGCATGTTTTTATGGTTCTTTTCACTATTTGGGCCTGTTCTCTTTCATTGATTTTACACTCAGGACGTGACCCTATTGTCACATTATATATAGTTCTTATTATTTTGGGAACTGGTTCTATCTTTATTCGTCGTCTTTTACAATGGGGGTTTTCTTATTTTCACTTGCTTTAGCATGTCCTATACTTCGTTACAGGTTGTCAGGTCTGTTTTCAATGATCTCGTATCCAGTACGCGAGACCGTGGTCACATTTAGCCTACAGGTTCAGGTATCATCTGTTGCCATTAGAAATGGGGGCTGACTGCCCCGTTCATGAAGTTGTAGTTTATTTGTGTATTTTCGCTGCAAGATAGTTTTCTGGCTGAAATATTCTTATCGGCCATTGTACTTTGTTCCATTGGGTTATTGGGTTCGTTGATTTTATTTAGTAAAACGGGAACTATTAGCGCACACCATTTCAACATGGCTGAAGAGTTCAGTCCTCTTTTGATGATCATGAAGGATCACTTGTTTATACCAGAATACCACTGTTGTTTTCCAGGTTGTTTCTCGATTTTATTACATTCTCGAATCGCGGACCAGCGCTTTTACAACTGGAGGTTGACAGAGTTTTATCTAAACGGCGTAAGTCACAGAGTGATTTTTATACAGGAAAGTTAAGCAACACACGTTGGTCACTTTGTTATTTATCGGCTAATCAAGCATTTATTTTCATGATTCAACAATAGCAGAGCACATTCCGAAATCCGATCCAGTTACACAGTTATTCATTACGACACAGCTTAATACAAGAAGTGAGTATGAGCACGCTGTATATCGATGAGGTATTATTTTGGGTTGCATTTTGGTTCAGTCACTGTTTGATCGTCTCACGACACTGTAGATAATTCAAAGATTCCTTATGAGCATGGATGTTTTGCATTTGCACACGCTAGGGTGGTGGTCCACATAAATACTATTCTCACCTCTGGTTTCAGTTTACTTTTGGTTCTCTTGACCTATAAATAAGTTCATATGATAGTCTTCTTGCTGTAATAGGTATTGTTTCCGGTGACTTTTATGAATTACTGTTGCGTCATTTCATTCAGCATCTTTTGCATTTTACAATAATTTGAGTTTTTGCTTGCATGTATCAGCAATCAGTGTTGAACAAAGTGTCACATATTTTCTTCCACAGTGCCCCTGAAGAAGGGAGAGATCCCGAAATGCATTGGGCCTATTTTCAAGTTTTGATGAAGTGATTATGTATACAAAACAGTCTGTTGAACTATTTGAACTCAACAATGTTATAATTTCGACTTGCGCTAGTGGATGTTGCATATATTGTATACAAATATGTACATTGTATGTTTACTAACTATGCAGTTGAATTCATAAAGAGAAATGTGTGTTACAAAGTGAATATTTTTTCATTTTTTTTTCTTCTGATTACTTAAGGATATAAACAATTGGCAGTAAATGTCTTCTCTTTGATATACTTTAAAATTGGTAGTGCGTTCGGTATACTAGTGGTGTTTCCACCAGATGTTGTTCTACATTTTGACTGCAACACATAAATGCATGTAGTTAATTTTTTACAAAATGTTATTTATAAAAATAGGTACATATGTGCTTTTAATAATTATTTGAAATATACATTCGTTTGTATTGCAAAATAGAATTTTTTATTTTAATTTAACAGCCATTTTTTCACTGCTCTCCATATTTCTTTCTCCATTCACATCATTGTCAGGTGATTTTGGTTCCTGATGGTCACGTTTCCCTGCTGCTGGTCTATGGATAAGGTAAGACCTCTCTTAAGTTAATATTTGAGGATTTGGATAAGAGGGATATGGATGGGAGTAGTCAGTGTAGATTAGTGTAATGGTTTTTCAATAAATGTTTTTATATTTATTGTTCATTGTGTATGGATACCTAAGACTGTGGATGAATTTTGTGGGTAATTTTATTTGTGCATTTCTTTTAGGCTACTTTTTCTTCATTTATGTGGGTTTTTTGTTTGTGGACGGGAGGGCATCAGCTACAGAACTGTAGGTTAATTTTAATATTTATCTTTGGTGGAAATGTTTGCTATTCTTAAATTTATGTATTATAATGACATTACACCTTAATTATTACATATTGTATGTATTTGATACAAAATGCTTGTTTGTTTGAGATTTTTTAATTTTGTGATAATGTGTTTTATGGTATGTAGTTATTTGTTTATATTACTACGTTTTTATGTATCAGTCTTATTGGATATTGTTTTAATTATATTTGCAAGCTAGACTGATTAGTAATAGTCTAGCTTAGTAATTAGTTAAATATAGTTACTGTTGGATCGCAATATAAGTTGGATTGTTAGGTGGTTTAAAGCATTGTTTTTCCAATGTTTTCTTTGCTTTCTAGTTAATGGCTTGCTTTGGTATTTATAAATAGTTATAATTTGCATTGTAGCATTTTACACATTTCTTTGGTCGTTTTAGATATTTTAGTTTTCTTTCAGGTTATATATTACTCTATGCTAATTTAGTGGTAGCTTGACTTCAGCCTAATGAGGATAGGAAGGCTTTGTGACATCCTTTCAATGCATTGTTGGTTTTGGATTCTTGATCCACGGTGCTGTCATATGCATTTCACAATGGTATCTGAAACTTGGGTTGGTATTTGTCAATAGAACAGTGCAGTATGCCAAACCATATGTCTTCAAAATAGTTCATTTCCGGACTTAGGGTCTGATTACGAGTACGGTAGAGTAATTCCAAGTTACTATATTGAACAAGGTAAAAGGAATAACACTTGTTTTTTAAAAGAACCCTCACTCACCAACATAGTTGGTGACATGCTTCATCATAGGGTTCCCACTCGAGGGGTCGAATGCCTCTCGGGTGTGTTACAATGCCTGATTACAGCAGAGCAGGTTTGTTTTGAAGTGCAAGGTGTGTGATCAGGGACACAGTGAATGATAAAATTGCCTTTACTAGTCCTTGAAATGTACTACTGGAATAGTAAGGCAAGATTAAATTGGAAGCAGATGTATTTCCTGGTTAGATTGACCAAGGGCATCCACACGTGAAATAAGTGATTTCTTATGTCTACATGTTTCAGCCTCAATGTGCAAATTTGCGAGACTTTCTTCAGGACCAGTGGTGCCACAGGGGTATGCACTCGGTAACGTGCACCCTTCCCTATGGCATTTGTTACCGCAAACTTATGGTTAACCTCTTAGCGTTGTCTGAAAGAGAACGAATATAAATTCTGGAAGAGGAAACTAAATGTAAAAACATCCAGGTCAGATTCTTGGTTTAAATTGGAAATCCGTAAAAGCATTGCAACAATCACAACCTTATGCTGCCATATGTGCTGTTCAATGTGACTGTTTAGGCTCTCATTCCTATGGTGCCTAAAGTAACATAAGCACTAGAACAAACGAAAATTATTTTGCGTGGAATTGGATAATGAGAAGGACTATTGTGAGTCAAAAAATCCAGAATTTCTAGTTTTCTACACCTTCTACATGCATAATGGCACAACCTTTGTAATCAATCAAAGAACCGTGATTGGGGGGATGACGTATTATGATTTATAAAGGAGATATACGTGAATGACCAAAATCTAAGAGCGTCACACTTCTGTGGAGCTCCTATAAACGTGCAAGGAGGAGAAAAATGTCAAATGCAGGGCTTACATGAGATGTAGTTGATTCCTACCCCATGGATCCTATTGGAGTGTTGATCTATAGTCACACACTAGATAGAATTAGAGGCGAGTAAGTCAGGACAGGGCTTGGCTATTTTTAAAAAAAAACTTAACTAGTGGCTGCTGTCAGTGAGAGAAAGGAAAAGGACAATCAGATTTGGGGGTCCCCAGGCATTTAGTACTGATGGGTTTTGGTCTCTATCCGCCTTCCTTGGGCGAGTAGATACCAGAGAGTCCTTGCTCAAAACTCCTTGCTCTTTTAAATAAAAAGAGAGGTTTTTCCCATTTCCTGGTACTAGTATGCAAAAATTTCCAATGCTTATTGATTAATTTGGTTACTGCATTTGAGACTGTATTGTAAGTGGTCACACAAGTGAGGGGAATCTCACTGGTGTGTTTAGGGTTATCCTCTAGTAGGGCTTCACAAGGCTTATTTCTCGCTTGCTTTTGTCATTTGTTCAAAATTCTGTCAGGGTAACCACATATCTTCAGTTTTTTTGATAGCTCTGCTGCTTGGGTGCGTTAATCATCCATCTTACAACAATTGCTCCTCAGGCAGAGGTACTGACCGTAAGACAGATTTTCCCTCAGTGCTCTAGGGTGGAAGCTGTTGGAGATTATTTTTTGCAGTAGGTTTGTTGTGATATGTCTTTGTTTCAAGTTTGCCCTGTTCTTTAGTAATGATTATATCCAGAAAAACAATTTCTTTCTTGTCAATGGCATGCGTGAATTTCAAATTTGTATTGCATTTATTTATCCATGTGAGGAAGTCAACAAGTATTTCTTGTCCTTGCAATATAACCAGGACGTCATCTATGTATATCCTCCAAAAAGAGATAAAAGTGCCATAGGGGTTATTTTCATTCAGGTTGTATTTTTGTTCAAAATCTTGAACATACAAACCTGCCACACTAGGGGCAAAGGGGCTGCCCAATGTACTTCCGGTGGTTTGGAGAAACAGATCGCCTTCACATTCAAAGTAGTTCTCTTTGAGTGCCAGTTTTGCACACACCATGATAAATTGTCTTGGTGTTTGGAAGTTCCAATTAACAACCGCAAGTGCTCTACTGATCACTTCAATTGTGTCATCTTGTGGGAGCCTTGTAAATAAGCTCTCTATATCAAGACTTATTAGAATAGTGGAGTCATCATCCACAATGATACCTTGTAGCAGGTTGAGAAGACTCTTGGGGTTCATTAGGATGACGGGCGGACTTAGTCCGCCCGCCATCCTATCGGGATATTGGGACCGCCCACCATAAGGCGGGCCGTGCTCCAATGCTAAAAATGCATGTATGCATTTGCATACACAAAGCGGCAGGCACCGCGCGGTGCCTGTCGCATTGCGTATGCAAATGCAGGGGGGTACCACAGGTATCCCCATGTGCACCCCCCACCTCGCCTTCACCATGGGGGCCCGCCACGGAAAGGCATCTGTTTTGGCCCATGCTAATATGGCTGGTGGTGTCTGATAGACACCGCCACCATATTAAACCTTTTCCGCCCCGGTCGCAAGACGACCGGGGCGGAAAAGTGGCAGACGGTCTTTCCGTCCACGGCGGTCCCCCACGCCATAGTAATATGGAGGGGGGGAAATGGGTGGCGGGCGGGTAAGGATGTCTGGCGGATCGCCATCGCCCGCATGGCGGTGGCGATCCGCCAGACATCCTAATGGGCCCCTTGGTGTCTTTGGGATATGTTGGGGTATTTTGTAGAAGAGGTTTTGAGATTTTTTATTTTCTGATCATGTGTTTTATGGTATATAGTTATTTGTTGATATTTCTAGGTTTTTATGTAGCAGTCTTATTGGATATTGTTTTAATTATATATGCAAGCTAGACTGATTAGTAATATTTATAAGTATATATAGTCACTGTTGGATCGCAATATAAGTTGGATTGTTAGGTGGTATGAAGCATTGTTTTTCCAATGTTTTCTTTGCTTTCTAGGTAATGGCTTGCTTTTGTATTTATAAATAGTTGTAATTTGCACTGTAGCATTTCACACTTTTCTTTGTTTTTTTTTTAGATATTTTAGTTTTCATTTGGGTTATAGATTGCTCTATGCTAATTTTGTGGTAGCTTGACTTCATCCTAATGTGGCTTGGAAGGTGACATCCTTTCAATGCGTTGTTGGTTTTGGATTCTTGATCCACTGTGCTGTCATATGCGCTTCACCATGATATCTGAAACTTGGGTTGGTATTTGTCATCGGAATGGTGCAGTATGCCAACCCAAGTTTCTTAAAAATAGTTAATTTTCGGAATTAGGGCCTTATTATGAGTACGGTAGTCCATGGGACCGCTGTACTTGCCATGCAGTGGCGAGAATCGCTGCATTGTCAGTCCAACTGCTGCATTTTGAGTCCAACCTCCACAAGACCACCACAACCTCTAGGGATCAGAAATCCCCAGCAGTGACGCAGCAGTCAGAGGCTTCAATATGCTTGGCGATGCCGCTGCAGAATGTCAAAGAACCACGCGCCAGACCACAAGATTACTAGTAATCTGTCAGGCGGCCGGCAGTTGAGTTTGGCACTCTTGGAGCGGGGCACTGGCGTTGTCCGCTGCAGGACCAGGCCCTTTTTTTTGTTCATGTGCTTAGCAAAAGGGGGATTTTACGAGGAGATTGTAGCGTTTAGCTACTTCCGTGACTAGTATACATGCTAGGGATATTATTTTTTACTTCAAAAGTGTATTGGCTAATTGTTTCCTATTTTATACTTATGGTAGATTTTCTGAGGTGTCTCCAAATGCTTTGGTTAAAATGGTAGTAGTCGCCTTGTACGACTGTGAATTGCAAACTTATTTGTTCCATTATTTGCTCAAAGTTGTTAGTTTTTATTTTAGTATATAGAACTTTGTTAGGTAGCACAGCATGAATTAGGGGCATGTTACTGTTTGTCTATTCACTCTGCATGGTGTATATCTCTGTGAACGGAGGAGGTCCTGATTTAAAAGTGTCATCCATGTTTGAGTTTGGGTTAGTCTAAGGAGGTTATTTTCTCTAGCATATAGTGTTATTTTCCTGTCATTACTGTTGTCATGCAGGAGTAAGGGTTCTTCACTATGTATAGTGGTTAGATTTTCAGACATGTTTATGTCTTGCTACCTTCCAGGAGCAGGAGGGTTTTTTTTTACGGCCTTTCTTGTGCATGCTATACATCTTTTTGAATTAGGGATCCCTGGCATTTGCCCTGTAGTATGCTCAGGAACATGTGGGTGCATACTTTTTAATATTGTTTCTGTGGCTTTCTCTGAGATAGTGCTTGCTTGTGTTAGGTCTTGCAACACACAGTGTACTTCTCTTTCTGTTATATTGGAGGAAGGGAGGGTCGTGGTGTTCTCTAACATAAATTGCAACATAATATTTAGTTGTAGGCCTCCCAGAACAAGCATTAGCAAAGTATTTTCTACATTTGTAATGTATATTCTCACTGTTTGTGCTCTCTTGGCTGTATGTATATGTACAATAATGTTTGTTTGCCTTTCTGGGAGGAGATGTAAGGGGCTTTTTCTGTCAATATATATGCAAATGTTAGAAGTACTTATGTAATATTTTGTGTAAAATATTGTTTTTACTTCCTTTTAACATGTTAATATCTATTTTAACTTTTCATGTTTTATACTTACATGCTTACAATTAAAATAGTATTAAACCATTACAATCGCGAATACAAATGACATATCAACTCTCAATTTAAGAACATGAATACATGTACCATCAATCTCATCATGCTTAGGGAGGGGAGCAATGCAATCAACAGACATACAAAAGATAAACCATATTAATCAGTTTAGGGGAAAAAAAATACATGTATTTCATGAAAAGAATAAAACAAGCAAGATTAGAACAGTGTCATAACTAACACGGGAGATTTTTAGAATAATATCATAACTATGAAAGGAATTTTTTACGAATAAACCAAAAAGATAACAGAAAACGGCTATGGGAAAAAACAATTGGTCCAGAAGTGTCTGCTTTAAAAATTCTAAAAGCGATCTGTGTATATCATTTTATGTAATATTTTGTTAAAGCACTCATCAATGACTTTGAAAGTCTGGACCCACTCACATCGCCGGACACATCAGGACCCTATTTTCATCTCATGTCACATCATCCAAGTGGACTAGCCCACTCCAGTCTCCTGGACAGACCATGCACTTGTCAAGTTCAGCATCTCTGTCCCAGTCCAATGCACACGTACCACTGCCAGACCAGACCACCGAAACTGGAACAGCATCACTCGCAAGGACTGGAACACTGCCCTCAACACCCACTGGCATGAACAAAGCAACACCCTCCCCAAAGCCTTCAAGAATTTCAACAAGTAGATCACCTGCTTGGCTGGCTCCTTGGCCTCCCTCATACACAGCAATGCAAAAAGATTTATACAGCAGGCTAGTTGCTATATGGAGGACCTCAGGTTGGTGAAATACCACTGCAAACAACTGGAGTTCAAATGGAGAATGAGACATAACAATACAGACAGGAACAAGTTCACATGAGCTCTGAGATGCTACAACCAAATGTTCCTGACCAACAAGCACACAGCTCTGACAGACCGCATCAATACCAGCACCAATAGAAGCAAATAAATCTTTGTCTCCAACTCGATGACCCCCTTACAGGACCTGTGCAACAATATCTCTCAATTTTTCAGCAGCAAAATCACCATCATTTGCAGCAATTTCACCGGATCCCACAGATCTCGCCAAACACCACCTGATCTTGTCAAAAGAACCAAGGCTAACCACATGGCTCGTTATCACCCCTGAAGAAACCCCTACCCCACAATGCCTGTTCCAGAGGGATGCAATCCATCAGTGCCATGTTCACACCCATTCTGAACAAATCTACCTCTAATGCAACCTTCCCAGATGTTTGGAAACATGCCCCTGTATTCCCATTGCTGCAAAAACCCTCTGCCAAACCTCAGCTTTCAACAACTGCAGACTGATCTCCCTGTTGGCATTTCAAGCCAAGGACTTAAAGAAAATCATCATCAGATGCCTCACCGAATACCTCAACCACCAACTTTTTGATACCATTCAATCTAGTTTCAGACCCAACCATAGCACAGAACCTGCCCTTATCATTGCCACAGATGACATTCACATGACTCTGGACGGAGGAGACATGGTGGAGCTCATAGTACTAGACCTCTCTACAGCATTTGACATTGTCTTCGACCCCATCCTCCTCCAACAACACGACATCAGAATCCAAGAACACATACACATGCATACAATGGACCTGCTCCTTCCTTACTGGAAAGATCCAGTCAGTCAGCCTTGCTCCATACACCTTGGACACCTATGGCCTCATCTGTGGAATTCAGCAAGAATCCTCCCTGAGCCCAACCCTCTTCAATGTATACATGATCCCCTTAGCCAGCATCATCCACTCTAACAACATCAACATCCTCTCCTACGCTGACAACAGGCAACTCATTCTGCCTGTCACGGACAGGAAGCCCAGTGCCCAGATCAACTTCATTACCTGCATGACTGAAATCACTCACTCGATGAAGGGCAATTGTTTGAAGCTGAATACAGACAAGACCGAAATCATGATGTTCAGGAAGAGCACTCATCGTGAGACTCCGCCTGGTGGCCAACAGAGCTAGGAATGACACCCACCCAAACAAACTACAGCAGAAATCTTGGGATCGTAATCAAGAGGAAACCTGACATGACCACCCAATTAAATTCCGTCATTGCCTTATGCTTCCATACCCTGATGATGCAGAGTAAGATTTTCAAACGGTTCCCAATCAGCACCCAGAAAACCATCACTCACCCCCTCCTCACAAGTAAGCTGGAATACAGAGAACACTCTCTATGACAGGGATCAACAAAAAACTCTACAGAAGTCTGCAGACTATTCAGAACTTGGCAGCCAGAATCTCTCCCAACCTCCACTGGCATCCCAAGCACAAATAATCACAATTCAAAGTGCTCACCCAAACTTTCAAAGCACTACATACCACTGGCCCAGAATACCTCAACAATTGCGATTCTCCTATTAACATGACCAGAGAATCTGGATTTCATTAAAGACATCGAGGCTAACATTATGCATTAATCTTTTAATGCAGTCACAAGCAGCCGCTCTTACATCACAGATAAAAGAATTAGAATGCAGTGACAACATAACAACAATATAAGGCATGAGCGACAACAGAGCTGCCTCTTTTAAATGCAACGAAGCAAAAGGAGAGAGAGTTCGTAAGGCCGAGGTGCAACTTGGATTAGAGAGCGATGAAGAAAGGGAATTCAGAATAAGGAAACGAAGAGAAGTCCAGGAGATGATCCGTTAGGTTGAGTTATCTGAAAAGTAGAATGAAAAATTTAAAGGCTGAAAGAAATTTGCATCAAAGACAAAATGTATATTGTAAACAATAAAGGAACAAGACCAAGAATCATAATCAATAACATAGGAATAGATACTCCGTCCATGGGAGGGACGGGTGGGGTAATGTTAGCCTCCGTGTCTTTAATGAAATCCAGATTCTCTGGTCATGTTAATAGGAGAATCACAATTTCATTACAAGACAGGAGGCTACATTATGCATGTTGATAGCCTTGAAAAACAACATCAGACATGTGTTCAATAGGTTTACAATAATGACAAGCAAAAGTGGAGGCATAGGACCAAGCAGCAGCTTTAAGGATATTATCTAATTTACCACCAGGCCAAAAGGACTTGCTAGCCATAGCACCTCTGGGAGAGTGGGCTTGAAATTTAGAAAGGTCAATGCCAGCGAAGCTCATAGCCAACTTAACCCAGTTGGCGATAGAGCAGGAAGAAATTGGTTTAAAAGGTTTAACAAAAGAAATGAGAAGTTGATTGGCATCCTGAGGGAGAAGGTCTTTCATTCTAGAATCGTATTCTTTCATACAATCAAAAACACAAAGTTTTTTGCAGTAGTCAAAACGAGGGTAAAAGATAGAATCTGATATGGTTTTAGTTCACCTAAAGAATTCAAACTTAACACCATACATGTCATAACATCTATTAGAAATATCAAGAGATTTAACATCAGATACCCTACGACAAGAAATCAAACATAAAAGAGTAGCAAATTTAATGGAAAGACATTTCCTGTTAAGAAGAGAATTATCAGGCCATGATGAAAAAAGGTCTAGTATAAGTTTAACATCCCACAAGGATTGGTATTTGGGTCTAGGAGGTCTTCTTAATCTAATACTTTTCAAAACTCTACAAATAATAACGTTCTTACCTACAGTCTTACCATTGACGAGAAAATGTCAAGCAGAGATAGCTGATCTGTAACAATTAATGGATCTCTAGGAGAGGCCATTGTCGATTAATTCGACAAGGAAATTTACTATATTGACGATAGGAGCCTCCATGGAATCCAACTTCCTCTCCATGCACCAACAAAACCATTTTCTCCAAATGTTATTGTACCTGTCCCTGGAGCCCAGGACTCTCCGAGGAGAGTGAGAGCTGATGACGAAAGTCGAGACAACTTGTTTGATTGCCTGACACCTTCCAAGCAAGAAGGTTAAAATTCCCTGAAAGTATTAGGTGGGGATCTTCGCCGTTTGCGTTCGAAAGCAGACCTTCCGTTGCCGGATTAAGGAAGGGGATATTGCAGGACAGTTCCAAGGTCATGGGGAACCACACTTGAGAGGGCCAGAGGGAGTTATCAGGACCAGGGAGCACTGGTCTTGTCTCACTTTCTAAAGAACCCTCTGGATCAAAAGGGAGGAAAGGCGTAAGGCTGAAGATTAGACCAGGGCTGGGGAAGAGTGTCACTGCAAGAGCGTCTGGATCCAGCATCCAGCTGAAGTAATTCGGCAGTTGGAAGGTCAACCTTCTCACAAATAGGTCCACGTCGAAAGGGCCCCAAAAATGAAAAAGGGATTTGAAAACTTTCACATTGAGTTTCCAATCGCTGAAGTCTAAAAGGAATCTTGAATTCCAATCTGCGGAAAGGTTCGATTTTCCGGGGAGAAATTCTGCTTTCAGGGAGATTTTGTGTTCTAACCAAAACATCCAGAGTCTCTTGGCTAAATTGGAGAGGTCTGCTGATCTGGTCCCGCCAAGGCGGTTGATATAGGAGACTGCGGAGATGTTGTCCATTTTCAGGACAACAGATCCGCCCTGAAGAGAGTGTTTGAAACTCATTAGGGCATAAAGACCGGCAGTCATTTCTAAAAAGTTTATATGGTGGGAGGACTCCGCTTGAGACCAAACACCACCCGTGTCTTGATCGAGGAGGCGGGCGCCCCAACCGTGAAGGCTGGCGTCTGACTCCAAGATGAAATCCGGGCTCGAGCCGAAGATGGCTCTTCCATTCCATGCATCCAAATTGTCCAGTCACTAAGAGAGTTCCGACCTGGCTTGTTGATCTAGGGATACAAGGTCTTCATACCAAAGACCAGATCTGAGGGCTTAGGCTTTCACTCTCTGGAGGGCACGATATTTGAGAGGTCCCGGAAAAATGGCTTGAATGGAGGAAGAGAGTAAGCCCAGAAGTCTGGCTAATTCTCGAAGAGCAAGAGATTGCTGTTTTAAAACAAACCTGATCTCTTTTCGAATCTTGGCGATCTTCTTGTTGGGAAGAAGAAGGAGGCATTTTGAGGTGTCTACGGTGAACCTGAGGAATTCTAGAGACTTCGAGGGGGTAAGAATGGATTTTTCCCGATTTATAATGAAACCAAGACTCTCTATGAGATTCATGGCGGTCTTGAGAACTTCCAACAGTTGAGAGTGAAGTTCGGACATGATGAGGATATCGTCTAGATAGATAATTAAGCGAATCCCCCTTTCTCTCAAGAGAGAGACAATAGTT
Source organism: Lissotriton helveticus (assembly GCF_964261635.1). Classification (NCBI taxonomy): domain Eukaryota; kingdom Metazoa; phylum Chordata; class Amphibia; order Caudata; family Salamandridae; genus Lissotriton; species Lissotriton helveticus. Next base: position 899,142,507 of record NC_136068.1, on the reverse strand, counting down.
TTCATGATCTTGGTGAAGCACCAAGGGGCGGACGATAGTCCGAAAGGGAGGGCTTGAAATTGAAAGAGGTGATTGTCCCAAATGAATTGAAGGAATGGCTGGTGTTCTTCTGCCATAGAGATGGTAAAATAGGTGTCTTTTAGATCTAGTTTGACTAGCCAATCTCCTTGAAGAAGAAGGTCTCTGAGGAGGGGAATGCCCTCCATTTTCTAGTGTCTGTACACTTGGTACTTGTTTACTTCCCGTAGGTTTATAACTGGTCTCCAGCCTTTTTCTTTTTTTTGGACCACGAAGTGAGTGCTGACGAACCTCTTTAGGGACCATGGCACTTCGATAATAGCACCTTTTTGAAGCATAGATGAGATTTCCTCCTTGACAATATGCAGGTGTTCCGGAGAAAGAATCAAAGGTTTGGGAGTGTGTGTTTGACAGGGGATATCTACAAAGTCTATTGTGAAACCCTGAACTGTCTCGAGAACCCAGGGGTCTTGAGTTAAAGATTCCAAACATGGCAGAAATGCTTGTGTCTTCCCCCGACCTTGGGAGGGGAAGGAGAGAGAGAAAGACTTACTTGGAGGGTTGCTGTTGGAAGTTCCATGGGAGGAGAAACCTCTGTTGCGGGGACCTCTTCCTCTTTGAGTATAGAAATGGCAGTTGGAAGGGTAGAAACCTCTGCCTGAAGCTCCTCTACCTCTGGAGGATGTGAAGGACCGGTAATAGCTACGGCCGGAAGAACGGCCCCTTCTTCCAGCCTGTCCAAAATCATTGCTATTTAATACATGCCTCATGTTGCTCTGGGCCTTATCTAAGGCGGTGAACGTGGAAACGTATTTCCCTATGGATTTAATCATGTCCTCTCCGAAGAGAAGGCCTTTGGGGTTTTGTGAAGGCTCTTTTTCGGCCAGGTCTCCCAATTTTGGATTTATTTTTATTAAGGATGGTCTTTCTCCTTTCAATGTTGTGGGAAAAGTTAGCATTGCCATTGCTCTTTGGCTCCAACCTCTAATCAGATTTGTGTCAAGGGGGGAGTTGGAGATATAAGAGTCTTCGGCCAAGTCTAAAATTTTGGTAAGGGGCCCAAGAATGTCGAGGAGGCAGTCTTGGCAGCTCTTAAGTGCTCTCTCAAGGCCTTTCCTAGGGTCTTTACCTAGTTTAAACAAAAACTTGATAAGTTCAGGGTCGAGATTAGGGGTCTGACAGACCTTTTCTTCAATAGAGGGCATCGAGCATTCAGACCTGAGGGTGCTACGAGTTTCTCTTTCAAGAGAGTTTCTGATCCATCTGGTGATGAACTTAGAGACATGATCTTGGGGGAACCATTTTGAACTATTGGGGCAGGAAATGTTGAGGGGAGAAAACATTTCACCACCCAAGGGGTCGAGGATAGCATCCTTCGCAGAGGGGGAAGAGTCAAGCTCAAACTGATTGTTAAAATCTAGATCATTAAGGTCTTGATCATCCAAATCGAGGACAAACTCGTCATATGGATTGTTAAAGACTTCTTCTTCATTGGAATCGGTACCTGCATCGTCATGGGCAAGATAGATGACATAACCTCCTTGAGCGTGCCCATCATGCAGGACCTCATTTCTTTTTGTAGATTTTGAAAGAGTCATTAACATGATTAGGGGGCCTGGCAATGGTGTTGTCTGATTCCATGTCAGACATTATGATAGGTATTATGACAGGTATTATGATGGAGGACAAAGGGTGTTTTTTAATCAGGATTTTAATACAAACTAAACTGTTATATAATTATATAAAAAATAAATATTATTATGTGGTTTTTTTTGGTATATTTCTTCAATTAAATAATTTCCAATCCTCCTTTTTTATATATAATTTTATATTAGTGAACAACTGGGTGAATAATTAGGGAGGGGGTAGGATGCTCCCAAGCAAAACCAGTGCAGAGAGAAGATTATTGGCCAAGGTTGAATAAAGGGTTGAAATTGCGTTAAAAAAAGGTTAAATGCTTTCACTAACCTTCCAGGCACCTCCACTAGTCCAGACTCCTACTTGCACAAATCCCACACATATGGAAAACCAGCTCCGGGAGTCAAGCCTTCTCCTACACAATGACCTGTTGCCACACATCCTCCTCACTTCTTCAATTCTGCAAAAAGCTGAAGACTTGGTTTTTTGAGGAGTCCCACTAGGCCCTAGGTTTGGCTTGACTCAAAACTGCTCGGTGCCTGGACAGTATGCCTTACAAATCTGCATAACAGATGCATTACATAACAGATTCATATTTTTTTATTTATTTAAACAATATTTTTGTACTCAGTAGGGTTTTTTAAATATTTGGTATTTTGTATATAATTCATGTTATGAGCAAACTTTATTTTTCTCTATTTTTGTGTTCAATATTATGGGCCCCATTAGGATGACTAATGTTGTGCACTAATGTTGTGCACTTCCATGCACAACATGGCAGGCACCGCGTGGTGCCTGCCATATTGTGCATGGAACAGCTGGGGGACACCATAGGTACCCTCCATGTGCACCCCCCACCCCCCAGAGTCCCTGGGGGCCCGCAACGGGCCCCCAATGGCTGAAACTGCCTGCATTTCCATGGCGGCGTTGCCGCCATGGAAAGGCACATCCCCGCATACATGCTAATATGGATGGCGGTGTCTCGCAGACACCACCACCATGTTAGCTGTTTTTCCATCAGGTCAACTCTGCGACCGGACAGAAAACCGGCGGATGGTTTTTATGTCTGCTTTGGTCCCCCCCATGGTAATCTGACGGCGGGGAATGTGGGAGCGGGCGGTGTTTTTCAGCGGGTAGATCTCCACCACCATACGAGCGGTGGTGATCCGCCCGCTATACAAATGTGCCCCTCAGTTTTTTTAAGATATTGTTAATGGCAATGATTTTTTACCGATATTTCTGTATTTCTTGTTTGTTTGTGGTGACAATATTTTTGTAAACAATATATTTTTGGTGATATTGCCATAGTTTGATAATGTGGTGGTTGATACTGTGTCATTTAACCACCAGAATGGTTCATTAAAAAAGAAGGTACATCTTAAAATGTGTGCATAACTCCATGAGCCATGGGTCATTTAGCACTTGCTACAATTAAGTTACTGAGGCCAGGTTTGTGGAGGACATGAAACTGTTATGTTTTACTAGACCTTCAGAATGAGAAATTAGCATAAATGTTTAAGCAAGAAAACTGGTTAGAAGCCCTATTATTTACCTTGTGTTCTGAGACTGCTCCCAAGCATAATTTGCTGTAATGTGGGATCACAATCCAGATTTGTAATTCAAGCAATGGCTTGGTCTAGATCTTAGAAGCGCAACATCTAGATGTCATTACGATGTCGGGCGGAATCACTTCCGCTGACATCGACTTCGTCAGGGGACCAACTGACACCCAGACAGCAGTCCAGACCGCCTCATTAGGATGTGACTGAACACTGTTCGGTCGCAATCCTATATTTCACTTTGGGAGCATGCAGTTCCGCTGTATAGCCGTACTGCATGCTCGCATAGTGAAATGGGAGGAGAGGTGCAACCCTGCACCCCATGGCAGGCACTGCAAGGTGCTTGCCACCAGGTGCAGGGATCAACAGGGGGGCACCATAGATGCCCCTGAGGCCATGCACCCAAGGGGGCCCCTCTGGGGTCCCCAAAGATGCTTTCCAACATGGTTCCCATCTCGGACAGACCACCATGGAAGCCATGTCGGAAACCATCATTGTAATCTCAATGACAGAAAGACCCGCCCATGAGATTACTGAACACATTCTGACTGGTGCAAGGGCTCCCGGAGCCCGTTGAAAGTCAGCCGGCATGACCGGTTGGTTTCCTTTCTGACCGCCTCCATCATAATGAGGCAGTAGGTAAGGAACTGAACGACCTTTACGAGCTGCATCGTAATCGGCCCCCTAGAATTGCTGGCCTGATTCTATGAAGAGCTCAATCTGTTAGTCATAGGTCCTGATAAATATATTTGTCAGATAACAAGCAGAAGGCGGAGCGCTTGCAAGTCAAGTGAGTTATGATCCCCTAGACTAAAAATATGAAAGCAGTGTAACAGACAAAATGCAAACTCACAATAGTCTGTAAAGAGTTATTCAGGTCAATCAAGAAACTGTTTATTTGCAGACACCACAAGTGCTATGGAGTATTCCACACTGCGTGGACATCCAAGGCAGAGAAGGACACACATGAGCAATTTGATTTTGGAGAGGGTGTCATTTAAAATGCTGTAGCAGGTAAGGCCAAGGGACTGGATCAAGATAGGTAGGAGTCCTGGAGCCATATGTACTAAGAGAGTGAACACAAAAAGTAGTTAGATATTATGCTATGACATTATAAATGCAGTCTTTATTTTTGTAATGCAATGTATATGCTGCTAGATCACAATTACAAAATCACAAGCTGTGGCTGTACAACCTGCCTAATGAACATTAATTAGGCAGGTTCCTATGTATGAAATTAAACTCACTACAAGATACGTTGTCAACTATCAAAGGGGGGATTGTGAAAAAATAGTTTTATTTTAGGACGAAAACCCTCACTCACCCGAAGGAGACATGCTTCCTCATAGGGCTCTCTCCTCACACCGGGACCGCAAGGATATCAAGTTTTCCGTTTGTTGGAGGATCCTCTAGAGAGGTCCATCTCCTGGGTGGGAGTTTCCTCCAGGTGTCGTGCGAGGTCCTGGCGGTTTGTAAAGACTTATTTTATTTTTATTTTATTTTAAAGTTTTATAAAGCGCGAACTTGACCCGTGAGGGTATCAGAGCGCTTTACAGGTACAAGAGTAATACAGAAAGATCGGTTGACAAAATGATAGCAATAAATCGGGGGGTATAAAGAAACAGGGGTCATATGGTAGGCAGGGGGTCAAAGGGGTATGTGCAAGGAGGGAGGGAGGGGGTGAAAAGGTATATAGGAACATTTTCCAGAATAAATGGTCATACATTGACACAGTGATCTTTACAGAGTCATGGTTCATACAATAGCACAGGGTATCATACAATAGAACAGGGTATCACAAAGGTAATCAGTCTCTCGGTGCTTGTGGAGCAGGTTAGCCGAGGAATTCGGCCATGAGGAAGGATTTGGCCTCTTTTTTAAAGCGTGCCAAGTAGTGAATACTTCTAATGTCAAGCGGGAAGGCGTTCCATATTCTTGGAGCAGACCCGGTGAAAGAGCGATTGTAGTTTTTTTTTTTTTTTAAACTTGCAGGCCGGAGTAGGAAGGTATTTGCCGATTGAAAGTTTCTGCTTCCTCCGGATATTGCGAGCTTCTGTGCAAGATACGCAGGGGAGTTGGTGTGTAGGGCCTTGTGCGTGATGCATGCCAACATCCTAGCCTCGAGAGGGAGCCAGTTCAACGCTTTCAGGTGGGGGGTGATGTGATCAAATTTTCTAGAGCCCGTGAGTAGTCTGGCCGCTGCATTGAGGCAGGCTTTTAAAGGTGCCAGAGTGATCTTGGGTAAACCAGAGAGGGTGGAGCAGCCATATTCCAACCGAGAGATGACTAGAGATTGGAATGCTAGTTTTAGGTCGGTAGTAGCTAGAAATGGTTTCAGTTTCCATAGGTAACTCATGTGGAATCTGGCAGATTTGGCCATTGAGTTGATGTGGTTTCGCATGTTTAGGTTGTAATCCAAAGTGATTCCCAGTGATTTGACAGAGTCCACTATGGTCGGGGACCAGTTTAAGGCTGTGATAGCTTTGATCCAAGTCTGTGTCTCAGAGTTGCTCTTGGGCGGGGAGATTAGAAGGAACTCAGTTTTGTTAGCATTGAGTTTGAATTGGTTTGAGGCTAGCCAACGGACGGTCAACTTCAGGGCCTCATTCACGGTGAGGATCTCCGCAAGAGATGAGATTTTTATGTAGATCTGAGTATCATCAGCGTACATATGGAAGGAGATATTAGCATTGCGGAGGATTTCAGCAAGGGGTTCTAGATAGAGATTAAACAGGGTGGGGGACAATGTTGATCCTTGAGGGACTCCCACCGTGACCATGGATGAGGAGGAAAGTTTACCATTTATTAGGAATCTCTGAGATCTGTTTTGGAGGTACGAACTAAACCAGTTGAGTACTGTGCCGTCTAAGCCCATCCTAAGTTTGAGGCGTTCGAGTAGCATCTCGTGATTGACAGTATCGAAGGCAGAGGATAGATCCAGGAGGATTAGGAGACAAGTTTTGTCTTGGTCCAGGGCTTGAAGTGCATCATCGACAACGTGGAGCATGGTGGTTTCAGTGCTATGTCCTGGTCAGAAGCTGGATTGGCAGTCATCGAGTAGATGGAAGTTGCTGATGTGGTGACTTAGCTGTATGTGAACACACTTTTCCAACACTTTTGCCAAGAGTGGAATGTTGGAGATTGGTCTAAAGTTGTTTGGGGAGGTTGGGTCCAGTGATGGCTTTTTCAGAATAGGGAGAACTTGTCCTGCTTTCAGTGAGATTGGTATCGATCCCTGCCAGAGAGAGGCGTTGATTATCGTGGTCCAGCAAGGAATAATGGATTTGGTAATCGTCGCAAGACAGTTCGAGGGGAGTGGGTCGTTGAAATGGTTGTTCGGGTTTAAGGAGTAGAGGATATTTGCGACGGAGTCTTCATCGTAGGGTAAGAATTCAGACCAGTGCGCTAGGTTCTTGGGTGAGGCCGGTGTCAGTAGCAGTGATGGAGGAGGCGGATGGTCAGTGTTTGGTGGGGGGAGTGAGGCAGCTTTGAGTTTGGTATCTAAGGTGATGATTTTGTTTGCGATGATTGAGGAGAAATCTTCGGAGGAGATGAGAGACTTGGGGTTTTCTTTTGCTGTTTTGGACAGTTTGTTCGACTGGAGTTTGATCATCTCTAAGAGTTTGCGAGGCCTGTTCTGAGCATTACCTAGTTCCGCACTGAAAAACTCTTTTTTTGAATTGAGGATGTTTTTGTTGTAAGCATTTCTGGCCTGGCGAAGAAGTTTCAGGTGATCTGCCGATGGGTGCTATCTCCAGATTCTTTCGGCTTGATGGAGGGATCTTCTCTCGTTGTTGAGGGAGCCAGTGAACCATGGGTTTCTGTCTTTGACTTGAGTCCTTTTTAGTTTAAGAGGGGCGGGGTCATCCAAAATGTTCGACATCGAAACAGTGTAATGATCATTGAGGTCACTGGCCGAGGTGATGTAGGGAGGGAGTGGGAGGTCGGATTTGCAACAAGACTCAAGTTCAATTAGGTCTAGGTTTTTGGTGTCTGACCCAGCGTTTTGGGAGCACTGGTTGAGGAGCCCATGTTTTGAGGGTGCAGGGTAGAAGACAGGCGATGGCATGGTGGTCTGACCAGTCGCAGGAGTCGGCGGATATGATCTTGACAGTTTTCTCATTAGAGATGATCCAGTCGAGAGTAGCCCCTTTCGAGTGGGTAGGGAGTAGGCAAGCTTGGGTCAGGGCTAGATCAGCCATGAGGTCTTTAATGACGTTGACATGTGGATCTTTATGGTCGTGCCAGTGCAAGTTGAAGTCCCCAAGGAAGATGTCTTTGGAGTTGGGGGAGTTCTTAGCCGTGATAATTACCATGAGGTAGTCAGTGAATTGATTGTTATTGCCTGGGGGTGGTAAAAAGTGTGCAGGTTGCACAGGAGGGTGGTGTTGCTCCAGACTGAGAGGGCTAGATATTCGCAGTAATCAGTGGTATCCGTTGAAAGCTCTGAGACAAGGAGGTTAGAACGATAGATGCAAGCAATTCCGCCACCTTTTTTGTTAAGCGGTCTGTCTAGTCTGGTAATGTTAAAATTGGGGGGGACTAAGAGGTCGAGGCAAGGGGATGATGCATCATTGAGCCATGATTCAGTTAGGATGGCTAGGTCGGTGTTATTGTTTAGGATGAGAGCAGCGACATCGGCGGCATGCTTTACTGCCGATCGGCAGTTGATTAGGAGCCCCGTCAGACCGGGGGGGGAAATGGTGGTGGGAGTCGGGGCAGTCAGGGGTACAGGTGCAAGATTGCTTCTGATCGCCCTTCTATTGCAGGGGTGGGCCAGTCTGTGTGGGTCGATAGAGACCGTGCAGATGGGGTGTGCGGTACTCACGTCCGGTAGGTAGGGAGGGATAGGGGCTGGGTTAAGGTCTTTAAGAATATCCAGGATTTCGATTTCGGTGAGGTCAGGGGAATCGGTGGTGATTGGGCAATGGTTACATGAGCAGGCGAGGTCAAGGATTTCCTCCTCAGATAGACAGCTAGTGTGCTTGCGAGGGCGAAGATGTCTTAAGGCTGTTGGTAGCGGGCGTTTGGGAAATTCAGGGATGGGCGGGGGAGATCGCTGAGGCATGAGGTTTGCGAAGGCTGATTCGGCGAGGTGGAGGAGGTTTGTTAGTTCGAGGATAGAGGAGTGGACGCTTTGAATTATTTTGGAGGCTTTGGAGTGCAGAGAGCGGATATATGTGGGGGGAGGGGTAAGAGGGTTGGGGTGGATGGAGCTGGGAGTTATGGAGGATTGGGTGGTAGGGTGGACTTTGCTAGGAGTCATGGAAGGGAGGGTGTGATTGTTATCGGGGAAGGCTTGATCTGCTGCGGAGGGCGTCACTATGGAGGGGGGTTAGTAGGATAAGGATATGTGGTCTGCCATTCTCCACAATTCAAAATTTTGAAGGGCCTGAAAAGGAAAATTGAATGTTCTTCCCCCTCAGCTTGTCTCGCAGTTGTAGGAAGCATTTCCTTGTGTCGACTATTTCAATAGAATAGTCCTGTGTAAAGTTTATCCATTGGCCTTCCCAGGTGACGTGATGATTTTTCCTGGCGAAGTTTAAGATGGCTTCTGTGTGCTGATAGCGGAGTGGTTTACATATCATGGGGCAAGTTCCTTTTCTATTTGAAGGGTTGAACGATGGGATTATGTGAGCTCTGTCTAATTCCAAGCCATGGTGGAAGTTTATTCCAGTAATAATAGGTATCCAGGACTCAAGGAAGGCCACTCACGATCCCGCATCTGACTCTGAACCTTGTTGAATACCAAAAATGCATATGTTCCCTCGTCTATTACGGTCTTCCAAGTCCGCATTTTGTTCCTTGAGGTCACTGGCTATGTTGTGGAGGTGTTTGATTTCTTTGGTAGCCTGGGAGGTCATATCCTCAACATCGCTTATTCTTTGTTCTGCTTCGCTGATTTTCGTATTCATAGAGATCATATCTGTGTGAATTGCTGTAAGCTCCCAATGCACGGAGTCTGTGTATAGTTTCGTAGATTTTGCCAGGTCATGGACCTCCGGTAGCTTTTTTAGTATTATGTCCATCGTGCTGTTTAGGTCTGGTTTGGCCTTTATTGGTGAGTCCGAGGTGGCTGGCTCTGGTTTCACTTTCTTATAGGAAGGTCTGCTCTCTTTGTCTGCCATTTTCGATCAGAGTTGAAGTGGTTGAAGTGATTAGCCCCAGTCCTTTTTTTGGTAGTCTTAAAGTCCCAGTCTCTCTATTGTCAGTCTTTAATTCACAATCTCAATTGGGGTGATGAGTGCTTGATCGTGGTATAAAGCCTTTGCTGGGTAGAAGCTGTTAGGTATTGATGGGTGGACACTGGTAGGTGTTGTTAGGTATTGCTTGATGGAACGCTGACGCATTGAGTAGTAGCCTTCTTCCTATGGTACTGTTGGCTCATTCGACAAGCCTCTTACACTCATGCGCTCTCTATGTGTGTGTGGCCACGTGTGGCACCACGTGGCAGGATTCGCAGAGGCGCAATGGCGCAGTGTGGCCTGATTACAGGAAGGTGCAGGTGCACTGGTACAGAGCTCTATTGTGCCGCCAAATTATTACCAGAAGACTCACCAGGGGAAGAGGCCTCTTCGATCGATGACTGGGCTTGGCTTGGTGATAGTGGTGCCTGTAGATCCAGCAGTTTCAGCAGTGTCAGCAGTGCCAATAGCTCCGGGAATGTCAGGCTTTGTGTCAGCAGTGTCAGTAGTGGGTCAGAATTGTTGGTTTAGGAGTGCCCTTATTCCGTCGTTATTCTGCCTTTCATGAGATTCTGGCGTCAGCCATTATGAGGCAACATTCAAAAGCGACCAGCATTAGTTGATGTCGTGGGCGATTATGAGCGGTTATATGCTGTCTGGAGATGGTAGTATTGATGGTGTGGAGATGGAGTCAGACGTGATCCTTTGTGTGTTTTTTTTGTTCTCCGCCTTATGCGAACGCGAGGTTGTGCTGTCCGATGTGCGCAGCAGGAGGGGAACAGAGCATCAGACCACAGTAAGCACCCTCAGAGTCAGGCACAACGCTCAGTGAGGTGGTGGTCCCGATGTAAGTGAAAGGGCTGCTGCGGCGTGAGTGTATTGAGGAATATCTCGGGGCATCCACCTTATTGGTTGTATAACTCTAGTAGATGTTGTGGTGGGGTAGTGGAAGATCGTCCTGATGCCGTTGCCTTAAAGGAGCCAGCGCGATTCGGGTGGTGCAGCCACTTTAGGGATATCAGGTGAGCTCCGCTCCGCTCTACATATGCCTCACAGTGGATTGAGGCTCTGAGTTGCTTATCTCTTACTGACCATTCCGCATGTGCTAGATCGCTGAGTGCAGAGCGAGGGGTGATGATCAGACCTCGTTTCTTCAGGTTTTGAATTTAACTTCGGCTTGCTGCCATTGCAAGGTCAGGCATCCCGGCATGGGGAATCAATCTTCTCGCTGCCAGCAGTCCAGAGAACAGCATAAGGCACCCACCTTAAGGTTATTGGGTTGCGCAGGGTGCTGGGTGTTGCAGAAATGTTGTGCGCCCAGGAAGCATGGTGAAAACATCGACTTGTAAGGGCTTCTAGGTTTCTCCGGACGTCGCCACCATTTTTGTTGTTCCAGTCGAGGTCCGTACCCCGCGCTTAACGTTTCAATTTGGTGTCTTCTGAGTTTTCAATTCATGAAAGCTTGGTCGCAAAGTGTTCTACAAGGTACGATGGGATGAAATCTGGTTTTCTCTCTAAAAAACTCGCAGTTTGTCTCCCGATTGTGGCCTAAGTTGCTCTCCTGTGTGCCGAGAGACGAGTTCAGGCAGCCATTACCGCTGCCATCCAAGCCACGCCCCTCAAGGTACCTAATAATTTTATTCAGTGGTACCCAGCGACAGGATTAAAAATAGAGAGGACAAGGAGTTGAAAACAAATATACCCCTAGTTCAAGGTCAACATATTTCTGACCTCACTCAACTCCAGCCGGAGTTCATGGTCATTCTTCAGGACCAAATAACATGTAAGTCACTTTGCGATCATAAAAAGACTGTTCAGATGATTATAATGGCTGGGAGTTTCGTGCCAAAATGCGGGTTATTAATACACCACAGCAAGAAAGCATACACATGACCTTTTGTCATTATTCTGTGAAGTTTGATGCATGATATACAACCCATAAAGAAACCCCAAAATCATACCCAAAAGGGTATTTAGCTCAGAACCTGATAATAGAATCAAGTTTGCCTCTCTTCAGCCATAATGTACCCCACCCACGCTAGTCTCGGCTGTTAGAAATACAAAAAGAATGAAAAAACACCAAAAATCATGGCAGTGATATGTAGGAACCAAAATACTAAATTTCAGATCAAGGGTGATCACTAAAGTAAGAGTGCATCTTTAGCATTCACTTCCCAACCCTATGTGGAAATGACATGTAATGTTCCTTACCAAGAGGGAATATCTCTTGTTATATTCACTCAAGATTGTGTTAAAGTAAAGCATATCACAAAGTATTCTATTTAATCTCAGAGGAAATTATCTCCGCCCAACAACAGATATCATCTTTTGTGGCTAGTATCACAGATAATAATCTTTCTAGAGGGAATGACCAACATGATACAGGAACAGCATGGAAATATGGCGAAGATCGAGTTAGACCACTTCCGCTGCGTACGGTCACACCGACAGGGACTGCTCACTATCACCCTAAATCGTAATGTCAGGTCTTGAAACCTCAATGTACACACACTCACCCACTGGCAGTCCATGACTTCCTCAAAGAGGTGGGGTCCTGGCAAGAGGAGGACCCAACCTGTATGGGGAGTACAAGACAGAAGAAAACCGGAACTGGTGTCATACATGATAAGCCTCATTCTCGCTTAGAATCATGGGAGTGATAGTTTCAAAAATCTATCCGTGTGTCGAGCAAACCCCTTGATCTAAAATATGGGCATCAATGTTACGAGATTAGTTTGGAAGAATCAATCCAAATAAAAATAAAAGTGATCAAGATGTCCTCTGTTGGAACCAATTAAGGAAGAGATTTTATCATTATGTACAACAATGATCAGACCGAGGCCGACCAGGGTATGCCTGAGTTGAAAATGTTTAAAAATACCAGCGCTGGTTTAGTATATGTAAAACAGACATCAAAAATCCATGGAGGCTCTGTGATAAGGGAAGACTTATGTTATGGAAAGATCATGGTCGGGGGGAAGTTCTTAAAATGTTCCTTCTCGAATATTAAGAGCCTGTGTACCCTAATGGGACTCCAACTGGGATGGAAGGATGTGTCATTGGCTAAAACGAAGGTATAAGCCTCATCTGCCCAGATTAGTCCAGGGAATAAGATCATTAAGTACCTGTGTATCGCAACAAAGCCTAAAAATCCACCTCTGTTCCCTGTGGAACAGGAGGGATTTGCGGGTACCCATTTTTGTGACAAGGTTGGGTTTAACAATCACTTACCAATGAACTGCTGCTGGTGATTGCGCGCAGTCCCTGTCGGGGAGACCGTACGCGGCGGAAGTGGTCAAACTCGATCTGTGTAGTGTCGCCATGCTGTTCCTATATCGTGTTGGTCATTCCCTCTGGAAAGATTATTATCTGTGATACTAGCCACACAAGATGATAACTGGTGTTGAGCAGAGATAATTACCTCTGAGATTAAATAGAATACATTGTGATATGCTTGACCTTAACACAATCTCCAGTGAATATAACAAGGGATATATTTCCTCTGGATAAGTAACATAACATGTCATTTCCAGATAGGGATGGGAGGTGAATGATATAAAAGATGCACTCTTACTTTAGTGATCACTCTTGATCTGAAATGTAATATTTTGGTCCCGACATATCACTGGCATGTTTTTTCATGTTTTTTCATTCTTTTTGTATTTCTAGCAGCCAAGACTGGTGTGGGGTACTTTATGGCTTAAGAGAGTTAAACTTGATTCTATTATCAGGTAACCGCTCTGAGCTAAATACCCTTTTGGCACTGATTTTGGGGTTTCTTTATGAGTTGTATATCACGCATTATCCTTCACAGAATGATGACAAAAGGTAATGTGTATCTTTTCTTGTTGCAGATGAAGACGGTGTATTAATATCCCGCAGTTTGGCACAAAACTCACAGCCAGTATAATCATCTGAACAGTCTTTTTATCATTGCAGAGTTACTTATATGTTATTTGGTCCTTTTGAATGCCTATGAACTCCGGCTGGAGTCGAGAGAGGGCAGAAACATGTTGACCTTGTAATAGGGGTATATTTCTTTTCAACCCCTAGTCCTCTCTATTTTTAATCCTGTCCCTGGGCATCACTGACTAAAGTTATTAGGTTCCTCTAGACAGTTTTTTTTGTGTTTCATCATTCTGTCAAGTCTGTTGCTGGTAGCTCTCTTTCCAAGTTGCCAAAAACATGTGGCCGAGCCTTTCTACCCAAGAAGCAATGCTGTTTTCTCATCCAACCCTTCACCAGAGTGCCCGTAGCAGAAGGGAACCAGGACCAACAGCAATTTTTGGCTTAATCATCAGACCTCCTGGAGCATTGGCTCCATTCAACCAGCAATGCCCAAACTTTCTCCCGGCTTCTAAAGTCACAGGTCATGTCGAACTGACTTGTAGAGATTACATTTTTAATACAGTCAAAAGAACAAGTAGAACTACCAGACTTCCAAGACCTGCAAATTTTCTTCCCAGGAGGATCGCATACAAAATAAATCTGGTAGTAATAGCATTAGTTTGAGTTACCTTAACTTGCTGGCCGGTTACTTCAACCATAAATGTACACAACTCAGTTCAGTAGCCGGAGATCTTGGAGCATGTCATAAACATTATATATCGTCCGCCAGGGGGTTCTTACATCTTGGGCATACGAACTGGATTCCTGTAAGCCTTGACAATTTAGCTGGAGACCAATAGACTCTATGAGTGGTAAAAAGATGGTTACGCTTAAAAAAGCGGGTTTCTCAACCGCTCTTAAGATCGCAAAAGATCCAAGACAAACCTCTTTAATATTTCCATCCCCTAATTCTCCTGCCCAAAGCTTTAAGATATCCATGTCCAGATCATCGTCTGCCTCTACAAGGGCCTGATACCAGAGAGAGACTTCCTTTTTCAGAGGGCCCGTTCTCATTGCCTCCTCTAGCCAGGAGTCCTCTTCCTCCTCTACCCAAACCTGCCTTGCCACCAGGAGGAGAGTTGGTAATATTTAAATCTAGTTAGTTGACCCCTAGTGCAATTACTCAGAACTTCCCAGCTAACTGAAGATGACGTAGTTATGCGGTCCCCCCAACAAAGCTACCCTGCAGATTTTAAAGGCTGCCTAAGCTGATCTCTCAAACACTCAGGGGTTCCCGGAGAATCCCAGGTCGAGCCCGAGAAGAATAATAGGGAACTCCTAGTTTTCCAAAAAAACACCCAAGTTCTTAAGGCCCCCATCAAGATCTTCAGCCTCACCTTTTAAAAGTACTTTGGGCCACCACATTAAAAGAGAAAATGGCTCTGCCCTTTCCTCGGTACACTTAACATTGCCCCAAAAAGTAGTCCCAGGGGGGACTTGTCGACTTTATTTATTAACATACGACAATTTGTAAATTGAAATGCATAACAGTACTCCATAAGGTTGGGGTGAGCCAGCCCCCCTTCTCCAGCCTCCTCCTCAGCTTTTTCCAGGATATCCTTGATCCCTTGGAAGACCAAATAAAGCTATCAATCTTCCCTTGCAGTTTAGCTATCTCTCCTTTGTCAAACGGTAAAGGTATAGAATTAAAAAGGAAGGTGATCTTAGGGAGGATAATCATTTTAATGAGGTTAACCCTACCATATATGTTATGGGGTAGATTCACCCTCTTTGCCAGGAGTCTCCCAATCTCTAGACTTGCTTTCTTCCAGTTAACCTTAGGAACATCGTCCAGGGTCTGCGTTATTTTACTGCCCAGAAACCGCATTTGCGACTTAACCCCCGGGCTTTGCCTAGGCTGGTTCCACTCCATAATTTCTGTTTCCCTCTATTTACCTTATATCCCGATACCTTTCCCAAAGATTCCGCCTTGGCCATTAAATTAGGAATAGCCAACTCTGGATTAGTAGTGTAAAGTATAAGAGCATCCGCGTACAGGGGCAGCTTTGCCACCAGGCCAGCAAACTTAAATGGGAGAATGGTAGAATACGCTCTGGTCAATGAGGCAAACGATTCTAAATACAGATTGAATAAAAGCGTTGGCAAGGGACACCCCTGCCTAGTTCCTTGTGTAATATTGAACCAATCCGATAGCTCCCCATTAATCAAAACCCTGGCTCTGGGCAGATGGTACAGATTTTGAACAGGTCTTACTATAGACTGCGGGGTACCCAAAAGTCTTTAAGACGTCCCATAAGTAGGAGCAGTGGACTTGGTTGAACGCCTTTGCAGCGTCTACATCTACTGCAGTAACAGGTCAATTCTGGGTTTCCGCCAAATCAACAACCCCAAGCATAAGCAAAGGTAAACTTGTTGAGCTGCCTTCTTGGGTTTTACCCCTTCCAATAGTATACCGTTAAATAGACATTTCAACACTGGTACTATGGTGTCCAGGAGTTTAGAATGAATCTAAACAGGGAGGCCATCAGGCCCAGCAGCCTTCCCTCCTGCCATTTTCCTGATCTGTACCCGGACCTCATCCTCCGTGACCTCTACTCGAAGAGCCCTTTTTGGTCGTTATTTAACCTCGGAAACTCAGACTTCCCCAAACAGGCCTCTATGCTCTCCTTCCCAGGTGAAATATCATCACTGTATAACCTACACGTATAGCTACAGGCCTGTGCACCAATTTTTGACTTAGTGTCTAATAAAGCTCCTGATTCAGCATCCCTCAGGTTTCAAATTAAAATTCTGGACTTATCACTTTTCGCTTTCCAGGCCAGAAGCGAACTGCACCTCTCTTCATAGGAAAAAGGCTGCAACTTGCTTACCCTCCACCTATCAAGTAATCATTTGTCAAGTTGCCCTTGATATTCTGCCAGAAGAAGTTCTAGCTCTTTACTAAGAGAGGGAACTCTACAGGAACCTTCCAATGATGCCTTTTGGAGGTCACATTCTTTATACTTGCTATCCTTAATTAGTACCTCCTCTTGCCGCTTTGAGGCCTGCCTCTTTCCCACCATTATGGAACTACCTATTGTACTTAAAAAAGCTTTGAATGTATCCAAAATGACTTGGATTTTAGCTGAACCCATATTGGCTTGGAAAAAGACCAATGCCTCATCCCTTATACTTGATATTACCACTTAGTCTAACAGAATGGGCCTATCTAAGGTCCACCTTTTTATAACAGATTCATAATGATACCTAAGGAACAAGAAAACTGCAGAATGGTCTGAGAGAATAGCGGGCAGGTGCTTAATCACATCGACCCCTGCTAATAGGTCCTGATCTACCAAAAAGTAGTCAATGCGGGAATGGTGGCCATATTTTTTGCTGTATTACATAAAGTCCCTAGTCTCTCCCATCTTGCTCTGCCAAATATCAATCAAATTAAGCTCACGGATCATGGTCTTCACCATTGTCGAGGTTCTCGGAGGACTGACATATTTAACTTTAGAAGTGCTATCCAGAACCTTATTTTGTACTATATTGAAATCACCTCCAATTATTACTGGAGCGATAGCTTGTAGAAGACTCAATTTGAGCTAAATTAAGGCATCTGGCGCATCATCATTTGGACCATAATAATTAGCACAGACAAGTGACATCCCCTGTATTATAAAGTTGACAGCCAACCATCTACGCGAAATAACAGATTAATATCGTACTAACTTTAAACCTGAATTGTTTCTAGTAGCCACCCCTTTTGAGTTGCCCCTCTGGTCCAAGCAGACTACTTCTTGGACCCAGCCCAATTTATTTCAAAAGAAAACCTACACTCCTGTCGTTCCAAATGAGTCTCCTGTAGCAAAATAACACTCGCCTAGCTATTCTTAAGAAATTCAGAGACCCGGGCCAACTTCTTCCTGGACCTCAAACCGTTCACATTCCAAGATATGAAATAAACCAGGCCTGACCTACTTATTGAATTCAAGGGAAGAATGGGAATCCCTGATATAAATGAAACTAGTTAGATGGAAATGGTAGGAAGATGGCAAACATGACGTATAATGTATGGGAGAATAAAAAAGGAAAGGGGAAGGTAACTCCCAGAATACATCTACTAGAAACCTGTTAAATAAACCAGAAACCCACTTATCTTAGGGACTGGGATTAAAATAAACGTGCAAGGACAGGTGAATGCCAAATATGTAATCCTATGGGGGAATGAGGTGGGATCATTGTGTAATAACAATACCGACAATTAAGAATGAGTAATCACTGGGCATTAACTATAAAATAAATATAGTAACAAATAAATGGAAGGACATCTTAAATAGTTACTATCCTTCCTAATATCTAGCACTTAAAACAAAAACCCCAAAAACGGGATAGAACACGATACTGGTGAGAGAACTGGTACTAGCCTTTATATGCATGAAATCAAGAGTAAAATGTCGCTGTAGAAATGATAACATATTTGACAATCCAATAACAGGCATTAGCCGTTTACAAGGTGCCGACGTAAAAGCCTTTGCGCGCGATGCCCTTGTACTAAATAAAAAACACCATTCAAAGATGGCGCGACCAGAGGTAGAGGTCCAACTGAAAATGCGCAGGCGCGCGGGCCAGCTGAAAATAATTAACCAAAGTAAAACCAGTATAAATATATCGTGCTTCGCCCTCCTATGCTGACGGCAAGAGAACGAGGCAGACACGCGCACTCCGAATTGAAGAGGTAAGAAACGGGGACGCTAAAGAATTAGAAGATAGACGAGCCACCAGGTCGTTTCTGGGATAGGATAAGCTAAGGGGTGATATGCAAGCAATCCCCAAACTAGAAAAAATGGATATATGGGAAGGAAAACTGAGAACTTGAGGGGGGAATGGCCCGAATGTAACACGGAGTTGTAGATATTAACAGCAGTGCCTAATATTAGAAGGAGTATAGTGCAGTTGCCCGGTATAGGTATGTTCAAAGATATAAATCGGGTGATTATAACTTAGAGAGGTGAACCCGGATAATAAATTGCTGTGGCATCATAGCATACTTAGGAAGCCAGTAAATAAAACAATGAGGAACACTACCGACATAAAAGATGGGGTGTAACAGTCCGACTAAAAACGTATGGGGGAGAGATAGTTTAACACCCAGAGAAGGTAAAATCAATTAGAGACAGATATACCTCCATAACGAATATATGGAGAGGGAGGTATACCATAACCGAAAAAAGTTAAAACCCAGGGGGCGTAGGGTTATGTAGTACAAATAAATAAAAAAGGAAGTCCGCTAACTGTTATGCATGAATACATACATATATATATGTTTTCCCCGACAGAACACATCCAGTTCACCAACGGATACTCGCTGAACTATGCCCGTTCATGAATATTTTAAAAACCTTTAAGGTAAGAGGCGCAAAAATGACCTTCACCTATCTAATTGCTAAACTGAACGACCTTCTTAGACGGAAGGGATATAGCCCTAATAATGTAAAGACTAAAAAGTGATACCTTTTGTCCAAATAGATCCATATACAGAAGGATCAGAAGAGTGGAAGTGCCCCCACATATCAACATAGAAGAGGAGAGGTTCCCCTTCCCTCTGCTATATACTAGTAAAGAGGTAAATGGCCTTTATTTTTAGGCTACCAATAGGGGAGGTACTAATAGAATATAGGGACTTACAGTGTTTCCTGTACCCGCATTAGGAAGATCTTCACCCTGTATTAGAAGTCACAACCTAAGGGGGCGGACTAAAAGAAAACACCCACTATGGTGCTCTGACTTTCATCAATATGGTAAGAGTGTGATTGAGTGGGTAGGGATTAGCCCAGGTGGGAGGTTTGATCCTATGTCTCTTGATAGTGGATGATGCACAGTTCTGGTCCACCTTATTCTTGCCTATTTCCACACTAAAATGGAAACGGAGGGAGAACAACCGTATAAACAAGGGTTGGTTTTTGATGCATGACCTATTTAGATGGATGTTACATGTTTGAAGAAGGAGGTCCACCATAACGTGCAAGAACAGATATATACAGTAAGCTCATGATCCCCGATATTTGTCCTAGAGAAATACTAGAGATAATCTAAAATAACATAACCAATAAGACATAAGAGTGTCTGATACTAGACTTTCCACATATACATAGGTAGCAATGTGGTAAGAACTGCAATACCGATGTTTGTGTCACGAACCATTCCAGAGTGGTGATACCTTGCTTTTTTTCCCCCCATATATTTACAGGGAGGGTGTTAAGCAATAGTTCTTGAAGCCGGTGACCCCAAAGAAACGGCAGTCCTGAAGAAGGTGCTCCAATATCTAGTGTCTACAGCACCGAAACGCGTCGACGCATTTTTATCTTTTATATAGAATCCAAGTAGGGTCCAGTGAGTAATAGATACGCATATATTAATGGTACTATTGACTGCACTTTTATATTAACAAAGGACCAGTGGATCTAGATGTGATCAGTGGCTAAGAAATCTAAAGGCCACAGTGTGTAGGGGTTTCTTTTGTGTGATTCTATGAATTATCTGCCTGTTATATTGGTCCTTTTTATGCTTTTTGATTGTTAATTTGATTCAAATTGTCCCATGTATGTAATGAATTGTTATGAACATGTTTTTTACTGTATTTGTTCAAAGATTGTTCTTTGAAATTTTAATTTGTCATTTTGTGTAGATTGTTCCTTTTATGCTTTTATTAAAAAGACTGTGAACGTTCAACTTTTAGTGTGGAAATTGACTTTTCGCCATTATATGATTTTAATTTGCTTGTTCCTGTCAGAATATAAGTGTATGAATGCTGAGATAGACATATAGTAGTCCATACGGAAGTGTGTACCCAGGGATTTCCCTTTGACTGGTTGTCACTGTACCCTGTTCCCTGGTGGTAGTGGGGTACTCTCTCTCAAGTTACCCTGACCTACTTATTGTCCAGTTTTAGCCCCCCTGCTCCCATGGTCCCCTTTAACCTATCCTCATAATCGGCTACCTCCCCACAGAAAATCAAAAGGCCCACCAAGCCTAAACACATACGGGCATATGACAGAACAAGGACAATTTTTTCTATTTTTCCACCATGCTAACACCAACCAGTTCACCCCTCCACCCACCCAACATGCGGACCCCCCTTTCCTATCCCTAT
Organism: Lissotriton helveticus; assembly: GCF_964261635.1. Lineage (NCBI taxonomy): Eukaryota > Metazoa > Chordata > Amphibia > Caudata > Salamandridae > Lissotriton > Lissotriton helveticus. The sequence continues at coordinate 899,122,123 of NC_136068.1, read as the reverse complement.
GCGATGTAATTGCCTTTCGCGACCCCCTGAGCAGGGAGAGGAAACCAGAAATATACGAGAAAAAAAAGAGAAGAAATGGAACAGGAACAGAAAGGAGAGGTAGCTCACTGAGCCTCAACTAATCCGATCCACCCATCTGCGCCAAAGGGGTATTCACCTCTTCTGGATTTCTGATATTATGCATTTTGGCACGCCACATTATTTTCAGCATCGCAGGAAATTTCATCAGGACCTGGGCGCCCTTGCTACGTAGATCATTCATTTTTTAGCCTAACTTCCATTGCCTCTGCACAGCTCTCTTGCCCATGTCAGAGCGTATTTGGTAGCTAAAGTCCCCAAATTTTAGGGCACGCTCCTTAAGGGCATGCCCCAACACTAACTCCTTAACAGCGTAAGAGAGGAAATGTATCAACATTTTCCTAGGTGACTTCCTAGCAGGATTCAACCTAAATGGGTCCCTATAAACTGTTTGAATGTCTATCGTGGAGTAGCCCCTTCCCCAGAAGCTTACATATAAAGCCTTTAATATCGGTCAATTCAGAACCTTCAGGAATATTGAGGAGTCTCAGATTATTGCGCCTTGAATGTATTTCGAGTCTTTCCAAATCCTCTTGTAACAGCTATTTCTGCGCGTTAAGGTCCACAATGTCTCTAGTATTTTCAGACCGAGCGGTTGACAGATACTTTACCTCGCCTTCCAAGGCTGAATTACGTAGGGCAATCCCATCTAACTTTTCTTCCAATATCCCACATTTCTCTAGAATGCCCCTTTGATTACCTTCTGAGATCTCAAAATTCTCCAATATATCTTGCCTCAAGCTGGAAAGCAATTTCTCAACTTGGATCCCTGGAGGGGACTCTTCATGAGGGCAGTTATCCATCCCAGACCCAATGTCACTGTTGGCCTGAATCAGTCTTGGGCCGAGGTCCATGGCTCCCCCATCAGCTCAGTTATATTGAATAGCTTGGATGTTCCCTACTGATTCAGATTCAGATTCAGATTCAGCCAACAAAGAGAAACGGTTTTCTAGAAACAATGGTTGAGCCTGAAAGGAAGGCTGGGAAGAAGGCCTACTTCCACCCCCCTGTGCAGATGCTGATGCAGACGCATCTTGCTCCATAATTTTGAAATATAACCTAAGTGAAGGGGTGAGGGGTTTGGGGGGTAGGTGTGCTTCTTTTAGCCCGCACCTCTTAGTTTTACACCCCCTTAAGACACTCTTTTTACAGGAGAGACTACTGGGGGTTCACAGAATGACGGGTCTTTTGCACTCTCACCTAATCCTTTTCTCCCCTGGACCGTACGTAGGTGATATCTATTTCTTAAGGGGGGCGTTCTGTGGCTCAGTCCTAGAATGCAATTTACTTGTTTTCACGTTCTCCTTAGTAGCCATTAGAGGAACCCCTCCAGACCACTCATCTCTTAACACTTCATTAGCAGAACTCACACAGGAAGATGGAACCTGAGTGGGTAGGATCGTATTCCATCCACACCTGTTGTACCTTAACTTCACTTAAATGCTGCAATATCTCTTCACGCGGCTTCGGTGTCAGGTCAGGCCTTCTCCTCAAGCTCCTCCATCCGACAGGACCCACAGATGCACCGCTGCTATCTTTGTTCCGAAATCGAACCTCCAAAGGCAGGCTGCCGCCCAGCATCAGTTTCCCTGGAGCCTGCCAAAGGAGATGACCGTGCCAGTACACATACTCGGCTTGTTGCTTCCAATAAAGTATCGCAAGGAAACAAAAAAGTAATCCTTGCTTTCTACCTCAATACTTCACTTCATGCTTTCCATTTGGTGGATTTCCTTGCTCCTTCGTTCCCACGACCTGCATCAGCCAGCCGCCATGTTCCCCGTCACATGAATGATGTGAGAACTGTGACTGACAAAACCCGCCTCTAGACAGTTTTAACCTCCTTTTCCTTTTGCACTCTGCCCCTGACTCACCAATTGAGCAGCTAACCCCATTTAAAACACCTCAGCTCCTCTCTACTAATTTCTTTTCAGTGGAGAGTCGTAGCCCACACCAGGGACCTTGCGGTCCTGATGTGAGGAGGGAGGCCTATGAAGAAGCATGTCACCTTAGGGTGAGTGAGGGTTCTCATCCTAAAATAAAATAAAAGATTTTTTTCACAACCCCCCCTTTGATAGTTGAGAACGTATCTTGTAGTGAGTTTAAGACATTGATAGGGAGTGATACGCTCTCTTCTGGGTTCTCTCCCTTTGATTGTTAGTGTGAATTAGACCTATGTCTGAACCCCTGTAACTGGCTACAAACACAGGGATGGCAGCCTGCAGGGAACAGTGGACTGCCATCTTTGTGTTTGCACTCCCAAACAGAAATGGTAGATGGTGATCAACTGATGGAAAAAGGGTTTTGTTGGACATGGCCCTCTCTAAAAGGTCAACCCATACTTTTTGCCATCACCGCTCCGGTTTTCTGGACCTATTTTTGTTGGCTTTTAGTACTCTGAACACTTCTAACTAGTGCTAATGTACTTGTGCTCTCTCCTTTCAAGATGACAAAACTGGCTAACACCCAATTGGCACATTTAATTTACTTGTACGTCCCTAGTAAAGTGGTACTACATGTATCTAGAGTCAGTAAATAAAATGCTACTAGTGGGCCTGCAGAACCTGTTGTGCTACTCACTTAAGTAGCCCTTACAAACCTGTCTAAGGCCTGCCATTACAGCCTGTGTGCTGAATTTTAAACTGCCATTTCAACCTAGCAAAATAAACGTTTTTCAAGGGCTAAACCTTCCTTTTTAATACATACAAGTAATTAGCCTATTGTGCCACAGACTGATTGGGACCAGTGCAGGGAGGCAGGAAATTCCTGACTCCTCTGTAAGGGGAACACTTAATAAGCTTCTCAGACTGCAAAGTGGTCACCAGGCATATATGGGGATCCCTCAGACCCAGTACACTCCCGGACCTCTGGATACTACAGAAGATGGGCATCCTGCTGCCCTGCTGCTTGAAGCCTGCCCTGCTTGCTGAGAAGGAAAACTGAACTTGCTCCCTTCACATCAGGCTGAGTACCTCTAATGAGCAGCTGACAGCCTCCCTGCTCTGAGCAACAGGGACATAACAAGCTCCAGAGACATCTCTGCATCTGCCTATCTGACCTGCTGCCTGGACCTGCAACTGGAATGGTTGATCCCCATGAGGAACCACCAAGGTCCTGGACCCTTGGCTGGTATCAGATGGCACTCCTCTGACTCAAAAAGTAGAAATCCTGAAGTGTTACCGTCTACATGATCTCAAACCAGTCCATTCGCTCCAACATCTTGTCACCTGAGCCAACCACCAATGCAAAACTCCAGTGAAGCTAGCGATGACCGGCAATGCGAGATCTGTACTTTGTGTTACAGCATCGGCAGCCAGCGGTGATTGCCAGCGCGAATCTCAAGCAAGACATTCTTCAATGCCTGACAGGGTCTTCGCACTACATTGACGACCATCCATGTCACCCGGTCTGCTCTTTGTGCTAAGCAACGACAATCCACAACGCTCTCTCTGCTCCTTGCCATCTGCTACACTTTGAACTGGACTCTTTGAGCTGGACTTCAGAAGGTAACTTTTTCAGCGAAACTAACCTGGCCCTTGTATCCGGCACATGCTCTATCATGGTCGGACTGAACTTGTGACTTCTAACCAGACTCTTACAACTAGATAACCACGAGTGGCGCTTTGTGCTTTTTAGGCACTTTACTTACCTGAAATCTTTGAAATTGCATATATCCAGTTCTACTGATTGGATTTGTGTCATTTTGGTGTCAATTATTTAATAAATGTTACATTATTTTTCTAAATTGGTGTGGGATTTTTCTTGTGTTGAGTTTTTTACTTTATCACTGTTTGAGTGCTGCATACATGCTTTACACAATGCATAAACAGCCAGTTAAGCCTGACAGCTGTTAGTTGAGGAGGGTGTCACCTTCCTCAATGGTCGGCCCAATTTCTCATAGTTTTTAAAAAACAAACTCCCAAAGCAGGACTTTGTTATTAAAAAACAAACATTTAATTGTTTTGACTCGCCCAGGGGTGTTCTCTCTTTGGGAGGGCGTCATTGGTATTATTATCATGCAGTCATTGGTTTAAGGATTCTGCTGGCAGAGCCAGAAGCTGCTCTGCTGGCAGAAACATGACGGTTCACCCAACTCGAAATAGAGTGGGTGAACCATCAGTGTAGTGGTCAGGACTCTCTGCCCACCAAACTCTAAATAACTCCATTGTCTTCTATCATTCTCCAAATCATCTGGATACACAACAATTTCTGATAACAAAACTATCTTCGTCTTGACATTGTTCATTAATGCCACTCTGTGCTTCCCCCTTTCTCTTTGCATACCATAACGTTTTTGATACCTAATATCATAGCCCATCGTTGTGGTTCAGGGTAACTTTATTTTAGCCAAATCGCCAGGATCTACTTTAGTGAATGCTACAAGGCTTCTTTTAAAAAAACTAAAAAATCCTCCTGTACCTGATTTTTGTCCTTCCTCTGAAGAAGTCCTTCTTCTCGTATTTTCACTTCCTTATTCCTCTTGTTTACGTCTGAAAATAGCACGAACCTCACAATAGGATTACAATGCCCTAACCATCTCCTTCTCCCACAAAGTGTAGTTGTAATGTGCCAAATGTGCTTCAACTTACATTAGGACTGTTTTTTAAGTGTGCTAATGGCAGGAGCTTTACTCAATTGGCAAGTATTAATAAGTAAAAAATCTACTTTTAGTTCAACAATTCACCTTAGTTTTTTGTGTGAGATTGTGGCAGATAGTCAAATGATCAAAATACCTCAAACTTCAAAACTAAGAAGATGGACATATAGCCCAATGCTGCGGATGAAGGGTCACTTAGAAGACTATCAAGACAGGCAGTTCTATTAGTTCCACCTAACTACGACTCCTTTACATTGAATTTGCACTCAAAAAATTGGGTGATACCTAATCTCACCTGGATTTATGGTCCCCTGACCAGATGAGTCTATATTTAAAACAGGCTATCCAGATACTAAGTTTTGCATTAGATATTGAACACTGTGGTAGTCTGAAATACATGTATCTTTTATCAACAAAGTAATCTGTCCTAACAAGCATGAATAATTGTCTTTGTCCTTAGATCATAGTGTAGACGTACAATACTATTACTACGGTTGGGTATCCATCCTCTTTGATCTTACACATGTAAATGGGCTGACCAGGGGCATGACTCTTTTAAACGTTGACTTTGCAGTAGTGGCAATCAGGATCTAAATCATGTTGTCTTTTTCTGTCCGGCACTTGCTGAACCTCAAAATCAGTTTTTAACACCCTTTTATTGCAGATACAATTTAATCAATTTGGATACATTTTTACACTGTATACTGTATGCTTCTAATTAATATGTGTGCTTTAATCTATTTAAATTGTTTAACTGTATTTTGGTGATATGTGAACAGAAAAACACCATATATTTGGAGCTTTCATTTTGTAAAGTTTTATGTATGGATTGCTGATCTGTATGGGGGTCTAAATCAATCTTGAATTAAATTGAAACTAGACTTTTAGAGGCAGGATCAAATACGGTGAACAGTGGTTTCATCAATTGAAAGCGATATATAGTCCATTACAAGCAACTTAACACTGTCAGAAACATCTAGTTTTTAATGCTAAAATGTAAGCAGGTGTGGTTATCATTTTATTACGCCTTACTTTTAAGAGGAAAGTATGTTTTTTATTCAATTCACTTTAATCACTCCAAAGTGGACTTGTGAATGTCATTTGTGCATAAAATATTGGACATTAGTTGTAGTTCGGTGTTTACAAAGCCTAATCGCTCACACTGTACCATTGTCCAAAGCAGAATTCCCATATTGCTCGATCTGCGCCGTAATGTTTATAAGGGTATTTATTTATGCACACCATCCCTCAGAAAGACAGCTGGTGTATCTATTTAAATTAAACGTATGTCATTGAGTTACAATAATGGTTACTGTATTAGTAAGCTTACACACTTGACATTTTTCAAATATATATTTGCCTTCAATGAGGAGGAGGGCCCATACAGGCTTGGAAATTATGGTTGGTTTCTGGATGTACATGTAAGTGAAACCAAATCAGGAAATCTATTGTTTGATTATCGTCGCTCATCTGAAAACAATGATCCCTAATATTTGGGCTATAAACGCCTACATTAGTAATGAAAATACATTCTCTGAAATTGGGCTGAGGTTTTAAATGAAGCGAATGCTGATTACATACAGCTCACTATACAATATTCTGTACACATCATCGTAGGCATTATGCTTAAGATTAAACTGAACTATGATTTTATAGTGAAATTCTTTACTACATGCATGTTTGAGAAGAAGAAATTTAAAATTGGAAGCCAGTCACTCAAAGTCACCTTCTACCACATCATTCTTTCTGAAAAATGTAAAGGCGCATTACATTTATTTCACATTTACTGAAGTGTAAACCTACAAAATATGATAATCATTGTTGAACCAGTCTAAAACAAGTCATAGAGATAAATGTCAGCTATTTCATAAAGGGAATATACTACATATATACCACTATCTCTTTAAAAGGTATGGATCAGTCTCCTCAAAGTTATTCGCATAAAGGTTCGTAGTGTAGATGTAAATGTATTTGAGCTTGTAAAGCGCACTGCTACCCGTCCGTCGGTTTCCTGGCGCTGTATAACTCTGGGGAACCCGTCCTGGCTTTCCCTGTGGGATGGTCCCTGCTGGGAGTCCCCAAGGTGGAGCCAGGCATCCCCGGAATTGATGGGGCCGTTGTGGAGATTAGGCAAGCTAATGCCCAGAGTTGCCAAGTGGAACCCCTGATTAGAGTAAGCACTGAAGTGAGAATTATCGAGTCCACTGACCCAAGTCCACGACCCTGCCGTGTTGGGAATTGAACCCTGGTCCCGGGCCGACTTTTGCTGCCTCTAACCAGTGAGCCACACTACTCTACTTAGATTATGAATAAAGTGTCCAAATTAGTTCGTGTAATCTAAAAGTAAAATTGTGCATGAAGGAATAGTGAGCCCTAGGTTAATGCCAAAATCTTGAATTCTGCTTTATGTCCAAATGAAGTGTTCCAATTGAGGTTGTGTAGTACAAGAGAAATTACTTTAAATTATCCATCCTTGGGGATGATCTTATAGAAAGACACCATATTAAGAAAGATCAGTTATTGTTATTGAGGATCAAATGCAAACACCTCAAATTTTGAAGTGCCAGTGAGCATTTTATTGATACAGCTTTTATCTTTGAAATAATAGGTTGAACGTAAAAATCTATGTAAAAGACTAGGAATATTAAAACTGAACTCCTCCTAGAAATGACAATTCATCCATAAGGAGTGTGTGCTACTCTCGAGCACTTTTGAGGAGCTAGCAAAATGTTGGAATGAGATAATAAAAGTATCAATCCTAAAAAGAAATAGTTTCCTTTTTTAACATAGAGACCCTTCCTCAGCACGTATACTCATTGTAAATTAGTTCACTATTTTCCAAAAATATTGTAATTGAGTATTAAAACACTTTTCGTATGGCTACCCAGTCCATGTTCCCTGCATTCTATCTTCCCCCCTTTTTCTCCATTAATCTCCTGAATACGTGCAACCATGCCCTCCCATTTTACATCTGTCCTGCCTTATTCTCCTGATGGTTTCAGTAAGATTGTAAGACAATCAACCAAGACATATCTATAATCAGTAATGTGTTAGCAGTGGCACGCCTGCATTTTTTGCAAACTGAGCCAGGTGAGTTATTAATTTTCCTGTCTACAGTGCAAATGTCACAATGTTTATGGATTCCCTTTGTCTTCATTTATTGTCACCTTAAGCAAAAATGCACCAGAATGCACGTGGATGCAAACATAATACCTTCAGTAATACTCATTGATAACTTACTTTGACAGTAGCCCACTAAAATGAAGGGCTTCAATGGCTCAGATGTGGATAAAATATTTTCTACAAATAAAGTCCACATTTGTAAAGCGCACAATCACCCATAAGGGTCCTAGGCGCTGGGGGCCGTCGGGAAGATTAAGCGAGCTATTGCCCAGAGTCACATGGTGCTGGGCTAACCTGCCGCCGGAGCCGGGGATCGAACCGTGGTCCCCAGATTCCAGCGTCAGTCGCCCTGGCCGCGGCGCCACACCTCTCCCTATACCATATCAAGTAGCTTATCGGATCTCTGTTCTTGTGAATCAGGTTTCTCCAGTGTCAAAAACCAAGTTACATCATAGTCTGAAATCCTTTTCAGAAACAACATTCCTGAGGTTTTAAAATCATAAAAATAAATACTTCTCTTGTTTCAATAGAGTCCATGCTCTTCCAAGTCATACATTTAATTGACAGCCCATTATACACTCCAATGCTTTTAACATGTACATAAATGTAGTCACCACAGTAGTAGCTGTTTGTGTGGAAATGGCATTTCTGTACATTTAATTTCATTCATTGCTGCCCCACTTCCTGGTTGGTTGGCTGTCTAGCTACCATCTTGGCTGCAGTTATATCAGCTGCATGACAGTGCGGCAAGCCCATTTGTGCCTGTTAGTGTCTAAAGGTTGAAAGGACCCCTGCCTCCATGGTAAAAACCATGACCTCTAAGAACAGACTAAGGGCCTGATTATGATGGCTGTGGGACTGCCACTGTCAGGCTGTCTGTGGTGGCCCCACCGCTATCGGAACCTCCTTGACCGCCCGAGGCATTATGATGGCGGGCAGATGGAAGGCAGACAGGGAGACTGACTGCTACAGATCGACGGGAACCATCGGAGGGACTGCAATCCCTAAAACAGTGGCGCTGCCTCTCAGGCACCACCGTGGGGATTAAAATGTCACTTTCCGTCTGTTGTTTCATGGCGGTTAACCCGCCATGAAAAGGCGGGTGGAAAATGACTTGGTGGCCCATAGAGGGCCCCCCAGGCCCTCCGATATAGACCTTGGGGGGCACCTATGGTGCCCCCTACATATCCCTGCATCATATGGCAGGCACCACATGGTGCCTGTCACATAGTGCAGGGATATGCAAAATGTGTTTTTTTTAAATTGTGGCGTGTGCTGCAGCATTCAGTACATGCTGCAATATAAAATATACACAGTGTGACTGACTTGAAGGCGGTCACAACATAATACCTGTAGCGGCACTGCTGACAGCTAGTCGGGCGGTCCCATTCCTGACAGGACGGCGGTCATAATAATCATAATCAGTCCCAAAGTCCTGAAAATAAGTTACTTTCTCATTGAATATTGGTGACTTGGTAACTTTTGGAAGCTGAAGCTACAAAAGCAGATGACAAAGCTGGAACATGTCAGAGGTAATGAAAGCTTTTTAAAAAATGGAATGAGAATGACATCACATGAGGGTAAGCTGACTTCAAACTAAGCTTAATGAGAAATATTACAATATCAAATTCGTAGTAGATCATCGTGCAAACGACCTCTCAAAAACAAAGAATTCCTTTTTGCTAATTTTTTATGATCACCATTGGAGTAAACAATTCTCATGCCTCCACATGCATGATAATGATATTTAGAAGCATTCCCTACAGTATTCCTTTTGATAGCTCACATCTCATCTTATATCTAAACTGTATTGTATCTGATCTCAATTTAGTTTATGAAGAGACCCTTTCAAGCATTCAACTTGTACTCAGTAGTGACTTGTACCTTCTACAACCTGATTCAATAAGCAAACATTTACTGCTTCTTCTCTGCAAAGATGAAGGTTATTCATTTTCATTAATGTCTTGCAAGTACAATATTGATCTATCTGTGGCCTTATATATGTAAATACCTCCCTTCAATTACAGCTCAACCATAAGAATTAGTGCCTCTTTTTATTTAAGTGATGCACTAATAGTTAATCACCAGCTAACTTATTTGTGGCATCTTTGAATCTTCAGGTGGATGTCTACTGCTTTCAGCTGTTTCATTCTTTCCATGTATCTGTGTATGATGTGTTTATCTGTCCATTACTCATTTTCACACAAAAGGCAAAGCTTAGTATTTCCTCCACCATCCACTCCTTCTCTAGCTGTACACAAAGCATACCCTTCTCACTTATCGATTTTTGCAACACTTAACATGGAGGAGATGAGAAGTGGGAGTGATTAAAATGGTCTTTTAAGCTGGCAAGGTGGCTAAGTGGGATATTTAGTCAATATTGACATCTATGTGTGACAGGGAGTCAGGGTGCAGGCATATTGACTTAAGCCTCAGCAAGTGAGGTAGAGTGATACTCCAAACACATGTGGCCAAGCCCATCTGAGGGAAGGCAAGGCAATCCTGGCAGTCCTTCCAGACAGCCGCCATTGTCTAGCGTGAGACTTCATGTGTGTGGAGAATGCACTATGCAACAGCACTCCAATGAAGAACTATGTTACCTAGGAGGCAATAAACACTTATGTTGTTTGGAAATGCTGTGACTATCATGGATATATTGGTATAAAATGCCAATGTAACCAATGGCATCTTTGATATGCAATTGGGACACAATGTTGCTGCTGAACCTTGCTAAGTAGATCTAAGATTTCATTGGCAAAGACTAGTTACTTCCTTTTGAGTTCCATGAAGGACATTGAGAATACAGAAACTTACTCTGAAAGTCAAGCTGTGTGGTGGAAACAAACTTTTAACTATTTTGAACATTCAAAGTTAAATTGTCTGAAGATTGTAGGATTGTCCCATTACATTTCAGATTTATCCTGTGGCGCAACAGGAGAGACTCAAGTCACGATCCTAATGCCATATATATATATATCCAACTCATGCCTGTCGGTCCTGGATACCAACGTCAATGCAGGTACAGACCACAAGAAAAGCGCTTAAATTAGATGCAAAAGGTGGTTTATTGTCCCCTTGTCTCCAGCATGACGCGTTTTGGCTACGTCACTGTAGCCTTGTTCAGTATATATATATATATATATTCACTGAAAAAACATAGGTTTCAGACAAGTTATAGTTAGGAAATAGCCTTTAAAAAAACCTTAGAAATTCACTGAAAAAACCATAGGTTTTGGAGGTGTTATAGTTAGCTAGACATTTCACTCGTATAAAACCATTGAAATTCCCCGTTATTGTTAATTGTACTAACTAAAACTGGCGCGCCCGCAATCCACTGCTGATGATGTCACATATTACATCATTCATGATATGGTCAGTGACATCACTGATGACATCTCAAATGACATCACTGATGACATCATCCAGTGAATGTGGTTTGCTTCGATATTTAAATAAGTATTATATATATATATAGCAATCTGTCTTGAAGACTGAGTGGATGTATAAGTGTCTGAATGGAGGATTTAGTAGCAGTGTGATTGACTGTCTAAGTGACGAATTTAAAGTGTCTCACTAAATATGTGTTTTAGTGATTAAACTATGTGAATACTGTATAACTCTATCTCTTGTTGTGTAAAACTACATTAGTTATTAATTAGTTAAGTGAGTATTTGTATGGGATAGTGAATTAATGTGTGTGTGGTTGGGTGGGACCTGTGTGACTGTCGAAAGATGTGTAAATAATTGATTTAGTAGGTATATGAGGTTAAGACTGTATGTGGAAACAATTGTTTGGGTGAGTGAATCTCTTTATGGGTGTGGTGATGGTTAAATATATTTCTCAATGATATATGTCCAACAAACTAAAAATATAAAAGGCAGTGTATGTGACAATTGCTGTATATAAATAAGTATATATAAGACTCAGTGATTGTATGAGTGACGTATGGATAACTGTATACTTGTAATAGTGATTTTATAACACACTAAGTATGAGGTACTACTGAATAAATAAAGTGGTGTTTGTGTAAGTGTGTAGCTTAGTAAATATAAGTATGATCAATTGTTTGCATAAGTGAGTAGGATGTCTGCATAAGTGAATAGGATATGTGCTGGTGTGTAATGTTGATGTGGGTGTATAAGTATATTTAATAGTGTTCTATTGATCTTTGTTAGCATGTATGAGTGAATCTATAGGTAAGTGTTTAGATGTGTGTGTAAATGTAGGAATCACTGAGTGGGTCTTTAGAAACTTATACTGGTGTGTCAGTGGTTTCAAATTTGGTACTTCATATTTTATAATGAGTGTTGAAAGGTTATGCTACTGTATGGTGAGGTGTATCAGTTTGTCACATGGATGATGCCATCAGTGATGTCATCAGTGATGTCATTTGAGATGTCATCGGTGATGTCACTGACCATGTCATGAATGATGTAATATGTGACATCATCAGCAGTGGATTGCGGGCGCGCGAGTTATAGTTAGTACAACTAACTATAACAGGGGAATTTCAATGGTTTTATACGAGTGAAACGTCTAGCTAACTATAACACCCCTAAAATCTATGGTTTTTTCAGTGAATTTCTAAGGTTTTTTATTGTTAATTCCTGACTATAACTTGTCTGAAACCTATGGTTTTTTAGTGAATTTCAAAGGTTTGGTAAATGAAAATTTTCAAATGTATTGTTATTTTTATTTTTTTGTATACTGATTTTCTACATTTTTTCTACAATTTATTTTTAGATATTTTAGTTTTTTAATTACATTTTAATTACATTACAAAATATACTTTCTCAGAATGAATTACTTTAGTTTAAATACTTTGCAAATAGGCAATAGTCTTCTAAGTACAGTAGTTACAGTTGTTGTAATGCGCAACACAATTTCAGACACAATGCAACATTGAGGTCAATGTGAATTTCTAGTTAAATGCAATTAGTTAATTTTGGATTACTTTTCTAACCACAGGACTGGATCCTAGAATCAGTCCTGGGACATCTCCTGTTAACAGTTGGGTAAAAGCGTTTTGGTTACAGTAGTGATTTTTAAGGAATATTATTGTAATTTAAGAGTTGACAGAAACTTTTTCACATAGAATCACCAATGTTATCCTATGGGAGGAAATTCACTCAGCAGGTAAGTAGTCTTAACGTTACTTTTTCTTACTCAGTGGTGGCTCCTAGATCCAGCACGGGTGCATCTCCTGTAAACAGTTGAAAGAATGTGTTTAAGTCAAACAGGAGATTTTTAAAGAATATTTTTAGTTTGTGAAAATAGACACTTAAAAAGTTTTCTGGTGAAAACCAGACAATAAACTCCTATGGAAGGAAATACAAGTTACTGGTAAGTATGGTTAGAATTACTTTTCAGGATCAGTACTGGGCACAAAGAAGCAGCACTGAGGTCACTCTTGATAACAAGTGAGTAAATCAGAATTTGTACTTCTGCTGATTTTCTAGGAATTTTAAAAAGTTAAAAAACTCCACACTTATAAGAATTTCCAAGTGAAACCAGTCAATGTTAGCCTAGGTAAGGAAATTCAAATTACTGGTAAGTATGGTTAGAATTAGTTTTCAGGATCAGTACTGGGCTGAAAGATGCAGCACTGAGGTCTCTCCTGATAACAGGTGAGTAAATCGGAATTCGTTGTTCGGATGATTTTAGGTGAATATTTTAAAGTTCCAAAACTCCACACACAGAAGAATTTCCAAGTGAAACCACTCAATGTTACCCTATGGAAGGAAATTCACTTAGCAGGTAAATAGTGTTATCGTTACTTTTTCTTACTCAGTGGCGGATCCTGGATCCAGAGCTGGTGCATCTCCTGTAAACAGTTGAAAGAATGTGTTTAAGTCATACAGGCGATTTTTAAGGAATATTTTTAGTTTGTAGAAATAGACACTTAGAAACTTTTCTGGTGAAAACCAGACAATGGATTCCGATGGAAGGAAATACAAGTTACTGGTAAGTATGGTTAGAATTACTTTTCAGGGTCAGTGCTGGGCTAAAAGAAGCAGCACTGAGGTCCCTCCTGATAATAACAAGTGAGTAAATCGGAAATTCGTAGTTCGGCTGATTTTAGAGGAATATTTGTACGTTTCAAAAATCAACACTTAGAAACTTTTCTGCTGAAAACCACACAATGGATTCCTATGGAAGTAAATACAAGTTACTGTAAGTACGCTTAGAATTACTTTTCAGGGTCAGTGCTAGGCTAAAAGATGCCGCACTGGGTTCTCTCCTGATAACAGGTGAGTAAATCAGAATTTGTAGTTCGGCTGATTTTAGAGGAATATTTGTACAATGGTAAAGGAAGGGGGCAGGGCCTGAGGTGACATGTGTGCAAACACGCCCTGTGGCGTGTTTTAAGTTGCGGGATTTAGTGCCCTTGAATCCTGAGGTCCCCTTGGTGCCAACTAGCCCACCAGGTACCTCTAGTATGTGCCAGGGGGCTGCGTTGCAGAGAAGTGTTCTGCAATGCAGCTCCGTGGCGCTTACTAGAGGTACCTGGTGGGCTAGTTGGCCCCCAGGGACACTCAGTATTGACAGGTAATTAATTCCCTAACTTAAACCGCAGCACAGGGTGTGTTTGCCCACATGTGAACTCAGGCCCCGCCCCCTCCCTTCACCACTGTGCAAATGCGCCCCATGGCGCATTTTAAGTTGGGGGATTAAGTCGCCTTGAATACTGAGGGTCCGTGGAGTGCAACTAGCCCACCAGCTATCTCCAGTAAGTGCCACAGAGCTGCGTTGCAGAGAGGTGTAAAAAGAGGCGTGGCCTCAGAACACCTTTCTGCAAT